>NC_081140.1:21628117-22228117 GCF_958295425.1 Solea solea | reverse complement strand
AGGAGAAACACTATCCTGTGTCTGGGGGCTCAACCCCTTCCTCGCTGCTCGAGTACTTTGTTTGAGTGACTCGGACTTTCACGGCCCCAAACAGGTGTAAGATTCCAGCTCTTTGAAAAAAAAATAGACCCGACAGTTATTGTGGAAACAGCGAAAATACGCCGTGAAAACGGAGAACGTGCAGACGGCAGACATGTATCCATTACATCGACACATCATATTATTTATACTATCATTTGTAAAATATGATGAAAGATTTTTATGTGGAAAACAGAAAAAAAAATAGCTGGGAAAAAAAAAAAAAAAACAGTGGATTCTAAAAAAATAAAAATAAAAATGTCAGAATGGTAAGATCAGAGATGGACTGGTTCAGTGAATCATCAGACAGATTGGTTTCCGCTGTGTTTACTGTGATCCGGGTCCTAATAGAGGTCTACGTATCTGTGTTGAAGCATTAAATACAACAGACGAGCTCACAACATCAAACTAGAATTGATGGAAGGCTCTGATTCTGCAGCTTATGATTCACCATTTCTAAAAGCACAAAATCACACGTTTTATCTAAATCAAACTATTTAGTTCTATTTTCAAACCCAGGTGAGGTCGTCAATGGCAACTACAAAAAAAAACTTCAATTCTCTTGCTTGTCCAATCAGAATCATACACTGTGTTCTCTCCATCTCCCTCCGCTCTCTCCTCTTAACTTCAGGGTCTGATTTGGTCGGACAAGCTCTGTAAAAATCTTTTTATTTTTTTTTAAGTCTTTATCTTAATCTGTTATGATGACACAACTGATAACGCAGTGTAATGAGATATACAAATGAAAAGGGACACCGTCCAGGTTTCTATTGATCTCCGATAATCCTTGTTTTATAAGGCGTGTTTTTGTTTTTTTTTCCAATAGCTGTTTGGAAAATTGCTGTCATTTTGTAATCTGTTTTTGTCAAAAAGAAATTATATATATATATATTTATTTATTTTTTGTTGGGTGGGGGGGGCCTTGCATTCACAATCTCTTTGCAACCAGGTTAGAAAAATGATGACTCGATTTACAGTACAAAGAAACTGTGCTATTCTATTTCCAAAGCAATTAAAGGAAAGCATTCACCCAGTATGTGTGAGGTTTTCCACACAAGGCTGCATATTTTTGACATATTACAACACCAGCTCTGAGGAACCTGTGTCCAAAGCATTGTCTTGCTGCTGCTCCATCTTTACGACAGAACATGAAAGTTGTCTTTAAAAGACACAAAATACAGTCTCCAAGCAGCATGGGATCATAAGCTTCGGCTTACTTCCTGATTAAGTCACTGATCCTCTCTGTCCTTTTCCCTAAATGTGCTACGTTAAAGTTGCACTGGTCGTTTTTAAAAAGTGTAAAAGTGCCAGACCGACCCTTTCCTCTCTATCTCTCTACACCTCACTTCACTTGTGACTACTGCTGCAGCGGCAGTGACTCTCAGCGCTGCCGAGCAGCTCGGTGCCTTTATCTGTTGCATGTGTCACGAGCAAAACACACCCTGCATCCATTTCAAGGTAAAAGCAGTTCTCGCAGTTTTTTTTGTTTTTTTTTTTATTTCCAAGAAGGCTTTTACTGTGAAATATTCCAGGACGAGCCGATGCGTGGCTTCACACTGAAGAATCCTGGCATTTCATTGAGGATTTAGAGCTCAAAAAATGGACTATTAAGTGATGATGTTCAAAGACAAACCCTGTGCAAAACATTGCGGCAGCCACACCGAGCGGATTAAGTAACATCTAAAGGGTGATGGAAATATGTTAGCCAATGTAAGTACACTGCACAAAAGTTTTCAGCCATCATTCAATTTGCTGTTTTAGGAATGCTTTAGTGGCCATAAAGTACAATTATTTCTCCATCACTTTATTGGAACACGTCCAGAAAACACAGCGAACATGTACGCAGTTTAAAAATGAAAAATAAAAGCTTCTACAGGTCAAAGTGTCACTCAAACAGTACCACAGTCCTAATTAATGCTCCTGTTAAAACCTGCGTTTGTCATCAAATATTTGCTGTGAAAAAGGTCTATTACGCCAGGTTTGAGTGAGCTAAACTCATTGACAGATTGCTTTCAGTCTCAACAATCTAATCCGAAAGCCTATGATCACAGACAGCAGAAATCTTACATATTGTGTCTTTACTGTGTACTGTGATCGTGTAGCTCGTGATAATGCTGTCGACGCTTGTGTACGTGTTTGCATCTACAGTCGGCATCCACTGTAGCGCCGCTGCAAATGGTAACGAGCCACAAAAAAGGACAAAAGTGCTTTGCAACGGTCCGCCGGTCACTTGATAACGCCACATGCTTTCGATTTCAGCAGAGTCCCAGAATTACTGCACAAAGTCTGGCGCTGTCCTGTCAACATTTGGGCAGAGAACGAACGGGCAGTGAGTGTGAGTGAGTGAGTGAGTGAGAGACCCGAGACAAAGGGAGGCAGAGGGAGAAGGAATGTGGTGTCCAGCTTTCATGTCCAATAAAGTGGTGTAATTGTGACAGCAAGCCATTAGTTGTGTGTGTGATAAATCACAAGATGACAGACTGCTGCTTCAACTAAACATAATGCTTGGGGCTACAAAACTCACCTCTCCTCTTGGTGCACTTGGCGCTGCTGGGTTGAAAACGGTGGATATGTATGGATGGATCACAGATTAACAGGGAACTGTGATGCATAATTTATGTGTCAGTATTAACATGACACAGGGATCGATTTTCAAGGTTGCGTAAGGCGAGAATCAAAAGATGTTTTTTTTTTTTTTTTTCTCATCGCTTTTATTTTCTGACGTTATGTTGTCCACACAAGACGATTGAGGAAATACTCTGCACCGTCCACGGTATCAATTCCCCTCAAATGCAGCCTCCTCTCCTCCCAAGATGACCATACAGTCTCTCACAACAATTATTATTTGAAATACACAATATCCCCTTGGAAACCTCCGCAGGGACCGAGGCATTTCATATTGTATCTTCTCTGTCATCTTTGTGCCCCCGTACGCTGCCAACGTTAGTTCAAAACACAACAATCGTTCATGGAACGTAACAAGGTGCAACCGCAACTCACATGTCATCTTTCTACTCGGCCCTTAAGAGAATAGCAGTGCGTTTCGCAGCTCACAGCGAAGCCAACACAACAAAGGCAAAAAGACAAGCAACAGATTTTTCATTCGTGACCACAGAGGGTGGGTTGATTCCCCCTCTTATCATGCAGAGAACTAGTGCCGGGGCTACTTCTCAGAGCTCATCAGCACGACAAAGACAACAGGGAGAATACGGCCTTGTTCTACAAAGGTTAACCTCGACGGGACCTAACAACTCTCAGACTTCTCATTTGATGCCCCCGCAAAACACTTGTCATGGAGGCTGGAGGGCCCCTGGATTCCCCTGGATTTAACCTCTAATATCTGAGGTCACCGATCCCACCAGGGCCAATGGTGGCACTTGTAAGCCCCGCCCCCACCCACCCACCCACTCACAAAAAAGACACATACGCTGAGCAGTTTCTCAATAGTCTGAATGTTCTGGCTAAGTTTGACTATTAGTACAGACTGCAAAATAGCTCTGATTTCCTTTTTTCAAAATGTCCACTTGGCTCACAATAGGGCAATTTCAACCTTTTTTAAATGTCAAATACTAATCTCTCTCTATGTGAGGATAATACAGAGAACCACTCTGTGCCTTCTATCACATGGAAATTAGATTTTCTGAGTCGTTTGGAGAGAATTTCGCGAGATCTGGTTCGAGGCGCGCGTGTAATATGCTCTTGGGCTGAAGTTGGGAATGCCTCAGTGTATCTGTGGAGCTCACTTTTGTTTCTTACTGACTAATGGTCTTAATTAGCGCAATGACGATTGAGATTGCACTTCCACTATGTCTACAGCAAAATCACAACCCCGTGTGGGTGAGAGTGTGCATGCATGTGTGTGTGTGTGTGCGCGTGTTAAGCCTTACGACGTGTCCAATCAGAGCGCAGAGCTCGTCTAAGCTGTGTGTGCTGGGCCCCAACAATGACTCCCAGGGGTCCAACTCACGCTTTCACTCCTCCACTCTCAAACTGCAGAACATTCAAACAGAGCGGGCGTCTTAATTTATTCACTTTGATTCAACTGGTCCAAATGTGACGCCATGTAATAATGTGGGGATCGAGGGGGGGTTTGTCTCATAACCGTAAAATGTAAAAACGCGATATGAGATTAAAGTTGTAACTTTAAAGTCGAAGAATTGTTTCATTTTGTTTAAGTGTGGAAACCATTTTACTCTCAAGGAAGAAGATTAGGGTTTTTTTTCTTCTTATCTTAGATTATAGATAGATTAACACTTTGCCTTAAGCATTACTAAATATTGATTCATCCAAAACAATTCAAGCAAACAAAGACCACAAACCACTGTGGTGTACTACAACACACAAAGCCACGCCAGTGACTCCATGGACTCTTGGGAGGGTTTGGAGAACACTGCTCGTCGCAGGTCAGCGAGTATTTTTCAGATTGATCAGTTGAAATTATCCCGGTATCTCTGCCTGGGTGTTTATTTCATTTATTTTTCTTTTCTAACAAAAGGCTCCAGAGCACAACAGAGAGTAAATTACTGGTTATTTTCTGCAGTGAAATAGTTCAGTTATTGCTTTCCAAAGCAAACAATTTTAAAGTCAAATTATACCAAGGTAACCTAATATTATTTTGTAGGGGAATAAACCAATGTCAAACCATACGAATAAGAATTTAAAAAAAAAATGCAATGAAGTCTTTCAAAACAGTTTGAGACAGTTGATCAGTGTAGATTTAATTAGACCACATGCACCTGGCACTTAAAGGACGTGTGCTGTGACATTTAGATTGTTTATTTATATTTATTTAAAATAAAAATAAAATGTAAGACAATGAATCTTATTCAACTTGACAGAGTTGACTATGGAGTGAGTGAGCAGGTCATCATGACAGCCATAACAAATCTACTCGTCCGGGATTTTTAAAGCAACTGCGTTTATTGTAATGTGTCTCACAGTCAGACACAGTCAGAGAGGAGAAGGTCTTTTTTTTTTTTTTAAATCCTCACTCTTTCACTCACTCACACACTCACAAATCAGGACCAACCTATAGATACATTTCACGAGGCAAGTCCTTCCCTGTCTTCATCTGTTATTTATGTCCTGTCCTCGCATCTTTCGGGACGCGCTGCTGCTGCAGACTATAACCCTGTTCTGTTCCCGAGCCGAAAACAGCAACACGGCACTTTTTCATGCCGTCACTGCACAGCAAACACAATCACACACACACACACACGGTGATGTTACACATTTAGAAGAAAAAGAAAAAAATAAAGACAAACGGGAGGAGGCGCAGGTACAGCGGCAGCCTTCAGTGGCGCGCCGCGCCGCGCTAATCTACCTTCACCCGAGAGTAACATGCAGCAGATTTGTAAAGATGCACCATGCAAACACCGCAGAAAGCGGAGGAAACAAGCATCTATCAGTGCGCGCGCGCGTGTGTGTGTGTGTGTGTGTTCCTCCTCACATGACTTCTCTGTAAATACGCTCCGCGGCTGCATGCAATGATGGTTTTTTTTGTACACTGGCAAACATATCTCACTGAAAAATTAATCTTACCATTCTGAAGAGACATCCAATGTAGCAGCAGGCCTGTCCCGATGGCAATTCACCAATATGAATGTGGGATGGTCCTCCTCCTCCTCCTCCTCCTCCTCAAAAAACAAAAAACAAATTCCCCCTTTTTTTTTGCTTCTACTCCTTCCTCCTCTTCACTCCGCTTCGTTTTGATAGTACCCAGAGCAGGCGAGAGTGTTGCGCACGACACGGTACGGTGGGGAGAAAAAAATCCTCCTCCTGCTCCTCCTGCTGCTGCTGCTGCTGCTTCAGCTGCTGCTGCTCCAAGGTGCTGCTGCTCCTCCTGCTGCTGCTGCTGCTTCAGCTGCTGCTGCTACTACTGCTGCTGCTGCTGCTGTCACACACATGGATGAGAGAGGCGGCACACGAACGCGTCCATTAACACGCGCAAAACCCCCGAATCCTCCGGGACAAGTGTGTGAAACTGTCCCCCCGGCAACACGGTGGGATGTGAGGGAGCGGGCGAGCTCAAGGTGCTGGGGAATGACACGCTGCTGCCTGCGTGGGTCCCTCACGATCTCTGCA
The DNA here is from genome assembly GCF_958295425.1 of Solea solea. Lineage (NCBI taxonomy): Eukaryota > Metazoa > Chordata > Actinopteri > Pleuronectiformes > Soleidae > Solea > Solea solea. The sequence continues at coordinate 22,221,955 of NC_081140.1, read as the reverse complement.
CAGTGGCGAGTTTGGAGACGGGGACGGTTTGTGCGGCTGTGCGTGGTCGCCCCCTTCGGTTCTACACTGGAGTCCACTCACTACAGGTCTTACGTTTATCTACAGTGGAGGGTTTACAAACATGACTGAGGGAATATGAGATATTACACTCATGTCCTTCTGCTACTGACTCATACAGCAGATAGATAGATGGATAGATGGATGGATGGATAGATAGATAGATAGATAGATAGATAATATGTGATCATATTAACATGAAAAGGAAGTGTACAATATACAGAAGAGGATTGGGGCCACACAAAAATATTTGAGTTCTGACTTTATTCTCAGAATTTCTGACTTTATTCTCAGAATTCTAACTTGAAACTCAGAATTCTGACTTTATTCTCTGAATTTCTGACTTTAAACTCAGAATTCTAACTTGAAACTCAGAATTTCTGACTTTATTCTCTGAATTTCTGACTTTAAACTCAGAATTCTAACTTGAAACTCAGAATTTCTGACTTTATTCTCTGAATTTCTGACTTTAAACTCAGAATTCTAACTTGAAACTCAGAATTCTGACTTTAAAATCAGAATTCTAACTTGAAACTCAGAATTTCTGACTTTAAAATCAGAATTTCTGACTTAGGAAAAAAAATAAAGTCAGAACTCAAATATTTTTTTCCTGCGTGGTCCTAATCCTCTTCCGTAACAATGATTGAAGTCAGATATACAATTTTTGACTTTAAATTGCTCAATATAACAATTACTAAAGACATAATGGGTTAAAATGTGGATTTAGTGTTGAATTTGAGTTTGCATGTTTTCCAAGTGTGTGCGCGGGTTTTCACTATGCCACTATGGGATTGGCACCATGCAGCGACCCTCATGTGGAGGATAAAGCAGTAGAAGATGAGAAGATTTAGTGTCGATTGTAGCCTTATGGCGTCCTGCCATGGAGCTCAAGACACGTCAATTCGATTTATATACATGGATAGCTCCTAATCATAACACAGCACTTTCCATAAGTAAGACTAATGCTAAGTGATCATTATAAGAGACAAGGTCATGCAAAGGTGCCATTTTTGCTTCAAAGTCCAAATTTGATTCAATTTGATGCTATTTTATTTCACTCAGGGCAGAGTAAAGTCAAGACCTTACGATATTAATGGGGTGAAACGCGACAATTCCAACCATGAGCAAGAACTTTGGAGCAGTGCAGAAGAAAACAATTACGCAGGAGTAACCAGACTAATAATGATTTAGTGATCCATGTCATTTTCATGACAGTGTCTCACACACCAGGTCAGAAGACGTACTCTAAACATAATCAAACATTGCAGACGTTGTTTCAGTATAAAGTTGAAGTGTTTAAGACGTACAACAGCAACATACAGCCCTGGGCCCTGGTCTGGCCCACAAACCAGTTTTGCCTCAAGTTGAGTCTTGTTCATCTCAAGTGACAGATCAGTGTTGTCATATTAGCAGCTGTGATGACAGAATAAAAGCAATTCTAACCAAGAGTGGCATCTAAATATTTGTTTTGTCCACAGGGGTTGATTCAAAGTCTGATATGGTGAGACATTATTATTGTGATGAGACAACGCTCAGGAAATGTGGACAACATTTAAATATAGCAGAGGTTTACATGACACAGCGAAAAAAAAAAAAAAGATTTAAAATGTAAATGTGACGTATAAACATGGGTTTAATGGTTATTTCTCAAAACCGTTTTTCAAATTCTTCACCACTTCATCCATCAATTGACCCGGCAAACATGTGGCTCTATGTGATTTTTTTTTGTTTTACGCTCGGATTTCCCTTCTTCAATAATTAAACGGAAGATTAGCAGTAAATGCATAAGCGGCTGTAAGCATGACTTGTTTGTGAATTCTTGATAAATATTTAAATGGCAGCAGCAGCAGCAGCAGCAGCAACATCTCAAGCTTGACTGTTCATTCTAAGCCATGTACATAAGGGTTTTAGTTGGGATTTGTATACAAGAGATCTCCTTTACTGTACTGTATGTGTGGATAAATAATTAAAATGTACATATTCAGCAATAAACTGAATGAAAGTGTTTTCTTTACATATTATGAGGAAACAACTGACACTATACTCTTTGGTCGGCCAGAGAGTAAAAAGACCATCTGTCTGGTTCCATCTGACTACACCTTTGTCTAGCCAGGTTCTGATCCTAAATCCATTAACATATACTTATCTCCAATTCCTAGTTTCTCCTTGTGGTTTAAAAAAAGGCTGGTCAAGAGTTCCTGGCCCTGGAAGTGTGTTTGGTCACCCAGAGAACAAAAGAGGGGCCATGTGTGGCCTTTAATTCACTGCATTGTCTGCCAAAAGCTAATCTTGGCCAGACTCGGAGAGTCTCGCTGCTCATGGCCTGTGAATGGATGAGTGAAAAGTTAAATATGCTTTCAAATGTAAAACCAAAGACTGGCCTGGTATTGTGGCCGTGTCATTGGGGGAATGCAAAGATTTGCCGTTGACCCAGGCAACAGTGAAGGAAAGGGGCCAGTTTTCAATTGGAGAAGCCACATTCAGCCTCATGTTTGCAGGTGGTAGGCTGCAGTTCAGCCATTTTCAAGTGGGCCCAATGCGTGAAAAATATATAGTGCATCACTGATATCAGCACCAAATCAACATTTTATTTGCCGAGTTCTGCATGACCTGCATTATGAAAGTCACATCAGCATCACAACCAATAAAAACCTTGTATTGTTCATGGAACTTTACACTTTCTTTTTGTCACCAACCTGCCACACACTGTGCCAACCAACTGACAGACAATTAGCAGATGAGCGTATTAGTGTTCAGCTGCTAAATTCAGGGGCGTAGGATTGGGTAGGCACGGTCGGCACATGTCCCTACCAATATCCAGCCTCTGCTGTGTAGTCCCTGTAGTCAGTGTCTGCTAGAAGTCCCGCCATTAAACCTAACTATCGCTCTCCGATTAGCTCTGGCGGTTTCCCGCGAGCGTACATGTGATTGGCCGTCCCCACTGTCACTATATCGGCCTGTAAATACACTACCTGCAACCTGCTAGTCGGCCAGGACAGGAACAACAGGAGGCCACAGTACCAGGGCTTTTGTCACGCACTCCCGCTACACATTGTATTTCTCACTCTGGAAAAAAAATTGGAATATAAATTTACCTGGCGCGCCTCAATCGCTATGGAACCCGGGAAGAATCAAGCCCGTCTCCCATGGAGTTCTGAGTCGAGCCTGCCACTTATCTGTCAATCAAAAACAAAGGAAAAGCAGTGCTCACTTTAGCAGATACTCCACCCTGTGGCCAAAAGGAGAACCACACCTATCTGTATGTGCTACTTCTCATCACAGAAGCTGGCGCACAGATACTATTTTGTGAGCTACACTGCTTCGAAGAACAATACATAATACAATACATACAAAACTGAACATTTGAAATGAAATTTGAAATGAAATAACTTGAGAAAGGGGGGGTGGCTTATTCTGTTATCATCTCTTGTCCTTACACTAGTATAGTCATATTTCCAGTCATATCTGTTTTTGTTGTTGTGAGTCTCCTTATCTTCTGGATGTGTCAGTGATATTTCTGCTGATAAGTTTCCTTGAGTAGCAAGCAGACTCTCGCACAGCGTTTAAACTTGCAAGAAGAATTTTATCAGTGTTGTAACCCTTTGGTCCTGGAGCTAACTTTTTTTTTTTTTTTCAAAATGAGAAGCCAAATTCTTAAAAAGGGTGTCGGTTTTCTCGTTACACATCTGTCTTAAGAAGTGGATGTTTACAAGTTTGTCATTTCAACTCTTATGGAGAGAAACGCCATAATGAATTCACTGGGAAAATTTAATTTATTTCTGTTGGCCCACGTACGTCCACTGCGTAGGAGGCTGGGTTTATGACACGCAGCACACAGCCACCAGGGACGAATCAGATCACTGCAAATGCTTCTTTGTATGTTAGAGATAATTGGGTCTACACAGTGGCACAAGTGGCTAGCACTGTTGCCTCCCAGCAAGGAGGGTGCTGGTTTGCACTCTAACACTCTTAGACTGGCCGTAGGTGTGAGTGTGAGAGTGAATGGTTGTTTGTCTTTATGTGGCCCTGTGATGGACTGGTGACCTGTCCAGGGGTGTGACCTTTGGCCCTGTGTCAGCTGGAATAGGCACTAGCAGCCCCTGCGACCCTCATGTGGAGGATAACGCGGTAGACAGTGGACGAATAGATAGAGATACAGTAACGGAGCCTGTCAGTATTTTAAAACTGCATGTGGGTTTGGTCACACTGGCACAGAGAGAGCATGTGTGTAGAATCACATATTTTATGTCATTTTCATTGTCACTGACAATTTAAGTGTCTGTAAACCATGGTAACAGCTGCGTGCCACAGACAGAAGAACCCACACTCAGTGCAGCTTATATTAACTGCATTGGGGTCAGGTTTGCACTGTTGGTACATTCTCTTGTTTGGATTGTGTTCAGACAGAAACATGTCACCCTATTCACGCTCTAATGCTTATACATGAGTGACAATTCAAAATATTGGTATATTAATATATTTAGCTTTAGATCAGAGTGTCCTGCTGCCAGTGAAAACTCTCGAGGCAGTTAAATATTGGGTATGTTTAATTTGCTAAGCATATAAAAACTGCTGTCTATTCTTCAGAATCATACAAAAGACAACAATGAGCTATACATCAGCAAATGTATTCACATGTGTTGTATGTAGCTGTTCTCCTCATCAAAACTCCAGCCGGGGATACAGTAACAATTCATAGGCGTGACAGTTAACATGTAACATGAGTAATAATAAAGTACAGTGGCATAAGAAACTCCGTCCTCATCTCTCCACATTGTTGTTCGTTATCGAATATCAGATCGAGGACATTCTAGCCCGAGACCAAATAATTTGACCTTTGGAAACAATATTGATGTTTTACCTTTTTTGTTAATCAATAAGACATTTGGAGCTGAGAATAATGTATTAGTTGCTATGTGAGATTCCCTTCTGCAGAGCTGTGTGCTTTTAATATCCAAGGCAAAAAAAAAAAAAATGTGTTTGCTTTAGAATCAAAGCTTAGTGCTGTGCCTCAAATTATATGCCCCATAAAACTCCTAATTAGGGAATGCTTGGCTATGCTGTACTCCCACTCTGTCTTCTTTTTTTTCCATCTTTCCTTTCTTCAAAGTCTTTGATAATGAAAAAAGGAAATCATTAGAAAACATAAGCATATTGTATGCAGCATGGAGTTCTCTCTAACCTGGTATTTGTAACACTGTAAAGCAAAGGTGATATTTTGTCATATTAGGAGAGGGTGCATATACTTTGAAAGTATATTTATCTTTTACTGAACTTCTGGACTTAACCTTTTAAAATGCACCGTCCTCAGTGTCTCAGTGTCACACGATTCTATCTCTGTAAAGAACTTTAGGATCACTTTATCACTGCAACAGAGGATTTGTTCAGGTAAGTGATTGTGGTTTCAAAATATTAAGCCCAGGAATAGCGCGTGGTCATCATACAGTTGATGTCCACTGGCCCTGCAGTGCAGTAGGTCATCCCTCTTTGCCACTGGCTGACGAGTGTGTTCTGGGCCTTACCCACAACAGGGACTATACCACAGGCCCTACATTCCCTCTTCAAAAACATCCATCTACCCCCTTTTCCTCCCTCTTACCTGAGATGGTGGCAACAGACTAAGCCAGGTGTTCCAGACATCATTTCCCATCTTATCCTCAGAGGATCCCAAGACATTCCAAGGCCAGTTATGAGCCAGATATGTAATCTCTCCAGCAGGTTCTGGGTCTGCAGCATGGTTTCAAACAATTATGCAATGGAGCTTAACTAAAAGCACAAATGAGTCTAAAGGAGGAAACTTGTTTCGGGCAAATTGTGATCTTGCTGATCTCTGGTCATTACAAGCATAAAATCAAGAGAAACTACAAAGACTTGATAAGAAGTGATAAGGACTGTCATGGTTAGGCAGGATGCCTCTCTCCCTTTCGTGTTCCTGTTCCTGTGTGTCTGCTCAGTGGGCGTGGCTGACCTACATCCTGATGTCCCTCTCACCTGCAGCTTATCTCTTCATCAAGCTTCATGCCTGATAATGAAATGGCAGGCTCTCAGCCCCAGTCTTCACCAGATCATTCCTCTTTCCTGAGGCTCAGTCATGTACTTGATTGTTTGGTTGGTTGGTTGAATGGTTTCCATGTGTCTCACCTGTCGTGCCTCCTTATCTGGCCTCACAGGTTTTGACTCAGCTCATCCTGCTCTGCCATTCCAACTTCAGTTGCTCTATGGATTCTTTTTTGGCAATAAAGACTTTAAATGGGTGTTGTCTCCTCTGTCTGTGTGCTCTACCTTGGGTCCAGTAACTCTAACTGACTCATTACAGGGACAAACAGCTCTTTGTCCTATTACTTTGCTAAATCAATAATATTTGTTTGACAAAACCCTTTGGGTTAAATAAAAAAAAGTAGGTGTATAGAGAAGACTTCACCGCCAGCCATAATAATTCATTCTGCAAAAGTTGAATTATTTAAAAGTTATGAATTATAGTTTTTTAAACAAAAAAACTATGCACCAGAAACAACAGCTGCAATCAAGCCGGATGTGTGGTAGCTTACAGTCACTGGGACTTTCCAAGTAAACCTCAAATTACTTGAAGACTTGAAATCTTGTCTTTGTGAGTCAGATTCAGAACATACTGTTTGTAAGAGTTACCACGACGCACCAAACGCTATCAACAGATTTTATAACCTTTTTTTCAAATGACTCCGCAGCGATAGTTTATATCATAAATTTTAGATGATGCTTATATGAAAAACCCAACGTGAGGTGTCAGTTTAAACACAACTGTACTTAACGGTTATGAGACGAGAAGCTAAGAGCACATGTTATTATGCAACTGAACAGTAACAGTGGCACAGAAGAGCACAGAAAATCCAATATTGAAGAGGCTCCCTGTAGCAAGTAATATCAGACAAGATCCTTAAAATACATAAATAAGCAAGAAGGCTCTTCCCAGCAGTGGTAGCGGATACCAACATTATTTTTTTTACGTTAAAGGCTCGCACAAACACAGATATCACACTGATGAGTCAGTAACTTAATGGGTTGTTGCAGCCTATGCTTAAAATTGCACGTAACAAAGAAAAGAATGAAGATATTTCTGGATTCTAGTAATACAAAGCTAAATGCAAATCGGTGAAGTATAACTTTAACTGAAGAAATACTTAAGTCTCCGCTTCGGTCACTTTCCTGGTTTTGCTGATGGGCTGCACTTGATAAGAACTTACTTTTGCTTTCCTCTGCGCTGTTTCAGTTTGAGTCTGTTGTGCTGAAAGCCAATCATTTGTTCATATTAGCTCCATTCCTATGCAAACTAAAACTTGCTATTTGCTACTCACTGCTTCAGATGCATTTGGGAGCATAACGTCACATCCTGGAGACTTTTATGGAAAAGCTAAACCAATGCCACTTCATATAGATCAGGCTAGAAAGGAAACTGTTAATGCAAGTATAATTTTACATACATTTCCTTCTTTCTATATTATAACTACAGGCCTCTTGGGCTCCAGCGCTCTTCAATCTCTCGATGCTGAAATACCAAGTAAAACACCAAAGATCTATACACAAACCCCGGACACAACGAGTACATGATGTAGTGCTTGATGTCGTCCAGTGCCACTGTTTCAACATTTATTTACTTTAAAGCATCTTTCCAGCCCAGTGGTCTTGATTTGGGAGAACACTTAGATCTAAAACATTTGGTAAACTGCAATCAGAGAAAACTTTCAGCCGTAATGAACTGTCCATTATTCGTTTGTTGTTGGGTTTTTTTTTTTTGTTGGCCCCTAAACGACCCACTTAAGAGCAACTTGGCCCGAGCATATTTTGTTAATTTAGGCCCAATTTAGATGCATTTCACTTGGCCATGCTGCTTTGGTGATTGCTAATCTCAGTGCTGCAGAAAAACAAAACGATTTTGAAACCCATTCTCTCCATTTTGTTGTTCCACCACGAACCATGTGCTGACAGTGAGTGGAACACCACTTCAATTTGTGTGCTTGCTTTCAATTTTAGCAATCCAATTTAAGGATTTGCTCATCAAATTTCTGAGAAAAAAAACAAACTTTTTTTTTACAACTTTGGTGCAGAGCAAACTTTCACTGCACTGTTCTCGGGCTCGTCGTTTTCGCAGGCAGTTGCCCTCAAACTGTAATAGGATCAGGGCTCCAAGCAACTTCCACATGATTGATGAAAGATTAAAAGGATTGTTGAGACTGAAGGCACATTTAGCTCCCCACTGAGGTCCAATTTCTTGTCCTTGTGCTGGCGGAGGGACTTCCACCATGCAGATGAGAAGATCACTGCGGTGAATACTGATAATCTGAAATGGTTGTGAGGAAGTCTTGGAGACGTGGCAACAGGGACAAGCAGGCAATCACTTCCAATCAGACGAGTCCCTTTTTTTTTCCTTTCTTTTTTTCTTCGAACTACAGTGTCAGTAATTGTCACGTAACAGAGGTGAGAGGAAAAGAATAAAAAAAAGACTAGAGAGAAAATGTGTGTGAAGAAGCAAATGCTATGGTAATCAGTTAAGTGATAGTCTTTAAACAGAAGATGTTGCACTCTGCAGACATCTTGGTAACACTAGACGCTCAGATCTGAGCGGCAGTGAAATCAGATTAGGGCCCAGTAAAGGATTGAGGTTAGGGTTAGGATGAACATCCAGGATTGACCTTGTGGATATTCACTCAGAGAGACTTGTATCTTATTAATATCATTAGCATTTCCATGACCAATAATAAATATTTATAAATAATTCTAAATAACTGAGTGAAAAAGTGTCACTTCAGCTTTCAAATCTGAGCAAAAACAACCAAATCAGCACTTAAAACACGCTTTTTCCACTTCATGAGCAAGGTTTTGTGACACCAACTTGTTGCAAACTCGGCCTCTCTTCGTTTGGTTGGCTTTAGCTTGAACATTGATTTATCGATTGGAAATGGCATGTACCTCAGCACAACATAACTGGTTGGCTGTTACAAAAGCAGAGGACTGGCTTCTGCATGGGAGGAAGAAGAGATGGTGTATGAGTCATAAGCCGTGTTTCAAGTCCATCTACTCAGAATTACTCCATGTAAATGCTCTCTCTCCTTTTTGTTTTATAAAGGATCTGATTTCATGTAATGTTCTCGTTTAAACTGGTTAGGAAGCACATTACGTCGCCTCGATTGGAGGCAATCATCTCAACCTGGTTGTCATCTATTTTGCATCAGGTAGCAAACGTGGATAACGTTGTCGGAACAAAAAGGAAATTAGAAATTTAAAATGTATTTCATCAAACTCTGAAAATGTGCTGTGCATGATTTGTCAGCAATCGTCCCTATAAAGTGATACAAATATAGCATCTGAGTTTCTGTGGTTACCGTCTTCCTCATAGTCTCTTTTGACCAAAACAAGAGAGTGCCACTCACTGGACAGGAAAGGGTTGTGCTACGTGTAGCATGCACAATGAGCATTCTGGAGGTGAGTGTTCACCGTGTGGGGTTCACCAACATGGAAACAGGAGATAATGTGGCCCTCTTGCAGACCTCTCTATATATGTATGCAGAAGGTATGACCTGGCGCTTATTGCAAATGCAAAACACATATAGTCGACTGTCAGTTCTGTTCTTCCACATGGTTTCCATCTCACCCTTTAGAAGCATCCTGTAATTATAGGTCACACGGCTAAATAAGGAAGCTATAGCTGAATGAAATGAGGTGCTAAGAGTAGGCTTTTCACAGTTGTGTCAGGCAATTATATGGGGCGTGACATAAGTTAGCACCTTGAATTGCCATCCACTCATTACTGTCAGACAGATTCATTTGGCCAAAGCACTTTATTAATGCTTTTATTGACATTTCAGAGCTGTGGTAGATTGCGCCATGTGTCACTGTGGTCACAGTGTGCCCTGTGTGATGGTGAACACAGCAGCTGGCCTTTTTTTTTGTCTCAAACAGAAATGCTGGGGTGAGTTTTGCCCTTGAAAATCTGTCGTCCCAGTGACCCGAGCCATTACTCTGTGGAGGCATATGATTAGTGGCGACCGACAGAGATAGTGACTGTGTGTCCATCAAACTCAAACTGCAGCCCAGCGCCCTGACTGTGTTGTCTTAATATGAGCTGAAGTGTGGTGTCAGGGTCGAGGGTCAGTTCACTGATTCAGCGGTGCATTAAGTCAGTCCCTAAACCGGCTCGCCAACAGTGACATTTATTAATATGTGGCCTTAAGCAGAAAATAGCTATAACACGTCACCAGAGACAGCCTGAGAAGCAGGCGATCTGAACACTACAGCAGCTTATGCACTGATGCATATACTCCACGATACAGATGAGATGAATAACAATTTAGGCTTGGCTTGCAATAAATGGCTGACACTCGCGCACACTCCATCATGAACTGTCCAAAAATAATATTTCCTTTTTTTTTTCAACATCATCCAGCTTCAAGATTAGTTCCTCGTTGAGTCATCTGCAGTTGATGGCGATAGCTTACACACAATATCCGAAGAAGAGTGCACGTCTCACTCAGAGGTCTTGATCAGTTCACAGTGTCTCATCAGAATATCAATGCAATCAGAGATTTTTGGTAAGATCCCACTCTTTAGAACACTCAAAGCCAACAGCTATTATCCGCAAACGAGTGGCGTGTGTGGTCTGACCTCATCCACTGCACTGTCCCTCACAAAACGGCTGAGTTATGAGCAGAGAGTCGCGGGGAGCTGGGGCTGCTCGCTTGTAAATGAGTGCGGCACGTTTCGGGAGTCCTCGTGCGTATCACGCGCCGTCCATCATTGCTTTCACCGTGGGTTGATTTGAGTCGCAGTCCGACATGTGGGTCATGTTGCCTCGGACCGTGAAAACAGTATGTATTACAAAAACAGATGTTTTTTTTCTCCCAAAGATTCAACAGTGGAGCAAGTATGCGACACGAGCAGAGAAACATGGATTTACAGACGGGAGCACCACAATACAACATGATACACGTGCATTTTTGTTTTCTCACACACAAACTGTGCCACAGGCCGCTGTGTAGTAATACACTACATGCTACTTGTGCTTGTGGTTTTAATTACAATCCATGAATCATTCACTGGAGCTATCTTCCTACTGGGAGGCAACATTTTAATCAGAAATGTTAGATTTCCGCTTACATGATAAACGCGTCTTAGTAACCACAGCAAGACCATGTGAGGTTATGTGTCCACTTAGTTGACAGCGCGTGTTTTCACTGCTCGTGGTCCCAAAATGAGGATGAATGAAGATATTTCCTGGTTACGAGTGCGGTTAAGTTTGGGCACAAAAGAAGAAGATTGTGGTGAATGTCGACATTGTCTCCATAAAAACACAGCCCATCACAATATAATGCAAGTGAAATAGACCATGCTGTCTTCTGCCACCCACCCTTCCTTATCCCAAGTATGTCAGGGAACTACAGTGGCCTTCACACACCAAAAAGGATGTTGTTATTCTTTAGTTGCACATGTATAAGGCTGGTTAGTCCTTTTAGGCTGCTGTATACAAAGTGTAGCACAGAGATGGCATCCTCTTAACGGCAATGACTCACTCATACAAACATAGTTATGGGTCATATTATACATTTTTGCAAATAAACCCTCCTAAATGTCACACGCTGGACCTTTAATCCGACTTTGAGTGTTAGCACATACACTACAGCCTTCAAAGACACTAGTACACACTTCAGCAGTTGATCCTCACACAAGACAACACATTGTCAGTAGGTGTAGGAACATGTAGGAACATGTTTTTTTTAACTTCACTGAGCTCCTTTTAGGTCTTGAAGCTAATTTTAACCTCCATCTCTTTTCTCTTTGCTGACCCTAAGAGCAACACTGCAGCGGAAGGGAATTGATTAACCATAAATTATTTATTAACACAATATCACAAAACCCCATATACTACACACAGCTGCACCAAACCAGCAGATCTGCACTGCACTGCATCCAAAGTAGCTCAGACCTGTCTCAGTAAGTGGAGATGTGATGCTGAGCCCTAATCCAATCCTACCTTGCTGGCTTGGGCTCAGAAGACAAGAATGCATTTACATTTAATTCGTGCATAAGGCTTGAACATAGCCTTGCGGAGTCAGTCTTAGTTTTACAGGCTCAGTTATTCTCACGAGGAAACTCGCCCGGAAAAACATCACGAGATTGTCGGCGTAAACCAGACAAATCAGACAACTTTGGCTTTTGTTGTCTGATGTTAATGACAATCACCGGGATTTCATTTTAAATCAGAAGCAAGAGACGACTCTTCAGCTCCAAACTCTACGTGTGCAGATATTACAAGTGCAGTAGGCACTCATGATGTGAAACTTTTCACGGCCATTCCTCAACATAAATGATTTCATACACCGACTCTCACTTCATATTTCCTCATATTTCAATCGCAGCAGCCGCGTGTTTCCCACTTTAAAATCCAAAGGCAAAGTTGACGAAATGAAGTGCACATCTGATGCTGGAGAATATAACGCTAATGTTCTCTTTTTAAATCATCTCGTAACCAAGCCGTCTGAAGTTTTCATGTTACGCCTTTTCTGCGAGTGCCCTCAAACCAAGCGCCGTCTTCTCTGTCTCTCTCCGTTTAAACATTTTAGATCACAGCTTTTAAACATTTTAATGAAGATCGCAAATTTAGCACTCCCACAGATTACAACATCAATATTGATAAGAGTATTAGGCAAAATGAGGGATGGGGGTTTAGCAGCTTCTCGTCGTCCTCCTCCTCCTCCTCCTCCTGTTAGCATTCAGTGGAGAAAATATGCTATTTCATAAATGCTTTGGCGAAAGAGACCCATTGCTACACTCAGGACAAATTGCCTTACAAACTGTTTGAAAGTGGTTTCCCATGTGCGTTAATGTACACAAATAGAAACATAAACCTCACATTTCTGCGTGACTGAGTTCTGGATATTAGAGCCACGCAAATGGTCCTGAATATAATTTTCCTTGCATGATTAACAGCTCTTTTCACGTCTTGCTACTTTCAGACTGTGAGGGGTCAGTACTAATTGCCATTCCTGGCAGTAATTTTCGTAAATTACAGCCAAAAATTCCCATTAAGGAGCTTGGTCGTCTTTGTTTCTAAGCAGGTCATCATCATTTGAGATTAATAAGGATTCTGACGTAGGCGGAAGACTTAGCAGTTCTCTCAATGTCTTATTTTAAGATAATACAATTAGGGGGGGAAATGTGTTTAATAAACATTTCATTATTAATTGCCCACTTAGACAAGCCATTTTATATTTTTGGTACTATTTTACTATACAAAATGTCTGAAATGTTTTTTTTAGATTTGTAGTCATTTATGGAAGGTTTAGTATGTTGTGATACTAATATCAATAGTTCTAAAGTGGTTTTCAGCCTGCGCCTCTGTCATTAATGTGAAACTGCAAATATTACATTTGTAACTTAGGGAAAGTGGTCAATATCTTATCGACGGAAACCTCTATAAAAACCTTAATTATTCAAGGAAGGTTGACTTCCCCCACTGAAGCCATGTTCCAGCATACAGTGGACAGATATAATGTGTGATCAATAGTGTGGTACAGTACTGTATGTACTGATATCCAATTCTTAGTCATTCTCATTACTACAACCTATGATAATAAATATTCTGTAATACAATGCAGTGGAATAAAATAAAAATGCTGTGTCGGCAGAGGCAGGTAGAGTGGATGTTACTTTTTTAGTATTTTTAAGATGCAACGTTATACACTTTCTTCTGTGGTTTTATCATATAATTACATTTGACTTAAGACACAGTCTTCTATTATATACTTGCAGAAAAACCCTCATCATGACAACCAGGCAGAGACTAAACTGATTCCCTTCACACACACACACACACACACACACACACACACACCAACCAACTGCCCCCATATCACGTTTGCACCAAATCAGCACTGATGCAGAAGAGCTCCATACTATTCAGTATTGACCAGCGAGGTTCTGTGTTTCCGCCAACTTGCTTACCGCCTCCGGCAAAGATCATGTGAGATGACCCGACACGTCATGTGACCCCCATTCAGGGCGGCACCTGTGAGTTTCCTCAGAGTGCACCGTGGCTGATAAATGAGTCTGCGGTGACGAGCAGCTGATGGAGTGGCTGGCAAAGGTCATGATAGCTGGGGAGGCTCCATTCCGTCTCGCTCATTTCAATCTGGACCAACGGCGCCTTTTGCAAATGCCTGATAACCTCGGCCAAAGGTCAGCTGAGCTCGCTGCAACCAAAAAAATCCATCATGCGGGTTTTCTTTCCCTCATCAGTGCGAGTTCAAACACAACTTGTTGGTTGAAGCAACATTGGTTAGAAAGAGGAAGGCAATTTAGTGCAGTGTGTCTCTGCTAAATTAGGTTGCACGCTGCCTGCACTTAGGTGAAGCTACTAACTAATAAGGCCCCACAGGGTGGTTAGTAGTTAGATGCTGGAAACATCCAGAGCAATTGTGTGTGTGTGTGTGTGTGTTTGTGTGTTTCTTTGCGTAAATTACCTTTTCACATCCGTACACCCATTAAGTTTTATCACCACTTCACCTGCTGGCATTAAGCATTCTTTCAAAGTACTTTTAGAATCACGGTCTTTAATTTTTGGAGAAGAGATAGTTCAGAAGGATAAAAATAAGGATTGCACAAGGATACTTTGTTAGCTTTACACCACTGCGGCGATGATAGCCGCACACTGTGTCATAGCAATAATCTTCCTGGTTCATTCCATATTTTCCTCAGCGGGTATACAGTCTGTGAGCATGTGTATGCATGAGAGAGAGCCACAGGGAGAGAGAGATGCAGGAAGTGATGGGGTGAAAAGGGGGAGGGTGGGTGCAATTTGTATGGCAGTGGTGACACCTTCCAGCACATATGGACACTGAAGACAATTGACCTGAACACTGGCTGCACTCACCCATACTCACAACTGAAGATGGTCTGATAAAATGTCATCTTTCAAATGGTCATGTGGTAACCTATGGCCCTGCAGCCGCAGACTGGAAGAGACAGGTGTGGACGCTTTGAAGATAATGCCGCTTTCCGAACTCCTGCAGGTAAAAAATTTGCATCACAACTGACAACAACTGCAAAATGTCACTGGTCAATCAATTCAGAAAAATAAATAAATCTCGGCTGCAGAATGTAAAGCACAGAATATCCATGTTGATAGAAAATGTAATGAAATGACCTATCGTCCTCAGGAAAATAGTGAAAACTCATTTGCGTCACAGTGAGTCACTTTTAGGAATATGAAAAAGTGAGGGGCAATTCCTCCATGGAAATTAAACACATCCCTGGGGTAACGTATCTTAATATGCAGGAACAATTGTTGGGGGGGAGGGGGGGGGCGTACTATTTCCATTTTTTTGCGTTCAAAAAAATAGAATCCTACTTGGGGCAGGTGGACGTTATTCACAGCGTTTACAAAAGTAGACAAAACGGGACTATAATAGTACAGAGCTATTGAACAAAGCCATTTTTACAATGGCCTATTGAATTCTGCCCAAGTTCACATCCTTAGGTTATTAGGGAGCCCTGTGTGTGTGTGTGTGTGTGTGTGTGGCTGCACATTCCAAAGCTCACTGAGTGCAATTGTTTGGCTCAGTTCTTTACTTCATTAATGCACATGAACTGCTCGCAGGCACCCCCCATCAATGCTAATGAGCACATCAGTTTGCTCTGAGGCCGGCCACTGTCTTTTGATCAAGTTGATATTGGTCGAAGGTGTAGGGTAACTAGCAGCAGCAAAGGGACGGGAATGATGTTGAATGTGTGGTTTCTTTAAGTCCTACCCCCCCAACAGCCTCCACTCCCCTTCCTTCACATCTGCCTGAATGAAGCAGGTGATTAAAAACCAGGCGTCTCCCGTGGTTTCCTCTGTGCGCCGATGGAAGATAGTGAGTCATTGCTCTCGCAAGTGAATTAACCAAAAACTGCTTTTCCTATATGCCCTTTGGTGAAAAAGGAGTGATCTGTTTCTCCGTTTAATGGTGCCACAGTTCATTAGCCTGTGATTTTGAGCTGACGATGTGCAGCATGACTTCACTGCCTCACAAGTTGTATTTATGCCTCAAAGTGACACTCTTCCTCAGCGTGTCCTCCGAGGATAAAACACTCGCTAAATGAACTTTTGTCCAATGAACACGTGCCGACCAGCGCGACCGATAAATCATTCCTGTTTTTCAGACTGTGGCTTCTTAAATATGACTATTTTCTGGTTCCGCTGCTCCACTCACTGTGACGGTAAAACTGACATTTGAGGACATTTTAGGTCATTTTGAGGACTGAGTAACAATGATATGACATTTTACGGACGACTAATCGATTCACAGAGAACATAATCAAAAGATTTATGAAAGCTGAAAATATTAATGACATTTATTAATGATAAAAATGTGTATAACAAATCCTGACCCTGTTTGCTTTACCTGAATCTGATAGAAAACTATACATATGCATCTTTTTTTTTTAAAACATTACACAATTAGATACCAATCTTCTCTATGAATGTACTATTTGAACTATTTTGTTGCAGTTTAATTTTACAGCTCAAAACCATTTTGACCCAAATTTGAGCAGGCAAAGCTTCAAATAGCATAAATAACACATATAACACTGTTTGGTTTTCTGATTTAGAATCATTTATGCATTTATTACTTTGTCTCCGGCCTCTTGCCCACTGCGGCATTGGCTCCAGCTTCCCCTTTGACCCTGAAGGGATAAACATTATAGACAAAGGAGAGATGGATTTGGATTTATGTGTTCAGTTCGATGCTTATCCAGTTTTTTGAAAAGTCAAACATTGCTCATCTCAAATTTTCTTTGACGGGAGGGATGAAATTGGACGATTAATCATCATCAAGTCTTTTTCCTGCTCAGAACTCTTATTATTATATCAGCCTATAAAAATCCACTATTGATCTACCTTTATTATTGTGCATAACTACTGGATGCAGATTGATTGTGACGTCCTTTCAGAGGGTGTAAAACGTTCAATCCTTTACAATCAGGCCCCATATTCAAAAGAGAAATATTTCCATAGGTGGGAGTGGAAATGCACCCTGAACACTGTGCAGAGTGCTTAGCAAGAAAATGACAGATCCATCTCGGCTACTTAAAAACACATCTCATTAATAAAGGGCGAAAAAAAATGACTGATTACTCACACCGCACTCGATTCATTTCACACCCACTCGCGCTCAAAAGTTGCATGCGCACAATTACAGCCACATATATATACACACATAAAATAAATGATGACCACAGAGCAAAAACAGGCTGCATCATACCAGGGAGTTCAGACCACATTTAGTTTATATACACTGTGGCAGTTCTCTCAGACTCTGACAATCTGTCTCCTACACAGCCTCACCGTGAAATGAGCGAAAGGCACAGGGTGAAATATTGGGTGATATTAGTTTGGACGCTGTATCTGTAGTTAGATAGATATTTCCTGCAAAGTTACACTGGGTGAAGTCTGCTGTGATAATCAAACAGGACAGACATGATGTATATACATATAGAGAGTATTATGTTTTTTTTATTACTATGTCAGGGGGGATTGGCTCTGGTGTAGTACAGTGGTAGTACTGTAAACAGTATTTTAAACCACATAATGAGACATTATATGACATAAAAACATCACATTGAGAACACAACATTATTTAGTGTATTGTGTAAGAGTTTCCCAAGCACGTCGGTGAACTAAGGTGGCCTTCACTTTCCAGGTGGGAAAGATGTAAACACTGATTCTCAACTCTCTCCGTTCCTCCACTCTCTCCACCATTTCCTCCATCTTCCTCCAGGGTTTATACGTCGGGGTTTATAAGGGCAGACAAGTTTTTTTTTCTGTGATCCTGCTTCAGTTTGTGCTGCTGTAGAAACAGGAGTAAGAGGATGGCAAAAAAAAAAAAAACAACCTTATGTATGTGTAATATGTATATGCACTCTTGTACTTTATAGAGCATCGGTGTCAGGCATTACGTCACCAACTCAACTTTTATTTTGTAGTAACGAGTAACGAAGACGGTTAAGGGAAATGTATCGGTGCACATTTTATTTACCAAATGTAGTGGAGTAAAAGTAAAAGTTGTCCGAAATATAAATAACGAAGTGATGAGAATTCTACTTAAGTACAGTAACAAAGTATTTGTACTTCGCTACATTACAACACTGTGTATATATGGTAAATATGAGTGCATATAAAAGGCTTACTTGAGGGCTATGCAGTACAAACAAGTTTTACCTATGGGTAGTATATTCAATTTCTGCCTTTAACTCCTCCTGAATGTAACACACTGGACCTTCGGAGCATGTGCTGTGGTGATCAAATGTACAGAGAGTAAACAGTCCATAACAGAAATGGAATGGTGTGAGGGGGAGTTAAAGACTAAAGGAGCCGTGGGTGATGATAGATGGAGGAGAAAAAGCATATGAATCTGGCCAGAATCACACACATCCATTCCCACCTGTCAGAGGAGTGACTAATTTCCAAGTGGGAGCCTGGCAGTGGCGAGCCAAGTGCCTCGGGTCAAAAGACCCTCCTGGGTTACAGCGAGGTCGTCGGTACTGGCTGGGAGATAATGGTGGGGGCGCTTACACAACAGTTCATGCACACCGCCTTGTTGCAGAGTCAGTGTCTCTGCAGTGGAGTCACGTATCTGATCGTTCACACCATGGGAGTGGGTTTGTTCAAAAACAGAAAATAAATAAATAAATTGTTTACCGAACTATACAAGAATAATCAAGACAGGATTAGCAAATCAGTATATTGTGGTTTTTTTGTCTCTTTAAACACCATGTGACCAAATATTAACCCTTAGTGCTCACGTAGCACGGATCTGTGCACCCATGGTAAATTGCCGTGGGAATAATACACAACTCCTTATATGGACATCCTGGGAGCCTGTGTTTATAGGTCACATATTCAGGCTTTAAAAAATGTGGGGGTCTTTTGTCTTCTTATGTGTTGTTGAGTTGAAAAAAAAAAATACTACCCCTATTATGTTTTATGCAAATCTGTGAAGTATTTACACTTAATCAACAATTTACACTTTTTCTGTCATTATCCTACTGTCAGCGTCATCTTTGGTCACTTAGCTTCTGTTCACAGTAAAGAAAAAGTAACTGATGATTAAAAAATAGTTGGCGTTTTATTCATTAGTTGATCACTAATTGATTAACCCCTATAACCAATATCACAATACTATTTACGAATATTAGTCAAAATGTATATGTTTAGGCATATCTAGTGCTATCAAATCCTTGTGTTCTCCCTGTCCGATAACAATAAATAACACAATAATATTTGCTCAATCAAATGTTCCACTGTCCCTGGAATAAATTACTCAACATTCACACAATGACTTTAAGAGGATATACATCTAATTTCCCTGGTGAGATTACAGCAGCCTGCTCCAAAGCCACAGGGACATCATGGGGGGGCGAAGACCCGATTACATTTTACTTGCAGTCTAGACTGTGGAAATATGAACGCAAATGCCAACTAATAGCAAACTGAAGTGCTTCCCGGCACTTCAGCACATCTTTCGTTGTGACTCAGGCTCCCTATAAAGAAACAAAAATTATTTTCAGCCAGACTTGCACAGGATAATGATCTCTTAAGGTCTCGTGACCACTGCGGTAATAAACTTGAGCGCTGGATTATAGGTCGCTCTCTGAACTGTGCTGAAATTACATCCTCTCCTCCACCTTCCTCAGTTCTTGGCATAATAAAGAAATAATAATCGTCTCTGACCTCTGCTCTCATTATGACAAATTGCCTGCGATGATAGTGATCGTGGAAAAGAGACTTGTGTCAACTAAATGCCGAATATATACAGTAATACATGCATTCATCTATGTGTAGGATGTAATGCGATTAAAACATGTGGCCGCACTTTTATGTTAAAGAGACACTTTCGATGTTTAACGTTTCACCTCATTTACTGAGTTTACTCTCCAGGTTTTGCGGCATGAATATTCAAAATCAAAAAGTTGAGGGAAAGCTGAAAAATTGTATTATTGTTAGTTAACAGGCAATTCTCTCATGTGAGCCTCTCACAAATACAGAATTAAACACAGTGTTTTATGTTTGCAGGATGAGTGCGAAAACTGTGTGACGCTTTAACAAATGAAAAATGCAAATTGCTGTTTTCAAGTGACAACTGTTATTTCTGCTAAAAAAAAGAGAGAGAGAAAGAGAAAAAGAAAGATGCGTGATGGTTTATAAGCGTCATCCTCAAGTTTTTTTTGTTATATTTTAAATGTCGTGCTTAAATGATTACAAAGTTTACTGAGTTGATTTATGTGTTCACTGATCCTAGAGATTTGTGTGTCTATGAGGTTTTTGGTGCATACATGGTCATTTATCTGTAAAACATGTCAACACTCCATGGAAAGTGGGCAGCCTAGTGGACAGTGGTTAACACTGGTGCCTCACAACAAGAGCCTTTGAATGTGTATGTGTGTGAGGACCAATTTTCTTTCAATCTTTATGAGGACATTTTGGAAAAATGACAGTGGTTTCTGAAAGCTGAGAAGTTGCACATCAAAGCCAGCGTGTGGTTATTACGGTAATTTCACCCGCGCTGCATGTTTCAGTAAGCCGGAGAATCTGTGTCTTTATCGCCAGAGAGGAGCGAGGGGGAAGAACACCTGTGCATAGTTTCCATTTTTTGGCCTGTTTTTTGGCACACTGAGAGACAAAGAGACAAAAAAAAAACAATGTTATTGTAAATAGGTTTCATACTGTTCCACTTTCAATTTCAACTTGCAAAATATGTTGTTCATGTACAACTACAGTGTAAAAAATGTTCTCTCAAAAAAAAAAAAGTTTTTATCCATTTAAAATGGTTAAAACAGTATTTTAAGAAGCAGTACATTGTAAATAACTGACAGATCGATGAAAGCACTTTGTTACAGGACATTTTCTGGTCCTTTTATGGTTAAATTAAGCAAAAAGTTCAGTGTTAAAGGGTTAAGATAGGTTAAGGGGTTAGGCATTTAGTTGTGACGGTTAAGTTTATGGTAAGGGTGTGTGCAAAATCCTAAACTCTGCAATTAAATAAAGTCGTACTTGTGGATATCCTGGCTTTCCCCAGGGAGATCCGCGTCATCTCCTGATGACTCTTGTTTACATCACCACTGGTGTGTGACATGAATAAACATGATCACCCATGAGCCTATGAGGTTTGGATGTCTTCTTCTTCTTCACGCAAAAAAACAAAAAAACAGGCTCTATCTCTGTATTTTGTAAGTGTCCTCTCGTCAACAGCATTCAATGGTGTCCAGGAAATTGTTTAAGGGTAGTTCCTACACAGTTTTACAGACCCAAATGCTCCATGGTATTGACTTATTATTGCATATCAGAAAGTATGAAATATCTCTTTTCAAGTTGAAATATGCAAATGTGCAAATATAAATTTGAACAGAGCTTGAATTGTGCCCATTGTTAGAATCTGATAAGATGAGTGAAAAGCTATGAAACACCAACAAAAACAGAACTGTCTCCAGACATAAGTTATCAAACGTCGGACACCGAAGTACACATCATCCCTCAGAAAGGAGAAGGTAACAAAAAGGTCTAACTCATGAGGAGGGAGGCTCTGCACCAGCAAACTGTGTCAGTCATGAGGTTGGCAAGTGCAGGACTATTTTAGACTCGGACAGAAAATA
Source organism: Solea solea (assembly GCF_958295425.1). NCBI lineage: Eukaryota > Metazoa > Chordata > Actinopteri > Pleuronectiformes > Soleidae > Solea > Solea solea. The sequence continues at coordinate 22,200,238 of NC_081140.1, read as the reverse complement.
CAACATCCTCTAAGCCGGCCTAATAAGCTGCCTGAGTCTGAGAGGTTCCCGGGAGTGGAAGCTGGGGGCTCGTCCTGACAGAGGGGGTTGGGTCCTGCTTCTCGTCCACTGCCAGTGGAAGGCGTGTGTGGAGCTAACAGAGAACAGCTGAGAAAACATTTCACTGGAGACAGACAGTCCCAACCTGCCGTTTCCCCAACAGCTGGAATAATAAATGTTCTGATTTAAGATGGTTTGAATGGACCTCTGTGGAACACAAATAATCTCAGACCATGTGAAGTCAAGCCTGTGTTATGTATTAGCACTTTAAATCATGCTGATATCAGAGGTGGTTTTTATGTGCGACACTGAAAAAGAGAACGAGAGAGAAAAACTCTAGCCTCAAGCGGAAAGAAGGAAAACTCTGCTTTTGTAGTTTGGCAACAAAGTCAATAATAAATTGTCCCGTCTGTTGGCGTTTTGTCCTTTTACCCCCCCCCCAGAAACTCAAGCTTTTCTGGACGCGGTGCCGTTTGTGTTTGCGTTTCAGCTATGGTTGCCGTCATGTCTCGTGTTAACGACACTGTTCTTTACTCAAGCCTGCATTTATTCAGGAGAAGAAAAGCAAGCAGCTGTCACACATCAGTGTCGGAGCTCAGGGTGTGGGTTATTTAAATGTTTTATTTCCCCCAAAACTGGCAAACTGAATGTGAGACATTCCCTTATCCTGGGGGAGGAAGAAAAAAATCTTTCATCTGGATCCAAGTAAACATGTCAAAAATCAGCTCAATATGTGTGCCTGTTTTTTTTACTGCTTAATTGAAACTACAAACTGGTTTATGGGCATTTTAAGTATTATTTTTAAAGCTTATAGTAGGTTAAAATGAAGTGCAATTCCTTTCGGGGGGTTTTAGCTGCTGGATTAACTGTTTATATTCTGTACATTGGTATTTATTATTGTATTGATGTAAAAAAAAACTATTATATGTATGATTCTTATTCTAAAGTCATGTGTATTTTGTCTATTTTATTTTTAGTTGGAGCAGCTGCAAATACGTCCAAGAATTAAGTATGGCTGACTCTTGACTCTGAACTAAATGTGAAGTAATAATAAGAAACTTAGCAGACAATCTTTCACTGGAGGGATGGTTAATGTTTGTTAAACGTTAAAATTCAATCTAAGTCACCAAATAACCCCATGGTGTTAACACTTGTACACCTATTAAGCTCAGTGTCTCCTGGGCAGCATTATGAACAATTTTTACTGCATCCTCCCCTGGCTACATTTATTTAAAACAGAGCATGTTCCCCAATCTGATCAGTTGTCAGTGGACTATTTCTGTCCCAACAATTTAACAACGACTGTATTAGCCAGATGGAAAATGGACACGTAATGCCGACTGATGGGCCGGAGGGAGCCCGAATGAAAAACTGTCACCGTGTCCCTCGGTACAGAAAATTATTTGCACATCAAATTCATCTTCATCAAGATGTTCACAGCGAGCGCTATAAACCTTTTAACTCTCCTCTCATCAGCGGCGATGACTGAATACTACGGTGCGTACTTGTCTGTGAAAATCAACGAAACAAAGTGCTCTTTTCAGCAAGTGCATGCAGGACTCTTCAGAGAGTTAAAAGGCAAATTAAATGCAGAGGGAGAAAAAGAGAGAGAGAGAGACGTAGTTTTAAATGATATTTTATGCAAAGTGGATAATTGGGAATATGTTCAACGCTTCGTGTTCTTGTGGGTCAGCGCGGGGTTCGCGGTTTATTAAACTGACCAAACAGACATGAGCGGAGCAAAGAAGGGGGGAATAAATATATGATCGAGGTGACAAAATGTAATTAAAGAGAGAAAAAACTGATTTTTCAACCTTTGTCTTGATGATCTACTGTTTGCCTATATTTAAGTATTTCTATTTATGCAGCAGATAAAGGGACATCTATAAAAAAGAAAAGAAAAAAGACATGACTGAATATTAAAGTAGGATCATAGAGTCAAATATGGACATAACATGGAGGCCTCTTGAAACGGTGCATTCACATGAGAAGGGCCTCTGGTGCACGGGGAAAGTTGAACATTACCCTTTCATAAGTTCACCAATTCAAAAGTTAAAATGTGGTGTTTTAGGAAAGTGTTCCGTACGTGTCATATAAACATTTCTTAAGTGAAAAAGTGCACACATATTTAAGGGAAAATGGCCCCTGAAGGCGCAGAAGGAGAGGTTGTAATGCTGCTTTCCCTTTTTCTAGACCAAATGTTACAGATACAGATTCATTACGATAGAGTATTAGGGACAAACTGAAGAGAGAGAGAAAAAAAAACAATCTTTAGAGAATAAAGTTGTAACATTATGAGAAAATCATTCCATTAAATGTATTATTGTTGTTGTTAAATAGCAACAGGACACAGATGTAACAGCGGTAGTAGCCTCATCAGTCGATCTCCTCCTCATCAGTCGATTCCCCCCTTTACAAAAGAGAAGATTTCCTCCATGTCTGCGTTCTCCTTATTCTTTCTTCCAAACAGACTCAGTTTCTTGCACAATCGAAGTACAGATGCTAATGATCATGTGGTGCTGATGTGCCAAATGATTAAGCAATTCCTTATTTGTGAAGCCCAATCAAAATATAACCTTTACAAAATGCTCTGCTCGTCTTGACGCGGGTTGCAGTTGATCATCGTCTGAGATTGTGCTTGAATAATAATTATGACTAATAATAATAATACTTTATTCTTGAAAGATTCTAAATTCATTTTCTTCACTTTGGCCCCAATATGCCATCATACATTCCTGTTTATTTTTACAGAGAGAATTTTGATCATGATATGAGAACGATGTTTTTTTTAAGCCTAAAAAAAAAACCTGAACACATAGTTGTAACGCCATAAAAGTGAAAAAAGATTCCTTCAAATGTATGTAGTATATATGTAGTAACAGATTTTTTTTCCATGGTAAAAAAGGGGTCATTAGGATAAAGATATGTTCATATCTGTTGATATCGATAGATTAAAGATTACAGATTTCTGCTCCGGAACACTGAACACAGAAATACCACACGTTATATCTCAAACACAATTCACAGCATTATAATGCTATGAACTGAACTTTTATTGTTTGAATGACTGCATAAATAAAACTACATTGCACACTAACGCGTGCACGCCTTCCTCTCTCCCGCCATATTATGTTGTGTCTTCATTTAGCAGCACAACAGAGACATTAAAATAATGACTATTTTTATAATTATTATTATTGTTGTTGAGTAAAATCAAACCCCCCTCACTCCTGAAACTTTATTCAATTCTGATAGAGTCGGTAAAGTTCTGCGGTGCTAGTTGAGCACTTAAATAAAAAATAAATGTATAAACGCCATATTCCTGTGGTGGGATTAAATGTGAGCATCGATGTATGTGCTCTGTACCTGTGTTCATTTAAAAGACTCTGCTGAAAAGAATCAGATAATGTCCCATGTTTGTTACAATAATAGTAATACTCTTTAAACAAATCAGCCAGCGTGCCTTGAGCATTATCGGGTTTTGGCGTGACTTATTTAGCGTCTCTATGGCATATGTCAAGTCCACAGGCATGTGATCTCAGTTCTTTGTGTTAAAACTTAATTCACTGAGAGAAATCACAGCGGCTCATTCTGTACGTGCGACATTTCTGCTGTCACTCTCCCGCGATTAATCCGCAAGTAATTGCATATTTTAAATGTATGCACACATTTCCGTCTCCGCAGACAGGCCGGCTGTCTGTCACAGGCAAGCCGGGGCTTAGAAGGTTAAACCCTATCAATGTCTGGGCAGCACCGACTGTCCTCCCAATTTGTACACATGATCTGGTTAATGAACTAGTCAATGAGCCGTCTTTGTTACATTTGGACTGTAAATAGAGGAGTGAAACTTAATCTGTTGATGCTTTTCTCCACCACTTAGACAATGGCGGGAAATGTGGAACTGTAACAACTTTAAACACAACAAGGAGGACTCAAACGCTCAACTTCAAGTGGAAGGCAATAGTACAATTTAAAAAAAAGAAGATCAAAATCTATACTCACAAATCTTAACTAACACTTGATGATGTTGCTCTTGGACGACAGCACTGAGACGCAAGACAAGGGAGGGGGGACTATTTATACATGAGGTAGGGGAACACAGGTGAAACCAATAATGGGCGGGGTTAGCAATCTCAACGGAGGGAAAATCACACAAAGGGAGGAAGTCGGGATCTGACAATACTGGACATGAGTGACTTTAATTAAACATAAAGAGAAAGAAAGGACCAACATGAATGAATCAAGACATGACGAAATGTGAAACACTTTACATGATTAATATTAACATGTTTTGACGAGACATAACCAAACCTCAAAATGATGACCGTGTCAAATGTCTTCTGTCGTCCAGGAAGCAAATATTCAGTTTACTTATATGAAAATATGATAATATTCACATTTAAAGAGGCTGAAATCACAAAATAATGTATTTGAACAATAAGCATGATATTATTCATGCGTACTAGTTGATTTCCAATGTATTGTGATATCATTAAAAAAAAGCATATATAGTGTACTATGGGCCACCGTGACAAACATTTTCAAACAACTTGTATGTAACATGATCAAATACTAGTGAAATTAGAAGTTTTTACTTAATTTCCACCAAAATAATACATAAAACCTGACTCATCAGCTCCAGAATTATAACTGTATCTGATCCAGCGTTATCATAAAGGTGCACAGCTGATGTGAGTGTGAAGTACAGATGAGTATTATACGGAGAGTCCCTCTGCCAGGGAGCTCTGCTGACCTTGGTGTGTCTGATCACCACAACCTCATGCATGATTGATAAATAAAAATGAAACACAAGATTTCACACAAAGCTGAGGTATCTAATCTCATAATGAAATCAAAAGGTAGGTCTTGGCTGATGAGGCATTTCATTTTGAGGCACTGTTGTCAGACAGGGAGTGGATATAAAAAAAAAAAACAGCATCTCTTCCAGTCCTCAACACCTGAAAGACAATTGAACTTGCTGAGGGGGTCAATAAATATTCCATCTCCCTGGTAATAAAACAACACGTATTGGCTTCAGGTTCCCTCCTCCGTGTGTATGATGCAAAGTAAAGAAGTGATTTCTTGCGGGATTTTATACATGCATCACCGCTCTGCCTTGAGATATTTGTTTACAGTTCAGGTCATGAATTATTAAAATAGAAAATACAGTGTTTACCCTTGATATCCCCGAAGCTACAACACGGCATTAAGCGCTGTCACCACATGTGACATGCGGTACACGTGTCGCCACAGAAATAGTAGTCTTCAGCTGCATTAGCTCGAGTATAGGGGCCGATGAGAAACATCACAGGACTTAAATTGCAACCGACTTTACTTACTTCCTTTATAGCTTTGCATTTGCTGCATATTTGGCGTCATTCCCCTTCTCATAACAATCGGTATTGCTTTGAACTGTTAATCAATAGTTTTCCCAGCCAATGAGACTGTCTGGAAATGTTTATTCATAGAGTCTCATATTTCTTTCCCAGATAACTCGGATGATAACTTCAAGATGAATTACTCTGCGGCGGCAGCAGCAGCAGCAGCAGCAGCGGTGGCGGTGTACTGTATGTGACTATTAGCAGTCCATTCTTATGACCTACAAAGAGGGCTTTACCGGGCAGTGTAACATAAAACCAAAGGAATTGTTTTCACATCTCTGCCTATGGTCTGCCTGTGAGTGATGATTACCGTGTAATTACTTCCATGAACATATCCACTGACACAGAACCATGTGTGGTGTATTATTTCACTGCACCAAGGTAAACTTTTTGGTCGGAGAAATATTATTTTTGCTGGCACCTTCAAACGCAGATGCGGGTGTATGACATTAGAAGGATCCGACCGCCTGATGTTTTGCTTCAGCGACTAAACACAAAAGGTCAGTTTTCGCTCTCGCTGTGTTCACACCGGACATGTTTGAGGAACTGGAATCTGCCGCAAGCAAAATATCCTATTTCACAGGTTTACGGGTTAGGAAAAAAAACAAAACGTATGTGATCACATTTTTCAGTCTACAGGTCTGAATATCGCAGCAGGGACTTTGTCTCTTTTCTTAGCCGGACTCAAATGCAGATGAAAAAAAACGAATGTGATCTGTCTGAGCCTCACTGTGCCCAGGTGAGTAGACTCTGTGTTGTTTCCCCACTGGACAACCAGAGGGAAACACAACATTTATAATAAGTATGTCCTACTTTCTACACTGTGTCATATCACACACACACACACACACACACACACACACACACAGTGTTTGTCTTTCTATAGTTGTGAGGATACTCATTGACTAACTGAACAAAGTTCTAAATTTAAACCAATTATACAAATTGTGGCCAAAATCATAACACACATAGCTGATTAACATCTCCGTTCATGACGCCATTATTCCAGAATAACTGTATGAGTATCGTGTCCATGGTGAGACACCATGGAGGATGCTGTTGTTCTCAAAATGAAAACATGTCTGAAGATTGTAAAAACACATCCCAGATGCTCTGCAGTACAACTGGAGAAAAATTTCATGGACTAATGACACTAAGCAGCTGAACTGTTTTGGAGGAATGTGCAGCACAATGTGCGGTTTCCAAAGGAAACCACATACTAACATAAAAATATCCCAGGGGCAAAGTACAGTGCACAGAGCATGATGACTTGGGGCTTTTTTTTCCCTCTTTGCTTCTGGGCCTGAAGAGCTCGACATCATCGAGGGGCAAAATGAATCCCTGAGTTTATTAAGGGAGTCTAACAAGGTAATGTCAGTGTGGCTGCCCTCCAGTTGAAGCTCAGTAGAGGCGACGCGGTGATGCAGCAGGACAGTGACCGTAAACATCGAAGTAAATCTAATATGGAATGACTTCAAACTGAGAAGATTCACCTGCCGCAGTGACCCCTGTGAGAGAACACATCTTAAACCAACAGAGCTGCTGTGAAATGAGCTCAGACGATGGGTTCACATCAGATATCCACGTGTATGGTTGAGCGGAAGCTGTGGGAAGAATGATCCAAACTTCCTCCTGAACCTTGTGAAGGTCTGATCAGGAATGACAAGAAGGTCTGGTTTGAGACCATTGATGTTTAAGTAGGTTCTCCGGCTATCAAAGTTTTTTTTTTTTTTCTATTTTCCCATCACCACTGAGCATTATTGTATTGGTGTATTCAATGAATATTTCAGATGTTTGTACCTTAATGGTCCGATTTCAAGAATTAGTAGCATCTAATGGCGAACAAACAATCACAGAACTATGGTGGCCTCTGCCTGTCAGAAAACACTCTTTCACGACTCTCTCCACTCTCTCTGTCACTCCCTCCTCTTTAGTAGTGGACTTCTGCATCAGGTTTATGTCGGCAGAGTTGTTCATTTGTACAAGGAACTTCTAAATTGTGTTGTGATGAAGATCAGATCAAATTTCATGACCAATTAAAGCTGCAGTAGGCAGAGTTGCAGGAACATGTCTTTAGACTTTTAGCATCAAGGCTCTCTGACCTGACACAAAGGGAATCTTTGTTTTCTCATTTTTATTTACTGTACATTATCAACAGAGAATAAACTCTCTTAAGAAAAATGAGGTAATAACAGATAACTTTTTCTTGCCACACTACTTTGGAATTAGAACCACATAAGCGGTAAAGAGCAAAGACAGACCGCGGTGAGATCTTTATGTTTTTTTTTTTCCTCTTCCTGCTGTGTCGAACTGTAACTGCCTGTTAGGAGTGAGTGTGACAGTATGGCAGGAAATGGCTGGGCAGCAGTGGTGTGTCTACTCTATATGACGGATGATGAGAAAGTTGCCCTCTATACTTGGTGTTGTGACCTTGCTGCTGCTAATGTTACATGTAGTTTCATCCTGACCCTGTGCAGATAAAGAGGCCAAGCACGCCAACATGTACACTCCATCAATCAGCAGCTAAGGATCCAGCAAAGCTGAAGAACACTCAAGATTTACTGTACAAAATATGGGATATGGGTCTAACAATAGAATTCACAGCGTTCGATAGCACAGTGTGCCACATGCAAGGATGAATGTGCATTCAATTGACTAGTGCTGTGTTTTCAGGGGCAGGACAAAGTGGACTGAACGCGCTTTTAACATTGACTATCATCGAATGACTCACTGGTGGTATTTCTTCATAGATCTAAAAAAAAAAAAAGTGTGTGTCCAAATTTGAACAGACCTACAAAATGCTCCACCAACAGTCTCAACAGAACCCGTCGATCATCCAGAACTGTGTAGAAGCGAGAGGTCATGAGACACACATGAGATCGGCACCAACATGTCACTATTTAGTAACATTTGCCAACTCAGCTAACTGGAATTGTCACCAGCTCTCCATGAAACCCCCAAAGGATAAGCGATGGATGGATGGATGGATGGATTGTTTGATCAATTCCTTGCACTCACTGCAATGCACTTACAAGCTGCCAAATGAAAAGATTATCTATCCAGGACCTAGAAGAGAGTAGCCCTGTGTCCCTGACACAAAAATCATTTTTTTTTATATCCTGTCTTATCAGCAGAGTAATAATTCTACTAATAATTCGACACTACAGCAGATTTATTAAGCTCTTGTGCGCAACTATGGGAAGTGTTTCAGAGAAAACTTTTTTATCTGATGGATCCGTGAGAGGCAATATCAAGTCAGGGACACAGACACATTCTTAATTAATAAGTATTTTATCTTCAGATATTATATCTTTAAACGAATACACACCATGTGGTAGATGGCAATCACACCTGCACCTGCACAGAAATAACTTGACAGTTAGAGTGAGAGAGCCAGCTGTGCATTGAGACCTGCGTGTATATCGTAACACACTAGAGCTGCAACTAACAATTATTTCCATAATTGATTAATCTGTCGATTATTTTTTCGATTAATCGATGAATTTGGTCCATAAAATATCAGAAAACCTTAAAAAATGTTGATCGGTGTTCGTCCAACCTGGAAATGATGTTCTCAAATGTCTTGTTTTGTCCACAAACCAAAATGATTCACTTTTAATGATTTCTTTGTTATCCAGAGCAAAGAAATGAAGAAAATACTCACATTTAAGAAGCTCAAACTATCGAAAATCTTGTTTTAATCCTGAAAAAAGCTTTGAACCGATTATCCAAATAGTTGTCGATTAATTTAGTCATCGATTAATAATCGATTCATCGATTAATAATCGATTCATCGATTAATTGTTTCAGCTCTGTAACACACTAGTGTGTTGTAAGGTTCATGCTACGGAAGTGCACTCCGATCATTCTGCAATTACACATTCACTGTTCAGCCGCTGAGTGCACGCGTGCAGCATGGCATACATCCCGACTGCATCTGGAGACACGATGTACAGATTGTCCGATAGTTCACTGTATTAGCCTATCGTGTGGCAGTTAGGCTAAATAGAAAGTGACACGGTAAATAAATGATGAGCACTGGAAAGCGTGGATGTAATCCTTGGGGCTGTAAAGTGCTGCTGTGTGGGATTACTTAAGTCCCACAGAGGGATGTGCATCTTCATCACTGCACGGCGATGTGACACGCATTTCCACGCTTTGCCACAGACCCAATCCTTTAAAGATATACAGTATGTGATGCGACTGCTACTGCAACACAATTCAGTTCATCCCAGCTGCAATAAGCTTTCATTTGACATCATCCGATAGTTTGGTGGTTGGTTCGTTGGTTGTAGTGTTTCACAGCAGATGACATCCATAATGATGCATTACTGCCTTCTTCTGCATCTAGTTCTTTGCAGTTTATTGTATGTGGGTCATCTTTGGTCCACTTTTTTCAGGTTAAAACTAGTGTATAAGGTTATCTAGTAATATTATTGACTGATCCAGGTCCAACTCTTGGTAGTTTTGTGTAAAGTATTTGAATTACGTATTTTGAAATTAAATTAAATTAAAAATAGGTGTATGTACTGCCTTCTCTGGATACATATGAATTTTCGTATGAGCTGGCTCTTCCCATGTTTCTCAGATCTTGTTAAAGGGTTAAAACATCTGTATTCTTCCCAGACATTGTCTAAAACCAGTCTGCCTCTGGTAGCATGACATTTTTTGGGGGTGACAATGATCCAACGCATATGAGACAGTCAAACTGGCTGTCCAATCATCTAAGTAAGTGCCTGACCCTACAGGTTGGAAGGTAATCCATTTCCCAGGCAGCCAAACCTGATTACCTTCAATTTGTGTTGCATGTTTTGTTTGTTTTAGAGCCAGCAGTACAAATTCCACTGCAGCACAATATGTCCAATGGCAAAGTCACCAAATGTACTGCCCTCAATTTAATACCCTCATATTAGAGGCTCTGGTGCGTTCTAATTAGTGACAACCAACACGCACGCACGCATGCGCACACACACACACACACGCACACAGAGAGTTATTTGCTGTTGTTTTGGCTCAGCTATGTTTAAATGGAAAAATCAGGTCAGACACATATGACCTCAGCGGAACTTGTGTGTGAGCAGGAAATGAAAACTTGTCAACATTGTTTTGTCAAAAAAATTGAATTTCAGTCACAAACTGAAACATTATTTTCGAGGAAAAAAAGTTGGTGTTCATGGAGCTTGGCGGAGCTTGGCTGAACCAGCAGGGGCGGTGAAGACAACAGGGCCAAATGGAAAAAGACTAAAACACATTCCAAACTCAGCTGGAGGAAACAAGCAGTTATTCTGCACGTCAGAAAAATGCTCCTTTGTTTTAACGGGAGCTGTGTCTTAAAAGGCGTGAGCCTAAAGAGCAACCGCATACAGACATATGCACAATGATTCTCAAGGGTGTTTATTTTTTGATATTTTAATATATTCAGTACTTTACAATCACTGTTTGGATTCTTATGTCTTATATTTGTCTCATTGTATTGCTTGCAAAAGACATTTCTATCTCAAAGGACTTCCTGATTTAATAAGACGTAAAAAAACAACAAAATCAAGTGGAACCGGCTGAACAGATTGCAAACTAAAACTTCTGAACCACTTGTACACGTGATACTGAGACCTGCAGTTTACAGCACATTAACATCTGACACTGTGTGCGCAGTAACCTGCAATCACTCCATGTGCTGCAGACTTTTCTCATAACTCCCAGTCCCCGGATGACATTTCAATCTAGTCTCTCTGTCAACACAAAGAGGCAGTTCTCATATTTCAGTTTATACTAAAACATCTCTCTCCTCTGCTCACACCTCCTCCTCTTTCACCATCAGACATAATATCTCATCTTCTGCAGCTCCTCACAGTTTTATATTTAAAATGTCTCCGTATTCTTATACTTTCAATAAAGAAAATGTTGACTTGTTGAGTTTTATTGGGATTGTCAACTATTGCTTTATTAATACTGTTTTATTAAGTTGCCTCAAGTTGCATAAATGTATACTTCTGTTCCTTCGCTTTTTATTTTGTGTTTTACAGAACTTACATTACGTGGACATCATCTATATTTCTGATATATTGTTACGTTTCTTTTTAGTATAATCTAGACTAGTTTGAAATTACAGAAGGGCAGCAGTAACTCAAATAACCACTTGTAAGAGTCTACGTATGCAGATGACCATCTCTAAACGCACCTTGAACCAGATGGACTAAAGGACCAGAAGACCACACCGGGTGCTAATCCTCCCACTTACAGTCTATCTAATAAAGAAACCAGTAAGTATATATATATATATATATATATATATATATATATATATATATATATATATATACACATATACATATATATATATATATATATATATATATATATATATATATATATATATATACACATATACATATATATATATATATATATATATATATATATACTCCTGAACAACATCTTGAGACCAGGAGAAATTCCCATTTTGTGCTGGTGAATCATAACCAGGTTGTAAGTAAAGCTTCAAATGCAAAAGAAGAAACAGGAGCGAGAAACCAAAAAATAGAGTCTGCAATTTATTAAAAACTGAGTTTAAACTCAAATGGGCTGTTCATCAGCTGATCAAAAGACCATAGCGTTAAAAGTAAAAAAAAAAACTGAACTAAAAGTGTCAAAAAAGGACTACGTCACTGCACACAGAATTACTTCAATAAATAAGTTTAGGCGTGCTTGACCTCAGTTTTCCCATCACCTCAGTAAAGCTGACCTTGACCTTTTGAACATAAAACCTGTTCACTTACTCATGTCACCTGTTTAGAATGAAAACTGATCACAACTAAACAAACAGGGTTCAATTCACTGTCAAAATACACAATTTTCAAACCCCATACAACTGACATCACAATAAATTAAATGAGCTATAAGTAAGAACTGCACCTTTTTTCCACAACGTAAACATTTGCTGGCTGTAAATTAAAATAAAAATTGCGAATAAACTGCCTGCACTGGCGTTGTTATCAGTGAAGCTGTAGTATTTCAACTTTATACGTTTCCTTAATCCTCTGAAAATATGTTACGGTCATTTTATGACTTGATATAATACATTTCGTACACACAGCACCTTTAACTAACTGTCCACCAGAAAAAAAAAACAACATTATCTCCCATAATCCTGCCCAATTTTTGAAAATGTCACATTCCACTTACGATGTCACTGATATGCCTTGAGCGGACATTAAAAGTGACTCACCTCGTAAACACGGTAAACCCGACCCCGTTCGGAGGCACTTTATACTCGGTGCTTTACTCGCGTCTAAATTGCATCGTGCCACGAAACACTGAATGTCAAGGATTTGACCCTCTGCCTTTGCTGTGACCCGACCGAGCGAGCATCAGCTTTGTGTTAGCGGTTAGTCATTTCTGGCACGACACAGAAGTGAATAACACATTTTTATGCTTTTAATGTTCATTCGCAGAACACGATGGCTGCCTATATAGAGTGATCCATTACAACATCCTCTGTTCAAGGTTGCTTTACAGCAGACTTCACCCTCATCGCTCTGATATCAATCTGCGCGGCCTGTTATAGGTATTATTGATGTTTTGCATTGCATTATGCTAATCTACTTTAAAGCTGACACCATTCCCAAATCGCTTGTTCGTTGGAGCTCCAGCAGGTTTTCGGTGGATTTGTGACCTCTTAAGCTGTCAGTCGAACAGGTGTGCTAACAAGCGAAATGGAAACAAATGAGCTATTTATAATAGCACAGTGATGACAATGCATTTGTGTGTTAAAAAACCGACTTTATTATTATTTTTTTTTTAAAGTTGAAGGCTGTTAACCTCTCTTGGCAAGAAGCAGAACATTGATCTCGTCTTCTAGATGACAACCGGGAGTCAGCTGCAATTGATCCAAATCAATTAGGGCACCAAGTTTCCTGATAGCCATCAGGAAACTTTACAATGTTAAAGGCAGGAGTGTCTGGAAAGCACTCGTTTGTTCGTGTGCACGCACGCACGCACACACACACACATCTATTAGCTGGTACCAGTGCACTTGATGTGATAAATTATCGATATGGAGCGCGCAGGTCTGAGAACACAGGACGGAATACTTGACACAGGAGATCAGAGATGAGAGCAGCGGCTTCACAGGTATTTGACCATGAGTGATGAGTGACATTATGCTGCACTTTATTCTTTTCCATTTAATTTGAAATGCTATTCTCTGCCATGTATAATTAATGAGCTGGATGTTTGGTCACATCAGTCAAATGTAAGACAGAAAACATTTGACTTTTGAACCGTTAATTAGGATTGACTACCACTCTGAACACCACACACACACATAATTAATAATAAAAGTGCATCTTATTAGGAGCAGTTTTATGTGCAGTTTATAAAGATGATGTCGTTTTGAGATCATTTGAAATATCCAACATTTTATCCAGGTCTGGATTTCAACCTCAATCAGCTCTCCTGATAAGACACAGAGACATTTCTGGAGGTTTGTCACTCTATCTCGAGACCAGACACCCCACGAAGGAGGAAAAGCTAATTTTGGCTGCTTGTATTCATGATCCCGTTCTTTCTGTTGTTAGCTCATGATCACAGGTGAGGGTTGGAACACGGATTGACTGGCAAATTGGGAGCTTTGCCTTCCAACTCAACTCTAATCATAATTTTCAAAAGAATCCAATTAAATTCATTAAAATTAAACTCCCTCAAACAGGCTTTTTTTTTCTTTCTTTCTTTTTTTTTTTTAGATTATTACATTTGCAGCTGTTCAATCCTCAGGCTACAACATTACCAAAAAAAAAACATACATTTTTCTAATTCCTGAAACAAAACAAAAACCTTGTGATTCGCTGCCAGAGCAGAAGTCCTGTGTTAATAATCCATGCCAAGGACTGCTTTTTGGTTCCCTGAATCATCCTTCTCATATGTTAATCAGGTCTGCTTCCACAGAACGTGTTCACACTCACTGATAATATTATTATTATTATGACTCTTAGACCTCATATTACTGCTGGTGCACAAGGGTCATCTGTGTCTCAGGGTTTGCTATGATTTCCCACAGTACAGCTAAAGCTCCCCTACCCCAGTAGCTTAAGTCGAGAACAGTGTTTCCTCTAATGTTGCCAGAGGGGGGGCAGCTGTCCTAAATATCAGCGTTTATTAAATGTACGCAATCTAGTGACGGTGGTTAGTAGCATGCAGTTTTGTTTCTAATAGCGAGGAGGCTCATCCTGGCTGGAGTACAGAGAGCTCTCCTGCTGTTACAGCTGCAACCAGCGAACCTCCGAGCACATGAGGACATGCTTTGACTTATTGCTGCAGCCAGAGAGGAAATACTCCTCCTGCCTCCACAAGACAGATACTCGTGAGGTGCAAAAGTAAATGCAAATGTAACACCTTAATGCGCCGCCATAAAAGCTTGTAGCACTCAGAGTGCGATCAAACTGTCCGGCGTTATCTGCACAGAACAACGGAATGCAAACAAAGAGCGATATACCCCCTACCCATCCACCCTCCGCCCTCCACCCCACCCACCCAACTACAAGACATGTTGACATTGACAACCCCCCCCCCCCCCCCCCCAAAAGCAATCAACCTGTGGGTAACACTGGATAACGAGTACATTATCTATGTGCATCCCCAGCACAGATCATCGCAATGCAGCAGAAGCGCCAGAGAGAGGCGAGCGACTACAGGCTGTTCATTATCATTGTTTTTGGCTGGTGTCACACGTCTTCAAGCTCAAAATATGTTTACAGGGTCAATCACCTGCCACCTACTCAGTCTGAGTAATTGAAAATGACAACTGTTACATATTGCATTTCCAGCAGAGAGGCAATTTGGTTAGTGGTTCTGTGCCTCAGTAAATACTTATTGCATCAGTGGGGTCCTTTGTGCTTTACATAAGCAGCTGCTCAAAACGACCTCAAGATGTTGTTGCAGTGAGTTTGTGTTGCAGACTGCGTCTGACAGTGGCCAATGGAAGAGCTCTGAGTGGATCCTGTACATGATATGTGTGGCGAGAACGATCCCAAAAATGAATGTGTAATAAAGCGAAGCACAGACAAAATGATCTTGTTGGGGATAGCTGGTCAAAACAATATCTTTCATATTGTACTGTTGCTATGATTGTGGTGAAATTCACCAGTTGAGTCTGAGGGCTGACAAATATTCATGACGAAATGTCATAAATGAAATGAACGGAAAACAATTAACAGAAAATAAAAATGACATCAATTGCCTGCAAAAAGTCACAGTTCACAATTTTCTCACTCCACTACAGTCTAGCCTTTTAGATTAATGAAAGCTAATCACTAAGATTGTGTGTGTCCTTCACTCCACTCCACTCCGCTCAAATAACATTAGCAGCTCCGCCCCCAAAGTGAACAGCAGTGCTACTTGTTTCAATTAGTGCTGCAGTGCCATTAACAAAAGTAATGAGAAGCACTCTCTTCAATTGTGGTCCAGATGTACCATAGGGTGAGAGTGGAAAAACATTTCTTTATTAATAAGATAATGAAATTGAATTTACTGCACGAGCCATCTCTTTCGTTGCTGATGCACAAACCAACAAAAGAAAAACAGTCACGATTTTCACGCTCATCAGTCACAAGCTCTTCTTTTTAACAAGTTTACAGCCTTCACTAGCTGTGCTTAGTAGCTCGTGCCACATAAATTCAAGATGGCTAAACATCCGCGGATCAATCATTTGATGCACTGCACATAAACAAGCTGTGACAGCATAATGACACCAGTGGTGTCTGTGGCGATCTGCACGACGCAGATTAATCTGGAGTAATTTAGGTAAAAAACTGACGACTGACTCTTGTTTGTTTTTTATTAATAGTTAAAGTAAAATACACTATTAAACATGGGAGGGAAGTAAGACGCTGCGGGCTCTTTGTTCACCAGACTGCGGTATATGTCAGTAATCCATCAATAGCGTGACATGACGTCACTGCTTCCTTATTTAAAGTTAAGTAATGTGTTTTTTTAAGGGTTTGTTTTCAGGCTTGGTCCATTTCAGGCCTCCAAACAAACTCAAAGCTCTAGCTTATTTTTTTTATTCCTGATATGTGAAGATTCCAAAAGAAGTCAGACCGGTCTGAAGCTAACCCAACTCAGATCCCAAGAAGGTTAGAGTGACAGCTGAATCTACTATGCCTCTCCAGATAAATAAGTCCACATCAAATAACTAAGTACAATGCACAGAAATGGTACGGTTTCACTCCAAAGAGGTTCAAAGCAGGGTGCACCACAGGAGGAGCAAACTGCAGCTGCAGGAGGGTAACACAAAAAAAACAACCCATCTCTACAACATGCAGAGTGATGTCCCTCTCTGTGTGTGTGGTTAGCGACATGAAAAATAAAGGAATAGGTCAAATTTTGAGTGATAATGAAAAGAATGCTTTTTTTCTCCATCTATCTAGACATATAGATATATATCTTTACCTCTATCGCGAGCTATATCACTCACACAGCTATCCTTTTAAGGACTCTCAATGACTTCCATTCATTTGGACCAACCTAAACAAAGCGTTATTCCTTACCTGAAACTGAACACCTTGGCCTACAGTTCTGCCTCATTAGGTCCAGATTTTGTACTACTGGTCCTCTCAAAGTCAATGCCAAAAAAGGTCCCAAAGATGTAACAAATACAAACTACACAACATGTGTATGTAATGTTAAAGGTCTTAGAACAAACAGAGGTTTTACCAAGAGGACCAGACAGACAACCAAGTCCAAATGATCAAAGACTGGAATTCAATTCACTTAAAGTGGACCACCGTTACTGAAGCCTGGTTCACGCGACACCACGGTTTTGCTGTCACCGCCAAGTTTTTCAATTCATAGACTCACAGTCACTGATGAGCAGTTGACTGTCAGTCACCAGTCGCTATATAAGTGTAAACTCTTCAAATATGTGATTGGAGAGTTACAGTTGGTTGCTTCATAGTATTCTTGAATAATCGCTTGGTCCTTTCATCCATAAAGTGCAGACACTACAGTAAAATGTGTTTCCCAAATGTTAAAATAACTTTATCAAATGTAAACTAACAATTTAGTTAGTAATCAGTTATTGAATACAACATTCAATATGCTTTCTCATGTCCTTCCGCATGTTTTTGAGACCAAACTTGGTTCAGAGACTAGAAATAAAAGTCGTGGCATATCGTGAAGTGTGTGATCACCCATCGCCAGTCAGCTGTGTGAACTCAGTGCAAACTGCAATCCAGTGACTTTGAAAGTAAAAAATCACTTGTGTTTCTAAAGACAAGAGGAACCATTGCAGATTGGAGGTCCACGGGTCACGACATTGGCCTTGCAAATCGCTGCAATTTAAAAGAAACTTGCCTGAATAAGAGTTCTTTTTCATAACACTATAAATTACAGAAAATTACACTAGCAATAAGCATGGACTGAAATATTCTTCTATTATTAAGTACATTACTTGTATTTAGTCATCTCATAAAAAGCTTGACAGTGCTGCCAGCTTCACCTTTTCCTTTCACTTATGGCAGATGAAAATAGAAATAAAATTTATGACAACAAAAGGCCTGTTATGGGATAATAAAAGCGGTGGATTAACTACTCAGGATATTACAGTGAGTGGAACATGAGCTAAACAACTTTGCATTTCTATTTTGTTTATCAATGCACCACTTAGGAGGAGTGTATGCTGTAATTCTGCTTCTAGATTGGAATGGGGGTACTAAAAAGAGCATATGGCGAGATGTATTATCGTTATTACATTAGATTAATATCTTATTTAATCTCTACATCAGCATAAGATTAATATGAACATCAGTATAATAGGATGAAACACTTCTGGGGGCAGGCAAGGTCACAGCAACCTTTTCGGCTCAACGCATGCATATCAAGTTTTTACATCCAAGAGTACATTTTAACCAGCTGTGTCAAGTCCAGCTCCCTGTGTATGAGTCATGGATTTGGAAATTAGACAAGACATGTGTTATCAATGTGTTTCTTTGAACATAGTCGCCGTTTCAAAAGCCATTTCTTTTTTCTTTTTTTACAGTGAGTTATGAATTTCTGCTTTCTTTTGTTTTTCTCCAAACTGCTGTGTAACTCATCATCCACTATTTTGCCCGGTCACACCCACTCAGCATATGTCCTCTATTATCAGCAACAGTGGAGGAACTGGGGGGGGGGGGGGGGTTTCACCTTGAATGTGTTTGTCGGGGTTGCATTATAGTAAAAATGTGGTGCCGGAGACCTGCGGACAGCAGTATGTCTGGGTAGCTGTCATGTGTCACTATTTTTTGTGGATAAGGCTTGTCTGTGTGTGGATAAGGTTTACCTGTGGACAGGATTAGTCTGTCAACCTGATCTGTACTTCTATTTATATCTTTGAGAGGTCCAAAAAATACATAAAAACCTTTCTTTATGGGGACATTTTGATGGTGTGGAGAGATTTTGTCTGGGCCCCACAACTTAAAGGGCTTTTTCAGGGTTAAGACCTGGTTTAAGGGTTAGCGTTAGTACAAAATGCAAAAGGCTCCTTGTAACGAATCTTTACATAACGACAAGGACGCTTACTGGTCGGCAAACTGGCTAAATACACAGGTGGAGGGATAACGATAAACAGGTGAAACACATTAGGGCGGGGCAGATAATCACAGAGGAGGGAAACTTTACAGGAAGCAGCCTTTTATTTCAAAATAAAACCGGAAACTACTATTTGTTTCTTGCACTCAATGGAGGAATAGTGTGGTTTCTTCATCAGTCCACACATTTGCTGTATCCACTGTTTACGCTATTTTTTTCCATCGCAGCAAAATGTGGGAGCAGGTTTCAGACACACCATTTCTGAACGTCCTCTATTGGATGAAACCATTTCCATGACATTCATTTGTATCCACCTTGTGTCAAGTGTAAAGGCTGATAAAAAAAATGAACAGGGTCTGTCTGTCCGTGTGTAAACAGTATTCGTCTGCAGGCGGTGACTAGCCTGGCTAACGCCAAAATGCATCTCTGTCTCATTAGTCTGGAAAGGGAGTAGTCACATCCCACCTTCAACAGGCGAGACAAACGCTTCTGTCCACAATTGGACAGACCTACAACCAATCAGACCAATGATCCAGATGACGTATGCAGAGTGACTTTTCAACAAAATGTGCTTGCTGAAGTTTTCTAGGAGTGATGACTATCTAGTCATGGCATCCTTCCAAGGACTTTAGCCTCAGGAAGGTCTGTGGAGCAATTCGCTTCAAATGGAAGCAACAGCCAAATCGAAAGACAGCTGCTCTTCAGTGGCCGCCATGTTGGATGTACACAGAAGCTGCTAAATGTCGCTTCTCATCTCATCATTGCATTAGGCCCGCCTCTAGCGCACTAGGGGTTTGTGATTGGTTCTTGATGTGTCTGCAGAGCAATGCGATGGCAGAGAAATGACCATATCCTCCACAGAATTTTCAATGACCTTTAACACCAAGGCCAATAGATGTGTCAACTGACCTCTGCTGCCACCCACTGGCTTTATCCCACACTGTTTTTTGGGTCGTGTTTATGTCTCAGGACTACCATTACAGCATTTGCTGCCATATCAGTTCAGACATATCAGATGCACACATGATATTCTGCTATTTTTTGTTTGTTTGTTTGTTTGCTTCATGTCCGGCCATATAACAGTGTTGAAGTGATAACTGGATATTCATGTAATAGCTTACTAACCTGTCTGTAATAGTGGAGTAATAACCTCCAATACCAATATCTAAGATAGACAGGAACATTTATTTGAACCTAAGGGAAAATTCCTCACACATTTACATCAGAAACATAATCAGAAATAAACACAACACTTACATTCAGGGGACCACTAACGTCCATATGGGAGCATTTCAGATGCAGAGGTGAGAAAATGTCCAATAATAGTCTTTGCCCAATGCATGACTCATTCCATATTTAGTACTGCAAGTCTGGAGAACTTACAACAACATACAAGTACTAATGTTATGCTGTAAATACTCAGTAACCTGTAATATTATAGATATAACTACTACTAATAACAAAACAACAGGTACACCCATAATGTAGGACTAATAATTACTTTGTGCACATGTAATGTAATGGTGAAGCAATAGGAATAGTGTGTACACATAATTATACTTTACTAACTACTAGATACACACATTACAATGCAATTATACGTGTTATATACGTGTTATACAGTACAGGCATCGCTGTCATTGTGCCTCATGCTGGTCTCTAGTTGCTGCTGTGGATTCACTTGTGAAACAACATCCAAACGAACAACAAATAATCACGTCTAATGATGAGTTGACGGCAGGCATGGCCGAGGATTTAAAAAACAGCCCACAGTGTTTACACAGCTGCACCACACTGGAAACGAACATCCTCACAGACAGTACCGCGGGCGACGTGTCACCTCCGTCAAAGCACAAATGTACACAACATAGCCGGTGCTGCTGTCGCTGCGTGCAATTGTCTTTAGCGATGTGCTTTTTGCATTCCAACAGGCACTGCTGGCCACATGGAAATGAAAAGCACTAATTTATGCAAATATTCACGTTGTTTGGAGTCTAATGAATTTTAATGCAGGTTATCAGTTATAGAGCAAGCATTCACAGGAAAATAAGAGGCTTTGCCTTACTAAGCTGCTGTCTGCTGTGCAAGCTATCAGTCAAAGAGGATATTAAGAGAGCATGGGAAACCCCTTTAATCAAATTTCGTTCAAAGGAACAACCACAATCATGTGACGTCTTTCTTTGAAGCGTTCATACTATCCTTGAGTGAGACAATGACTTTGGGTATTATGGAATGGAGGTCGATGGCTGGAGATATTAAGCAATTAAAGTCGAGTCACAATGTATATTAATAATGAAATTAACATGTCATTTAAATAATTTTTGAAGTACAATAGGCAATATGCATTTAAGGTTGATTCACTGTTAAATGCAATTGATTAAATCACTCTACTCTGAATTAACTGACATAATAAGGAAAACAAATAACAACCTCCTTTTTTTTTTTGCTCAGATTTCTCCGCCGATAAAAAAACTACAGCCTTTTGTACAAAGGGCTCCCCGAAGCATGTTAACAAGCAAACAATAAGTCATTTTCTAAACAGAAAGCACTGATTACTTGCTTTAATTAACTTCAGTTTTTCATCTGCTCATAAAGGCCACGAGGGAAGTCAAAGTCTTCCTTGTTTACCCAGTTAAGACCAAAAGCATGTAAAAGAAGGAAAGTGTGTGTTATGGATGCTGCGGTGCAGTGGACCGGGATATTTAATGTAAATAAAGCTGCCAACCACTTAATCCCAGAGGAAAATGGAAAGTGACTTAACTGCTGCAGGGGAGGGGAAACAGCACTCCTCAAGTTGTGACTGTGCATGATTATCAAGAGTGGATAAGGAAATGTACTAATGTCCTGGGGCTCACCTCTATTATTTATGTGGATTAATTATCAGTGTGGAAATAGAAAACAACCACCTCATGTTATTGTAATAAATTGGAATATCACTTTGAATGTTGTTGTTTTTTGGCCTGGGAGTTTGTTTTGTACAAATATTACATTCTCAGAGTGTGAAGATACGTTTCCAGACATCACAAGTAGTAGAGCAACAGCACAAAGAACATTTTAAAGCTTAAAATCCTCCTGGAAGTGACGTTTAAGGAACTGCTTTAGGCTTTAATCTATCAACTTTTCTAAATCACTGAGGTCAACAGGCTCAAAAAGAACGAAAATCCAATTTTTTATAAGACGTCTTGAAGATACGGTAGATTATCTTCAAAGTACAGCAGTAAACTGAGTTTATGTGGCTGTGATCTTATACCATTCTCTCCCAAGTGTCTTCTGTGACAGCAGCAGGGGTGTCTATACATGTGGCGCATTGACTGATTTGACTATTTAGTATAATGCAAGGCATGAACACCCACGGGTGGAAGCTATTTCTAACAACACAGTGGCCAGACATATTCCATGCTGTGATCTAATGGTTGAGCGACTAAACCAGTGAGTCACATGTTCAGGCTGAGATGTATCACTCTTTTGTTTGGAGCCAAACCTGCTGACGCACGGTCCATGGCCAGGTACTGTGAGAGTGTCTTCTGACACTGCACTCACGTGGACTCGTCACCTCGTCATAAAACACATCATTTCAGTGTAATGTTTCCTGAATGGCGCAGTAAATTGTGAGCGGCATCTTCATTTTGCACTCTAAATAATGAGGTCAGGACAGTTGATTGTGTTTAAATAATAAAACCCCATAAATCCGCCCTACTCTTGTGTAATACTGTAGGCATTCCTTATCTCGACAACTTAGGGTCAACAAAGACACCGCCCCACCCCCCGTATTTGTTAAATTTCACGATGCAAATAATTGTATTTGTCCTTTTTTTTTTGGGAAAAGGCAGTTTTGGCTCGTGCGCTCCTGTCCTTTCTCAGAGGAGATGACCTTTTGCTGTATGTAAAGCCATTCATCTGTAGCGCTCCGCTCTGACACAGGAGCTGAATGATAATGATGCTGTCGAGCAGAACCTTTTATAACAAAGTTGAAACCCCCGTGCAACGATGATTCAAGCCAAGAGGAAGCCCAAGGTATTTTCACATTCAATGTTGTATGCAACTTTGTCACTGCGTTACATAAGTAAAAATGTGTGACACTGACAGGAAATATCTTGATATTTTCTGGGATTTTCTGATACAAAGAACAGATGATCTTTTTTTTTTTTTTTTTTAAATACTGTTTCCATCATGATGCATTTCATTTTGGTATAATACGGTAAGGTTGGGAACATTAAAGCCCAGGGTCAGGCTTGTGTTTTGACTGAGAACAGTATCTTTACATTCACAGAGTGTCCACTCTGCCTGATGGCCGTGTCATGTAGAGCTTTATTATTAAAAAACAGGTATCGTAGTCAAATTTAAAACCTGTAGTTCTTTGCGGTAATGTTTGGTAGTGTGAGAGCTCGAAAGTGTATCTCTACCACCTGCAGAAACATCTTCATGATGTTACTAGTGCTTGTTAGGTCTCTTTTGCTGCACCCGTGTCTTTAGCTTGTCATGGAAATGAGTCCTTCACAAGCCATTTCCTGATTAACAGGTGGCAAACAGCAGTATTTTTTTGCATATTTCAGTTTGAACCAAAACCAAAAAACACCTCCATGTGAGTGACTTTTTTTCTCCCGACATAACCTACAAGGCTGGTGGATTCTGCATTTGTGTTTCCTCTTCTACTCATTTTTTTTTAACCTGCAGGGAAATGACTTGTGCAGCAGCTGGTGTAAGACTACCTAGTGGTTATGTGACCTCGAGCCTTGTTCGCTGCACTCACTCTCAGTGATGCAGTGAATGTGTGGACTCTCAAGTAAATGACCATTGACTGCATATAAAGATTGATCTAATCTCAAGGTGTGGAAAACACTGATTAGTATTCTCCTGAGTGGCCATCAGGGGGCAACCCAACTGGTTGCGAAAAAGAAGTCAGTTTGTATGTATGCAAGTCTAATTTCAGGTATTTATTTCAATACAGAATGACATCCGTTTTGTAAATGATGGTCCCATTTAGAGCCAAATTCAAGATAAAACATCAACGAGGGCATGGACATTATGTGATTGACTTGCAACGGACGATCCACATACAATCAAAATTAGATTTCAGCATTAGTTGCACATTCAACATGTTTTTAAAATTCATCAGATGCGTGGATCTATATCTTCTCTTTTGATACATCGGGCCTTGTGTTGTGCACAAAGTCCTTGGCGTTTTGAGAAAACTGCTCTTAATAAGGACATAGAATGTGCCATTATTGCTCCATCTGATGGATGAGCTGCTGGCAGGAATGTGAAACTGCCCCAACCTCCACTTTGAATCAAGAAAGTGCTGTTCCTTGAGGGGAGACAAGCTGTGATTGAAGTATTTACGACAAGACGGAAATGTGATGGCACAGAGAATGTGGGTGACAGTGATGCATGGCCCAACAGATTACTTTGTACAGACTGTGGAGCAGCCCTTTGAGTCGTGATGCCCGACTTTATTGTGCCGAGGTTAAAAGCCTCACCTCTCCGGGTGCTGTGTTACTCTACCTCCTGCTCTTTTTGATATAGCACTCTGAAGAACAAAGACTCTGTCAGCACAGGCCAGCTTAGCCCAGCAGACGATTTGGTAAACTTAAAAATTTACTGTGACAGGACACTGACTAAGACTGATAGACAGACAGTTTCTCTAACGTCTTAAATGTCTTCAAGTGTGCAATAAACCGTATACCTCCTCAAAGCACTCATTGTTCTACCAACAGTAAAAGCAGCCAGTGGAGAATCAGGAGATTCTTTCCTGATACAAATACAGACGACTACATGAACGTGTTTCTCCATCTCTTTATTTCTAATATTGATAATAGCTTGGTGAAATTAAATATAAGAAATAACATCTGTTCCTCCGATTCTGCATATTCCTTTTTTCTTAATTCTTTGCGCTCTTACAGTGATTCAAGAAAGACTCGTGTTAGGGATGTTGTCACTGATACTACAAACTCCGGGCCTGAAAAACAAATTTATTATCACAAAGAGTTTAGTTCCATGTCTTTGCTGTGATATCACTGAGGAGATAAGACGTTCACATGTGCACGCCCGCTCTAAAATAGTCTGCCAAGTATAACAAGACAGTTACACGATTTAAATTGATTGTGGTGTGTTAGTATCACTGGCAAGAGGAAAACAACTGATAAGCCTTATCTTAAGTCAGTTAAATTGCAAGTTCCCCAATGCTAATCAGAGTTTTTTTTTTTTTTTTTTTTTGAATTAATGCTGCATGTTGTTGTTGGCACCGTGCACAGCACAACACTTTTTGTCAGAGCATTCCGTTTTTGTTTGCCAAAGTAAAGCAAAGATCTGCATATGTTTTATTAAACTGAATGGGTCTTTATATGCCATTTAAAATGAAAACATAGTAGCGAAGAGCATTTGAAGTTGCCTCCACGATATACCAGGAGATAATAACGATCAATAATTCATTGATCATTAATCTTTTCAATTAAAAGTGTTTACGTTAGGAAACACTAAAGAAAGTATGATTTTCAGCAAGAAAATGTTTATTCTAAGAGGAAGTACATGCACCAACAACAAACCTCTGTAAGAAGGGAGTTAAATCCTAACTGTTGAACTATTCAACAGAGAAAAAGAAACAACAAAAAAGATATGAAGCCCTTGTAAAGCCTAAGGCACTGAGCCGACGATTTCACAAATTGTTAAACAATACTACTACATTTGTGAGCCATCACAAGAAACAATATATCATAAACATATAGTATTGTTTAGGGCTGGCAGTTTTTGCCCCAAAAATATAATTGAATAAATCTAAAAGACAACGTATAAAAGTGTCCATTACTGACAGTAAATCTAGCCTACTGTTTCTTGTTGAGGAGGATGTCAATCTTCATCATACTCTCATTATGTTAAGTTTTGATATCTTTGACAGCTCATATCCAGGATTCTCCAGTATTCTCTGTCTCCTAAAACATTTGTACTCCCTCCACGTAATGGGAAAGAAGATTTTAGGACTATGACTGTTTCTAGTTATAGTTATAGAAAGTTATAATCAGCTACATTCATACAAACAGTGTGTCTGGGCACAGATGTCGTCTGTTGACCTCAACTGCAGTCTCGTGTCTCGCGCTGCTGTAAATGGTAAATGGCAAACTAAAAAAAAGGATTTGCCCACAGATTCTCAGACTACACTGTAGGGCTGAACAATTAATTGAAAATTTATCGAAATCGCAATATGACCTACTGCCACTTTCAAATCTCAGCAGGTGCAATATTTGTTAAAGCTAAAATGTGTGTCGAAATATCATTTTAGATTAATTATTGTCTTGCCCCATACACATCTTATTCTAGAGAGTGAAGGGAACATATTTATTTCTCACAGACCTGCACAAATATCACACAATAATCATTTTAAATATGTTTTTTTTAATGAAAATGAGAATAATGATGTAAAAATGACCATTGCCTCTGATATCGCAAATCATATGTCAAAAATGTGATATTTATTCAAAATCGTTCAGCCCTACTACACCGGAAACACCAAAATATTGACTATTGACCCCAGAAGCTAATTCATCACCAGCTGATGTAGTCGATGGGTTATGACGCTGCTGCACAACACACACTGCAGAGCCTCCTGCAAAATGAACCTTCACCAATTCTTAATACAAAGAGATACTTATAATATCAAATTTAGAGTTACAGTATGGCATTACTCATGCTTGCCAGAGGGAATGTAGAAAGCACCAGATTGTAAGAGCAAAAGGCCAAACACCTGCCCCTATATATCAAAACAAGCTGTCACAAAAAAATCAGTCACAGAATGTTATTATTATAATTATTATTAATAAGACACACTAAACAAGGCTAAACAACAAGATTAAACAAGACTAAATACTCATTGGTGTTGCATTGGTTTTGTCATTGTAATGACACAATTAAGACAAGGCAGAGGGTTATTACTGACTGATTGAATGTCCCATCCTTCTGTGACATGACAAATGGCCTCGGCAATTTCATTGCCGCATTTCTCCAGATGGGGGTCCACAGTGCACGGTACCGTATCCTCGTCTCGCGCGTCATAAAAATGAGGTGGACTATAAATTACGCTGCCTTTGAACACGTGTACACTCTCCGCTGAGGAATACCGAAGTGTAGCTTGTGTGGGTTTAACACAGCTGCAGACACATATCCATCTGCTCCGTTTCAAGGAAAGCTGATACAGAATGATGTATCGGTGTCAGGATATAAATCCTGCTGTCAGTCTCAGCTGTTGCTATCAGTTTATGTCCTGTGAAAATGAAATGGTTACCTGAGCAGATCATCACTATTTACACTGATTGTACACTCTGTTATACAGCTGTAAAGTCCTCTCTTTCCCATACCGCAGGGTACAGCAACAGTCGCTGTAATAAAAAGAAGCCTGTGGGAGTCAAGAGCATGCCAAGGCCACGCAGACCCTCTGACTTTATAGCTTTTACTTGCTGTACAGTGTGAGCCTTTTACTGATGCGTTGTGCATGGTTTTTGCCATATTTCTGTATTTTTTCATTCGCGTCTTTGGAAAATCAGAGAATTAAGGATTTAAGAGTAACGAGGTTGTTGTAATAATGTACGATTTCTACCTTTGGTATGGCTGCTGTTGTTTTTTACCTAAAAAGCAACATGTTGCTTTTCTTACTTGAGCTGCTGAGGATAAGATTTGATTATTGGAGGCTTCCTCTATCAAAGGGTAGATTTTAAATGGATAATGTTTGTCCAATTAGGGATATAAGGTCTATTTGTTGATAGATACATAATCATGTCATGGCCTCACAACACAGACGCCGTCTAGAATCTCATTAACTCAGGTGATCATCATCCAAAATTCACTGAATCATTAGCAGAACTCTGTGGTGAAAGCCAGGAATTTATGGTGTGTTCCAGTTGTAGTTGAAAGTCAGAATTTCAAATTCCTAGTCAGAAGATGGATCTATGTTTTTTTTTTTTTTTACGACTTCTCAAATGGAACACCGTAAACTTGCAGGTGACGTCACTCCCAGTTCCGACATCTGGTGTATATGGAACACACCATTCCCACGAGATTAAACAACTTGTCTTTAATTTAGTCTGATGTGACCACAGACATGTCACATGACCTCCATTATACACAGGGTAAATTCCTGGGTTTCTCCACACACTTTCAGATATCATGAAGTCCTCTGGACGAGAGGTAAAATGTCTTCAAGAAATCTACAAGTCCTGGTGCTATTCAACGACTTTTATGTGATTATTATTCGTGGGGTCTCAGGTGTTTATTCCTAGAAACCTTTGGGAGCATTGTTAAAGTCTATAACAGCAGGAGGATTAAGTGCTTCTGAATTTGAAAGCAAGAGAATATTATATTTTGACCGATTTATCTTAAAGCCTGAAAAAAAGAACCAGTGTCTTTAATCACTTTCACGAAGCTCATCGTGGCATATTTATTTGGCGATTTTTTTAAGTCTCTTTTGTAAAACACTGAGTGTAAGTCGGATTCAGCAAGAGGCTGAATTAAGAGACTCCTCTCTGCAACTGATTTATCAATTTGACAACTATAACTTGCTGACCTGCTTTTTTTTGCTGTTGCATGTGTAAAAACAATTCCACGTGAAGATATTCTCCTCCATTGTCTAACAGCATTACCAATCAGTGAATGAGTTTTGTGAAGAACCACAGCTTTTTTCTTCCACTTTCATACTTTCAATCTGTCTTATCTGCCTCGGTTAGTGATTTTGTACATGAGACCATTGCTGACCTTCTGTGAACTTGCTGCTCTCAGTTGTGATGTGTGATGTGTTGGTGGAAAGGGTGAGAATGATAGAGATAGTGATAGTGACAGTGAGAGCAACAGATCAAATTTTTCAAATCCCTTACTCAAACTGCATCACTGCTTGTGTCTGTATGGCCTTATTATCTATTGAAGCGACTGTCAGCAGAGAAATTGGTATCTCAGCCCTTTTGTGCAATCGATTTCCTTCTTGTATGATCAAATTTAGAAAGAGCCGTCACAGCATTTATGTTCAGTCAGTTATTCTTATTTTTAAACCAAAAGCAGATCATTAACAGCTTGTTTTTTTTTTTTTTTTAAGAAAAACAGGCCCCCAGAAAATCATCACCCTTTCTCTGCAGCATCTCTCAGCCCAAAATAGTGTTTTAGCACCATTCAGCTGCTTTGTAGTTGTTCTCTTCACAGTTCTGGTTCGGTACAACTGAATATTTCTGCTGCAGCAGCCAAAAGTTTCCAGCAAATAAGCTCTAAAAACCCAAATGTGCGACTACCTGCTGTACACGACCAACATTAAATGACAAAACAGACAAAGCTGGCAAATGGAGATTCATAGCTCAACAGTTGCAGACCAAGAAGAACCTCTGCAGAAGAAACACTTTCAAACCAGACTGAAGTATGCCAAGGACAACCTGGAGAAAGATTACGCATACTGGAAGCTTATGTTGCTTGTGTTTGGAGCAAGAAGGGAGAGGCGTATAACTCCAAAGAACACCATCCCCACAGTGAAACACGGTGGTGGGAGTATTATGCTGTGGGGAGGCTTCAGTGCGTCTGGAATCTCGCCAAGGTGGAAGGAATCATGAAGAAAGAAGGACATGTGAAGATTTTTGAAAGGAAACCTGAAGCAGTCAGCAGGAAAACTGGGTCTGGACCGTCACTTTGTCTTCCAACACGACAACGACCCAACACATACGTCATTCCTGGTGAAAAACTACCTCCAGAAGACCAAGGTGTATGTTATTGACTGGCCTGCACAAAGTCTTCCATTGAAAATGTTTGGGGTGAACTGAACAAAAGTCCACGCCAGAAGAAGAATGGGCTGGGATTCCTCAGGAGACGTGTCAGAGACACGACTGCAGGCTGTTATCCAGCAAAAGGCATACAGTATTGACTATGAGCATCAGGGGGGCTAATAATTTTGTCACTGGTAGTTTTTGGTTTTTGTGGAAAAATTTCATTTCTGTGTGCAAAGTCAAATAATGGAAGTATCCAAAAATGAAATGAGGATGTTTGGAAAAAGCTGTGTTCATTTATTTTTTGCTCTATTAAGCACAACTTGGGAAATACTTTTAAAACAATGAAATGTTCATAGGAGGGCTAATAAGTGTGTCCTTAGGTAGAGATAGAAATAGATAGATAAAGAGACAGCCATGTGTATAGACCTATTTTCAGCAGAAACATGTAAGCAGACTTCTGCCATTATTTGTGTGAGAGACTCACAGTTTGGCATTTCCGGTCATTACTTTGGTCATTACTTCTACTTTCTAGAAAATAA
This sequence comes from Solea solea, assembly GCF_958295425.1. Lineage (NCBI taxonomy): Eukaryota > Metazoa > Chordata > Actinopteri > Pleuronectiformes > Soleidae > Solea > Solea solea. Next base: position 22,169,992 of record NC_081140.1, on the reverse strand, counting down.
ATGTCTTCTGTACAGTCAGGGGTTGATATAATAGCTCTGACCTCACTGAAAATGTGTTCTAGGTCTGTCACGTTTTACCTGAAATTTATATCTGTTCAAACTTGGATGGGAAAATTCAGGCTTGAACCGTAAAAACCCATTCGAGTTCAAAATATACAGCCTAGAAGTGCTTTAGATTGTGTTAAGAAATCTCCAAAATTTCCAGTAGAGGGCACTGTGAGTGCAACTTGGCCAGCATTTATGCTCTCTTTGCTCATCAGAAGAAGGCAACAATGATGTTATGTTGTCTTGAAGTGATAATAGAGGATAAAAACAAGCTTAAATGTCCTCCTTGTCTGCCATTTTTAGATAGTTCTGTTTCTACAACGTAGATGACAAAGTAACTAACAAATCTGTAGACTCAGCTGTTAGATAACCATCTGTCCTTTGATTGCATAGCATGTCACATGATATTCATCCAGAAGAGGTGCAGAGGTCTAGTTCTCTCATTTCTATTATTTATATTATCCAGAAAGGTTATCATTAAATATATATTTTTGCACCTATTTGATAAAAAGTAAATTGTGGCTGTGTGCGTACCCCAGCTTTAACAATGGTTACGTGATTCACGGTGATTGCAGTTGAGTAATGTGTGAAACTAAGGTAAGGAGATGTGAAGAATGAAATACCTTGGTCTAGTTCCACCTTGTTGCAGAGCATTTACTGCAGTGTAGTTCCCCATGCAGAGGGGAACAATTAATAAGAACAGGCCTTTAAACTTTATACTGGCTCCTACGATCATGTCTATCACTTCTAGGGAGGAAATTAAAAGATAACACAATCTGACATGTCTGTCGCCATTGTCTTTTTTTTTTCACCCTGGTTTCTCGCATTGTGACAAGCTAACAATAACATATTTGGCCCTTGGAGACATATCTCCCAGTAATTGGTTCCTCACCTCTCATGTGTGAGTCGTCCTGCCAGCACATGTTCGTGGGTTTATGGCGAGCTGGTGCAGGTCAGAGGCAGCACCCAACGTCCTCAGGGTTGGAGGGGGCAGCTGCTTGTTATCTGTTGACAGGACAACACTGTGGGTGACTGACAGTTATGGTATTGATATTTTGTTTAACAACTAAAACATCTGTGATCTTGTCCCATACGTATTTGTTTTATTTGTTTTCCCACGTACCACTAGCCAATACAGCGATACTAATAACAATGAATCAATCAAAAAAATCTAATCCTATAGGGAATAAAAATCTTATTTCATCACCTATTTGAGTGACAACTAGTTTTTCCAGCTTACATTAACTGATTGTGTGCAGCTGTGAAGATTTTCAGCTGTTTATATTTTACTCATGTTCAAGCTAGGGTTTGATTTTTAAGTCAACTTGAAGTGCAGTTTTATCTGGAGCTGGTTTTGACTCAGAGGTATCTGAAATTCAGCATGCTTTGCCCCTTTCCATTTTCATTAGATTGCTTGCTTCCAAGAGCAGGAGCAGGCAATGAGACGTTACCACTGTGAGAGGCTTCTTCAAAACACATATCGAATGAGTGTTTCCTGGGAGGGACACCGAGTCACATTCTCTCTGGCTTGAAGATTCGGGGCAGGAAACAGGATCCCATCAGCCCTTTAGTGAATCGGTGTGAATGCACGTTCCAATTTTATTCCAAAGTTCGAGCAATGTTTGGGTCAAATAATGCATTCGCTCTTGACAAGATGATGTAATAGAAACTACAAAGTCAAACAAAGTCGTGTCTATTGAGACTCAAAGTTGCATTTTAACAGATACTGTCCAAGGCCTTTGTTTAGCTCATCTGTGGAAGGTTACAGGTCTTTATTGGCTATTATTTAAAATTAATTGAGGCAAGATTGTATTGAAAGCTGGTGTATGATTCGTATAATTAGGGATCCTTTTGATCTACTCCTGGTAAATGAATGAATTAACCATGTTTACATAGATATAACCCTTAATAAAATTGAAGAAAAAAAGACAATTTTCCGCACATGTATTATAGTACCAAAATACTTACATAAACATATATATGACTATATAAGTTGCAAAACATCAGTCAAGTTCAGAGCTTAATTATCCTTCAAGGAAAGATTTGTTTCGCAGTTAAATGTAGAAAAAGAATAGACAATTAAAAGACCATAATAAACAAGTGTACAGGACATTTAAGCAAACAAACTTGATTTAAAACAATCCAGTTGATAAGAACTATCAAAGTAATATGTCAAATTAATAACATTGATTGCACATGGAGCTGCTTCCAATAAATAATCATCCATCCATTATCTATTCTGTTTTATCTTCAAAGGATCAGATTATCATGGGCTGGTAAAGACAAAAGTATTTGTGTAGAGCCTATAGAATATGAATTTTCCTTTTTGACATGGTCCACATTTTCAATGCACATCATAAAAATAACTGACAATGACTCTAGGCTGAAAATCCAATCATAATACAGTAGATAAATATTTGCGAGGGGTGTCCTTGACACAGAACCGGCTGCCAGCAAAATGATTATATTATCAGTAAATTCAGGAATTTTAACTAGCTGTTGTCCAGCTGTGATAACAGATAGGAGAATTGAAAAAAACCTCTAGCTGAAGGCATTTTGTCTTCCCTAGCATCCTGCCAGTTTTGTTCCACTGCCCATTTGTCAACAGTGATGTCCAATCGCTCAGTGCCAGGCGGGCAAATCAGCACCTTGTCACTTTCGAAATGACAATTTGAGTCTCACTCAAGTCTGCGGCCAGTTCTGTGCCTTGGAGCCACTCACTACCTCAAAGCAAGCACTAAAAATAAAGCGAGCCCATCTGAAAACACAGGCCCGCATGCCTTCTAAAAAAACGGACCGTATTAGGTGCCTTCAGGATCGAGGAATCTTCTTTGATAAGAACAAATGGGGAATCAAAAGGCTGAAAAGCATCTTGGACAGTGAGACGACCATGTCCTATTTGTTCTTATTTGCAGACTTGTCTTAAAACAAAACCGTACATGTCCCGGTAAGTCATGTCATATAAGCAATTTAAGATGAGTGTGGAGCCGCGGGAGTGACACTGCACAACATGTACATTATTTAACATTTAAGGGAAAAGCACTCCTGTGATTACCGTGCCATTCGTTCATTCAGGCCAGAAAAACATTGTCATTTGTAGTTTTCTTTGCTCTGCGATTGTTATTCTAACTTGTAAACACACACACACCAGCACGTTCACTTTAGTCAGAATTAATGGACAGTTTGTCAGAGATGAGAAATGAATCAAAGAAAGATGCTAAATCTGTTATCTTCGGGACTGCATGTGCAATTGCCTGGTGGCACAGCTTTTGATCAGTTGACAGCTAACTCATTAAAAATCCCCAGGATGCGCCGCACGTTGCAACGGAAAGCATTTCAATGCATCTTTTGTATCAAGTGCTATTATTGAGCCGCTGTTGCAACAACAGCTCTGTACAACCATTTGAATGCAAACTGCTAAGCTCGCTGTCTTTTCCCCTCTCTGTGAGCGTCGCACAAAGAAGTGAGCATCTATCTGATTTCAGGCATGTTTGTAGTTTTCTTTCAACTGCCTCAGTCTGCAATTCAGATCTATAGCTTTATCAAACCACCTACATGTGCTTTGCATAATATTGCTGAGGCAGAGAAGGTCCATATTCCAGTAAAAATACAGTGGGTGTCATTTTATAACCATCCATTGTAGCGTTTTTGCCCTCTCTCATGAAGGTTCTCATTTTTAACAGAACACACTCTACACTGGGTCTGACACACTCTTGACCACTTTGCATTGTTCTCCTCTTTGGCAGAAATATGTGACTCACAGGTTACAGTGAACTGCAAATCTGTGCTAAACTCAATACAGTTAATATTATGTGCAAACTCTTTGATTATCATCACATTAAACTGTACTGAGTGACATTCAAAGCTGTGCTTATTATAAGTGTGTTGTTAAGAAAATGAAGGACCCTTTTTAATTTATAAAATGTATAAAAAAAAGCAAGAAAAGTTTTTTTTAAACCCAAATGAAAGCACACATTAAAACATGATGCATTATAAAGATGTATACATATTTTTTTTTTACAACCTTGTCCCTAAAATCATGTTCTTCGAACGCAGCTTAACTTCATACTTAATTGTGTTTTATAAAAATGTATTTTGTGAAACAAAATTATTATTATTAATATAATAAGATGTGCATATTAAAGCGAAATGATCTTAGCCTCTAGGTTTAAATTAAGAGAAGATGGTCAGCTGTTTAGGTTTAGGTAAGACTCGGTCAGAACAAGAGTCTGCATGTTCTCCCCGTTTTTTTTTCTCTGGCTTTCCTCCCACAGTCCAAAAACACACAGATTTAAATAAGTGTGAATGTGAGAGTGGATGGTTGTTTGTCTCTATGTGGCCCTGTGATGGACTGGTGACCTGTCCAGGGTGCACCCCGCCTTCTGCCCTACATCTGCTGGAATTGGCACCAGCGCACCCTGCAACCCTCATGTGGAGGATAGAAGATGGATGGATGGATGTATGGTCAGCTGCTTTGAGGACATCTTGTTATTGCTCAATTTGTTACATGCTACCACCTCATTTTAATCTACATGTCAGAAAAAGTCTTGGAGGTAAATACAACATTTACCAAATATAGGACTCAGTGGAGTTGTGGTTTTGATTTAAGCTTCATAGAGGCTGCAGTTTGTGATGCTGCTGGAAAGTGTTATATAATACTGGCAGGTATTCTTATTATTTTGTCTACCCCCATTTATAATGTGAGGAAAGGCTCATTAACGCAAACAAATCTCACAGAAATTATCAACCTCTCTACGACTAATTTCACAAGAAACAGAACATTATAACCTTCGGGGGGGGGGGGGGGGTGTATTGTATTGTAGAGCAGCAGAATTAGACTGCACTAATTTTAGCTAGGTGTTCCTAATTAACCGACATCTGTGTCACAGTAACCTTTGCAGGCATTTGTCGAATATAAAGTATAACATCAGGGTGTTGTCAGAAAATGACATCAAAATTAGTGCTTGTCTCTGGGAATTGTGCGAGTAAAATCAGAAACCTTTCTTAGACGCTGCCGCTGTAGTTTTTTACATTTCTTGGGTGATAAGCAATTAACTTTAGACTGTAAATATGTATGGGAGTAGTTGAACAAAGCCTGTCACCTCCCTTTAGTCCCCACTGCTAAGCACTGAGATGGCAGCTCCAGTCACAGCAACTTGGGTTAACGGTGAGTTTGGAATATTTCACCTGGAAATTAGATTTATGTAAATGAAAATACTCTGCTGAGCTGTTTGTTTATCAACTGAAGTGACTGGAAATAAATGACATGCTGGGGAAGTCGACGTGCACCCATGCAGACACCAGATGACTGATACGCTCGACGCTCTCACTTCATTTGATTAACTTCTGTTCCCCGTTTCGAGAGAGACATTTGGAATCGCGTCAACGTTACAGAAAGGAGAAGATTTAATTCTGGGCGATGCGTCGGAATTAGTGCCGACATCTTGTGAAGTTATAAGCATTGTTTGAGGATGATTAGGTAAGATACTGTATTTCAAGATAATTCAAGACTGCAGGACAATGAGAATTATTTCCCAATTCATTATTCAGTCTTTCTATTTGTACCTACAGTAAAGTAAGGAAAGTATTATGTAGTCGAGAGGTTGTTGAAAACTCCTAACCATGTCAGCCTTTTCCATAAACCAAATTAAATTGTTTATTTTTCCACATCTAAATTATAAAGAAGTACATAACACAGTACACATGTACAGTACATAAATAAAATACCTAAATATGTTGTCTGCTGTACAACACCTAGAATTAATAATAGTCAGGACAGTTTTTTTTCTAACCTCTCACTGCAACATGAAATATAACTCAGCATGGTTCACAATGACAGTATAATAGTTTTATAAAGAATAAACTGACATTAAACAAGTTCTGCTTTTCAAATATCTATTATAATTATATATAATCCCATCTAAGTCATTTATAAAGTGAAGTTCATCAACACAACTCATATATAACACACATATACACACACACATATATATATATATATATATACACACACACACACACACACACACACACACACACACACACACACACACACACACACACACACACACACACACACACACACACACACACACACACACACACACACACACACACACACACACACACACACACACACACACACACACACACACACACACACACGCTATCTTTGTTGAAATAAATAATAGGGAATAATAGCATATGTTTGCATATTTGCCCATGAAGGCATTTCGACATAAACAATGAAGAGTTTGGATGAAAGGATTCAGTCGTGAGGTACTCGGGAGGCAGTTCAGTTCAGTGATGTGTTTTTAATGATAATTAAGGAATAGGCTGTTAAGATTATTGTCTCCACCCTCGTTTTCCGCATGACAGTGTGCTGATAAATTTCTATTCCGTTAGCAGAGCTACACTTTCACTGTGCAATAAATTATTGTCAATTTTTTATTCTCCTATTCTTTCATGTGATAACGGCACACCCGAAAGATCAAACCCTGAAAACGAGCAGTGCTGGCCGAAGGAGTTGTGTCCTTGTCATGTTTTTTAAATGATCTGATCTGGCACTATATGGGCTGGTACATGTGGGGTCAGTGTCTTAATCATCGCGGAGAACATCTAAAAAAGTAACTTTGATGTCGTTCAATGTGATGCTTTGCCGCAGCGACTGCGACTCAGAGAGGGATTCATGGACCCTTTGTGGCACTGATAACGTCTCCAAAACTAGAACTTTCTGGCCCTAATGAGGCCGATCTGCACATTGTGCGAGTACCAGTGTCCTTGATCTAGCACCACATCAAACCTCTGTGATCGTGCACATCAGAGTGGAGAGATGCTCTAAAAGGAGCAAAAGCACTGGAGCCAACTCGCCTGCTTGATATTCTTTTAATGACTGGGGTGAAGAGGTAATCCTCATCACCCAGACCGCGAGAGATGACGGCTCAGTGTTTTCATTGCACAATTTAGAATGTCATTTCATCAATATTCAATTTGCATTTCTTATTTTGTTTCCACACCGAAATGCCACCGTTACCCTGGAAGTACTACTCTCAAATTACAATAAATGTATCACTTAGTTGTGATGGGGATAACAAGATGATTTTCTTTCTTGCTGGGTTATAGTGCGTTGCTATAGCAGAACCATGCATCTATTCACTACCAGGTGTTCTGTCTTTTTTCTCTTCTTTTTTTTTTGTTTTAATTCAGGGAAGAACTCAAACGAGAGGAGCATTTCTGTCCCTTGGATCCAGGCTCATTAAAGCATCACTTTGTTAAATTGGAGAGCCACCAGGCAGACCCACAGCCATGGTGAAGGCCTGTCACGAGCAGGCTGTCCGCCTCAGTAAATAGCTTATTGAAGTACCTTATATCCTGTTAAAATTCTGCTCAAATTCTCATCTCCACAGCACGGCAATGCAGTCCACAGAAAGACACATATATATGTATGTATATATATTTTATATATATATATATATATATATATATATATATATATATATATATATATATATATATATGTATATATATATATATATAAATACACACACACACACACACTATATATGTGTATATATATATATATACATATATACATATACATATATATATACATATACATATATACACACATATATATGTGTATATATATAATATATATATATAAAAAATCTTAATTAATGTTACAATTAGTACAGCCTTCATCTTATTGGGTTGTGCGGAACGTCGTAGGAAAAAATAGGATTTCAGTATGACGCATTATTAATAAGCTTTAGCGGTAAATTGGACACAATTTGGGCGGAAAAACAGACTAATGCTTTTAATTTCATCTTTTATCTTTTGCTTTTCAACCACACGCTATAATTGGTACAATTGAAATCTCTGGGGGGGATTGAAATGCCAGTCAACACACACTGCCTACTGTAATAAAGGAATGTATATAACTGCCTGCGCAGATGGAATGACAGGGCAGAAAATAGACTTGTCAAGGTGAATGAAGCAAAGCTGAAGCTTTGGTGGAAATGAAGACAGAGTGCATCAGTCCATCTCATTTCAAATTTACATTTCTTGTTTCCCTTTATTCAAAATAGCCAAAGGTATCACGGGGTGATAGGTGTGTGCCATAATAAGATTATCGTAAGATTGTATGGTAAGATTTCATTAAGACCTTACATTAAAAAAAAAAAAAAAAAAAAAAAGTGCTCAGATATTAAACAAGGATTGCCATGTTGTCGCCTTTTTCAATATTAATTATTGAGCCCCCACAGTTTTTTTTCTGGAAATGCCCAGATTTAGATTGTCAGTGCAATTTGTGCTCCGTGAGCGGCACATCAGTGCGCTGTCAGTCAGCCTGTCAGCAGAGCAACAGTGCCATCTACGGTGGCATAGCAAGCGGGCTTGCTCTTGCGTGTCACAGTGATGACATGACTGGCCTGCACTCCGATCCCCAATCATTACCATGCCAATGAAGAATGGTTTGTCCATATTAGCAAGATGAGTGTTTTAATGCTTGGCAAAACTTAATGACACCAAGAGGAATAATGTAATGTGCTGGAACCCCATTATATCTTGGCAACACGTCTCAATAATCCCTGGACATTGCAAAAAAAAAAAAACTTTCACCCTCGCTACCCTTTGTAAAAGGTGGCTATTAACCCCGAGATTGCAGTGACCAAGCGTTGCTTTTTATGCCTGGACATGGTAACGGAAATGTGAAGCACTGCAAGGCCATTGGAAGCACTGCAAGCAGTAATGGAGCATGCCATTTTACAATTTGCATGCTGTGATAGGTAGCAAGACAAGATATCATCGCAGTGTTTCACTTATATCCAAGGTCACGCAGTCTGTCCTGATATCTTAGCGCTTTAGAGTTAGTGAACTTTGGAATAATCGTGCTTGTACAGGCTAAGAAATTGCTTTTACACCCTGGCACACAAAAGGCAGTCAAACTATGCTCCCAATGGGAAAAGGCATTTTAATTAATATAAAGTTATGTAATTAAGTTCGGAATAATAACACATTCTTTAATTATGAAGTTCATTTAGTATAAGGTCTCCCTGATTAGATGCCCAAATGCGAATGAGATTAACAAGATGTGACATCCGGAAAAAAAAGAAAAAAAAAAGAGAGGCACTCGAGGTGCAACTCTATCAGGAAATATTCTTCATGGGGTTTTATAGGCTTATGAGGATTTGAGGGGATATTACTCATTCAAATTTATACGAGTGTGAAATTCCCATTCATGTAAATGAAACAATCAATATTAAATCAATAATCTTGCTCAAACCATACCTCTTAATTATTTCCAGAAATTCAGGCAAAAGAACAAAAACTAAAATGCAAATTAAACCATTTTATGTGAACCCCCCCCCCCTCCCCGTGCCACTTATATCCTTTTTTGAAATCCAATTTGTGGTTTTAATCAGAAACTGCTGTGCCTCCATAACCTAGTAATCATCAGTGAAGAACAAAAACCAATTACCAGGCATTCACACATTCTGCATTTAAAAAAAAAAAAAAAAAAAAAAAAAAATCACTCAGCATTGATTATATAAAAAAGAAAGAAATGGAAAATGCTTAGTTGATTCACCGTCACTTATTATCACGTTCATGAAAATACAAATACCAAAAGGCCTTGCATGCCGTTAAATGAGCAGGCAGGACACAGACAAGTGCAGGATTCATACGCCACTTGTCAATGCTCATTTATCTCGCTGACCCCACATGTACACTCAATTTATGACGGCAATGAAAACAAAAAAAAACAATTGGAATATTGCGCTTCTAATGGAATTCCAGGGCCACCGGGAGCACGAGTGTTTCCCTCCTCGTGACAGAACAAAACAAATCCTTGACCAAAGAAAGGGTGTGCTTTAATTTGGTCCCATAACGCGGTGAAATCCGACCCAGATATCGCTCGCAGTAAGGGGAAGAAGTCCATTAGGGTGCAGCAGATGTATTTCAGTAGCTTGGAAACCACCGCAGACGTCTTTATAAGCATACATTTTTGCAGCGCATGCTTTCTACCAAATGACCTTCCCCTCAGAAAGAGTCCATACCAAGCTGCAGTTTTACAATCATATTCATGAGGCCTGCTTTATGGGACTCATAAGGCCACCTTCATCCAGGAGCATAATATGTTTGTGTGAGGGGTATGAAGCACATAATGTGCAGTAAAATGTGTCCTTTAATGAACTTTAAAGAAAGATTGAAGCATCCACACAGCCATAAGTGCAGGGCACATAAAATGGCTAATGGTAACCTCTTGTACAACTGCTAATAGGACAGAGAATTCTGTCTGGTCGTCACCTTTGCTCTAGTTTCTATTTGAGAGATTTAAAATCCAAACACAATGCTTGTCAAAGTTCATGCAACCGAATCTGACATTAATAATTCCCCAGAACGAGTGACTGTAAAAGGTACAGTCTGGGGCTTTCACAGAAAGTTTGCGTTTTCACTTTCATGCAAAGCAGGGAACATGTTGCTCTTATTAATTTTGTGAAGCAAAACATCTGAATGTTATGTTTTGGAAAATGGTCTCATACATGTCAAGTTAACATCTGAGGGGTCGGTGGCATGTAACACAGCGAGCGCAAGCGAAAACCACAGACCACAGATTGAGCCCAGGCCAAGCCTCAACATGTGTGAGACTATATCCTGTGACACAATGTGTTTTTATGGATTTTATAGTGTTTGGTTGGGTTTATTTAGTTCATATGTAGCCATGTTTGCATTTATTTTTGTATAAACAGTGAAGAGACAGGGAATGGGGGGTAAGAGACATGTACTTAAGATGGTGACCAGCTGCAAATTCACCCATGTGGGGTGAACCCAGACCTGTAGGCTATGGGATGCTCGCTCCTGTTTTGTGTAATATGTACACCAAACCCTATCATTAGCAAGAAATGTTTTTTTATAACTCCCCTTTCCTAATTTTTGTCAAAAACAACAGAAACAGTTAAAACACATTGATATACTGTGCATGTCTGAAGAAAAGCATTTAAGTTGCTCCGTCCTTTCTTCTTTGTGCTTTCCATTTATGTCCGAAGTCAATCATATTAAAAGGAGCTAAAACAATCAGAAATCTTGTTTTAATCATGAAAAAAAGCTTCAAACCGATAATCAAAATAGTTGACAAATAATTTAGTAATCGAGTATTGTTTCAGCTCTAATGTCCACATATGAAAATTGAACAGTGTTATGTGTGCGACTCACTTAACATAAAACAAATAAGACAGACAATTAACACTAAAGGTAGCAAAGTGTTTTTACTACTGACGCGATTGGCATCCATCTTGGAATCCTATATGTTGGGTTTTGTGAGGATGCTCCAATACTCCGAGATGGAAATCCGACCAGAGGGGTCGTTCCTGTTGAAACCACCGACTAGGAACTTAAATTCCGAATTAAGATTTGTATTTTTGTGCTGTGGCCTAGTAAATCTTTACAGACTTAATGTCTTTAGCAAATAAGGCTAGGAATAAGATTCAATAACTGATTTAATTTATTAATGCATACACTTCAAGGATTTTTTTCTGAACAGGTCCTTTGTTCAATAAGACTGTGAAAAACGTACAATGACAACACTGTACAATCCTGACAACTGGGCTCATGTCCCATCATCAGTGGGCGTGTCACATTCTGGGTTGTGAAGACGAGCGGAAAGTAGAGGAAGTATGGCCATTTGCCGATGTTGTGTTTACTTCCACCTGAGTAACACAGAGTAACGTCCTCCCCCTTGGATTCTTAAACTGGTGTGAATGCGGTGGTTCGCCAGAAAGCACCAAGGTTCTGAGGCTCTGGCAGCAGAGCGAGAGCCAGAATCAGAACTGTCTACACTACCAGTGGTTCATTTTTGTAGTTTTCTGACAGGTCTGCACTTACCCCTGAGATCATAAAATAAAAATGTCGAGTTGCTGAACACAACTATCACAACATATCTGATTCTGAACTCCATTTACAGTTTGTTTCGAGTTTGATGCCGAAGTTATCAAACCTTGTGAAATGTGCTGCGCGCCATGGAACTGGCTGACACAAGATGGATGACGGCGGCGGTGGGGTTGAGAGGACTTGTGGACAGGGCAGACCCTTACACCTGAGCAGCCAGGGATGGCTTGGCCACATGCTGTTCGCATCATTACACAGCCTCAGCCTAGACCTCTGGTGCTGCCCTGATTGATGGGCTCCACCAGGCCAAACGGCCCAATGGAGGCGTTCCATCCAGACTCTAGCCCAGCCCATCCATCTTGAGTCCCGAGTAGAGAGTCGCGTTACTGTATGTCTCATCTGGAGTTGAGCTGCACGGCCTTAATCCCATCCCCTGATTAAATGGGCCACTGCGTGCAGAGAGGGCAGGATTCAATTTTGTATGCTAAATTGCCAGTGACAATCCAGGAAGTGGGGATGAATGCAACACAACATGAATATCCGCCAAAATACACGCCTTATTGTGAATACTGCATGCGCCGTATTAGAAATGATGGTGTTTATATACAGTTTACTGGGGATGGCAGTCACCCACAACACTTTCACATAATGAAAATTATCATTTAAGACATTTCCCAGACATAAAACCTGCATCAATTGAAATGATTATGGATAAGGACCATTCAGATCATGTCCATGGGGAGAGAAAAATATTTCTACTGTGAAGTACAGATGAGAAAATGTAGAGTAAAAACTAATCTCACTTAGATAAGTTGGACCGGTTTGGGAGAAATTGTTTTTTGATTAGGCTGAGTACAAATATAAAGGCTATTTGTATTACTTAAAATGAAGTACCTGTTTTAGTTTCTTCTTTGTATTTGTTTTCATAAGCAATACATTTGTGGTTTTACTGCAGTCAATAAGAAATTAAATGATAAGCCAGTTTATCAAATCAAGGCTTATTGTATCAAGCATAAGCTATACAAAATCCTTTTGTTTTGTCTTAGATAACAGTATCAAGCACAAGGGTTTTGATGGAGCAGGAATAATGCCCCAAATAAAATTACACTCCTGGATTAGTTGAGAAAAAGCCATTTACAGGTCATTAAAAACGTATATTTTGGGATTGAAGCTCATTGTCCTTGGTGTTGAGGGCGGGAAAAAATGCATACACTTTCATGTACAACATATAACTTGATGTAATCACAGAAGCACTCCACCCAAACTGACTCATGTTTAGTTGAGTCCAACTCTCTTTTATACTCTTTTTATGTTGTTTTGCAGCAGTTGTTACCAATGCTGGATTAGTGACCGTTACACTGAAGGGAAACGTACATGCTCATTTGTGGAACAGCCAATAGGAGGAGCCATCTCCTATGACTGAAGTCTATTATGTCTTCAAGGCCAGAAAGAAAAGTCTAGAGCAGACACAAAAGGATAATTCTCTCTCTCTCTCTCTCTAAGATCTCTTTATTAACACTATGTTGAAAGCTTATTATGGAGCTATTGATCAATAACACAATAACAATATGCCTATCCCTGCTTTATCGTTTCAGCACTGCTTTAATGAAAAGCCAGTTCTGGCTGCTTTGTGTTGCTATTCTTGCCACAGATGAAATTTTGAGGCATATCTGAGCTCCACTCCTCACTCTCACTCTGTCTTTTTGGTCTGTGACAGTGTATCACCATGCAGCCCGTGAGATCATTTTCAGTACATGACAATTACTGACATGCCATTTCTCCATCCACGGGGGAAGGAATGGTTATAACAAATGAATGTCTTTTCCTCCTGCCCCCTTTGGATGCTGTGCCACTGCAGCCAGATGCAGCAACCAGATGCACACAGCTTGTCTGCTACCTTCCCGCTTCAATAACTCTCATTACGGTAATTGTTGCTTAATGTTTTTCATAATCTGCTGCTTACAGGAAAACTGTTTTCTTTTCTCCGATAACCGCCACTACCTCCCCACGGTCCGATTCACAATGCCATTTTTTTGGAACACATAAATTATTTATTTCCGTCCATGCCAATAATGAAGCAAGAACTGTCCCAGCTGGTTGCTCTCACTGATCGAAGACAAAGTCCCGTGCAGGAGAGCACTGCTGGTTTGAAAGGGTGTCGGCGCTAAACACAGAGAGGCCGATGGATCCCACTCTGATTTAATGAGTCACTCACATGCCAAGCTGGCACCAGCTTCCAGCATCTGGCACTTGTGTGGTCCTGCACATTCACAGAGTTTACTTACATTTCACCTCTGCTGTTGCTCAGAATGAGTGATTGCGTACTTAGGCTACAAGGCGTTTTTATCCAAAAGGACCCCCACCGCACACACACACACACACACACACACGCACATGCACACACAGTGGCACATTTGGTTGGAGTGATAATTTTCACAATCACAAAGCAGAGATGCACTCTATTAAAGCCTGCACACAGCAAGGGCCAGAAATTGATTTATTTCCATGCAAAGATTTGTGTTCACCCTGGAGGGTTAATTAGTAGGCAATTACCATTATAACCCTCTTTACAGTGCACTGACAATTATCCACTCATCACTTTCATAATCTGTGATTCTGAACAGAAACTTTTTGAAATGCCATTTAGTGTATTAAAGCCAGGAGTGTGTGTGATGCATTGGTGGCCGATGAAATAATAATTATCCGTCCTACAGCCTATATTTAAAATTCAAACGCGCACCCACATCATCATACCCATCAGACCTGAGATCACATCTGTAGATGAAGCACTCTGTCATGAAGCAATACAATATGATATGCTACGATGTGATATATGATAACGTATCATAGTGGTATATGGGTTCTAAATTACAGTATAAAGGTGGTAAATGAAATAATAATGACATTAAAGCATGATTGTTTTCAGTTATTCACATTTTCCACTCAGCAAGTTGAGGTTTATCTCATGATGTAACAATATGTTATTAGTTAATGTCATAGATGTTCTTCAGTGAGCGTTTTAACTTTCTTTTTACTGTTGTTTATTGTTTTTTTTTCATTTTTTCCTTTTTTAGTGTCCTGAGGTGTCTTGAAGAATGCGTTTTCTAAAAAAAAATATTATTATTCATATAAACTATTTTGCTGTGTAATGCAACTCGTCACTGAGGAGCCACTAGTATCATAAAAAGGAGTTTTTGTTGTTATTACTTTTTCCTGTATTGTACATTTGCTCTTATACATTATCGGATCATTTAGCATCCTTGTATCGTGTCTCTATCTGTCTGTATTTTTGTACAGACACCACTTCAAATAAATCGGCCCAGTGGGATTCGTAGCGTTGTTTGAATTTGAATAAATTATGCCATGTTCTAACTTCAAAGTCAGATGCATCCAACCTGATATGTACATGTTTGGAGGTGGACATTGTTTTTGACCTGAAAAGTCCTAAACGTGTTCTTAAAGCACTCGCATTGCAATGACATATAAAGCAGGTAAAGGCCTCATGGGAACATGGGAACACAAGTTGTAATGTTTGTGTGATTAATGTCACATTGGTACATTGATATTTAATTACCGACATTTGTAGCAGAAATATATAAGAAAGAATATGATTCATGCTGCAATTTAGTTTGATTGTCTGGACTTGTCTGGATTCCTACACATGCCAGTGCTTTTACCTTCACCTATCACATCTGAGCAGCAAAGAAAACATTTTCCATGCTCTATTAAATGAGGATCCATTTTCAAAGAATGAGTTTGCCATCAGCAGAGGCTGACCAACGTATCGGATCATTCATTTTTCCACTAATTATCTCACATGTGCATTCTGCCTGCCCGTGACATTTACCAAGGGCTTTTTCAGTGAGTAACAGGGTGGACTGAGATGCCATTAGGTGATAAGGTTCATTTATTGTGGCCCTCTCATCAGCACATTTTCCTGCCTTAAGGCACAAAATACAATCCACACTGATTAGCATCAGCCCCATATCTGGAGAAACATAATAGCCCCCTTCTCTGAAGGTGAACCTTTTGAGGGCACAATCTTTACACAACACAGACAATTGCGACATATTTCTGTGCAGTTACAGGATTATCCCAGTGGTTTTGTGTCCTAAATGAGGCTTGCAGGATAGAGTTGTTTCACATTTGCATAACGTCAACATTGAATCCTGTAATTAAATTATGAAGTAACAGCATGTCCTTCATACTCCTGACTTGATGTAATGTTGCTGTCAAGGTTTATTAATTGATATAAAGACAAATTAGAATCGAGCCAAAGTGTTTCTGCGGACTCAGTAATTGAAACGAAGCAGTCTCCCGTTTGCCCTTGGGAAACAAATGCAGCTACGAGTTTGTTGTCCAACTGCTCCCTCTTTCTAGACGCCACTCAAATGTCACATTATAGAGAATTTAGGGGGATATCGCAGGATTCTTTTCAACTGCGGTTGTATAAGGCACTGACACGCAGTCAGTGCTGACTTTGAGCACACCCCCAGCTATTCCCCTGTGCTGGCAACCAGCAGTCCTTGTCCCAGTATACATTTCACTAGCAGGGAATCAGTTTGTTGACTGAAAGTGTGTCTGACTCTGCTATGTAAGGTGGCATTTTCCAATTGACCTATTACATTACAGGCAAAACTACTATAGCTGCCGGCAAGTCTGCACCCTGTTGAGTGCCAATTCGTGTCTTTCTATTATAGATTTAGTTATTTTGGCTGACGGAGCATACATTTGGTCTCCTTGTCATTCTAAAAAATCTGTTTCCCCATGTTTATCTTGCCGTTATCGTCTTCTTCTTCTTCTGCCAGCCTCTTGTATTATTTCCAGGTCATGCAAAGAGCACCTAGGTTAGTTTGGGTCCTGTCGGACATGGACATGCATTTGTAATTTGACCCCCAAACCGCAACATCTGGGTGTGTTAGTCCGACAAAGAGAATTTAGCGCATTTTCAGTTGTTTTCTATGAGCTTTGGTGCAGAGGAATGGGCAGTTTACAAACTTTCAGTTTCCAGATGTAAAAGGCAGACTAACACGAAAGATAGTCACAAACATATTTGTTGACTCAGGCAGGCATAGATTGTGTGAGCTTTTTTACGATAAATGTCTTCTGAAATCTGTTTTTCCTTGTGTCACAGCAGCTTTTTTGAGACAGTCTGTGTCTCTGGCTGATTCCTGGCATTGGGGACACACACAGCATTGTCAGCACTTCATAAAACTACACCACAAAAAAACAAACGACTTTAATGGCACAATAAGATTTTTCTGCCACCGTGCAAAAGTGGATTATGATCAGATGTGATCCATTACAAGGTGGAGTGACACAATCTAATAACGAGGTTGATTACGTAAGAGAAACCACCTCCAGCAGTTGTTAGTGGATATAATGGTTAAATCGGCTAATTAGTTGGGTTGGTTGTCTTTGATTTGTATAGTCTTTTCAATCACTTCTTAATCAGCTGAGAGCAATGATCCATGTGGAGACAAACCCAATTTAATTACAAAGCCTGTGATCATGACAGACAAACCAAGCTGCAAGAGGGGTATTTAAGAGCCACGGAAGATCATCATATTTTCTACATTGATAGATCAGATAAGCGAGTTGTAATGAGACGCGTCACATTGTTTAGGCGGCAGCAAGACGACGCGTTCCATGGGAGCAGGAAGATCTAAGAGCAAGACTGTAAATCTGTTATGTAAGCACACTTCTGCCTCAGATGTGTGTGGATTCACTGATTCCTTGAAGAACACGAGACACCAATAACTAAACATTGACCCGTAGTAGCAAATTCTTGGCATGTTCTACTGTTACTATTTCTGTACTACAACATGAGCCAGCTGCTATTATTGGTGGTATTAATAGCAGTAGTAGTACTTTTTGCAACTATTCATGCTACTATTTGTCAACAATTATCGAAATCGCAATACAGCCTTCAAACCACAGGAGGTATAATATATCTTAGGCCAAAACTTGTGGCAAAATATCATTTTCAATTAATTATTGTCTTGATGTATACACATCTTATTCTACAGAATGAAGAGAATATATTTGATTCTCACAGAACTGCACCAATATCACACAGAAATCATTTCAATATATGTTTTTAAAATGAAAATGAGATTAGGGTCAAACGGTTGGTGTAGTCAGGTTAGCACTCAACCCCGGGTTCACGACCCAGTCAGACCAAAGGCCTTTCTGCATGGAGTTTGCATCTTATCCCTGTGTTTGTAGGTTTTCTCCAGGTTCTCCGGCTTCCTACCACAGTCCAAAAATCAGAGAAGTATAGTAACGAAGTAGAACTACTTCACGACTGTACTTAAGTATTAAAATGGTGTATCTGTACTTTACTGGAGTATTTTTTTTCTCCTACTTCCACTTGCAATTCACCGCATATTTTCAATGACTTTGATACTTTTACTCCGATACATTCTTCATGTGCTGCATCATTACTCGTTTACTTTCAGTACTTAAAGTTCATTTTAAAATAAACTACTTGCTATACTTAAGTACAAAAATGTTGAATACTTTAGTACTTCCACTTCAGTGCGGTGCTTAACGAACACTTCAATTTCTACTAAAGTCCCTTTACTACTTTAGTACTTGTACTTCTACTTTATACATTTGCCAAAAACATGCAATATGGGGATTAGGTAAATTTGACACTCTAAATTGAATGTGAGAGATGGTTGTTTGTCTCGTCATTAGTAATTTAGATTAACGACGTTAATGAAAACTCACCCAATAAGTATTCCTGCAGACTTCATTGCCTCCGATCAGATAAGAGGTTGGGGGTTCTTTCCTTTCATCAGGGGTATATGATCCGATGGTAATGGTCCGATGATCCTATGCTCCACAGTCAGGTTCAGCTCCAGCACCGCTCTCCGGCGTCTCGATATCCACGTCCAGACGCTCTCCAAATTCCCTCAAAGTCCAAACCGCTTCCAGCAGCTCCCCCCGTCTTGCGCTCTCGTGAGCGGGTGCGATGACGGCGTTCACGGGATCTGGACCTCCGGCGTTCTCTTCGTTCCGTACTAAACGTGCCTTAAGTGTCCCACAAAGTTCCAACTGGTGCAGGTTTTCGACTAATATTATAGCAGCTCAGCCTCAAACTTCCGCTACTGAGGTTTCTGACTCCGGATGACCTGTTTGACGCGCTTTGCCTTGGCGATCGCTCTTTTGAACTCTGATTGAATGTCCACGCTGTTCGTTTCGTTGCAATATATTGGTTTTATTGATGTGCGTTTTCTTTGCATAATGAAATTCCAACAAACAATCCAAACAGTCATGAGAAGCGCCTCCGCGGTACAGCGGTCGAAAACCGTTTGCCCTTCCGGTTCACAAACCTGACAATGACAGTGATAATGCCACCTATATACACCTGAGTTCCCCCTTCTGAGAGCACAGCGACCCCACACACACATAGAGTGAATTACACCAAACCCTCATACCACAATCAAACACATTCGGCTTCTATAAGGGGCTTCTTGGTGTAATGTCGTCATCTCAGAAGTAACCACTTATTCTCATGTCCTGCCACCCTCCTTCTCTTACGGTCAATCCATCAGTTTGTTGTTCATGAGCTCTGGAGAAAGTTTGCAACGATTAAGTCCGCTAGCTTAAATGCTAACGCGTTGGCATAAAGTCCGCTAGCTTAAACGCTAACGAGTTGGCATAAAGTCCGCTAGCTTAAATGCTAACGAGTTAGCATAAAGTCCGCTTCAATCACCGGTGAAAACACACGCAGGTTCACGAAGCAGCAGCAACAGTGAGCGGCCCTGGCAGCAGCAGCAGCTGCATATTAAGTAGCCATGTGTTTCCTCTGTGACCAGCTGATTGGCCGAAAAAACAACACAAGCGCTGGAATGTGACGTCACTACACTAGCAATCGATTCACAGCGATCAAACAACCCTAATTCAAATACAAAGTGTATGGGTTTAAGACCCACAATACTGTGATTGGAAGCATGTAGTGGCTTCTTCAAAACTTGCATAATTTTGAAAAAAATACTATGATCCCTCATTTTGACTGACTTGTTGCTGGCGGGTCACAAATATCACAAATCATATGGCAATCCCAATTCCTGTCAAAATAATCGCAATTTGATATTTATTTTCTCTCTTTTCTGCCTCTATCTTGCACCCCCTTTCACCCCAACCAGCCTATGCAGATGCACTGACATCAAGGGCTTGCTGATTGTGTGAACTGTTGAGTTTCTATCCTCCTCTCTCTAAAATAGTGTAAGGTCTCTGCCTTACTGTGTATTGTGCCTTGTTGTGATTTGGCACTATACAAATAAAAATGGATTGATCTGATTTGATCTGATCTGATCTGATTTGACGAAAGAAGACTGATCTGAGGTCTGAAAAGAGAGCAGCACCGGAGAAGTCAGGAGAGACACTAGTTCGATCAGGGACGAGAGAGTGGAAAGGAGACAGAACATGAAACTGGAGATATATTGAGAAAAATCAATGGACAAGAGAACTGTTATGAACAGGTTGTGACAGATGGACACACACACGTGTACACACACACACACTCTGCAAACATCCTGTTGTGGTGTTCAGCCAAGTGTTGTTTGCAGTGTTCTTCTTAGAAGTCACAGGCATATGAGTGCAACATAATGAACTGGGTTTTGCTTTTATCTTTAAGGAGGAAGTAACTTCAAAACACGTTTATCTTATCTGTAGAAATCATTTCCATGCCCTGATAACCGTGAATAAATAAAGTTGTTCAAGAAATAAGGAGGAAAAAGTTGCTTCCAGCCATAGTTACACTACAAATAAACATGACCTATCATTTCGTTCAGAAGATATAGAATGACTTTCTGGTATTCCTGTCTGTTACCAACCAGACTGTGCATCTGTGATCTGTGCTCTCACGTGACTTTGATTTTAAAAATCATGCTGAATGAAGAGGCAAACAATGCTGAGGCAGAGATGATAGCCAGAGGTTAACGGGCGGAAGGATCTGTTCTTGTTAAAGAATTCTTGGGAGAATTAAGTTTGGACTCTTACTGACATTAAAGACTTTGCTGTTTGATTGTGTTTTTCTTAATCTTCTTTGTCTGTTTTTCCCTCGGCGTTACATCCTGACCTTATGTGCTACACCTGCATCCAGTAAGGTTCCCCCTCCTGTATTAAATCTCCTTGCTCCCTCTGTTTTTATTGGTTTTGAGTCTGTGATGGATATTTGGTTGTTTTGGATTTTGGATTTTCTTCAGCCCTGGTCTGAATTTCAGCTTTACCTGATTTAATGCAAGTACTACATTTCTTTAATTAGAGACAATTAGTGCTTCGATAAGAGGGCGAGTGGAAGTTGTGTCAGGTTCATTTTTGTGTTGCCTGCTATAACTAGTTTTTCCACAATCACAGACCTTCTAGCTGCAAAATAGCAGCACAATAATGCAACATTTACAAGCAATCATTGTCAACTTCAGCTTCTTTGTGGTTCACGTTTCCAGGTTACCTTCTGCTGTGGTGAATCTTGGAGTGACATGTGCCTGCCAAGATAAGACCTTACCCCGACCCCAACTCTCCAGCTGTTGAAGTCAAAGTCATTTTCTGTGTTTGGAATTTTCCACAGTCATTCTACAGCCTCCATGAATGCTAAATTAGAATTTGCTGAGTGTATACCCCCAGGGTTAATTCATGGGGATGAGATTAGGTAGAGAAAAAAAAAGAAAAAAGGCTGTAGGGCACAAAAAGGAACCAAACTCTTCACGTGTTTAATTACCACATTTTACCCATTGGCTTTCGTTTTGGACAATAGCTGAACAAAAACTTTCCTTGGCAAGTAGAGGTGGCTTGGCCTTGTGGGAACGGATAGATTTGTTTTTCAAACAGATGGTAACCATGGTGAAGCTGACATCATCATCATGCCAAAGCATCTCTCATCCCCTGTAGCAGGAAGCAACGGGGCATGGGAAGACCAGCAGACCATGAGTCCTCCCACTGTCTCTCTGCTGTTCACAATGCAAAGGCACCTCTGGCCAAAAGACAGCAACAAGTATAAAAACAAAACAAAAACAACAGCGCCCATTTAAGTACAGTTAAAAAAATGACAACTGCATACCGTTACAGTACGGACAGGAAATACTGCGTGACGTTTTGTAGCCACACTCACTCGTGAGTGATTTCATACAAAAAGGAGCGCTTGTGTCCGTTGATACGTAAATGCGGACACTGGGCTCTGACGCTGTCACCCCAGAATGAAAAGAACATGGAGGTTTCTCTAGAGTCTGAACATTATATTCAACTGTCAAAGACTGACAAATCCATCCTGGGAGAGACTGAGATGCCAATTTTGTTCCCGCGAAAGTGGAAAATAAAAGCATCAGCAGATGAAATTCAGCCACAAGACCCTGTGTTTTGAGTAGGGGGTAAAGCTGCAATCACACACTGGCTGGCTGGGTTTATGGAAACTCTGAGCTCATGATGACTGTTTTTTTGGAATTCTGCAGGAGCCATAATAAAATAAAAAAAAAGGGTTAAAAAAGAAAAAGTCAATGATTCAGAAAGTTTGTTTGTTTTCAGGTCTACAACATGACTATGTCGTGGCAGATTAAGGAACAGTGCTCTAGTTTTAAAAAAAGGATTTGATAATTGGACACAGAGGAGGAGGAGAAATCTAAACTAAGTGCTTCTGTCATATTTTATAAAAATCTCCTGAAATCCAGACACCAGTGGAGATGGTTGATGATCGGATGAGACTGATGAAGGACGATGGATCAGATGAAAGAAGGGTGGGCGGTGCACATGAGAGCAGAGTGAGAGAAGTTTTGGTTTTTTTTAAAGGCAACGTATTACTGTGTTAAAAATAAGGTGACAATGAGGAGACAGAAGAGACCAGCTGGGATGTGGTGGGTATAGGAACTGAGAGAGCCCATGATTTTGAATAACTTTTACAGACCCACCTTTTTCTCTCTGGCCTTCAATTCGAGATGAGAACATTTTATTCAGATGGATCTCAGAAGATTTTCTTTTTTTCCTTTAACGATTTACTATTTTACTTTTGATTTACCGTGTTTTATCTTCTTGTTGTACCTCTAACCTTGTAAAGCACTTTGTTCAACCCTGGGTGTTTTTTAAATGTACTACAGAAATAAAGCTGATGCTTCAGAGGAGATGAACAGGAAGTGTGGTTTATGAAACATTGATCAAAGCATGCAACAGAATGGTCTTCTTGACTAAACTTGCACTACTCATGACTCAAGTCTCAAAGGTTTACTTTGGTTTCTTTTGACGCGGGTACATAACTTGTTCTTCGCTTACTGCGGCCGACATAGCAGCAAGTACAACACCAAACAATCAAACCAGCACGTGTTGAAAACACAGTAATAATGTAAACATTGATAAATGTCACTATATAGAATCTGTCTGATCGTGAAAAGAACATAGAGCAGAGAGTCCACAGAGTCCAACAGTACCATTTACAACCAAGATTTCCTCTGACACAGTGGCATCTACAGTGATTCTGTTGTCTTTATTTTGATACCAAGATAATTCACATAGAGCTTGTAATTGCAGAGATATATTTCTTTTGGCCATGTCATTTTTCCATCAGGGGCCCCAAAAAAGAAAAGCAGGGATGAAGAGTGGTGCCAACACTCATGCTTTAAAGAAGCAGGGATAATTCCACTGTAAAAGTTCACAGTAAAAATGTTGAATGTCATCATGCTCTTGCAGTGGTCTGTCTCCCATACCTTCTATAAAGTCACTTTTTCTAGAGTTCATTTGAGGAAATAAGTCTCTTCCATCCATTTTGCTTATTTAACAGAATAATACAAGCATAGACCTTCACTCTTTCAGTGAACTAGGTTGATCAATTAGCACCACCTTCAGAGTAAAACACCCTAAGTTATAAGAAAGACAATTAAAAAGGAAATTAAAACCATATTTTCCACATCAATTACCAAGTTTATTTAAATTCAAAATGAAACTACTAATTCAGTGAGTGTTTTTTGTAGAAACAAGTGGGACCGTGCAGCTTTTTTAATTAGATACAACTGCTGACACCAAGTCAGACGTACTGTAAACGATCTGATTGAGTCCAGTTAATGGGCGAGTGGTGTGAAACGGTTGGACAACCCTTTACTCTGGCACTATAGTTTCTCAACATATTACTACAAACATAAGCACTTAATGTTTTACACTCAGCTGTTTGAAGACTGTGTGGAAACCACAGTTAATGTTAAAATTGTTCACTGCTCTCTTAATTCACAGTAAAATAATACATCATATATACTGTTTGTTTGGATATACATATACATATATATATATATATGTATATCCAAACAAGCAGTGCACTGTCTGCTGTCCCCTGCTTCAAAACAAACCGTTGAATTATTAGTTATAAGAATGTGTAAACTCTCCATCCCATCACTGCGTAATAAGCTCAACAAGAAAAACTGAAGATATCTTATAATGTAAGTGTCTGAGGGCGTGTTTTTTTCCTTTTATTCTATTTACCCACAGAGCCCGCTGCCTTGATCGTTCATTGCCATCCTCCGAGTTGATGAAGCCCTATTTGCTCGTGCTATTTTTAGTGCACGCTTTCAGTTTCATCACCAACTCCACAGCTATTTCATGATAATCTCTGGGATGACACTGAGATGATATTACACAGTGTGTTCCACGCCTGCACATTACCAGAGCCTCTATGGCGGAGCAGTGCCAATGCATTACAGTGCATCTAATACAGCCCTGCATGGCACAGGTATCGCTTTGGAGATTCCATTCAGACGCATGTGGCTCATTAAATTGCAATGTCATATGTATTTGGAGAATTCTTTGAAGTGAAGCGGTCCACCGTCGATATTGTCTTCACCTGCAGGAGCAGAGGGTTTGAGGGAACACTAATGGGCCATTACTTTGATTTAAATCTGTACGGCAAAAGCACCTCTGATGGTATTACCTTGTCTGGGAATATGGGGTGCAATTGTCCTCTGTCTTCTGCGACTGTATAATTTCTATCAATCATGATTGAGGGACTGTCAAGTGAAGCAGAATGATGTGAGATAAAAGGGAACAGGCAAAAGACTGAAGTCACATTAATTGGTTTTCGTATGCTTATTAATGTTACTTATTTCAAGTCAGATATTATGTGCAGTGATGTGACAGAGAAATTACTTTTTTTTTTAAGCATTCGTACTTTAAACATCATCAACGCCCCCGTCTCTTAATTTTCATTAAAAGAGAGTCATCTTCATTTGCCCCGCCCCCTGCATTTATCACACAATATACCCCTAAATTAGCCCTTAATTAAAATCAATGGAATTCAATTAAGATGAGCTTAAGATTCATGTATGTTAATTACAAAATGAAATGATACGTAAGCATTGTGTGCGCTGGAAGAAAAAAAAAGAAGTGCTGCTCGGTTTTCACGGCCTGTGTTTGCTGACTATTACAGGTGATATTAGGATAACACCTACACAACACAGCAGCAGGTATCACAGTGTCACATTATCACATCTTGAAGCAGCAAAGGATGCATCTGATTTATCGTCTTTATGTGAAGCTGACATCGCACCACCTTCGACGGTGGCCCCTGAAGTGCAAATCACACTGACTAATGGGAAAACAACAGATTACGCCACTTTTTTTTGTTTGTTCTTCTATTTCTGTATAGGCACTCACATAATGTCCTGATATCCATGGGAGTGTAGATATAAACCCCATTCCAACTGGTCTTAAAACCTTTTTTCATCAGCGAGAAGGTGTGAAATCAGCATTCACTCGTCGATAAAATGACTCTCACACGCAGGGTTTTTATGAGTTTCGCTTCACTTGATCACTGGGAATGTAAGATCCAGGTGAACACGTTAATTTCTTCTTCGTCTGCTCTGTTTTTGGCAGAGATGCAGCATTTCTGGCACAGCGCTACAACGTTCATTCGCTCTCCAGCTGTTGCAATATCCATGAGCATTAATGTTTGCGGCGACCCTTCCTGTTTAAAACTCGCGACAGCACTTATTTACATTTATTTCAGTTGGATCCTCTAAATGCAAAATGTTGAACACTGGAGTTGTTGTTGTTCTTCAACTCAATTTGTTTCTGGCACGAGGATTTATGCATGAGTGATGCAGGGATCACCAGAAAGAAAAGGGAACAATGTTAATCTCCTTTTTTAATGGTTTCTCCCGTGTTTAAAAATCCCGGAGTACACCTGCTAATTGCATCCAAGAGGGTTCTGTCGTTTGTTTTCATGTTTTGTTTTCTTATATCCTGTGGATTTTCATTATTATTGTTGTTTGCTGTGGTGTTTTGATTTACTGTGTATCTTTACTTTCACTAATAAGAATCATTTTTAGGTTATTCCAGTTGGAGGGACTTTTTATGACAAGAGTAAAAAACTAATAAAAAATGCTACTGGGGGAAAAAAAGACTGCTTATTTCATGTACAGCCAAATATGGGGTTCATCATTTTACCCAGATTTAAGTACCCAGTGATCAAAAAAAAAGAGAAAACCCTCTGGTGAGTAGATGACATATGATAAACCTTCATTCAGGATGTTTTTATAGCCTTTAGCCACAAAAAGAACAATTAAAAGCCATTTCATAGAAAGGTAATGTCCCCCATGTGTGTGAATGGATTTGACATGTGAAATAAATCACTGTGTGCAGGTGGACTCAACACAGATTCAGGAAATGAAAAATCAGGTTCACTAATCAAGCAGTCAGTCAAACTGGGCTTAAGTACAAAAACACTCAGTTGGCTACAGAGCAGAGTCAAAAATACACAATGATTGTCATACACATGACACCTTACTGCAGAACATTTGCAAGAAAACTGGTCAGACAACATGACTGAGAAGGGATTTAAAACTGGGTTTATATACAGCTGAGCAGGAACAGGTGAGATTAATTAGGATCACCTGTTTTAGGATTAGGATGAGAGCAAGAACTGGAAGTGCATGAGAGAGAGAGAGTGGTATTTCAAAATAAAACAGGATGTGATAAACGAGGAGAAAAAGAAAACAGGACCTGAGACAGACGTGACAACACGAGTGGAAGCTCAGTCGCCCACTCAGGTAACAGGTGAGTGCAGAAACTATTCACTCGGCTACAGTGGCTATCGCTAACCTGCTGCACACCGAGGTAGACTCAGCCCCCTTTAGATCATAACATGAATAAACATGCATTTGTATAGAAGCCTCAACAGTCTTCAGTCATAAATATCAATGTCACACAAACATCACTTTGTGTCTGTTTAAGTCCATCGCTGCTGAATGAGCTCCAACAGCCCAAGGCTTTTCTCCCCATGTCCGCATTATATTTGCACAAACATGCACCCACAGCCTCGTCAGCTGCTGTTTTACAATCAATAGAAAGTCCCACAGAAATTAATTAATAAGGTCACAGCTGGGCTTGCCACGAGTTCAGCTTTACCTGACCAGAATTAAGTGGCGAAGGTGAGTCAGAGTTCTCAGTTTGCAGATAGAGACACTGCAAGCAAACATCAAGGTATTTGTGTGGGTCAGGAACAAAAGAGAGAGCTGAAAGTCTGAGTGATGTCCGTGTTCAGATGGCGAATATCTGGCAAGTTATTTTTCTGGCCTTCGCCTTTCACAACAAGCAGGAAAACAAACTGTCAGAGTGATCATTTGATCTGTGCAGTTGTTTATTTGTGCAAAAGGATGAGAAAAAAAAATCACAAATGGAGAAATTTACATTATATACATATATATAGATATATCTATATCTATATCTATAGATAGATATAGATATACACGTATATATACAATATATGCTGATATCATATGCATTAGCCATTGATGCTTCTGTGGAGAGTCAGGTCTTTGTTTATGTTGATTTCCTCATCAGCATGTTCCCCAGTAACGTCTAAATCGGGGAATCGTGCCTCCTCCTCCTCCTCTTGGAGGGCATCCACTGACCTTCTCAACATTTTCACTATCATAATGTAATCTGAAAAGGTCACAGAGGACTACGCTCATACTAATGCTATTTGTCCTGATTGACTGGATTGGACCTGTAACTGCACACAAAGCTAAAATGCTATCCAGTGAATATTTAATGATAAAAGATTATCTTTACCCGGAGAGAGGCCACTGTCATGTGCGCGAGCATCTTTGTTTGGCCGTCGGCGCAACTGTTCTGCACAGTGGGCTCAGCGTTTATGGCAGCAATCATTTTCGTTTTTAAACTTGAGTGCTGCGTGATTGACTGTGTATGTACAAGGAGAGTGGTCTTAACAACATCTCGCTCATTGTAATTTATTATAGTTTAAATCCAGACCGAAAACCTTTCTGTTCACAAGTGCTTTTAAGTCATTCTACAAAATATAAGGTTACAATTTGATCTTATCTACTTTATTATAATAATAACTTTATTTCTTAAGTGTTTTACTTCACTCTCCCAAATCACCTAAATGTCTTTTTTTTTGCTCCTTTATTTTTTTTACCTAATTGGTATGAATCATGTTTCTCCAGTTTCTATTGACTTCTTTTAACGTTGTGTTTAGTTTAATTAAGTTTAGTTTAGTGGCAATACAATAAATCAACAGTGCCACGTAGCAATACAATAAGGAAGAAAGAAAATGAAAATGATAGAATTAAAAAGAAAAGACAAGACGTAAAACTGTTTAAAAAATGGATTGAGGTTGACATAGTGATAATTCAACAAGTCATTCAAAAGTAATGATGAAACTTTTGTAATATAGCACCTTGAATCTGCCTCTGTTCATAAAATCTTGCCTTGAACTTGTAATAACACCATGGTCAGAGACTCCCTAACACGGACCAAACCTACTACCATAATGCCAAAATTAAGAGAAACTGGTGCTTGAAATGTTTAAATTAAATAATCCCAATCAAATCCAAATCTATTTCTATAGCACATTCAAAAACAAACAAGTTTTTGTTTGTTGCAAACAAGAGTCAAACAAACGCTGTACACAATTTGAGTTGTCATTTTTCATGTAGAGATGTCATACTTTTTAATAATAGCACCTAGGGGGAGCAGATACAAAGAAAATGAAATAGGCCCCAGAATGAAGCCTTGGGGGACTCCATTTGGGAGAGGAGTGGACGATGAACTAAAGTCACCAAAGCTGACAGAAAAACTTATTTCAGGCAGGTAAGACCGAAACTACTCTAAAGATGTGCAACTGATGCCCACGCACGCCCCAGGTGGAAGAGGAGGATGTTGTGGTCTATGGTGTCAAAAGCAACTGAAAGATACAAAAGCATAAGAACAGCTGTGTTCCCAATGTCAGTGGCTGGACACAGGTCATTGAAAACTTTTTAAAAGGGCTGATTCAGTGCTGTGGAGGGATTTAAAGCCAGAGTGAAAGACCCCGAGGATGCCATTAAGATGTTTTAAAAAAGACTCAGAATATTTTGGAAAGAAAAAGAAGTTTAGAGATTGGTCTAAAATTGTTCAAAATAGAGGTATCCAGAAATTAAATTCTCAGTTTGTGGTTTGTTATTGCGCTGTATGATCTACTGAAGGTCTCGATTGAACCGGGGTTTGGATGATTTGTACCTATGCATATTTGCGTGTGCATTAATGTCAGTACAACACATTAATGCGGGATCAGATGCTATTGTTTTGAGATTTTATTTGATTAGGAGTTTGACAGATTTATTGGTTTGGGACCAGGGTTTGTTGATGAGTCAATAATCTCGCACGTAAATAAATGTGTGATCCTACATCTGTTGCAGCTACTGTGTCAAGCCGAGCTGGAGAGTGAGACCTGAAACATGTTTTACAACAATAAACTCCAGACAGCATCTTGTAGCTCATTACAGCTTGTTTCCCCTCTTAACAGTGGGCATCTGTTGTCTTGTTGCTATGGCGATAAGACACATTTTCACACAGACTGTGACACTGCCTACTGCAAAAATACGTTTTCATATTTCCAGTGCATAATTACCTTACATTTGAATGAAGGAAATTAAGTTATTTTTAATGGATGTCAGTTCTGTGGGTGTAACTGTAAATAACAAGTAAATAATAAAATGGAAACTGATTATAAAATGAAATGCAATAAAAATATAACAGTGTCTGTCTGTGTATATATATATATATATATATATATATATATATATACTGTATTTTCTTACCTTTATAAGACAGTATAAACACTGACAATGTGAGTTGTCCTCATAAGCCAGAACCTCATGCTCGACCCCTGGTTAAGTTTTGGATTAAAATTTGTCTGCAGATAGGTTAGGGATTAATTGGTTGTGGTTATGGTTAGAGATAAGGCAATGCAGTGTACAGTGCACAAATGTGTGTGTCTGTATGTGTGTGTGTGTGTGGCCTCCTTGTCTCTTCCACGTTGATTTGCAGCCCTACTTCTGACTGGAAATCTATAGCCAAGATGACTCAGCACAAAACTGCCCCATCTATAACACAAATAGACAGAAAAATAAAACTGCGTTAGGTACCACCCCAGATCAGGAAAAGCCTCGCACAGATAAACACCATATTTATCTGCCTTGTTACTATTCCAGACCACAGAGAACAGAGATCTATAAAATAAATTTGGGATCGCTGGTTGTCAAAATATTGACGTATTTTGTAAAGCTCGGTATTTGACTCCCAGTGCCGAGGTGGCTCTGCTGAAATGAGTCCTGTTCTCTGTCGCGTTCCACATAAAATCAGCAGGGTTTTTTTTAGACATTTAGTATGGATCAGCAAAAGGGGAGCCATGGAGAAGAAGAGGTGAAGGCTACCAGAACAGAATACAAGGTTTGATCAGCCACGGTTGGACACGAAAAACCCAATGACCTCCAGTGTATATCATTGACAACGTGCTAGAACTATAGTCGTATAATTCTTGGACATGAGTTGATGGCTGGGTAAGACTTTGGGACAACCAGAGTCCCAGGTTCACTCCACTTTAGCCCAGTGGTAATACGGCCACTTCCCAACCATAAGGTTTTGATCACAGGTCTCTGCTAGTCTACATGTCAATAGCACATTTTCCACCACAGGGACTTTTGCAATGTCCACTATAATGAAGGAATATTTATCATTATTTGACCCATTTATTTACTTGCTTATTAATCTTTGATTATGTTTCTTTGCCTAAAAGGACTCATCTGCTCCTGGGCTAATGATGTTGGGCTTTCTTTAGTACGTACACCTGCCATGCCATGTACCAGCCTGTTGAAATCCAAAAAAACGACCAGATTGACGTCAACTCTGATGCCAGATCATCTCTGCGTGTGCGGCGCACATACTGTAGTATTACAGAGGACGTGTACAACAAAGAAAAGCTCACTTTGTGGGAATACAACTGCTGCTCGTAAAACAGCTGCGAGCCATTTGTCCATATGGCCAATGAAGCAGTAGTGAATGCAGCTGCTTGAGTGGTTTACACTCATCTGCTTTGGTCTTTGTAGGCCAACATCGCTTCTGGATACCTGCAAAAGTTTGGGATGATGCCATCGCACATGGATTTCTTTTGTGTTAACTGTTGGAAAGACTTTTTGTCTTGTTATTACTCGCCCCTAGATTTCCCTGCAAACTACAGCGCCGAGCAATTCTCTCCAACATGTAATTGTGTTGTCGGAAATAGGTAATAAATATTGATATTCCTGGAAAACAGGACATCTGGTTATTTTGGAAGGCTGAAGGCATTTTTGTTTTTTTCTTTTTTTGGAAGAAGGCTAATGGAACAACTTAACAGACGTGTATGTGTGTCTTTTTTCTTTTTTTCTTTTCGTGCCCCAGAAATACAATCACTCCACACAGACGTCTCTCCTGGGACGGAGATGCTAACACACCCTCAACGTGCGCACATTAGCATATCACAAAAAAAAACTAAACAAGGACATTAGTGGAACTGTGTCTTCAAAACGACTTTGTTGTAACTCCTGAGTGGAAGGAAACAGTCATTGAGTGTCATCTATGGAAGACATGCTGTTCCATTTAAAAAGCACTTCTAAGTCAAACAGAGGGGCTGTCACGAGACTGTACGCTCGAACACTGGTTAACTATGTGCGGCTTTAGTTCCAGCATTTTTACTGACATCACATTTGCACTAAATTGTTGCACCAGACAGTCACGTCACTTAGAGTTTTGGCACTTGTGTTCAATGTAAGGTCTGGAATGGGAATACAATTTGGCATTGATTTAGAGTTAGTGGGTCACACGGCACGGAAGTTACCGAAAAGACATTTTAAATACAAGAATATTAATATAATAAACATTTAAATGTATTGAATGTGTTTCCAATGTATGCAAGCCTGTTGGATACACCCTGTTATTTAATTCAGATCTTGGCTATATCTTTACTTTCCCTTTTTTTTTTGGTGTTTTAGGGGCAGGTGCATTGTTTATATTTTTTTATTCTGTGTTATTTATATTCTGTGAGTTATATGTCCTTTGTAGGCTGTTTGTTGTCTCTGCAGTGCCGTGTTTTATCCTGCAGCTGCTGTAGCACTTTTGCCCAAGACAAAATGTAAAAAAAAAAAAAAAAGTATGTTTACTATTATTTGATCAGAGGAAAGAAGAAAAAAAATAAGGTGGCTATTATTCACAAATGAGTTAAAACTATCCATGACAAAATTAGCAAGTGTGTTCATCGGGCATGAGTGGGTGAAATGACACTGAAGTCCGTTTGATCCAGAAAAGTATATAAAATATACACAATATTATGGAGCCCCAGACATAACATGGGGGGAAATTTAAGGCCACTAAATATTAAATTGCGGCCACAAAATAGTAATTTGTGGGTTCTATTTTAGGTTAGGAATTAGTTATAAAGAATGCAAGAAATTATTCTTCCCATGATTACACAAATTAAGATTTTGTGTGCTCGTTATACTGATTTCATGGCCACGAATTAGAGTTTTCTTTCCCCGCCCATGTCTTGTCATGTCTGGGGCTCCGTACAACATTTTTCCACTAACAAATCATGCATAGTATCATGACCTGTCCAGCTGGGATTGGCACCAGCAGCCCCGTGACCTTCATCTGGAGGATAAAGTGGTAGACGATGAATGAATGAATACTTATCATGCAGCTGGGTCGGTAGTTTTATATTTCTGTATGCAGTTGTGAATACGAACCATGCAAGAAACTTGTCCGAATGCTCACATTTCTCCCAAATTGCTCTTAACATCTGTCATCAATTAGAGATATAACGCAGAGGAACCACCGCACTTAATGTGTTGCCTCAGGATTTGGGTCTCTGGCATAAATGATGTTGCAGTGGTGTCACGTTAAATCAAAATCTCCCTTTCTAGGATTGAGAGAGGCCAGATGTTGCTACAGGAATGACAAAATGAAAATAGATGCCCCCTAGATTTGCTCTGAAGATATTCTGATATCAGCATGTATGTCGTCCTTCACCCGCCGTCTCTCCCAAAGGGGAGGCTCCAGCAATTATGAGGGAGGGAATCTATACCAGGTAATGGGATTTTCTCTCTTTCTACAGATTATTATGCTGCTCAAGGCATGTGCAGGGTGGTATGGTACAACTTCTCTCCTTCAGATGATAGGCACATCGTTGGTAACTTCAGTGACACAGAGACAAAGAGGCCTCTGAGCAGTGCACGCATTCATCCAAACATCCTCAAACATTTGCTCCTGACAGTAGCCGGGGAGACTTTTTTTTTTTTTTTTTTGCCTTTACATGACTCCGTGAGTCACACGTCAAGGCACTCAATAGAGAGATAATTGCTCCACTAAGACGACTTCGTAACTCAACAGCTCCGTGGGCCTTGTTGGCAGCCAATCCTGACGATTTTCACATCTATTTTCGAGGTGAGAATGTTACTCACATTTCCCACTTTGCATAAAGACGAGCAGCATTCACGACAGAAGAAAGAAAGGAAACGTTATCATGCTGTGTGCAGTCGCAGACTTGGCTGCATTATTTTACCACAGACAGTAATATATATATATATATATATATATATATATATATATATATATATATATATCCAGCCCTCAGTGGTGATGTTACGCAACAACCTAAAGCAAGTAATTGATCATAATGTACATGAAATGCAGCTTTTTATTTAGCTTTTTGCTGTAAGGTATTGGACACAGACCATAATAGGACTTCATCTCGGACTAATAACCTACTGAAAATGGCTGCAAGGGGTGTGTGTCACAGCTTGTGAGTAAGTGTCATTGCTAATTTTGTTAATGTAGCCAATTATAACAAGGTTAATTTCATTGTGCAGATGCTTGAAATATTAATAACCAAGGCATTGAAGAAGAGCACAATGTCAACATCAGATATTCATCACAATATTGTTCTTATTAATACAAATGTTGTGTGTTCTTGGTCGAGATGCAAAGAGGGAGATCATTAACCAGGGTATTGTTTTTTTCATTAGTCAAGAAAAAGTGAAAGGGGACGTTTGACATATTAGTGGTGAAATCAGTAATTAATAACTGAAATAACATTGACTTCTACACAGATTGTGAAACTGTCCGTCTGTTAAAGTGAAGCCGTGTTTCCATGTGTCCAGGGGAAAACAAAATGTAACGCAATGAAATCACAGAACTATGTAATCTGTGTATTACTTATTGTATTGAATTGTCTGGAGTGTGGGGTTATTGAACAGGACTCAGAGCGCAGACACAAATGCTGCAAAGACAAAGGGAGTTCACTCACAAGTCAATAAATGAACGGAGGGAATGAAAGTCCAGGGGAGCGGAGGACGCGACGAGACACCATCGGACTCGATTAGGAGGTGATCATAGAGCAGGGGGAGGAAGAACTGTCAGTAACAATGATACAAAATCACAGAGACGTCTTAAATACAAGAGTGTCCTGACTCTCCACACCACTGGAGGAGAAGTGGGAGATAACTTCAAGGTGATGAGCTAATGGCCGGCAGGTGTGCAGGCAGGGAGAGGCGATCATGAGGAGATTCTCATCAGGTGTGCCAGCAGACGCAGCAGCCGGCGAGGGAGGGGGGAGTGTCTATGTCTGTAGAGCTCCATTAGATGATGTCAAGCAAGCCATCATGTAACATTCAGAATCAAAACAGTCAAGTCAGGACAAGCAAACAGGAGAACATTTTACCCTTAAAGATCCAGAGAGATGGCAGAGGTCGATCAAGGCCATAAAACACACTCTAAGTGATCATTAACTAAAAAACAACAACCTGGAACCCACAAGCATCAAGAATTCAGCAAGATTGTGCTTGTGTATGCCAGTGATCACTTCATATAAGACACGGAATCCAACACTTTCTATAGCTTTAACATCTTGTTTCTTTAACATGCTTTTTTTTCCCCCGGAATAGGATGAAAAGGGGGAAGTTTATAAGAAGGTTGAGTGTGTCAGGATACTGCAGGTGAGGATTAATGTGCTCTCTGGCTGTTTCCATGCTTGTGAAAAGCCCTCATGCTCATTAAACGGGTCAGATAGATTCGGTCTGTCAGGTTCTGCGTGGATTAAAAGTGTGCAGTGAACTCTGATGGCTTGAAAGTGGCACTGGTGGCGTTCATTATTAGTGTAGTTGACAGGGACCATGTACAAAACCAGGTCTATACCAGAGTTAGCTGAATAGCTCATTTGCATGTGTGGATTTGTGCAGAGGCTTTTCCTGCCACCTTGTTGGTATAAACAAACTTCATTTGTGTTACTTTTATGTGTTTGTTTTTTTGGCAGCCCATTTCTGCCACATGGAAAAACAACAATAATTTATACTCAAGTCGTAACTTCTTAGAACTTAGAGCTGTAGCATCTCAGGGTTAATCAGCGATCGACTTAGGGAAAATCCATATATAGTATCACGCCAATGTTTTCTGAACTGAAAGCAGCTCCTCCTCTGGCTTGCTGACGCCTTCCATCTCAGAGGCTTTTCCTGCTACCATGGCGGTTTAAACACATTTCATTTGTGTTACTTGTATGTCCAAGCCCATTTCTGCCACATGAAAAAAAAAAATAGTCATAATTATGACTTTTGACTTACTATCTCATAATTATGACTTAATAATGTATATTTCCATGTCTCAAGTGGCAGAAACGGGCTTCCATACATAACAAGAGTGAAGATCTGGATCCATGCCTTTGGTTACGTGAGCGTCTGTCGATGCAGCACACAGTAATAACCCCCCGGCTGTCAGACTTTATCCATGCAATGACCCCGACTCTTTCAGCCTGTCATCGCTGACCCGCCATCTGTACAAATTGCCACACAGACTTTCCCGGCGCAATCTCACTTTAATCATTTTAACATCCAGAAGTTTCAATATTTCCTTCCTTTCTGTCCTGCCCTGTAGGCAACAACACTATTTTGAATAACACACACACACACTCTGAGAAATGTGGGCTTAATGAATGTATTATCTGTCTTAAAGGTCGGGATATTGTTTAAATATAGTTTTTCCCAAGTGGCAACCAGTCATCATGTCATCTTAACACACATTTTAAAGCCTCGAGATTCGCAAATTTGGATAGAAACAGGCTCCTATTGGACGATATGTGTTGGAAATGTTCATTTAAAAAAAGTAATTTGTTACAGTTACTAGTTACTTCTCCCAAAAAGTAACTGAATTAGTTACTGAGTCACAAATTATAAAGGTAACTAGTTACTAGGGAAAGTAACTATTGCGATACTTTCAGGTACGTTTTAAATGCTCAGGGAATTTGGACCCCATCTCCAGCCCCTCCTTAACAGAACTTAAAATTCATGTGCATGTTCAGTTATTTATGATAAATCTGAACATTATAATGAAATGGACACTTCATACAATAAATTACTAACAGAAACGTTGTACACAAATCTAAACTATTTTAATGTTGCTGTGGGACAAAGTGAGTCTAAGATCCCTGACTTCCAGTTTGTAAAGAGTTGTTTTGATTGTGCGGCACTGTCTTCGTCTCCTTGGAAGTGTGTGACGTTGAAAGAAGTTTCATTAAGTCGGAATTGCTTGACACCGGCGTGCATTCAGCGTATAAATTCTTTCCTTTTATTAAATTTAATTGACGGAAAAGTAGCGGCTATACTTCCAGTTCAAGAAGGCCGCTTTAGGATTAACCGGGCTCTAATATAAATAAGAAATCAAGTTATAATAAGTTATAAATCAAGTGAGACGAAAGCTGACTTTGCCATAGACTTCCATTGAAACTAAGTCTCTCTCGCATGCACTAGTTTCTCCATAAATGTGTTTTTTTATTTTTTGTACCATTTTTGGTACATTGACTGTAACCGAACATGCACGCAGTTAAAGTCAGTAAAGTGCATCCCACAGCTCGTGTTGTTGTTGGAAGCATCCACATGCGGGGACCTTGTCTCTCTGAGGCACTGGACACCAACCACAACCCCAAATGTGTTTCTATGCAGTTCACACTGCAGCCCCCGCTCCACAGCAGCGAAACAAAACAAGCAGACGAGTGAATAAATATGCGCTTGTGAGTTGTTTTTATCTGGGAGACGTTGTGTGCGCGTGCGTCATCAGGCCGTGCACAGTTGCTTTAGGCTGCATCCTATTAAAAGAGACATGCTAATTCTCAATATGTGTTCAACTATCGCTGTACTACATATTAATACCTGCTGCACTGTTGTCTGCACAGCAGGTCATTGTGGAAAATGGACAAAATACAACAGTTATCACTATGATTTCATATTTGTTCGCCTTATTTTTAGAAGAAACTGTGTTTTATTATTATAATATAAACTATGTCAAGGTATGTGTTTACAGGATTTGGAAAAGTCTAATTATGGCTATATGGCTAAATAATAAATGACACCTGTGCAGCAGTTTTGTTTTTCCATGTCATCCTTCTGATTGAGCAATCAATATATTAATCCGTCACACTGCAGTACATTGTGTGAAGTGTGATGTCACGTGAAGTGCTGCACATAATGAAATAAATACCAATCGATCACCCAAACCACAGCGACGCGCGACACAAACGCACCTGCGACGATGGGGAAAACGCCATCATAAATCTCACCACACGAGCAGCGAGGAAACACAAAATCAATACAACTAGGACAACAATTAAACACATGAAACACACCTCCTAAATAAAAGAGTTAAAGTTCAGTGAAAAGTACAACTTAAAATGACAAAGTGACAGACTAAAATGTATGAATTAAAAAACAAACGAATTATCCGTAGTCTAGAAAAGTTAAAGCTGCTCTCACAAGTTTGGCAAACTTCCTGTCCGTTAATAGAGATATGAGCATGTATTTTCCAAGACCACTCTAAAGAATGCAGACTCAATAAAGAAACAAGGTCATCTATCTCTGCTCTCGTGAACTCAAACGTGAGGATCATTATTCCCAGATATAAGGTCACCTGGCTAATCGAGGTGAGAAAGCATGTGACAAGACAAAGATCGGTTGCGATAACATAAACAACGTCCCGGGGCAAGCAAATGAAAATGCACAACGCAAAGCACTTAAATTCTTCTGTCTGACCTTCGCCTGCGATAACCTGCTTTGGATCGCAACCAAAACACAAAGACAAATGGCAGAATTTGAGAGGACGCAGGGCGTCATCAATAAGAGCTGAGTCACTTCTGCTCTCAGGTTTACAGAGAACACAGTTTGCTTATTCGGGTGTGAGGGAACTTAGAGCCGTAGCATTTACGTACACAGTTTCCCGCCAATGCTTTCTGAGCCTGGAGACGAGAACTGCGAGCAGCAGCATCCAAGCGACACATAAAGTTGTGCGTCCAATGTCTTTGGAGTGCTTCACAGAGGACACAAACAGTGCACTGGCACTGAGCCATCTGGGAACCTGCAAGCAGCAACCCCTGTTGCATCATCGCAGGCCACGCTGAGCCTCCGCACACTATACTTTTCCCGTAGTTGCACCACAAGATGAGCTGCATCATAAATACTCTAGCGCTTGTTTGTGTTGAGCTGTCGTCATGAGGCGCAGTGTTCCTCTCTGTGGCGATGCAATATACTAGATCAGCACTTTGAGGCCCGTAAAAAAAAAACAACCTCTGAGGCCGATGCTCGGATCGTGTAAACAACAACACTGCAGTCGGCAAATAACACTGAGTTTTAAATATTTTGTCACCAATGGTGAGTTATCATGATCCAAATAGTACATGGTGTAACTGAGAGGCCTTGTGTCATGAGTGCGGATCAACAGAATTAAAATGAACTTGTGACACAGTTGATATCTTTTAACTTTGAACAAACGATATACAGTACTGCCTGCAATACCGCCAAAGCCCACTAGTGGTCCACAGTTTGAGAAGCACTGTACGAGATATTCAAAGAATATTGTTTATCTCTTTTTAATTTTCCATTTTCAACTCTCCAGGTCAGAAATGATGTTGAAGCTGAGGTGCATCGACAAAAAGCTACAGATACGGAGCCACATTTTGACAAAATACATGCAACTTGTTTATAACTTCAGCTCAGTATTTCTCTTTTTTTTATTTCTTCTTACTTCATTTTAGTTCATTTCACAAAGGGAATGTTGACAATCACATCTTTCAGCAAGGTCAATGTGGTTAAAAAGAAAAACAACAAAAAAGACCCTGGATACTCTTCTTCTTATTTTAGTGTAAAAGAGGCTTCAGTTACTCGAGCCAATTATTCCGTGTGGTCTGAATGAAACTATTTGTTGTGTTAATTACAGTATTGTGAGTGCTACATACTCCAATTTATTCATTTGTCCCCCCTCTCTTCATTTTCATACAAAATTATTTATTGATGGCTAACAGGACGTGAAGAAGATTTCGACAAATATGATTATAGCGTTTCAGAAACTAATTACAGACCCATCCTCTAGATTTAAGTTAACCCTTTATAACACCTGAGCCTCAAAATGTCCGTCTGGACGTTTTTTTTTGTTGTTCCTTATTTTAACCATAAGAAGGGCCAGAAAATATCCTGTGAGTAAGTGCTTTTGTCCATTTTTTCTAGAATAACTTTCAATATCTGGCAGTTATTTACAATTTTACAGCATGTTGAAATAGTGTCTTCACAATTAAAAATGAAAAAACACTGTAGTCGTACATGAACACCAGATTGAACAGTATAGATATTTAAAATAACATTTGTTTGAGTCTGTCTTAACATCCAACTCTCTCCTCTCCGGTGACAAAGATGCTGGTAGATTACCATAATAACCACACGTTGGCTTTGACTTGCAACTTGTCAGCTTTCAGAAATGGTTGTAATTTTTCCGATAGCACAAATCGTCACGTAATTACAGTAACGCAAAGCGCGCTTGCGCAAACGCAATCGGTGTTAAAGGGTTCATTTGGCTCTCCCACTTTTGGCTTTAGTTTATCGTTCATCCAACGAACACTGACGCATTAAAATCAAATGAGTGGATTTTAAACTGACGCTATTAACATAATCTACATAAGAGAGTTGCATCTGAGAAACATGAGTAGCATCTGCTGGAGAAGGAGGCAATATTATATTTCATCTCGCCAAGACTTTTGTCAGCTGCACAGCTTGCAATTGTTATCATAGTGACGAAAACACACAAGATGTAAGCAGGCATACACACAACAGCCCGAGGAGGAAAGCAGTGCATCATCGCTGCTGAAAACCAATGCAAACTTGACTGGGAAGCGGCGAGACATGAAATGCATATGGAACGAAGCGTGCGCGGCTGTGCTGTAAGTAAAATCTCACTTTCATGAACGGGAGAGGAGTATCAGAAAGGGACACATTGTTGCTTTAAAACCAATATTTTCTGACGCTCACTGTCGGAGGCCTTTCAGGAGAAGATGTGAGAAATGCGAGGGGTTATTGTGAAGTCACATTTTTCTGCACTGACCTTGGTTAAAGTCTGTAAAGAACTCACAGTCGTGAGACCTTGAGCGTGTGGGGAAGTAGTCGTCAACAGCCTTTAGGCTGAAATGACATTTCAGAAGTTGACAAAAGACTCTTAAAGGTTCTGCACGCGACCTTCACAAAACTCCAGTGGCCATTAAAGCACAAGTCGGCTCGCTTTTTCGCCAGGAGCTCCCCCTACAGTTCTGGAGTACATGTTTTATACAACACCACCATAAAAATGCATCAATTATGTACCATTTTATCCGACACTCCCCTCTCCCCTTCCCCTTTCCTGGCCATGTGCATTTGTTTTAAACGGACAAACACAAAGTCGTGCATTGTGTTTTTCAATTCTCGCCATTTGAAAAAAGCCGGTGTGATGTTTAGTCGCGTGGTCAGGAAGTCATTTCCTCTGACAACGGTTTTCTCTGCTTCTTTTTCGCCACCTCTAACATGATGAACATGATGATGTGTGTGTGTGTGTGTGTGTGTGTGTATAGTGCCGTGAAGCAATTCATGTTCCTCGCGAGACCTCCTGATTCTGAGGGCTCTGGGACGAGGCTGGTTTTTCAATAACAGACAGTAGGGGGAGTAAAGACGGCCCCCAATCTCCTCACAACAACACATTTAACCATCACAAAGACTCCGAAGCTCCGAAAAATCCTCCCTAGTTCTGCTTTAAGGGAACTGCAGCAGTCTGTCGTTTGTACTTTAGCTGGTGACTTGTCATTAGCCTGTCACGCAGCGTTATGCGCCGTTGTACCATCCACTACTTCAGATTTCCAGTAGTTCTTCAAGTTGACAGAGCATAAATTCTGACTCCTCATCAGTATAAAAAAAAAACTGCACCACTCTCGATTTTGCCATATTTTCTTCCACTTTCTGTGTATCAGGTTATTCTATTATTCACAAGTTATAGCCGGGGAATGAGAAGATGTGCCAGGTGTATATGTATGGATACAGTAATTTGACCCCCGGTCACATCGTATCAGGGTGTGTTGGTCCGGCTTTAAAAAAATGTTTTAGGACATTTCAGGTGGACAAAGATGTACTTAAAGAGTCTGGTTTTAGTCAGACTAACACAAGCATCTGACATCAGTTTAACGACATCATAATGTATGTTATTTACCCCACATTTAGGGGAAGAAGCCAGGTCTGTACCCAGCATGATGTTGATGAGGAAACTAAGGTTGCACGGTTAGACAATGGATATTGTTCTGGTCGACAATGCAAACACAACAACAACAACAACTCTTTTAAATAGCATTAATGAAGTATACGTCTTCATTAAGTGATGTTTATTTTA
This sequence comes from Solea solea, assembly GCF_958295425.1. Classification (NCBI taxonomy): domain Eukaryota; kingdom Metazoa; phylum Chordata; class Actinopteri; order Pleuronectiformes; family Soleidae; genus Solea; species Solea solea. Next base: position 22,128,061 of record NC_081140.1, on the reverse strand, counting down.
TTAGTTTTGCATCGGCTTCAAGACAACAACACAACAATTATAATAAAAAGCAGAGACTGCGTCTCACAGAAAGAAAGACAGAAAAAAAATAATCATAAACATCATAATCTAGATGATAGGTTGACTGTGGTTTGGCATGATGGGATTTAACTGGAAAAATGAATTGTTGTTTTTGCCTGTTTGTGGTCATATTGTGTGGGAGCCTCTCAAAGCCGTCTTTTTTTTTTTTTTCATCGCATTACTTATTTTTTTCCCTATAAATATAAAAAAAGAAAAACCAACATGGAAAAATTTAATCTTTTACACCAGGCCAAAGTGAAGGGCTATGTGAATATCCCCCGGCACTGTGCCTCCATCCTGATGGTGTTAACAAGATGTGAAGACTAGCTGTGAAAGGTCAGCGAGAGGGCAGGTGTGGATGGATACTCAATTTCTAGTGCAGAACAATGAAGGAAACAACTATAAAATGTAGAACTTTTTCTGCTGCAGTGTTCATTTCAATACCCTGTTGTATATATTTTATTTTATTTTATTTTTTTTGCCACGGTGCGGTTTGAATTCGAATATAAATCCTTACATCATCTGCATGCAAACATTATTTGGCAGGATATTCAATTACGTATCATGCTGGAGAAAATCCTGTTTCCTAGATATCTGGCTCTTGTTATTCAGGTCTGCGCCAACAGAGACCTCGTTAATCGCTTTGACAAACATTGCATCTCCTTTGTGCCATAAATCAAAGCAGGATACAGTTGTGGCTCTATCAGTGTGGGGTCTAATCTGAATGTATCAGCCGGTGTCAACGCGTGGACAGAAAATCCATACACTTTCTACGTCTATAGTTTGCCACGCATTGTTTTCTCTCGCTAATGGCATGGGATGGTGTTGACCAAGAGGAAGAGGAGGAGGAGAAAATATCAGCTTCAAAGACGAGCACCAACACTGTTGCCATTAATATTTACACGGTTGTATATTATGCCAACTGGAGGCTCGTCGTTTACCGTCGTTAATGCCGTCCAACCCGATCACTAGAGGACATATTAATCTGATAAAAAAAAAAATAACTAAGGAACTAAAGAGCCACTCAGCTCTGAACACACAAGGCCACATTTTCAAACATCACACACAACCAGACACTTTTCTTCCTGGATGGGAGTGGTTGACAGCTGGTTTTCAGTGGAACAAGAGTGCCATCTAGTGTTTTAGTTGTGCAACTGCTTGTGGGGGCTGCAGATAAAGGACTATATGTCACAGAGCATGAAGTGTAAATATGTGGTACATCTATTTATCTATCTATCTATCTATCTACATTTCTCTTCTATATGTTCTGTCACCACAACGTAGATTTCTTATCCATCTATAAATGCAGGGACCGAATGATTAAAATCTGTCATTATCTGTCATTGTTATTATTATTATAATTATTATTATTATAATAATAATTAATAATAATATTATTATTATTAAGTCATTATTTCAACGTCTGTATTTATGTTCCATATAAAAATGAAAAAAATATATAAATAATAGTTGTGTAATGGTTATAGTGACAGTCAGACACACCACAAATATACAAAATGAAACCAAGAAATACACAAAAAAAACCGTGCGTATTGCACTAGGTCAACTCCATGTTAAAAGGGAAAAAAGAATAAAGTGGTCAACCAGCAGAGGGGGACAGTGTGGTGTCATGGTGCCGAGTCTCTGGACTGTGGAAGGTTTCAAGATTAAATGTCCAGGCAGCAAAATCTCAATAAACGAATCCTCGCAAACGTCCAAATAGAGCTATGTGTGGAGTCATGGTGGCAAAAACAATGCATTTACTTCAAATTTAAATTATAATTATATCATTGTACATGATTAAATAATGTTAAAACTGATGTTAATGTAAATTAATGTAAAGATTGACACATTGTCTCAGTGCAAAAACTATAGGTTTTTGCCTTATTATAACCTTTACAGTATTACTGTGCGTAATAATGGAATGCAGCGATTTTATGACTATTATAGTTGCATCAGATGATATGCTAAATACACAAGTTCTAGTTTTTTTAATTGACATGTTTACAGACTAAGAAACATACGCCTTCATGCAAATTATTCAAGACTGTGAAATGCAAGTGCTTTGTATACCTCCTTGTATCCTGATGATCAGGCTTCACCAACCATGATGATGAAGAAAAAAAAACAACACATTGTGATCACGATAATAAAGACCAGCTTTATTTATTTATTTATTTATTTTTTTAAATCTTACAATAGCTAGATACATTGAGGCTTTCTCCCAAAGAATGGAAACAAGTGGCAAATCAGAATACGCTGAGAAAAAGGATTTCTGAGTTGTAAATGCTGTAACACAAATACATTGTTGTGATCATCGTTTCACCAAAAAGGACCTTCCTCCCTCCCTCCCTCCCTGCCTCCCCCTCGTGTCTCTGTGATGAAATAGTGCCTCGCTGAGAGATTGTTGTAGCATGTTTTGTCAAAATGTGACAAATTATTCTGTAGTGTCAGTGATGCTTCACGGCCTAAACAAACAAGTGCTGCCGCAGCTCTTGGGGTTCTGTGTTTGAAATGTTGTGAATATTCCAGTAATTAAGCTTCATTCCAATGAGGGGGAGAATAAAATAATATAGACCCTAAATCAGATATATTTTCAATGGAAAATGATGTGGTGTATTGAAACGGCATCAAGAGTGTGCAGCAATATTATTTCCTCAACAAAACAGCGTCAAACACTCTTGGACTAATGTTAAACCCTTGTATCTGCAGCTTCTCATAGAGATGAATAATTAGCTCTGTTGTAACCACCACTTAAATCATAAGTGACCTGAGGTATGGAGCAGTCTGTGAAGAAGTTGGGGAAGGTCAAAGTGCACAGTGCATTGTCATCTATTGGCCCAGCAGCAGCAGCAGCAGCAGCAGCAGCAGCAGCCTCAGACTGACAGTAGACAGGAGGCTGGGCTGGGCCCGTCCGCAGGCTCTCCCCTGGTTTCTTAGAGGGTCCAGAGCAGCTAGTCCACGGCTCTGAGTAGAGGAGACCACTGACTAAATGGTGGGCGTCGTAAGACACTGGATCCAGGCCTCCCATCTCTGGCTGCGGCCGGAGTTGCACATTTTGATATAAGTCCTGGTCACTGACCATGTTGCTGTAATCTGGCCCGAGGAGCTCGAAGAAGTCTGCAGCCTCCGGGTTTCCTCGCTCCAAATCCTTCAGTGTCATCCCAGACGTGGAGCTGACTTTGGAGCAGTTGGCAGGCTCGGTGAAGAAAGAGGGGGGCAGATTGCGGTGCCTCAGTGGTGGCTTCTTGGCTTTTTCGCCCCTAATTTCCTTCACAGGACTGAAGAGGGCTGCCAAGCTCTTGCTCTGTAAATTGGCCTGGACCCCGTCGCGCTTAGGTAGAGTTTTGTTCTGTAAAGGGCTGGGCTGGACTAAAGGGGAGCCCTGCCTCTTCACTGGGGCCTCAGCTATATTCCCCGGTGTTATGATGCCAGTGCACCTTTTGATCTGTTTCTGGAGATACTTCCGGTGGTTGACTTTCCTTTTGGATTTCACCGGCTTGTCCAGAGCCAGCTTGATGTTGCTGGAGGCTGAGTCTATGAAGCTCAGCAGGTCCCTGGTGGTCTCTTTGTAGTCTTCGTCGTTTTCTGCCTCACCCAGGATACTCCCATCCAGACTCTTCTCCACATCGTACTCCATCACAGACCCAGGGAAGCAGAAGTTCATGAACTGAGGGTTCATGATTGCAGTCTGAACAGCCATTACTCTTCTGAGCCCGGCGGCTACACCTGTGGAACCCGCTGTGATTCCTGGACTAAAAGTTTCTTCAAAGCATGTCTTATCTCCTCACACAAACACTTAGTCCTGCTGCTGCTTCCTGTAAACATTCCCGAGGAGAAGTGATGGGCTCTGAGGAGAGCAGGGAGATCTTACAGGGGGCTGGACTAATGATGTCAGAACATCAAAGAGGAGGGGCAAAGGGACTGCGGGACTTAACTCTTTGCTTGTGCCCGACCACCTGCATCTAAGAGGGATTTGTCTGAAATTCCCTGCTGAGTTGAAGACAATAACCTCTGTCAGACCCCCCCCCCACCACCACTACCACCACTTTAACTGTTTGTGTGTGCTCTCAACTAAAAACAGTGTCATGAAACTGGAGGATATTACTGTAGTGGAGAACAGAACAGCTACTGGAGGACTTATTCCTTACATTTATTTTTTTTATTTATTGCTTTTTAACAAAATGCAAATAAAAGCAAAGTTTTAAAAAAAAGGTTGATTATTCACCAAAACCCTAATCTAATCAGCGCCATTATTCCCGCTTTTAAACAGCTATTCATTCACCACGCCTACTTATGTGCTTCCTGTCTGGATTACTAAACAGAGGTTAACTTGTAATCTAATTACATGAAGGCAGTGAAACAAACAACTTCAGTGCTATACAGTAACAAGGAAAAAAAAGGGAAAAAAAAGGGCCTCTTTTGTGTGGGAAAAACTCTGTGTCCAAACAGATGCCACAATCTGGAAGAATCTTCCCAACTGTTCACTTGTGTCTTAATCTGCTCATGGCAAAAGTTGATTTCTAGTGCATTCCCAGGCCAGTGGGAATTTCTGCCCTGGCCTGACAACTATTATGGGCTGCCTTTGACATAAAGCCCTACAGGGTCTAAATAGCCTCTATTCTTTGCCCGGCAGTGAAAGGGAGCTTTGTGCCAGAGATTCATTAAATTGCACCTCACAGCCCCTTCGTAAAATGGGTCTCAATAATGAACAGTCGATTTAACTAGAAAAGCTGCCGGAGCTGTTAAATTAAAGGGGAATAAAGTGCAGTTCAGGCTCAGTGTGCCAGAAGAAATGTTGACCTTACGAAATCCTCGGTATGAAACTTCTGTTGTAAACAATAATACTGTTTACAGGAAGTTTCTTGGCCAGTGCTGAATACAATAAACCGTGTGTGTCCCGCAGCCAGATCGCTGTGTGGCCGAGACTTAGCGCAGTTCAAGAGGAATTTCAAATGCAATTCAAGCTCATTTTGGACTGCACACAAAAATAGCACTCTGTACATTAACTCTGTATAGTATAGCAATGTTTCCATACATCCCAGCATCTGATTGTACAACACCGCAATATCTTTATTCTAATCTTTAAAAGGGACGTTTTGTGGCTAAAAGAAATGTTTGCATGTTTGAGGTGAGACCGACAGGACTGAGGAAAAATAAAGTTGGAAAATATGTTTCTTATGTTAATTCCTGGGTATGAACAGAAAGAAAAAGTGATACATTGCAAAAAATAAGAAAATATAACCACTATTAGGGGAAAATTACTTGTTTCAAGCTAAATTATCTGCCAGTGCAGCAATAACATGGCACTTTTCTTGAAACAAACTAAAAATATTAATAATTATCTTTTTAATTATTGATAATTATTGACTTATAAGTAAATAAGTCCAAAAAGTGGTGCGATTAGATAAATACACTTAATTCAAGTCAAGTCAATTACACTAGTACATATTTTATTTTTTTGCAGTGGCACTGAAAGGAAATCCAGTATCAGGTTACAAAAAAAGAGTCTGGCAAAGTTCCTAACTGGTGTCCAAAGACATGAACTTCTTCTTGCGGTAAGTTGGAGAATCGATTGTAAAGTTTGCACGGGTCACGACCCAAACTAAAAAAAGATTGTTACACAATCATCCTGAAGTGATGTTTTTTTAATTTAAAACATTTGGTTTTTATTACTTTAATACTGTCTCATAATTGTATTGGTAAGGACTATTTGTTGTTGCTTTAATTTCTTTCACTTTAAGAAAAAAAAAAGGTGTATTAACATTTGGTATTTGAGTGGCTTTTACCTTTATGTTTCTTTTTTCTTGCATCTGCTTTGTCTGTGCTATATACACACAAAGTAATCACTGTGAAATGCTGGGAAATGACTATAATAAACGTAAATGAATGTGGGAGACGCACTGAATACTAACTTATTTGAACAGTTCAAACACGTTGAGGGTTAATTGCAGTGACGCGGCGGAGGACAAGGCCGTCGGCTGCAGAAGCATCAGAACCTCTCATGGATTCCTGACCAAACTGGTCCTCCTTCCTTCTCTTTGTAAGCGGCACTGCTTTTTTGGCAAAGTGACATCATCGCAGTCGCGGCAGCCATTTTCCCCGCGATTCAAAGAGGTTTCTCAGCTTTTGTGCTGGTGGGTCATTCACATCAGTGGCTGACGCACAGATCCCGGAAACAAGTTGCTCTTGTTACATAAAGGCTGACGGGGAGAGAGGACGGGCTGCTGTGGAGTAGCTTGGAGAAGAAGTAAAAAAAAATACTGATGAGGTTTTTCTACTTTGGAGATTTTAATGGGGGGGGGGGGGTTATTTGCTAATTGATTTGTTAAATTCCTGTAATAGACCAGTGTTTGTTTTAGCGTTAATCACAAAGGTCAAACTATGGATTGCATTTTTCTAAAAACTCATTATGTTTGGACCTTAAGGTGGAGCAAGTTTAATTCCTGCGGCGCCCTTTTTCCCCACCACCAGCAACTTGTTAAGTGCACACATCCATATTGTTGAGATAGTGTTAAACATTACCACCACGCCCTCCACTTCCTAAGAATTCACTTATTCAGCAGCACCCATCCCCGAAGGTGCTGGGTGCTCAGTGCAACGTGATGTGACACACAGAGGCCTAATCTCTTCCTACTAGTGTGTGGTCCCCGTCTAAGCAGGGACAGACTCGGGAGTCTGGGGTCGAGCGAATACTAATAACAACTTTGATTGATGGCCGGTGTCAGAGACATAGAAAAGGCTGACGAAATTAATGACCTCTCAATGTCCTGAGAAAAGTTTAAGGAGGGCGTTTAGTAGAGAAGAACCAATCCTCCCCCATGTTTAGCTGTGTTTCTTTTAAACAGGGATGTCTGAAACGCAGTCAAGCCTGTGACAAAAATGTTGAGGAGTCAGGCTTTTCAGTCTCCTGGTGGATAATCATCCCACATACCAGCGCAGGACGTGATCCCACAAAATCCAGTGCACAACTTTTTAATAGCCCTTACTATAATTACCCCTACTATAAATGTACAAAGTCTTCCAGGATCTTCCTGGAGCCAAATAGGATGTGAAAATATACTAAATAGCCACCAGGGGGCAACTCCAGTGGTTGCAAAAAGAACTCAGTTTGAATGGAAATCTAAGGGCTTTCCTGTTGGTTTTGGATCATGATCATAATGTAATGTTTTATTCATCCTGACCTTCTACACACGTGTACAGATTTTCGTGCATGTATGATAATTGTGCTGTTCAGGGAAAATTTGAATCCATGAGTTTTGGGCATGGGAAAGGCCTCAAAAACACGATTTGGAAAAAGAAGAATGATAATAACTCCCTGCATTTCAATAGAGTCCTCCAACAACAACAAAATCACCAAAAGTTACTCACAGGAGCATCAAAGGTGAAGGGGGTTACCAAAAAGGCAACTGGCCTGAATTGAAAGAAGATTACAGGACGATTCTGTTCATTGCCAAAGTTCTTCAAGAGTCAGAGGCTTTTATCTTGACATTTAAAAACTGCGACTTCACGCTGAACTACAAAAGGCTTCCTGCTACCTGCCGAGTCCCTGCATCAACTCACTGACTCACTCTTAACCTTCCATCAACCCCTCTCTCCACCTCTCTGCCCCCCCCAGGAGCTGTATTAATAATATTACTAGCAGGGGGGAACAAACCAGTGTCTATGGGCTACCTTGGTGCAGCAATTTAGAGCTTTAATGGCAGCCGGTGAATGAATGTGTGCATGGGGGAATCCCACAGGTTGGTCCATGGGGGTGAGGTTAGCCAGAGTAGCTGCAATAACCTCCCACCACTTGCATTATTGCCCTCCTCCGATTGGGTTTTTATTAAATCTCAAGCACATGCAATTGTTCCTGCAGGAGGAGGAAACTCAAAAGCCCCCACTCTTTCTAAAATATGACAAAAGTGTCTTCACAATGTTGCATCCATATACGATTAAAAGACATTTGGAAAGAGGTGACAGTGTGATTTGTAGCTTTTAATCAGTTTCACTGGTGGAAGTGTGACAGCTTTTAAAATAAAAAATAAAAAAAATGTCTGTTTAACACAAACATAAAAGATTAAGAACTTCTGTGAAAAGTCTTCAAAAACAAAAACAATATTCTTGATTCAGCATTTGGTGTCAGCCTTTTCTCCTGAGACAGATGTGAGACGTTTGAAGAAGCATACAAGAAGATAAACAAGGACTATGATGTAACGAGAACAAAAGACGAGCTTGAAGTGAGAAATGCTTTTCAGGATTTTTAAAGTGGGGATGTATGAGGTACTTATACGCAGTTTGTCATATAAAGCACTGTGCATTAGATTAGTAAAACATGGCAGTGACCAGAATAACGTAAAGTAATTAAAGCCACGTCGATTTTTGGTTCATAACACTGTACCTTTCCATCGTTCAGCTGATTTAAATGCATAGTTTGTCAAACAAAAGTGTAAACCGATACTCCAGCAGGGAACATGACTAAAGTGTTTCAAAAAAATAAATCACGATTTGTCAAATTTTATATACAAATGAATGATTTTCATGTTAAAAGGATCAACACTGATTAAAAAAAAGGTAGAAACTTTGGCTCTTATGATGGACTGAGCTCCCTGTGAAACACCATGTCAATCAAATTAAAACCACGGCTTCTCAAGACTAGCTAGAGTGATTGTGCTGTTTGAGGTGCGTCGTTACCCCTGCTTGATCCACTCCCGGAAATACTTCACCACTAACGCTCGGGCCGCGCGGACAGAGGGGGGGTCAGCGTCATTGCTGTAGCGCAGGTCCAGGTGATGAGCTCCTTCAGGAATCATGACAGAAACCAGGGAATCTGTTATGTTGAAAGTCACTCCACCTGCCGACCACGGATCCAGTCCTCCGTTACTGGAATGGAACAACAGAGACGTGTGTGCTGAGAATGTGTGAAAAAAAACACACCATGACAAATCACAGCCATCTTCTTGTTTGGACTGTGGGAGGAAACAAATATATCACTCACTCAACACACACTGGGATTTAAACCAGGAACTCCAGACTCACCATATCTAATTCATAAATCCACAAATTAAAAATATTTGTTTAGAAAACTGCTAACCTATGCATTTTTGCTCTTAAAAAGCTTTTAAATGCCTTTATTTGCTAAACAACACTTTCATGTCATGTCTCAAAAAGGAAACATGGGTAACCTCTGTTTTTTGCCAGAAATCATCAGGACATTAACTGATCTCACTACACACTCATCCCTCTGGACGGTGACACAGGCTCTCCAGAGTGAAAACTACAAGATGAGAATTTTTCATTGTTCCATTTGCAGGATTCTTGACCAGAGTTGTTGTTGTTGTTTCTTTTATTGACAGTTCTTATTCACGTTGTTCTGTGTCCTTGTGTATTGTGTTTCTTTAATCGTTCTCGTACAGCCAACAGCAAAAACTAATTTCACCTTGAGGGATAAAAAAACAGCTCAGTGAACCAAACAGACTCAACAATGACACTGGCAGTGTTTACCTGAAGATGATGTTGCTGTGGGAGGCGAGGTTCTTCCCTCCGTAGACGACGCCTGCCCAGTCGGCTCGCGGCCTGATGCCAAACATTGCATTGCACTCATCAGAGAAGGCCTGGAAGTTCCACTCCTCGGGCTCAAACATGTCCTGGACGCCATCTGTGCACATGGGCATCACCATCTCTGTGCAGGCCTGGGGGGAGACGGATTGGACACACATTGATTCAGACAAGGTAAAGCTGCCCACAGACTTGTTTGTACATGTGTTTATGCAGCAGGGGAGAAATGATCCCTGCATCGCCACACCTGGTAAGTCCAGCCGAGGAAGCCCAGGCTGCCAGTGGCTGTCTGAGACGTGTTCAGGCAGGGAGAGCTGCCAGTGTAGTTATAGTAGACCTTTGCTGCTTGGGCGACACCGTGCAGCAGCTGGTCGTCGGACACGGCGGAGTCAAAACCGAGATACTTGCACACCACCTTGAAAAATGGAACACATGAACAAGATTTTCATGAAATGATACAGAGATCACGTGTATGGTGAGTTGTGACAACTATGAACAGATCAAATTTGGTGTGGATCTGGATAACAATGTGGATTTTGTAGTATGCAAACAGTAAATGGGCCTACTAATACTTTCTGAAGGCGCTGTTTATCCAAGTTGTTTACAAGACTGAAGATTGCTTTCTTGTGGCCGGTTAAGTGTTTTCCACATAAAAAGTGGTGGCGCCTGATTTGCATATGAAATTCGCTGGAATGAACTAGAATTTATGGCTCTGATCTTGGCTCAGGGGGCAAAAACATCCATTTACTCCAGTGATCTATACGACTCAAGTTGTAGAGGTCTTGCCCGCGTTACTACTGTGTTGTCTCACCGTGGCTGATTTCTCAGAGGTGATGGCATGGACGTTAAATATTTGAGTTTGAGCTTTTGTCTTATTTTTCTGCGTGTTGTTATGGTTGCAGCGGCAGAGTTGGCCGTGGCTGTTGTTCTGTGCTCTTTGTGAGGCAGGGAAACTGGGCTTTCTTGTTTGGGAGTTGGAGGGGAGCTGCGCTAGTGTGGAGTCTGTTACTAAGGCTTTTGTCTGAGGGCTGGGGAGGAGTTGGTGGTCGATGGATGAGGAGGGCCACAGACATGTCCAACCAAAGATTTATACCGTAAAAAAAAACAAAAAAAAAAAGAAAGAAAGAAAAAAAAAAACTGCAATTGCTCCAAAGCATCTTCTCCTTACTTTTCAGATAGGATTAGGCTTATACATTCATCTCTGCCAACAGATTTTCCCCCTCTAAGCCCACAATACCCAGTTCTCACACTCACTCACATAATCACATTAGCTTTGTCATTAAAAAAGCTCCTCTTTGCACCCACTGCCTAAACTGCTTAAACCACCCATAGGGGTCGCATACATTAAAAGGCAAAGAGCCAGGAAGGAGAAAACTCAAAATGGCCATTTTCTATTTGCTCCATTTAATGTGATGATCTCAGGTCTATTCAAGCGCTAAATGATACACAAATAACAAAAAAAAATGAAAAATCAGTCTTGTGAAAAGTTTTATTCAGTGAGTGCCATGTGAGGGACAGGGAAGGGGAGGGGCTACTGAGAGACCGAACACAGAGCCCGGGTCAATAGCAGAGTTTGGTTTATGCACGTGACGTTCCGGGGAGACCGGGAGAATACACTGCACCAAAGTCAGTCTCACACAGACTCTTTCACACAAAGCTAATGACACTTTTTTACATGATTGTAGTGATTGTTTTTCTAATTTTGGCAACTTTAAGTGAAGTATTTGTTCCCGCTCCATTGAAAAGAGGGTGGTGAACAACTGTTTAACGGCCTCGTGAGCTGCACTGGGCGAATGTGAGCGTCCTGAGAGGAACACCTCAGAGATCTGACGGAGTGTGCAAGTGGGGGAAAAAAGAATGGTGGCTTACTAGTAGCTGCTCGCCTAAAGAGTATCTCTTTTGAAAATCTAAAAGAGACGCCATCCTTATGAATATTAATGAAGCTAATTGACAGCTGTTGTAAACAAAGGGACTGGAAGACCACAACAAACACTTGTAACACAATCGAGTGAAACGCACATTCATTTCAATTAAAGACGGGCTGTCAGGTTCAGACTCAGGTGCTTAAGCAAAGACAAACGGAAAATGCAAAGCTGCAAAAAAAGAAAGACAGAAAGAAAGAAAGCAAATGAATCAGTTTAACTAGAAATTAAAATGTGTACATTTTAGAAAACAACTGCGAAATCGATACAGATTTGTTCATATTAGTGAGTAAATTGATCTATGGACTCATGTGAATGTAATATAAATATTGACAATGATTGCTAAGATGTCGTAATTACACCCTTTCGGCAAAGAAATGTGACAGAGGCTTGATATTTTGCAGTAAAACCATGTACTTAGGTGTAGTTTTCATACACAAAAGTAATATCATGGTAAAACCAACACAATGAGCCCACACTGAAAGTTTGAACAGTGTCTCTAAGTTATTCTTACTTGATATAAGGAAGCCTCAGAGAAAGAGTTGTAACCATGTGCACATGCTATGACCGTCTGGGGGCTAAGAATAAAAATAGAATGTCCAGAATTATAAATATGACTTTAAAAGATAATTAAGAGACGGCATAAGCAGCTGGTAAGTGAAAGAAAGAGACAGGTAGATTGCATGTGATCCTGTTCTTCATCTTCTTGTTTTGCGTTGTTTTTAAAAGATAGCCTGTAAAGCCACATCTGTGTACACTAAAGGTTTTTCTACGCTGCAAACATCTAACATGGAGATGATCATTGTAAAGAGGTTAAACACACATATTAATTAAAGTGACACCATTTCCAACACCCATAAAATGTCCCTATAGTCAAACTTAACTTAACTGATACGGATCCGTCTGTAAAAAGGCTCATGTTGTGTGTTTTCATACAAAATCCGGCTTTGGTTCTTCGATACAGAGATTTACCGGTGGTCGTTTTCATACCTGGATCGGCCAGCGAGGCAGCGGCTGGAGGAAATTAGCTTCGTAGGGATAGTCCACCATCGCCAGGTTCACCCACGTCTCCTGGAGCCAGTTCTTGAAGCCGACAGCGTCGCTCTTGCTTTTGAGTGGAGAACATAAACTGAACTCTTCTGACAGCCACTGAAGACCAGAGGCTAAACACAAAGAGAATGATTGGCGTTACCACATTAGTCATTCATTTCTAAATGCACAAGGTGACAGACAAGTCAGGTGACCATAAATAACTATAGATAATTGTAATCATATTTAAATATCACGTAAAAATCACATTTCTGCTGTTGTCTCTTCCTTTTTATATCTGCTCAGGTGAAAAGCCTCATCTGGTTTCTAACATTATTTGCTCCGATTAAGCATTTTGCAACATTATAAACAAATATTATTATTATCATTATTATTATTATCTTTTTAACTCTAAGTCCACAATCTCAAATTAAAACAGCGACACAACAAACAAACTGTCAACAATCCCTTGTGTCTCGCTGCAACACCGTGATGTTTTCCTCTTTTCAAACTGCTGATGATGACAAACACTCGTGCTGCGCCGCAGCTTGTTTACGTGTGTTATGAGATATTGATAATACTCCAGTGCATGATTCGTCTGTGTGTGCAGTGACATTTCAAAACCTGCAGTCTGTGACACGTGGACCATTTATCCTCTTGAGATCTTGTCTGAGATTTGATCAAAGTTTGCCTTGAAAACACTTATTATATTAATCACAGCGATGAGATAAACTACACATACTTTTTAATTAGCTGTTCCTTTACAGCTTCATCAGGTCTGTCAATTATTCACTAACGCTTTCTAGATCTATTTTAAGACTTTTCCTCAAACGTAAGTGTTGCCAGCTTGGAACAATACTTATTTTACTAGTTTTTAACAGTTAACCCAGCCTTACTGACTAAAATTAATAATTCCCAGATTAATAATCAGTCTTCATTTTATTTTTTTAAACTTGCGTATCTTTTAACACAGACATGTGGTTATTTCCGCCGCGCTCCTTGTCACATTTGAAAGGTTTAGCGTCACAACAAAGTGCGTCATTATCCACCAACAATTTACAAATTAAAAATGAACAAATGACTATTGAGTGCAAATACTGAAATGTTGACACTGGATAATTGCACATAAAATATCACAATAACATCAACATGAAAAAAGCCTTTAATAAGCATAAAATACAACTTGAAAATAACACATAATTCAAACAAGGAAGGCTTTGTTTTATTGCTTAAAAGTATTTCTTAAAATCTATTGCACATATCTCACAGCAATTTATTATTAATATGATAATAATATGTGTTTCCATATGCGAATGAGAGACAAAACTTGTGTAATGCTTAAGAAGGATTACTTTTAACCTGGGCTGGCAACCTGACAGAAATTTCAAATACTTTTGGTATCAGAGGATGTTATAATAAAGCTTTTTCTTCACTTAAATCCAAGTAAATTAATAAATTACCCAGATATGAATTTCAGTGCTCCATTTATTCTCTATCACAGTCTGTTTTGTGTGGAGTTTACGCCCAGTAGCACGACAGGTTTTAACAACAGCTGTCTAATTTCAGGCTTCACATGAAGACGCTTGTGTAAACCATATGGACAGAAACTCTCACAGTCCAAGAGGCTTACCCGTGGACAAGAGATCATTTATTACTGTGAATACTTCAAGTTGTATTTGAAATGATTAAAAAAGAAAGAAAGAAAGAAAGACATAATACAGTTTAGACTCATGTTTGACTTACCAGTGGAAGAAATGTTATTAATGGCCTTCCATGACTTTCTGATGCTGGCATCACAGTTGTAGCCACTTCTGGCAAAGTCCTGAGTGACAACTCTGTAGAAGTCTCCACATGGCACCATACCAGGGAACTGCCATATTGGAGCAGAGGAAGCCAGAGCTCTGAAACACAAGACGGAAAAACCATTTCTCATTTTTGTCTCAGTCCATTATCCTCGGTTCTCTCAGAGCAACATTCCTGCGAGATGTCTGCTGGAGGACCAGAGTGTTTCCAGAGTGCAAAATTCAATAGAGACACTGATAATGTGTCACACTTCTGTGATGCCCGGTGTAAAATAAAGTGTGAGCTTAAAGCAACGTTTGGCGCTTATTAAAGACATTTATCTTTAGAAACAGTGGAGCAGAACTCTGTCCACTCAACCCTGCTTTTCGTTTTTAATCCGTACGAATCATATGGTGTGAAATACAATAACCAGTTGGATGAACACGTACGCTGTGTGTGTGTATGCACTATACTACGGGGTTACAGTACATATTTGTAGTACATGTCTGTGTACAGTGCTTCACAACTTTATTAGGCCACCTGCCATAAAAATGAGAAAACATACATATTTTAGGAATCTTTAAAAAACATGTTACTGTTATTTATTTAGCAAATAAACTGAGTCAGAAACTAATTCAACCATGGAAACTAATCTTTCTGTTCAGGAATCCAATTAAATAACTATACTTTGACTTCTTAATCAAGAAATAATAATGTGCTTTATTAATATTTTCAAATCATGGATAAAAATAATATAATTTCGGTTAAAGTGCGTAATACACCATACTGGTGTATTAACCATTACAGAAACATAAAAAAGGATTTAACCTTACATTGGGTGGTTGTCTAATACATTTGTTAAGAACTGTATTTTTTTATGCATTATATGTACGACATGTACATATTTGTACTGCATGCAAAGTGTACTAGTATACATTTGTATTATATGGCTATTTGAACTATGGGACGAGTATTTGTACTAACTATATATGGACAGTGCCTATCTGGGTTAGTATGGTATTATACAGATCACGGTCATCAGATTCTCAGAGTAGTGAAGTATTACCCAACAACAACATTGGGGTATTTCATCCGGAACCAGGCGGAGAGCATCCCTCCATAGGAACCTCCGAGAGCGATGACAGGGCTGTGCTGAGCTCCAGGTAAAGAGCTCTTCAGGTTTTCAATCAGCACTGCGAAATCTGCCAGGGCCTGTTCTGAGGTCAGGAAGTTCAAGTGTTTGCTGTCCTGTAAAGCAAATAACAAAATATTGTTCCCAAATGAAGTAGTCTGGCGTCATCTAAAGGTTTTAATACACATTCTCTGGAAGGTGTATTTATTTTTTATTTTTTTTATTTTCATAATCAAAGTTGATTTTTTCTCAATTAATCGAGTAATCGTTTGGTGCATAAAATGTTGAAAAACGTCAATCAGTGTTTGTCAGTTATAATGATGTCTTTGTTATGTGGCGTAAACAAACCAGAAAATATTTACATTTAAGAAAAGAAATAACAACAGATCAAATTATATACGACACATGTCAAATAACATTTTGGCACTTGTTACTTTCAGTTCAAACATCTAATCCAGTGTGGCTTTTCCCCTCAGGATGACCCTTAGGCAAGTCATCCATCAGAGGCAGCTAAACATCCATAAAAAGGTTGTCATTTCCCTTTAATCTGGCACTCAATCTTTCCATATGTTCAACTTCTTTAACTAACGAGCACTAGACTTTTAGATTGTACATGTCTACACCTCCTGAATCACTTATCCGCGGTCAAACCCATGTTTATTCAGATTTTATTCAGATTTAATCTGTGTGTGACACTGCGTCTCCACTCACGCTGTAAGAGTCTTGTCCAAATGGCAGCGACTCTCCATAGTAACGATGCTCTGCAAAAACCAGCATGGCGCCCAACTCCTCCGCAATCTCCCACATGAAGCCCTGATGAGAAAACAAAGACAGGTGTTGCGTTAGAGCGAGGACGACTGCGCGCGGACTAAATATAAAAGCGACAGATGGGATGTTTACTGTGTTGTTGCAGAACCAGGTGATGTCGCCCTCATTGCCGGTGTAGAACAAAATGGGTCCGCCGGGCTGTTTCCAGTGCTCGTCGGCCACAAGGTATCTGTGTTTGAACGTGCCATCCTCCAGGAATCCAAAATGATCAATCTGAAACAAACAAAATCATCAAGAAAAATGAAATTCTAATCCTCCATATGTTCATAGACAATGAAATAATACAGGGAAACTACTTCAAAAAGGGCTACATGTGTTAATGTTCATTGTATATTTAAATAACACAGTCAAACAAAGTAGCACAGTGAGTATGTAGTACAATAACAAGATTATTATTCAAGTTATCAACTATTTTGATAATTGATTAATCAGTGTGAGTGGTTTATGCATTATTAAAAACAATTAATTGTTCAGCTTCTTAAATGTGAATATTTTCTAGTTGCTTTGCTCCATACAACAAAGAAATCATCAAACATCATCATTTCCAGGTTTGAGAAACAACGATCAACATTTTTCCAAAATATTCTGACGTTTTATGGACCATTAGTTCATTAGTTGCAGCCCTAGTAGTATTTAAAGTACACAAAGAAAAGATTTCTGCTTTTAAAAAAAACAAAAAAACAACATTATTTATTATTAATTATGGCTTTTTAACTCTTGTTGGTTTTGAATACAATTAAATTACATTAAAAATAGAGAAACATCTTCATCTTCATATTCTAGACCCTGTGATCTCGTCTTCCTGTGTGAGGCTTTTAACATTTTTGTTATTGTTGACACGGTTTTCAGCAAATTGTTCATTCCATGTCTTTTTTGAGTCAGGTGTGCAGGACATTATGCGTTCATGCCAAACAGCCATGCAGTTAAAAACGGAGGTAAACTTGTTTTTTATTCAAGCCATAAAGCAAACGGCGAGGACACTTTAACCACATTAACAAAGCCAGTGGTAGAAAATGGAACATGATGTAAAATATCAGGACAGCACGACAGTGTGAATACTGTGAATCTCCATTATGAGGAAAAGTAACTAAAGTCTTATATCTTTGAATAATCCCAGATTCAATATGAAATAACCTCAAATACTACGTTCAAACTCAAACCATTTTTAAAGCCTTTTAGCCTCTTATTCGACAACTCCATTTTACAGTAGAAATAAGCCAGATAACCTTCAGTGTCTTTACAGGCAAATGACAACATTATCAGTGCTGATGTTACAGGCGAGTAAACACCTCCAACTGATCTGACAAACCAACAAAGAGGAAAAAAAAAAAAAAAAGAGTCCACACATGAAGCCGCTCTGAGGTGGGCGGGATCAGCAGACACATGGTCCGCTGCCAACTGTGGTGTTTTCCAAATGACAGGCCTGATTCTGGAATAATTAGCCCCAATTTGTATTAAAATATGTTGGAGCCAGTTTAGGAGGATGTCACATTAGTTCCAGTTATCCTTTTCATCAGACCTCGGGGGATTCTGGGGCCATCTTCATGTCCTGTACTCTTTAAAATACTAACAATAACCTCACATTAAAGCCATGATGCCGCCGCTCCGTTTGGCCAACCCTTGCACAGGCCCTGGCACTCAATACAAAATGTTTCTGTTTTATTTTTTAAACCCCACCCCTCCCCCCCTTCTGCCTCTCTTCCTTGTTTTCTTCCCTCCTCAGTGGAAACAAAAGAAGCAACAATTTTATGAGCCAATGACAGCGAAAAGATTCTGGGAGACCTCAGTGTGTCTATTGAAGCCTGCACTGCTGAGAGCTTGGCAGAGCTTCTACGTGTGAGAGGGGGACAATTAAGAGAGGGAGTTTAAAAGGAGAAGTTCAGCAGCAAAATCAGCTTTAGTTTCCATCATTATATGTCTATAAAGTCCCACCCTTAGTGCACGCTTAAAATCAGGTTTTAAATGGCAGATTTTGACAGTATAACCCTGCAAATAAACAAGCGAGAAGTAAAATCACAAAGTGAAGTGGCTGAATATATCGAGTGCTTTGTCAAACGCAAATCCCTGATGAATATTGTATCACTTGCACCCCACTCAGTATGCACATCACAAAACGTGGGAGATTAGTCCTGTAACAGATCCACACCCTGACGACTACTGCCCCCATGTGGTCGCGACGTGCAGCACTTGTGTGCAGCAATAACTTCCCAGTCCAAATACACTGTGCGTGTGCTGCACCGCTCAGCGTGTGTGCGAGTGTGTGTGGACTGTTCCACAAGAAAGAAAGAGAGCTGCATCTGTTGTTCGGAAATTATAAGACATGAGGGAAACGACCACAGCAGGAGCTCCAGTAAAGCAGTTAATTAGGAGGATGCTAAAGGACACTTCCATTCATTGTCTGCGGGCAAAATGCAGTCAAGAGGATTTCCTCTGGACAACTGTGCTGGATCACTCGGTGCTCTCCTAACAGCCGCTTCTCCCGCAGAGAGTGAGAAAAGGGCAACGTGATGGATGATGATCACCGCGGCAAACTGAAAAACTTTGTGAGGATTATGAGGACTTGTTAAAAGAAAAACAGAGTTTCTTGATAATTGGTTTTGAAAAAAAAAGAAAGACATATGAGATAAGACAATGGGTGTGAGATGGGAGGAAATGCTCTTTATCTTCTTGTCAGATTGGAAGGATGTTGTGGGCTGGGCCAGGTGTGAAGCATTGTCCCCTAATCCAAACACTGTGAACAGTATCTAAATATAACACTGAGGGCGGCAACTGAAGCATTGTCAATTTATCTGATGAGCCACTGAATCAATTTAATTCTTTAAATCCTCCAAACACAAAGATATTACATTTATTAAAAGCATGATCATATTCTAAAATCTGCATCTGTAATGTATTTGGGTATTTTTGACTTCATTAAAAAAGTATATAAAATTGTATCTTATTTCAATTAGGGCTGCAACTAACAATTATTTCCATAGTCCATTACTCTGTTGATTATTTTCTCTATTAATCGAGCAATCGTTTGGTTCATAAAAAAGTCAGAAACTGTGGATCAGTGTTTCTCAAACCTGGAAATGATAATGTTCTCAAATGTTTTGTTTTGTCCACAAACCAAACTGATTCAGTTGTAATGATTTATTTGTCATAGCATGGAGCAAAGAAAGCACATTTAAGACAGTCACTTAGTTGACAATTGATTTAGAAACCGATTAATCAATTAATTGCTTCAGCCCTAATTCCAACTCTTTAAAAAAACAAACTTAGTAATTAATAAACTTAGATGCTGTGTTGTTTTTCCCAGTGACTAAAAACATGGATTGGGAGAGAACTTTCCCGGAAATGGAGACGGACATAACTGACCAACTGAGTTAGAAACTTAAAGATAGATACAGCGAGACACAATATTTCACAGATTTGATGGTTGTAAATTCTAACTACACATCATCTAAGAAAACCCAAGCTGATATTTAGAGGATGTGAAGCAAAAATGATGAGGAAAAACTATGAAATGAATAAAGAAAATAAAGCTCATCTTGGACATGAGGTTCATTACAGAAGCTAGCATTATAAACACGTGAACATTAATCAACTTCTTAAATGTGAAGAAGGTTCAAAGTTGCTCCTTTATGACTGTAAATATTTGGTTGTTGTTTTTGGGGCAAATCAGGATATTTGAAGTTGTCATTGGGAAACACAGATTATTAAATGTCCAAGACGATGCACTTGCTTTTTAAATATATGTCTCTGTATTTATTTTCCTCTGGTATGATATGGTGTAATATTGTATTATTATTTTCTTTTATGCCGTTACTCTCTTGTATCTGCCTCTCTTAATGCTGCCTCTTGGCCGCATTTCGGGAGTTTAAAAGGAGAAGTTCAGCAGCAAAATCAGCTTTAGTTTTCATCATTATATGTCTATAAAGTCCCACCCTTAGTGCACGCTTAAAATCAGGTTCAAAGTTGCTCTCTTAATGCTGCCTCTTGGCCAGGTCGTCACTGTAAATGAGAACTGGCTCTCAATTGACTCTCCTGGTGAGGTAAAGTAAATCCAAAACATAATAGACAGATTAAATGACAATAAAACACGGTGTCCTTTAAGTGGATAAATAACTTATAGGTTGACTTATAAGCTATAAGTCATACAAGGAACTGTATTTGACAACCATCTTAAATAGGATCTTAACATAGATTTGATTGCTTCAAAAACTGAATTATTTATTTCAGTTAGACCTTTGCTGGTTCCATCAATCTTTTAAACTTGAATTTCTTTAGTATTTTAGTGAAAGAAACAGTAAAACAAAGGTCTTCTAAGCTTTTTTTGCTCTGTGAGCATAAATTTATTAAGAAGTCGACGAGCGCCGTAAGCTTATCTGAGCAAATACTCGTTCGTGAATTTATGATAATGCTACGGCACTTACGGTTGCATTTGTTTGTCTATATGATCAAATGTTTGCCCCTGGGGAATAAAAATGGTGTTATAATTGGTGTAAAGCAGCACCTAAACATAAATAATCGCCTGTGTTGCAGGTGATGACTTGAAGCAGCTCACTGAAAAGAACGACTTGACTCGTGACTGCAGACACAGAAGAGTCATTAAGACAAAAGCTCCATCTTGTGATCGTGTGAGTCAGCTTCACACGTCACCGAGCGTGATGGTGTGTTGGCGTTGCACCACATGCGCTCAACATGCAATCCGACGCTCCGTGAGGTAACGGTAAATGGTAAATGGAAAAGCTGAAAGAGGATCGGGTGGCAAAGTGTTTCAGACTCACTGGGCCCTAGAGACCTTTTTAGGCCGGCGGCCAAGAGGAGGGACAGTTACAAACCTGCTGGAAAAAAAAACAAGAGCTGATTGTGGAGGTTTTTCCCTTCACTACAGGAAGCCAGAGGGAAACGTCTATTGTCTATAGACACAACACATTAAACAACCTCCACAGCATTAAGTATGTAGAACACATTAAAAAGAGAAATTGGTGCGTGTGTGTGTGTATGAGTAAAGGGAAAACAATGATGGCAAGTTGTGGATTAGTTGTGAATAAATAATCGTCACATATCAGTTTCATTATGGGAAAACACATAATCCTGCTTGTGCAATCATGATACTTGAACTGCGCTGCATTTCAAGTATGCAGCGCTGTTAAGTGTCTGACACATCTTAACATTAGATATAAATCCTGTTACTGTTTTCTTGTTATTTTTGTAGTAATTAGGACTGAACAATTAATCGAAATTGCAATATTTGTCAAAGCCAAAATGTGTTTCAAAATATAATTTTAGATTATTTATTGACTTGACCTATACACATCTTATTCTACAGACTGAAGGGAACATCTTTGTTTCTCATAGATCTGCACAAATATCACACATATAAATATATTATATTAAATGTGTTTTTTAATTGACAATGAGAATAATGATGAAAATATTACCATTCCCTCTGATATCGTGAATCATATGGCAATGAGATATGTATTCAAAATTGTTCTGCCCTAGTAGTAACATGCACATACTAAAATTATACTTCTTGTGATTCTGAGTTTGCCAATATCTTTATTGCTGTTTGAAACAACTGGATCAATAATATGGAAGAGTATTAGGGGCCCAATTTAAAAATTTAAATTAAGAGATTAAAGTAAGAATTTTGAGATTAAATCAGAAAGAATTCTGAGATTAGAGTCAGAAAGTCAGGATTCTGACATTAAAGTGAGAATTTGATTTGACGGAATTCTGAGATTAAAGTCAGAAACTCGGAATTATGAGATTAAAATCAGAAACTCGGAATTCTGAGATTAAAATCGAAACTCAGAATTCTGAGATTAAAGTCAGAATTCTGACTTAATCTCAGAATTGTGACTTGTCTCAGAATTCCTGCTGTTTTATTTAATCAATTCTTTTTACATGTGGCCATATTTACATGCTCCCTTTTAACACCTGTTTCATACCTAATGTGAATTCATATCAAAAAAGGGGATTTCTTTTCCATTCAATATGCACCATTACCACCTTTACTTCACCTTTACTTAAATTTCCCCTTTAAACGATCATGTAATTTGAAGTGAAGTGAAAGAGATAAAAGAGGAAGCAGCCACACTAACCAGTGATAAGTTATACGCCGTTTTCAATAGAAAAATTGAACATTTATGCATAATAAAGTTGAACAGACTCACCTTCTGGTTAAAGTAAAGTGTTTGATAGTTGATGGGGGTCTTAGTGGAAGAAGGTGAAACGCCGAGCCTGGTGAAAAGTTGTGATTTGAGCGCGATCACGTGTGAACAGCTGAACCACAGCGTCAGGACGCAGGCGGCGGTGACTCTGGGCAGAACCTCTGCCCTGACTCCGGCCATCATCGCTGCTACTGCGCGAAGCTCAGCTCACAACACAGCGGGTCTCACTATGTTCACTCAGCACATGACAACGGTTTCAAACCTCGCCTTTA
Organism: Solea solea; assembly: GCF_958295425.1. NCBI lineage: Eukaryota > Metazoa > Chordata > Actinopteri > Pleuronectiformes > Soleidae > Solea > Solea solea. The sequence continues at coordinate 22,105,332 of NC_081140.1, read as the reverse complement.
ACAGGGAAGACGAGACCTGTGCTGTCCCGTCCGAGGAAGGAAGTGAGACTCCCCGTGTCAGCAGTTCTACTGTGGTGTCGTTAGGTGGCGTGTGACCTACATTCAGCGTACATGTGTTCATAATAATAAGTTAGCTGCAGCCGGGCAGCAGTCAGCAGAACGAGCAGGCGGTCATATTACAAACATGCTCGCAATGGATTATGGGAATATGAGTTCAACGGGGTCACGTCCAACAACTAACCATGTTACAAGTTTGTTTTTGTTGGGTTTGTTGTTGTTTTAAAAACATTTTTCACTTACAACACTGTAATGCAACATCTTGAAAATAAACAACAATATGAACATATAACTATAGTTGGATCAAAAACTAAAATAGTTGTATAGTTGGATCTCATGATAAAACCACTTAAATATGGATGTTTTTTAATTTTTTAAAATATAAAGGTTGCCTATTAATTATCACCACCAAAACTCACAATATTGTCCCAAAATGTTATCGGACTGTACTCAAGTGACATTCCACTTTCTTGTTAATTGAGGCAATACAACAAAAATGTGGCTTTTTATGCTACACCTTTATATACCAAATAATTATTGCATTTATCTATGCTCTTCTATGAAATTTCCATTTCCTTATGAAAACAATATCCAATGTAATGCTATGCTATTAGCAGATGTGATATATTTACCTTGCTTAACTCTATAATGGTATTTTGGTGTTTTTGATGTGATCAGATACACTTGTGGTTGCTATTTACAGCCACTAGAGGGCAGGAAATGACTAGTTTAAATGTACATTTCCAGTATACAAATGAACTTTATAGATGGATCTTTCTATTTGGCATTTAACACTCTAAGGGAGCACAGGAGGGGCTTAAAAAACAAAACACATGTGCATTACTTTAATAATCTCCTGGCTTTTGTAATTGTCTTTTCTGCAAACCATATCTTTGTTCTTGCTAACAAAAAAGTATTTGGGAAAAAAACACCATCTTGAGTAGTTTGAACTGCAAACATCCATTCACATAAAACCCTGTTGCAAAACAAGGTCTGAAAGAAAGATATCAGTCTGTTCCTTAAATCACAGGACTTGATTTTTTTTATTCAATAATTTTTTCCAAACATTACACAGAATCTTTAAATGATACAGTATATATACATACACATCAGTGTATTTCTTTCTAAAAATTTGAGGGCCATAGGACAATGTAGCTGTGCGTTTCAAGACAGGATTTCCATTGTGGACATTTGTGTACTGGAGACATCCACATTACGGAGGGTTGGGTGAGTGGAGGGTCATAAGTCACCGGTGATCAGGTGTCATTTGTGTTTACCTTACACCAAAGCTACTTTGGAGAGGAGACTGCGAGAGCTGCCCGGTGAGTGGCACAATGACAGTCGGGGGTGAATAACATGGAGAGCAGCAGTATCTTCCTCAGCAGGAAGCTATGCAGCAGTGCAAAAACAAGTGTTAACCAGCTACATGACTGAACCAGCTTAATACACCACTAATGGCAAACAGCACCTTTAAGATTGTACGCAAAGACATGAGTGAGTACTCGTGTCTTTTTCTGGACTGGGATCATTAATGTCATGATTTGCAATTTGGGAAAAGTTTGACAGTAAAACAAAATGACCAACATACTGTAGGATGGTTTGAGAAACACTGATCAACTTGCTGCTCCAAACCCAGCTTACAATTCTCACAACTGTGTACACGGGCAGACAGTACAATGCTAGGTTTCAGAGTCACAAGACGGTCCTTGTTAAAACTGAACAATCATTTAAATCGCAGATCTTTGGTTCATACCATCTACACAATCCCATCTGCTGAGTAATGTCACATAATTAAAAGCCACGCAGCTCAGACGGGACACGTCACAAATTATTTGGGTCAGTTTCTTGACCGTGATCAAACACATGAGCAGACAAATGGACAATGGGGTTTTCCAGTTGTAACCAATAACATGACGGGACGTGTCCAGTTCTGGACTGGGCTTGGGCTGGTACAAGTGCTCTCTTCCCATCTCAACTGCACTGAATGTTTTCTGCGTACAACTAGCGGAAGTCTGTCAGGGAGAGGGATCCCTTAGGTCAAGCATGAATAAAAGCATGTCTGAGCACTGGAGGGAGTGATGTGGCTGGGATGGTTCAGGTCAGACGGGAGATACTCAGTGTCACAGACTCTACATCATCCCCATCTGCATTAGCGTGTTGGCGTACGCCATGGGCTTGACATTCGGATGAGGCTGTAACAGAAGAATAAAAGGAAGGAAAAACATTAGACGACACTTGAACAACATTAGACGACACTTGAACGCTTTTTAAAACATTTGCTGTCCATACTGACAAGTGATAATTAGCCTATTGCTATGTTAATTTCTCAAACGACAAGTAAATAGTAACTATCTTTATTAGTTTGAGCTTTAGTGTGCAACTTTTCAATAAGACCAAATGTTCATTACAGGCAAACGACCGTCAGAAGTTCACATAACGCTGTATAGCAGTGTTTTATTTTTGTGTCTGTGATGACAGTGAGTTATGTGATTTACATCACAACTGATAGAGGAAAGGCAGAAGCATTACAGTTAGTTAAGTGAGACAGCAGCTGCTTTTTCAGTGATCCACATTGTTTTGGCGGAGATATTTACACTGGACGTCCTTCATGACACAACCCTCTCCATTTATCTGGGGATGGGACTGGTACTGGGTGTATACAGGATTTCCAGTGATCCTGCCTACTACAGCTTTATCTAAACATACCCTGTTGTGCATCATTATAAGCAAAAAAGAATAAAAAAGAAAAGTAAAATTGTGCACACTGCTAGCACCATGTTTTATAACTGTAAGAGTGGCGAGTACATTACTAAACTAGAAATAAAAACATTCTTAACATTAGAAAATCCAATTTCCAAATAGGTGGTGGACAGTTTTGATGAATATACAGGTGAAGGTACAGGACACTAACCACAGCAGTGAACTGGTGGAATTCTGGCTTGAGGTCTGATCCCCTGAAGTGGATATACGCTCCTTTGTTTCCCATCTGGTCACTGGAGAAGGCAGAACACACCATAGTTAGCATCAAAGAGCTGGGAGCAATGAATGACTCAGCAATTACAAGTAAGCCAGCATTATCACATACCAGTAGTTTGGAGCTGAGAAAACCGTGATGCACTTCCCTGAGTGAGTAACCTCATAGCCATCACCTTTGACCTCATGACTCCGCACAATGTAGTCAAGCTTGTTCTGTTCGAGGAAGCGCTCGGTCACATCTGGCCCAAACTGACAACTCACACCACGTTTGCTGACCGACCGGCCATTCTGCATTAGAGAACAAAAGAAGATCAAACTTCAAACTTTTAATACAAGACATGGGTGGAGGGTAAGGCTGTCTCTTTTTTAATCAAAAATTCAGATATCCCTTTGAATTTGCAAGGGGAATTCTGTTCTACTTCAAAATATACAGCCTAGACGTGCAACAGAGCATCTGCAGTAAGTACTGTGTGGGCCAACAGACGGTGCTGTGGGCTTCTGATCCACTTCAATCCATTACTATTAGAAAGAGACATTATGGTGTTTTGCAGAGAAAATGGAGGACACAAGACAGCAAAACTGTCCTCCTGTGTGGACAATCACAAAGCTGCCAAAAAGGCATCACAGACAGGACACAACAAGTAAGAGTAATAATAAATAATGCCAACATGTTAGGGTGTGGGGGGCGTGTGTGGTATCCAAATATATTTGAAGGAATAACATGTCATTAAATTTGATAAAAAACTTGATTTTTTTTTTTTTAGTGACAGCCCTATGGAAGACAATATTTATAGACATGGAATAGTATCAAACAGACCAGATGAGTGGGGACTGACCTGAGGCTGTGGATCTGACCAGAGAAGGTCACACATTGGACCTGTCAAAATAAAAAATGAAGAGCAATATTGAAATATAACTCTCTTCCTCTGTTTCTTAAATCCAGTCAATGGTGCATTTAAAGTCTGATCCAACCTGAGTCAGGAGGTTGTCTGTTTCTTTCAATCTTCCTGAGGTCATCCAATGTGACGCCATCTTCACTGAACAGCCCACCGTGCATAACCTGAGATGGACAAGATTGTGTGTAACAGCACAGAATATCAGCCATATTCCAAATGAACAGCAGTCGTTGGTAAAATGTTTGGTGTCCATTTCACAAAAACACACACTATAACATACACTACTGTAATCAGAAAGTCACCATATACTTGAAGGAAACAAACACTATATTATGCTGATTGTAAACCAAAACAATTCAAAGCTATTGTTATCATCCATTTCCCCCTACAATGCTTTTAACCATTTTCTAAAGTAAAGACATTTTTAAGGTGAAAATTAAACTTGAAGTTTAAGAGCCAAACAAACAAAAGAACCTATTCATATGTAAAATGAAAATAATACAGGCTAATGTGCTTGAAGTACAGGCAAAACAAAGTATGATTATAATATTAATCAAATTAAACCCCAAAGATCATAGGGCTACACCTCACTACCGGATGAATCGGATTGTTAAGACATTTTAAAACAGTTAACAAGTTCAGCTCTGGAAACTAAATGATTACAGACAGAAATACTGATCACCATCTCTTCACATTCTATCATGGGGATAGTTGACTAGCATTACTCATCTTTAAAGTGCAGGGTCCTGGAGAGCAAAAAAATACATTGCTCATCCATTTGAGCTCGATATTCATAATATTTCACTTCACATCTACTTACCAGTACTTTGTTGTTGATACACTGGGCCAGAGGCAGCCACTGGAAGACCTCACTGAACAGCTGGAACATCTGGCCTGTGTACTTGGCCTTGACCTCCCCTTCAAATCCGTACATTTGGTTCATATTGTCTGTCTCATGATTACCTGCAGGTGTAAAGAGCTTGTTGTATAAGCCGGTACAAAGCGACGTAATGTAGGATTTCAACCTTCAAAAAAATAATGTCTCCAATATTATTTTTGATGATGCATCAACTTACAACAGGGTGAATGTCACCTCTGTCGAAGCCTGAGTGCGTCTGCATCGGCACAATGCAGGTGATGCAACCGAGAGCAAATCCCACAGTAACATAACAGTCAAATGTCACAAAGTGGCCAACAAATGGCTGTATTAAATGTGACGCATTAACGCGAAACTGAACAGGACTTAGAGTACGTCCGGGTTTTACCCATGCATCCACAGCCTTTAAATGTAGACAGTGTGTTCTCACCTCTAAGCAAGTGGAAGTTGTCGGGGAAGAGCAACTTGAAACCAAAGAGGGTGAAAATGACCTCAACAGAGAAAGAGCCGCGATCCACAAAGTCTCCATTGAACAGCTGAATTCTGTGGTTAAGCTCTGTGACGCACACGTTTTTCAGAACGACACAAACAGGTAGGGTAACAACACTGGACACAAAAAACCTGATGTGTGACTGTTAGCGGCAAAGAAAGGATACGTAGGGGTTGTTCTCTGAGGGTAAGCCGTTTAACTTGAAGATGTTGAGGAGGTCGAAGTACTGCCCATGGGTGTCGCCACAAATGGTTATTTTTTCTGTCTGTGGCAAAGAGAAACAGGTTACCATGAATTAAGAATATTTTGTTTTTATTTACTGTTGTGCTGCTACTCCATCTCCTGAATACAAGAGCATACAGTTGCTCTCAGTGTTCTTGACCTAATTGCAAACAAGCTCACCTCCTTTAATGTGATCTCAACAAGACTTGGTAGCTTTGATAGAACATCTTTAACTTGTACCAAAATCTGAAAGAGAGAAAAAGAAATTGGTGTCATCACAGATAGAGCTGCGTTTCCCCTCAGTGAGTGTAGAGTCACTTTATATTAAGAATGTGTTTTACCTGATAAGCACACTTCCTGTGCAGTTTCTTCTGGTCTTGGAACCATTCCATCATCTCCTTCATGAACTTCAATGTGACTTTTCCATCTTCAAGTTTGGGGCCTACGTAGTCATCCTCAATAGCTGCAATACAAGATCATCTCAAGTTGAGTAAAAAATAAAATTAAAATAAAAAATAGTTTCTATTTAACACACAGCATGATGCTTATGATTACAGAAAACACATCTGTTAAAATTGGTCCAATAACAAAAGGAAACATACTCATGTTTTCAATGTCCAAAGAATCAACGACAGACTTTTTTAACTCATCGCTGGCGATGGCTCTCTCAAACGCCTTCTGTTTCACGATCTTGTTACATTCCTGATATTTCATCCTTGCATCCTTGTCATTTGGTCGAACCCTTACTACCTGCAATCGGAGGAAGAAAAAGACATACATTTAATACAGAGGCTAATTTAAAGTAAATATTAAGTGTGAAATATTCCATTTTTTGTATTATGTAATCAACTATTAAACAAGTTGCCATGTCTGTTGTGTAAATAAAGATCATTAGTCACATACTGCTGTTGATATATCTAAATATGTTACCTCTAGGGTATAGTTACAATAGGAATCTTAATGCATATAAATTTAGTTCCAACACTACAGAGCTTCATGGTATTAAGTCTTACTTTCTGTTGTCATGGTGCTTGGTCAAGTTCATGTGGCATGTGATGACTAAGCTCTAAAGGTCATTGTTGTCAAAGCGCTGGTATATTTAACATAGCTTGTAATGAGAACAGCCCAAACAACAATAGACACCAATTTTGCTGTGGTATGAGTGCCGATACACTGGATCTAATAGGCACCATGGCTGGATTAGCAGTTAATCCTTATTTGTGGTTGTTAGGGCAACATGAAGAGCCCAGCTCCTGTTGACAGTTCAACAGATGAAACGGGAAAGATCTTTTGGGAGAAATACATTTAAATATAGTGTGCACTTTGCACATCCTGTATAAATTCATGTAAACAGCTAAAATGCTAGTATGTAGTTCATATCTTACCGTGTCATAGTCCTTAAGTGCAGCCTTGAACTTGCCCAGTGCCATGTTGGACGTGGCACGGCGGTAATATCCTTTGATGTAGTTTTTGTCTATCTCCAAGGCTTTCGTAGCATCTGCCAGGGCATAGCCATAGCACTCTGTGCGCAGGTATGCCAGGCTTCGGTTGCTGTAGTAGATGGCATTGGATGGATTGAGCTCCAGGGCATCTGTGTAGTACTTGATAGCATTGTCATAGTCTTTATCTGAAATACAAATGTCACATGTTTACCGATTAAATAATAAAGACAAAATGAGCTAAATGAAGATCTTGCTGTGGGTCTTATGTTATGTTCCTCATTATGTTTATTTTAACAATCCTTAGAAAATTGATACATTTAACTCATACCAACAGCAAACAATGGCAGCATAATATGGTTGATTTAATACCGAAAGATCAGATGAATAATTCAACAGTGCTGTGGATGATTATTGGTGGTTTAAATAAATATTTAATGTACAGTCTGAGATGGTGATGTGGCCTCTGAGTCATTACTGATTCACTGTGGATGTACTTAAATAAAAAAGATTTGACCGTAAATCCGGGAAAAACCTTTTTGCTGTATCACCGTGTAACAATAATTACACTCATAGATGTCATTTGGGCTTAGGTTACCATATCAGCAGTCCTGATATGCGTTACTTCAGCTTCAGCTCCGGGCCAAACAAACCAACATCATCAACGCAAGACAATTCTGCACACTTCCCTCTCAGGCTGTTATGAACTTATGAGATACAGTGGAAGTCATCCTATAATCCCATTAGTGAACTTAACAGCCATACGGTCTGTTCAGTGTCACCTGCAATAGAGGATAGAAAATACGAAGAAAGTTTACTGATAATGTACTGTGTGTGGCTATTCTTGTTCCCACTCAACATAGAAGACAAATTGTGTTACTGTTAATAAAAATCAGATCCGTATACAGCAAATACACTCATCTAAGTGAAGTACTGATGACTGAAATTAATCTATAACGTTGGTTTCTACCTATGCCATTACACATGAATGCACCTGTAGATGAAATGCTATTTAGTAGATTTGTTTTTAATCAAGAAATCCCTGCTTTGTTTTTGGCCACATTTTGTCTAACTTTGAGAAGCAAAAAGTAAAAGACAGCTTTTTACTTGTATTTTCTGGAAGACATTATTCGATGCTGTGGTAATCTTGACATGGACAATTCATTCATTATTAATGATTAGGGCGATAGTGGAGATAGGTGCTCACTGGGTGCTTTTAGTTAACATATATCGATTTGATTTGATTTTATACCAGTATGTTTATAGTTAAAATCATATATCTGCCTTTGTAAACAATAGTTTGTCATATTTTTCTAATAAGCAATCAAACAAGTAATTGGCTGGCAGTTTTTGAGGTTTTCATGATGATTTGAAAAATTAGTTTAGTGGGACTATGTGTCAAAATCTAAACTTAAACTGTTGAAGTCAGACCAGAAATAGCTCAAGCAAAAGGAAATAAACCTAAAACAGACAACCTTTATTCTTGATCTGCTCTGACTCGCCACACTGTCTGCAACCCGTCTGGAAAGCCCAAAACTCAACATACAGGAACATGAACACTAACACAACACTTGTGAAAGTGTCAAGTAGTTTTGCACTGAAGTGAAGAAGCAGCCACAATGTTCTTTCACTTAATGACAGAGCACCAAGAGAAACTTTTCAGAATAATATTTCTTTGACCAAAGTGGGAGCTCAGCTCGATGTGACTTTCAGCATTAAGTTGTGCCCTTGTAACAGGCAACACAGTGCTGAGAGTGTGTTGAACACAACAGTAAATGTGCAGACACTGATCCTGCTTGTGCGCATTGGCTGGATTGATTGGATTAATATCAGTGTAAGTGATCTCAGGAGTATAAGGGGGGATCATTTCAGCTTCATTTTTAAGTTTAGTTTGTATGTTTCAAACATGTTCAACTTTCACTTTTTTTTTTTTTTACATCACGCACTTACATTTCCTTCTGGTCACATGTTTGAAAGGAAGTAGGCAGAAGTATAAACATATACTTCTGCTTCTGGGGGGGATTGATGAAAATAAAGTCAAGAAGATAAACAGATACACTAGAGGCTATTGATTTCCGAGTATGTGCTTCATGGAAAATATTTTCACCATTCAAAGAAAGGAAGACTTTGTTATAACACATAACCCAGTTAGAAAAGAAAACAATGCATGAAAATATTCAAAAGATACAAAAAATGTATAGGATATAACAAACGTAATGCCCAAGACAAATGTGTTTCTATTTTAACTCGTTTTTTATAGTCTCAGTGTTGATATCTTTATATATTGTACATTTTTTGGTAATGCATGTTTTATTATCATTGTCTTTACTGTCTTTGCTGCTGTAACAATGTAAATACCCAATGTAAATCTTATCTTCAATGTAGTTGGGAATACCAAGTCATATCATCATGTGTATCTGTAAGTCTTTATATTCAAAAGTTAAATATTATATTTAAAGAAAAAAATGCTTATGAAAACCAAACAGAGTTTGAAATATGGGGGGAATGTCCCGGAAGAGTCGACAGTTTATGTGTATGAATAAAAAAATAGACTGCGTGCACACATGGGCTACACACACACACACACACACACACGTGTCAATATCGGTCATTTCCTCAGTGATAAAATTAGCTCGATTCTAATTTAATTTATTTTAAAATTAATAACATGATCCTCGCGACCTTAATATTTTGACGTGACATTAGACGTCGTTATAGCCCCATAAACAGAGTAAACCTAACACGTTTTTGCCACAGTTGCACCTCACACACATCTACACGAGGGCATTGCGAGTAAATGGTTCGGATCGTTGGATCGTTGGTGTGGAACGTGTATTCAGAGAAGTCACTAGATTCCGGCGTGTTTCTCATTTCAAGAACAGCGTGGACGGCGTGACTTCACATGTTGTGGCGCTAGCTTGAACCGGCTAATCCAATGAATGGGGAATTACAGCTAGCATGCTTTCTGGGGTGAAAGGAAATGTTAGCTTAGCCTAACATTAGCGGCCGGCTTCGCCTGCAGCGTGTCACGCCACAAACGTATGCTCTCGTAAAAACGCTCGCATCTGAATGGGTTCGAGAACACCGTCAAGAGCCGCGGACGCGACAAGTGCACGAAGTTACCTTTAAAGTACTTATTCGCCTTCTCCTTGAGTAGCTCTGCATCATCACCACCCTGCGCCATCTTCTTCTTACTGCCGTATTCTGGTCTGTGCGCCATTGGCTGTACTGTTGCAAATGTCGCAAAAGTCTTAACCCTATGGTGTAAAACGGCGCCCGTTTCCGAACTGCGAGCGGTGCAGTTATTGCACATAATATGCATTCATACACCTGCCACTGTATCAGACACATTTTCCTCAACTGGTCGTCAAGGATAAAAGGATGAAAGGATAGAAATGTTACTAACTTTGCTTAAAAAAAGACACAACATGAATGTTTTTGTAATGAAAATGTAATTGTAAGTGTTTAAAGTGTTTAATTTACATTATTAAAAGTCTATGGTATGAGGGCCTTGTCTTCTTGCTGCAAAGGCAAGCGTGCACTGCTCCCCCTCACAGTATAAAGAGGATGTTATGAGAAGCTATTTTTATATTGTCTGTGACAATAACAAATCTCAAGTGTGTGTGTGAGAGACAGTGAAGTTATCATTTCTAAACTCAAGGTTCTGGTAGACGATCCACACTGAGGACTTTCTGTTTTTGACCAGCAGGCGTCAGTATAGACCTTCCCTGAGGTAGTAGAACCAGTTGAGTTTTGTAGGCAACAACAAAGCTGTGTTGAGATTGTGAGTAATGAGTCATTTCTTAAAATATTTGGAAATAAGTGGCTGGTTTATCTGAATAGTTGTAAATAGACACTGACTGTCCCCGGTCTCTACAAGGGGATATGAAAAATCAATAAATTTCCATTTAATTAAATGCGACAGAGATGAAAAGTACAGCTTGGCCACCTTCCAGATGCCTCCAGGGAAGCTTCCTGTTGCCCGATCAGGGCGATGTCGTGCTTTCTCTCTGGCAAAAGTCCAGACTCAGCACAGCAGTGAGGGGGACTTATATATGGCACAGGTGCACATCTCAACAACTTTACTCACTCACACATGGCATCTGACGCACCCGGGGCCTCACATAACTGGTTTGCAAAAAGCATCACGCAAACTTTAAATGAAAACACATCCAAGCTGAAACACCTTCACCACAGACTCGACAGTGTATACGATTGTTTAAAAAGAAAATACTGTGGCTCAGAGGAGTCAGAAGAAAGAGACATTTCTCTTGTGTACCAGAAACGGAGGGGGGGAGGAAAAAAAACGTTTGTGGTTTGGTGTGTTTAGGCCTCGGATGGTTCGGGTTAGAAGTTCGAGAGAAAGGGAGATGTTCAAGAGAAGCATGCGACATGGACGATTCAGCCCAGTCCAGTCTGCCACCCTGACTCACAGGAGACACCCGCAGTGAAGAGTAAGAGGCCAAGCAGTCGGGTGACTCACTGCGACCCCTATCGAACACTTACTAACTCACTTTCTCTCAACAGGATTACCCATGACTCGTCTCTCTGTCTGAGCCATAAAACGTCTAGTTCTGTGACGGTTTTACTAGTGGAGCTCGAAGGAGCGGTATGAAGAGGACTGAGGACACGCTGACGTTACAGCCTCAGCCCCACATGAGAGTAAACGCAGACAGTGAGTGGGAGAGACAGTGTGGGAGGGAGAGAGGTAGAGAGAATCTGTAACCGCTCGGAGGATGGAGGGAGGGAAATTGCCGTCCTCTTGGGTGTACGATGCATGTGCGTGGGCTTTGGAGGGGTCCTGAGAAAGTTAAAACAAACACAAATGGAGGAGCAGGGAGATATACGAGCCACCAGAGCAAGAGACAGATGAAGGTCAGGGAGAATGTGAGTGACATTCCAGGGTCGTGAGCCAATGAGTGATGAGGCCTCGGAGCGAGTGGAGTATATGTTACATTCTCCTCATCCAGTCCTTCTTACTATTTATCATCCTGTTGCATGTAAGACCATGACATCGTGTTTGAACACCCCATTTTACAATCTCTTATTTTTTTTTCTGTAATTGTGATGTCAGACTCTTGCCAGAGTCTTGTTCCCCCCTCCAAATAATTCACTAATGAGGGCTTGACTTCAGGGGGTCTGTGGGGGGTCGAGCTTATTTGAACCATGTGTTTTTCTTGCAGGCAGGGCAAAGGACTTCAAGCGAAATTAAAGATAAATTGAGAAAAACAGTCATTCTCTAGGGCTCCGCCCTTCCTCCGTTTCTTTTTTTCTTCAGATGTAAGCTGGCACTTTTGTTTTTTCTTTTTGTTTTTTGTTTTTTACTTTGAGTCACTCACGAATCCCAGGGATTGCTCACGTTATACGGCAGCATTACAGAGTCTCGCGTCCACATCATAGTGGAATCTCCTGTAAATCAACATCCTGAAATGACACATCACAAGTTGACTGAAGTTATTTGTGCTGCACGGGGAGTGAGGACTAGGAAATTTCATGCAAGTGGAAAAAGAAACATGATGCATACCTGCCTCACTGCTGCTGGCTTCACCTTTCCACATTAAAACCCCTCCTGTTCTCTCCTGTGTTTCTTGGCCTCATAACGACGTTGGTTTTAGGTGCAGACCAGAGGAGGTAGCGTATAGAAAGCAAATGAGTTTAGATTTTTCTGAACGTCTGTTTACATTTCTTGTAGCACTGTATATAGTACGGCACGAAGTAAGGTTGTTTACTGCTGAGCAAACAGCTGCAATAAATGTCATGTGAGCAGTTATTATAAGAATCCAAACCATAATATTGCAAAAATATGACATTTATTGTGCTTTAAATCTCTATAAGATGGTTTTGGCAGTAAAGTTTTAGATAAAAAGGAGAGATGATGTTTGACTATGATATACAAGATATAGATAAGTCAATTATGGTATTTATCCATAACTTGCTGAATTAATAGCACGGAAAATGTATCTGTGTTCATTGTGCTGCTGCCTGTCTTGGCCAGGTCACCTTTGAAAAAGAGATGTTTTATCTCAATGGGTTTTCTCCTGGTTAAATAAAGGTTAATAAATAAATACAAATAATAAATAATTTAAAGTATGAAAGACATCATGACATTGAAAGAGTGCTATAAGGCAATACAGTGAAAATATGCATATATATATATATATATATATATAGAAACTAAATAGAGATGAATAAATAAGTTAAATAAGTGGATTTACCTAAAGGAGCACTAAAATAGTATAGAAAGTATTTCTAATTCAGATCCATTATAATCTATAATTATCAGAATACTGAATAGCTCTTGCAGGAGAACATGAAACCTCTTTCCATTCTTAAAGGACTTTTTTACTTTATTCCATTCATAAAACTTTATGGCCAATGAAAGCAGAAACAAAACTGGACTTTAAATCAGGTCCATGTCTCAAATGACTTCCATCCTTCATCATTTATATAACATTTAATTTTAGCGCTGACATTCAAAAACAAAAAGCACGGCTCTGGTTTTATTCCACATGGGACTGTGGGTCTGTGCATGTGGCTTATTTTCAGAACATATTTTCTAATCAAACTGGCAGCTTCAACTCGTGAACCGGGACAGTAAGGACAGTTGCAGTAGCCGCTGAAACCACCACTCCACACCTGAGTGAAAGCCCACACACAGCCTGTGAATGGAATCAATTCATGACGATGGAAATGTGAGGCAGTCAACATGAGGTTTTTAATGGCACATATAAGCTGCAGCCCCCCTCCTGAATCGACTGGCACCACTGCCTTGTTAAAGGAAATTTAGTAAATGGCTGACTAAACAGATAATTATAATAAAGCAAGAGAAAGAAGCCCAGATTTAGATCTGGATGAAAAACATGCAGTATGAACTTGCTTTGCCTTATTTGGTCCTGCCTGTGGATATTATTACAATCAACCACTTAGTGTTTTTCCTCTGGTTTTCACTATGTCAGTGACATCAGTTTGGATTTTTCCTTCCACTGTCCTCACATGTTGGCTCAGCCCGATTGTCTCCACTCGCAGTCGACTCTCGTTCACTTCCACTTCTGCCATCATGCCCTCTCACTTAAATGTTTTTCATGCATCCTCCTTCTCTGTCTCTTTTTCTGATTCTGAGCAGCACGAGCGTTTGATGTCTGCTGGGCACTAGAACAAGGGATCGGATACACACCCCAAACAGGAAATGAGAACTCAAGCAAATAGACCCCTGTGTGTGTGCGTATGTGTATGTATGCCTCAGAAAGAAAGAAAGAAAGAAAGACACAGACTTGCAGGGAGGAATGCAAATCGAGAGACACGGTGGACGTTGTGAAATACACTTGCTGAATCAAGAGGTTGTTGAAAAGGTCACACTGTGTGTGATGCATGAGGAAAAAGAGATGAACTCCCAGGGGATGATATTTATAGACATTGTCCACCCCAAACAAAGTGCACTGCATCACCCTATGACATCAACCATCCAACTGAGCCACAGTGAGTTGGCCTTGTAAAATTTGTAATTTAACTAAACTTTCCAGGACCCATCACCGTTGTTTATATAGCTTGGTGGGCCACAGGGGCAGTTCTTCAGGGGGTCCAATAAGGTCAGTACCCTTGTAATGCTCCCCCCCTCCCCCCCAAAAAAATCAATATTCTCAATATTTTAGTTCACAAATGGGGGCCTGGGGACACATATGGGGTCTGTGGCAAACTGGGAAGTTAGAGATTCGACCATGATATACTGTACACTCACCACTAGGTACACTAAGGACACTTAAGAATGTAGCAGGAGTGGGTCCTGGTGTGGATTTCCTGGCTAACTTTTCATACCAGAGCTGTTTGGTCTGCTTTGAACGAACCAGAGTTCGTTTCCTCTGATATTTCGGTTCGTTTGGGCAGGTGTGAAATCTCATCTGAACTCTGGTGCAGACCAAGTGAACCTTGTCTGGTCCGTCTGAAAATGTCAGTTCGCTTGCAAGTGACGTGGACTATCCAACAAACCAAGGAGAGAAAGTGAACCAAAAAAAGGAAGGTAGTGAGGCAATACCACCACAAACAAGCAGCTGTTGTAACTGTGTGACGTTGTCCATGTGTTTTCATCCGTTTACAAAAGAAAGTGAACTAAGCCTAATGAAGGTGCAAAACTTTGCAGTGCGAAATTCTCCGGCCCTCAGAGATTGAGTATGAGTCTGGTGTAGTCTCCTCCCACCTCCAAGACATTTTGGCTGTAGATCAAAATGCCTCTGTACGCAATTGGATACACCTATCAAAATATAACCAATCACTGGTCCGATTGGTTGTATTTTGGATATATACAAGAGCTGCTTCTGTATCATAATAATGTTAAATCCTTGGAGTAGTCTGGCCGTTCTCCACTAACCTCTGGCATCAACAAGGATTTTCTATCCACCCAGAGCTGCAGCTCTTTTTCAGACCAGTCTCTGTAAACACCATGGCTGTGCATGAAAAATCCAGTAGATCAGCTTGTCTGGCACCAAAAAACACAACTCACCTGTCTCCCATTCTCATACTCATGTCGAAATTCAGCAGCTGAACATCACATTGACATGCCTAAATAAAGACAGGTCCTGCTATGTGATTGGTTGATCAGATATTTGCATCAACAAGCAGTTGAACAGGTGTGCCTAATTGCGTGGCCACTTAGTGTGTATTTGGCCTTTAACGTCTTTACATAAGGCCTCAGACAAAAGCAAATGTTACAATATTTTTTTATTATTGTATTTGTCGTGTTGAAATGTTTTTATTGCACTGGATTTGTAAATCAGTGAGCGTGAGTGTATGGTTATTTATCTTTATGTGGCCCTGTGACTGGTGACCTGTCCAGGTTGTACCCCATCTTTCACCCTGTGTCACCTGGGATTGGCACCAGTGCCCCCCCCTCCGATCCTCATGTGGAGGATAAAGTTGCAGAAGATGGATGGATGGTTTTCTAAATCCTAAAATTTTCATTTTGGGATCTGAAATTAATATTATTATCTATAGGGGATCCTTGGCTGAGAACCTGGGTTAAATGAACTGCACTTTTTTCTAACTGCATCTATTTCAGGCTATGAAGGAATGCAGCTCATTTCGCCTGGTGGCAGCAGACGGCTCTGCTGAATGCCCTCAGAAGCAAAACTTAGCAACGGGTTATCTATCAAAGCGTCAGAGGTGCACAAGCAGAGCACTTATGTGACCCGCCGCAGCCCTTTCATCTGCCAGTGCGGTTGTTGTTTCCCCGCTACTTAACGGCAGTGCCGACATGTTGTGGCAGCTAGTTTATTTTACATTACAGCCAACAGCTCCTACTGTTTATGAGCAACGAAGGCTGGAGCACAGCGCACATGGTCAAGCTTTCCCACAGAACGAAAGCCGCATCATAAGTGACTCAGGATGTCTGGGTGCTGCACACACTCTGACCATTTGATGACTATGAGGCTTAAAGGGGAAGAAAGACTCAAATAGGACTCTGCCGCACACGAGGTGGGAAAAAGGCTGTTGAGAAAACACAGCGTCTTATAACAGCACTGAATTGTCTCAAGGTGGCTTGAATAGCTGGGATCTGACGCAGCGAGACAACAATAACAAACAAGCTGAATGCTAAATATGTGTCAACATCACTTTCCCAGCCACTCCATAGCGTGGTAAACACACAAAGCTTGGAACACAGATGCTTAAATTAGACAAAACATTGCCACGTCTGTACCAGCTGTGAAGCACAAATACAGACACAAAAATCCTGTACAGTGTCTGAAAATATCTAGTCACACATACGCAGTCCATCCAGGATGTTGTGGGGGAGAGTTTCCTCTTCCTGTTGCTCTGACTGTTGGACTTTCCTGTCATTTAACATTAACCACTGTCAGACCTCTGGGTGCCTTCCAGACTCATCCCTGGTCCCTTTTTTTTTTATCTCTAGGGAGTAAAATTCTTTACTGTTAAGTATTAGTTCACATCCTGTACACTTGGGTGGCCGAGCAGGAGAGGTAACTTCAGATCAAGGTATTCTGTGGAGCAGATGGCCTTTATGCACCTATTTGTGGGTACAATGCCGTTTAAAAAAGCAGACCACACATGTGTTCACAGGTGGTGTAAAACCAAAAATCAACCACAGGCACCAACAGCCAAACCCTCACTGGACCTCAGTGGAATGTAGGATCCGTGAGGATTTCCAGGAGTCTTGATGATGAAGACTTCACTGTGGTCCAACAGGTTGATCACACAAACTTATCAAAAAATTGCTCAGACGCCCTTCGGGAGTCTCAGTTGTTCCATTGCACTGACCTTCTGCCTTCGTGATTCAGCCATAATGTGGTTCCGATGATAAGGTTTGAATTACTGCCCGGATTTGAAGTCTGATTGTGTTATACCTATGTTCCTGTTTATGTCAGTGTGTTGAGCTCACTTGTTATGGGAGTGTTTACACCAAAGCTGCTGTCAGGTATAATCTCCTGTTGGGTGTCATAAAAAAAGACAATGGTTTATTTAGAGCAGTGGTTCTCAAACTTTTTATAGGAAGTACCATTACTGAGCTCTCCAAGTAACACCATTATCACAGACATTAAAATAGAGCTGTGTAAATAGGCCAAACAAAGTATACAGACTATTCACAGGAGGCAGATTTATTTTATTCCCAACAAGATAACTTGCTCCTCTTCCTCACATATACTTGACACACTGGTATAGTGCAATCAGATTAAGATAGTCCAAGGTTAATTCATTTGACATTTGTTAAAGTACCACCAGAGGCAGCTTGTGTACCACTGGTGGTACACCTACCACAGTTTGAGAATCATGGATTTATTACAGTCTGAAAGCAGGCAGCAACATTTTCCTAACCTCAATAACACTTATCCCTAGTTGAGTTAAATACCAGTGCTGAACCTGTGGGTCATATTCAAGAGTTGACCAAAACGACCCATAGTTACGTTTTAGTTGAAAGACAGGTCAGGGTTAGGGCCCACAGATAAGGTGATGTTAGAGGTAAGGTTAAAAAAGACAGAGCTAGGCAGTAAGTTACCGTCAATGACACATTAAAAAAAATAAATAGCATGTTGCGTGTTATGGTAACAACAGGGACTGGAACCAAACGCAAGACACAGGAGTCAGTAATGCAGTTAAAGTCAATATTTATTTGTGACAGTGAATAAATGTGCAGGGGGGAAGGGGTGCTGGAGAATCTGGGAATCCCACATGGTTTGGTGAAAGTGGCAAGTGAGTCAGTGTCTCACTGTTTGGCATCCCCACCACGTGTAAGGGCGGACCCGTGTCCAACAGGGAGGTTAATTCAGGAGACAAAGTACTCACGGCTGGGACAGGCGACAGTCAGGCAGGTACGCAGACAGGTAGACAATGTCTCGAGCACGAAGCAGGCAAGAACAGCAGGTGAATGGAACAGGTGTCTTGGACCTGAGTAGAGGCAGGGGGGAAAAACTAGAATTACACAGTGTTACCACGCTGTAGAAACAGGACAATCTGGCAATGAGTGGCTGGAAATCCAGAGGCTTTATGGAGTGGGTCTGATTGTGTAAATGAGTTTCACCTGGTGCTGCCTGCAAGAGAGCGTTAGCCACGCCCACACACAGAGCACACAGACAGGGGGCGGAAGAAACAGGGGGAACAGACAGACACGGGAAAACAGACAACAAACAAAAAGGAGGGGCTGCCATGACGTGAGTCATGACATGGCGTGTGTAAAAGTCTAACGTGGGAGTCAAACACATGTCAATCACAACAAAGTACAAAGCTTTACCCACTAAGCGAAATGCAGGTAAAAACCTGATTGAAGCAACTGGATGACGGCACACCCAAGGTACCAGATTGCTGGTATTTATGCTACCGCTAAGTGGGCGCCACTTTTAAAACTGTACCTATGGCTCCTAATTCCTGCGCTTTGAAAGAATGCAACCGATACAAACCACACAACCTCCCACAAGCCTTCCAGTCAAAGCTTTGTCCCCAAAACACTGAAAGTCATTTAGTGGAATTCTGAATTTTGATTCCGAATTTTCCCAACTATCCAGCTAACTTCTCAAGCTAACGAGCTAACTTCTCATTAGCCAGAGGTGAGCTGAATATATGTGGTCTGACTCTCATCCGTCATGTTTATTGCAGTTTATTGCAGTTTTGTAAGGCAACAGACATTTAGGAAGGAGGAAATTGAGGAAATTGTGAACATATGTAAAATCAGATATGTTTAGTTACAAGAGTATTTTGCGATTGGAAATTAAATTGAATAGAAGTTGAACGATTATCTGCAATTACAATAATGAAGTAAAGTGCACGTACCTTATACACCATGAATAAAACACAACAGGTGAAGTAATACAGTACTAGTACACAAGTATTACATTCTGTGTAGTATTGAAGTTTTGAAATACAATAACTTCTCTGGTTGAGAAAAAAAAAAATCACTCTTGCCAAGAATTAGGCAAAGGATCTATGTGTGTGTGAGTGTCCATATATTATATGAGTTCATGTATATGCCTGAGCATGTGTGTGCATACATCACCCAGACCACTATGAATGTCTGTGTTTGAATATGTCCTCATGGGTGCTCATATATTATATGATTGCATGTGAGAGTGCACTAAATGAGGAAGGATTGCATAAACCAAGCGCTGCCCTCTCCCAAAGTGGCCCGATCACAGGAAATGGGTGTAAAGGAATGACTCAGCGATCCACCAACACCACCCCACTGACTCCCGGACACCCCCACCCTCTCCTTCAGGGCTGCTTGTTTAGAAAAGCAACTCGTTTGTTTTTCTTCATCCGTTTTTTTATTAAATGAGCACATCCCAAGTTTGCTGATGAGTCATCGCTTTCTCCTCCACCCATCGCACTCATGCACTCTCCCGCTCCGTGTAATTCGATTGGCCTGGGATTCTGCACGGATGTTGAAAACAGCTGTGATGCAGACGTACGCCCTTATCATACCTGCTCAGGTGTGCAGAATACTCACAAACACACACGCAGACATGTGGCAACTCTGATGGTGTCACATTGAAACGTTTAATGCCCAGTCACTCACAGATAACACACACACACACACACACACACTGCACTCCTTCAAAGGATGGCATGTCATAAACAGAAGGACTGGGGAGGAGGAATGTGTTGTTCATTGGGGAATTCTGAACCAGTGGGGAGAGAAAGGAGGAGGGGGGGGGGGGGCATGCTGACCTAATGTCCCTCCGAGAGAAGGCCACAGAGGAGCCTTTCTCTCGCTCGCTCTCTCTCTGCTGTCATAACCTTTGTACGGCCATCGATACAGCTGAGAGCCCCTCTGACACAGGAGGCCACAGATCATGGCTGACAAATACAAACCAGATGCTGGACCGAAGCTACCTCGAGAAAACCAAACACCTCCCTTACCTCCCTCCACTCAGTCAATTAGAGGAGTCGGGTTTCCATGTGATACCAACAAAATGTGCGCTCCTATAGATGTGTATGTGTCCACAGAGTGGGGAAATAATATTTCTTCCTGTCAACTGTGTCAGTTTAACTCCAGCGTATGTGATTTGTGACTTTAGTCACACCTCTCTCAATTGGAGGCGGAGGCCTTGCCCTTGCTTTACCATGTGTGTGTGTGTGTGCGTATATACTATATATGTATATTTTTGTAACCTCTACTACCTTCTTTTACTTTAAGACTTTTTGTCTACAGGGGTCTGCAACTTGTGGCTCTTCGGTCCCTCGGCACTGGCTCCTTGCAGCTTTTGTGTGTCACGTCCAGTGTCTATATTAAAAAACTTCAACAAACTTGTGTTTGAAGTATGGGAAGCCATTCCCAACACTTCGATGAAGTGATATTATGTACATGAAGAAGTACACATTTGGAGTACTGTCCATGTGTGGCTCCACATACTTATGCCAGGCCGTTTTTCCTCTATCATGAACTACATTTATTTATTACTATTTATTTCAAAGAGGGTTACGTTTAAGTGTATTAATTTCCCACAAACAATGGAAGGACTAGGTCTATATAATTCTGTGTTTTATTTCAGAGTAGTTTTTCCTACTAGAGAACTAGAGCCCTTCACGTTCTCTAGGCTCTGCAGCCGTGGGTAAATCTGACCTGTGACTGGACAATTTGACCATCACATGGCAGTTACTGCAATGCAACCTAACTAAAAGGAGGAGAGTCAGATAATAAATGCAATAAAATGTGAGAACATTGGTGCAGCGCTTCAGAAATGGAGCGATTGCCTCAGGTCATTGTCCAAAATATTAGTATTTAATGACCTGGAGATCCCGCTTCAAACAGCTTTACAATTCATGTGGATAAATCAGATGTAATGCAGTAAAAACCTTCACTGTGGATGCATTATGTTCTTTTCTGTCACTGGTGACCTTGGATCTCAATAGGGCAGAAAGTTGTGGCCACGACATAGAGCAAAGGAAAACAACAATATGAGACTGGAGCTGAATGATGTTATTAATAATTCATAGATTTATTCATAGAAGAAGGTCACTCTGTCTTAGGCTTACTCATCTCACATTTACAGTAAATGTTAGACTAACCTGTGGTAAGAGGTCACAAAATAAAAAGCTGTGTTAAAAAAGATTCATTTCCCGAGTGACCAGAGTCCTTGAAGGCATGTCTCGCCACTCTGCAGCCATCCTGGCAAAGCCCCGGGCACGGTTATTTTTGGTCAAACGAGACCAGACTTCATAACAGAGCCATAACTTCACTTTGTCACCAGGAAATAAAAACTGCATGTTGAATCATCCATCAAATCTGATCAAAACCACATTAAAAAGTTTGCTCCAAAAATAAAACCACTCTTTTATTCTGTAGCCTTTATTTCTCTCTTACAGCAAATGTTTTTTTTAGTGACAAGTTAGAAACCTCCTGTTAAAAACCCTTTTAGGGCTTGCCTACAGCACTTGTGGGACCCTTAACCCTCAACCACTGCTCCATCATGATCACCCACTGGGGTACGTTCCTGTGAGGTTTATCTGCTATTTAATGGCTGCCTCTCCTCTGGGTGCAAACCCTGTGAACACTGTTGTTTCTGTCCAACCCTAGAGAGAGAGATCTTTTCCTTTGTTTATTACCCGGGGAGATAGTAGCTGTTTATCAGGGCAGATTTGTCCCTCTGCATCTAGAGAGGAGAGAGAGGCGGAGAGAAGGAAGGAAATGGAGGGGCAGGACCATGAGAAGGAGCCAATCCAGAGATGTAATTGGTACCTTTCCTTTTTTAGAAAACATTTCTTTCTTACTGAAGTCCTGCAAATGAGTCAGGGCACAGCGTGCTTTATAACCACACTCAGACACTCTCACATGGTTTGTCATACTTTCCCCTTTGTAGTTTTCACTTTGAAGAGGGTTCGCGTTTCTCCGCTGCCTTTGATCCTGCACATATTCAGCTACTGGTTATGAAAGAAAAGGGCACATCTGGTGAAACGGAAGTGACTTCTCATTTGTTAATTTGTCGTCTTTCTCAGGGTTTTGTTTTTCTCTCTCTCCGTGGTATAAAGCAGAAACAAATGGTGCAAGAAAATCAAGAAGATTGCCTGTGGCATGGCTGAAACGCAACAGATTTACCTAAACAAGGGAAGCAGATTTCTCTGAAAGAGACCTGTGGTTTACAAATAACTCTGGCTAATATGATCGACATTCATTTAAACAAACTGGAGATTCCATTCCAGGATCCAATGTTGCCATTGTAGGTTTCATATGGTTTTAAATAAGACTGTGATGAGAAGGTGAAGGATGTACAGGAGAACTAACGCTGAGAGCGACAACATAGGAGACAAGACCAGCAGCTGTGACAGTGAGCATGTTTGAGATGATATGGATTAAACTATAAAACTTAATGTCATTATGAGATGTAAAATCCTTAAAGCACATGATGTTTAATCGTGAACTGGTCTCAAACTCTGTTTGTCGGACTTACAGTCAGACCCTCCTCCCCCTACTGCTGGGAAATACTTGCAAATATTCATCACACTGAATTATTTTTCAGAATATAAATAGTAGAACAGAAAGAACATCTTCAGTACACGCAGTGCTTTTCTCTATCGTCATACACTGCCAGCACAGCCTTCAGGGA
The DNA here is from genome assembly GCF_958295425.1 of Solea solea. Taxonomy (NCBI): domain Eukaryota; kingdom Metazoa; phylum Chordata; class Actinopteri; order Pleuronectiformes; family Soleidae; genus Solea; species Solea solea. The sequence continues at coordinate 22,082,335 of NC_081140.1, read as the reverse complement.
GCAATTTGGGGTCAAGTGTGCGGCCGTGGATCCGTGGTAGGGCATGCAGGCCATCTTCTAAATGGGAGGTTGGGGGTTTGATCCCATGCTCCACTGGAAGACAGTTAACCCCAAGTTGAATGGATATGTCGGAAAAAAGCACTGAATGTACTGTAGATACACTGTGTAACTGTGCGGGTGAAGGGGTAAATATTTGGTCAGTGGTCAATGGTCTCACTTGAATGTTTTGGGTCTTCTTTAATAAAACATGATGTCAGTTTAATAAATGATGTTTCCCCTCAGATAAAAAAATAGACAAGAAAGTATGACACATTGTTTTAGAATGCTTTGATTGGTCATCGAGCCGAGAAAAGTGCAACATAACTACAGACTGTTTGCTCTTGACTTTCCAGTTTTTTTATACGCTCATCTTTCAGCCTCTCTGAGTTTTTTTTTTTGATAAGTGTTAAAACATTTCATGAATTCCTTGCATGCAGAAGAGTGTGGTCGTCCCTCTCCCTCGTTCGTTCACCTCGCATGCATCTGTCTTGTTCCCCCATCGCCCGCCTTGTTGTTCGGTGTTCAGGTGATAAGTCAGAAGGGCTGGAGCGTCTTCAAAGAGCTGGCAGTGGTTAACAAAGGGATGAGAGAGGAAGAGAGAGAAAAGAGGCTGACTCAGACCTGATAACCATCTTGGTTATCTTAAAGTGCAGGTGTGAAGTGAGAGGGACGGCACCAGAGACAGGACAGGAGGAGAAGACTGTCAACTCCCTGTTAAAGCTTTTCCCCCTCTTGTACTCAGCAGGTCACGCTGCCTTCACATGAATACATCACAGAATATTTTTCTTACCCAAGTTCTATCAACCGCTCTTTCACTGGTTCTCACTTCCTCAAAGATTCGTTCGAGGGTCAAGATATCGAATTATGTGGAAGTGAGGACAATTTCAGAAACGTGTCAGCAATAAAATCACGTCTTAAAATCTACCCAAACATGCAGCTATGTGTCAGAGACCATGACGTGAAGCCTTACTGTCTGACACTGGAACAGTTTAACATGTATATAATAATAATAATAATATGTTTTGTCCTTTTTAATTGTCCTTAATTTCCTGATCAAGTATGTTATTGTCTGTTTCTTAAGCTTAAAACGTATGGTGGTATAAGAATAGTGAGTAAATTACTGATAAATAAACGCATTTAAACCTAACATGTAAAATAAAATGTTAATATGGTTGTGATATAATATGGCCTACAGTCTGTTTTAACTCAATTTAAATGTAGGTGAGGTGAAACTATAAAAAATAAACACAAATTAACAAATATCTCATGTGAAATTCAGGAAATAAACAGTAAAATAAAGAGTAAAATGTATTCAACCAGAACCTTTACTACAATTTATAAGTTTGCCAACATTAAAAAATGAATGTAGGTAAACACAAAATAAGAGCAAAATCCTAACAACCTTTTTTTTACATTGATAAATGAATAAATGAATCCCTATATGTTCATCCATGGGTTTCCTCCACATAACCAATACCCAATAAGTAAGTTATTAGTGATGTTGATGTTATTTTAGAGGGGAGAGTGAATAAAATCTCTCTCTTTGTACATGAAATGAAATGTACATTAATTCAAAAAATCAAAATACTTTTTAAAAGCAAATGACATCATAAAACAGATCTGTGTGTGTGTCTGTGTGTGTGTGTGTGCACAGATTCTGCACCTGCAGCAACAATGGCTTTGCGCAGCTGTGTGTGTTTGTGTAACGGAGCTGAGCAGCAGCAGGACACCGGGGTGTGTTATTAAGGTCACAGTCAGCTCCGTCTGAGTCCACAGGAATTACACCAGGCCGCCGTACCGCTCCACTTTTAACAACCAGTTGTGGCAAAAGATCAGTGGACGTATAATTGCACATGTCATAGATGTTGTAATGAGACAGAACCCGAGATAGCCTTTCATGGAGAACTCGTAGAGAAGAAAAGGTCAGAGGTCGGCGTCATGTGAAAACAGGCCTTTGCGAGACGATGAAAAGCAGCACGCGGCGGCAATTAAAGGGCCAAATATCGTGTGTGTCAGAATTCAACGACTTATTCGACACAACAACTTTCTGGTTACTCATCGACTCCTATGAACACGGCGCGTGCGGTGCGTTAGCAGTACGGGAACACCTGCTTGACCTTGAAATGCTGCAGGCATCAGTCTTCACTCTTTTCTCTTGTGTAACATTCAAGTTGCCCCCCGTCCCCCCTGATGGAGTGTTTCTGGGATGTGCTTCAGTCTGTGGCAGGAGGTGTCAGCAGTTTGTCTCCGTCCCATAAAAAGCCCGAGGCCTTGAGAGGAAGCAGCTGCTGAGAAATGAACATTGGTTCGAGGAGGATAAGCCTACTTGAATTTAACTTCCCCCTGGGACTGTTCCATTAACACTATGATAGATTTATGACCCCCTTGACATTTGTATGCTTTCTCTGGTCATTATAGCGAAAGTAAAAAAAAACAAAAAAAAGTGTAAGTGCCATTTTTAGGCAATTTTTAGCAACAAAACCTTGTGTTTTTGCTTGTTTAAATTCGATAATGGTTGTGTTTTCTTGCAGAGAAATACGCCTTTTAGCAGTCCAATTACATTTCCCCTGCCAGGATAACACGGTGCACGCTGTGCCATTAAAAATCAGGACCTGGCATCAGATCTGATGGAATCCTTTGGGGAGGTGGGAAGAAACAGGGATTTAATTACGCCGATCGTGTTTCATTTTCCCAAACAAGTGCTCTCTGCGTTGACTTGCAAGAGAAGAATTCCTGTGCTGTCGAGAGGGAAACCTGGGTAATGCTTCCAGCATTGGAACAAGACAGCACAGATCACTGTCACCTTGTTAGCAGCACAAGCATCTCCCCCCAACAACCACTCACTCGCACAAAGCTTATGTAAGGCGCTTGACGTTGATGCACGGGCCATGGCTGTGTGTGTCAGTGGGTTCAGTGTTTTCATGTGCATGTGTATGTGTGTTTGATTTTCCATGTAGTCACTGCCCTTAAGTCTGGGACTTACCAACGGGTCTGGACCTGCTCTCTTCATTCCCAATTCAGCCTCGTGGGCTGCCAGTAATCCCCTGAGTACTGCAGGGAGAGGGGTGGGGCTGACAGGGTGGGGGAGGACAAGGTGCATGGAGATAGTAAAAAAGAAGAAATGTTGCTAAGGTGTGCATCCCTTCAGGTGCCAAGAACAGGGCTTGTGTTTGCGGGAATTCTGGCGCTGGCTTAGCTCTGAGTGGAGGCAGAGCTCGCTGCTCTTCTTCAGCTGAGCTACAGTCGTCCAGAGTAAACAGGGTTGCCCAGAAATAGACCACACACCTGGCACACACCCACACTTTTCCACTGGTGAATCTCTCTTTTCTGACTTTGGTCATTGCTAATTGCACAAGCGGGGTTTACAGGATTTGCTAAAAGGAGCGTGTGCATGCTGAGCGGGGTAATGAGAGACATTAAAGATGAAGAGGAGCCTTACACTAAAAAAAAAAGAAGATGTGAGCAGGTGAGGGCCTTAAACACCAGTGCTGAGCTACAGTCTCATATTCCACTTTCATATAAAGTTATTTGTTTTGTTTTGTAGACGCAGACATGTCTACAACAAACAAGATAAAACCTTGCATTCACATTTTTGTGTTTTGCTCATTTAGTAAAAATGTTTTCTGCCTGAAATGAAAACACATACACATACATGCGCTGACAAGTGCAACACACACACACACACACACACACACTGACACAACACAGGCCTCTCTGACAAGTGGAAACATCACATGTGGTTTTACATTTCAGTCACAAAATCTTTCTTTCTGACGTGATAATTTAACATCAATGTTTATTGCAACTTTTTTAAAATATTTACAGATACAAATTTTAAATGGTAAGTGCACTATAAAAGACGGTAAACTGAAGAGAAATATTTATTTGGACACTGAGTTGTGCAAACGGCGTCACACTACAGACGAAAGCGAGATCTTATCCTGAAATAAAAGGCAATGAATTTAATTTACTACAGTAAAAAAAATAAAAAATAAAAAAATAACAGAGTGCGTGTATCAAGTCTTGAATGGCTCTTCCCTAAAAACCAACACCACAACCACATTCTCCGACCCGTGACCATCTAAAGACAACAAACTGGATGTAAATTCCAAGAGGGAAAACAAAAACACGGTGTCATCACTCTTACAACCAGCGATATTAGTCAAGGTTCTAACAGCCTGAGGATAAGCAGACATTCAGTTATGAACACGAAAAAAATCATGTGAGTTGAAAAAACAAAGTAAAACTGAAGGACTTGGTCGACTTGGCTGAATGCAGCAGCCTTTCAGTCAGGGGGAGTTCCCCCAGGTTGGACTGTCCCTGCGGTCGTCTGTCGTCCCTTTTTTTTTTTTTTAAGGTGGAGCTCGCTCCAAAAACACCTGCTGCATTTATTGTCCAGGAAAACCCCAACAACCTCTGTTTTCCATACCTGGGATTTAGCACCATTAACTATGACCTCTTCAGGAAGATGACGCAGCAAACAGACACAATCATCAGACATGTGAAAGCACATGTTCTTCTCTGGTCATTTTGGTCCACATGTCCTTTGGCCTCTTTTATCCAATTCTTTTTTTTTTCCACGTCAAAACTGATACACATTTAAACAACACACAAAATCTGTCCAACCAACAAATAAATTAATTCATTTCCAGACAGACAGTTTTGCAAAGAAGAAAAAAAGTATATCCACATTTAAAAAATATTATCTATATCTATGTAAAACAGTCCATGGTTTGGTGTGCTTCCAGCATGAAAATGGCAGAGCTCACTGGAAGTAAGCTTGGCCACATTGATCCAGATGACTTTTCATTTTCCTCGTCCCCTTTACGTCCTTGCGCCTGTGGTCTCAAACATGTCTCCTTCCATCTCTGCATGTCTTTGAGAAGGGGCTGCTGTATTTTTAGCTACACTTGCAAGATTTCACAATCATATTGGACAGCTGTTCCACCTAAAAAGTGAAAATAACAGTGTTAAGACCGTGTGATAAATCCCCCGAAAGTGTTCCTTTCGTGTAAAAAAATGCCCTGCAAACATTTCACCTCGGAGAGGTTACTTGGCTGTGGGACAGTATACTGAAGGTACCTTGTGTTGCCTGCCCACGTAGAAGAGGATTGGCAGTGGCTCCAGAGCCTGGGGAACGCAGCAAGGCTGGGCAGAGGCTCCGGGGTTATGATGCTTATACAGAGCCAAAATCTGTAAACAATTAACATGATGGAAAACACAGGAGAACACAAAGAAGTTAGCCCAGAGAGCCCATTACAGACATGACATGTGCCAGAGCAACTGGAATAGACAAGGGAGTTAAATCCGTGGTCTTGGCTGCGGATAAATCTTTGTTAGTTTTGTATGTCAGATCTTTTCCAATTAAAGCTTTAGTAAGAAAAATGGCTAGAAAAATAGCTGATACTTGAGCCTCATCGCCAGGAGATTAAAAACCAAGTGTGAAACATTTAGGAGAATCTTTTGACAGAAATTGGATAAAAACAGCAGCAAATCATGGCATGGGTTTCATGTTTTGAAGCTGAAGCTTACTGCGTCAATTAATAAGATCGACATCCATTCTGGTACACAAAGACCACCGTAGTTCCCTTGTGCACTACGGACAGGGAGGGATGAGCAGAGCAGTCCTCTGTTTGTCACTAAGTCTTACACAATAGACATTTCATGTCCGATGGATGCCTGAGTGGATAGGTGACTGACGTGTCTGGAGACCATGGACCTTTAAAAACTATTGTTTTGGAATAAAGCCCCATCCATGAAGCACTTTACTATGTTTATTGTCTGACTCTCTTTTAGCTTCTTTCAAAAAAGGTTTAGGGTTAGGGTTTAAGGTTGATTTGAAGCACAGGCATTTGTTTGTATTGGATAAGAAACATTTCAACGGAGGGGACTAGAGCAGCCAATAGGAGGACCCTATCTCTCTGAACTGGACTTTGATTGGTTTTACCCAAGATCCTAAATGGATGCAAAGGTCTAGTTCTCTCTCAGATCACTCAATTTACATTAACCTGAAAGGTTATTGGAAAATTATTGATCAACAATACCTAAATATCTCCTTCCTCAGCTTTACTTTATTATTTGAAATATGCATTAAAGTCTCCTTTACAGTTAACTACCTGCGATGAATTGTTTTAAACATGAATTTCAGTAAATTTCCCCCGAAAACACAACTGAGACCAAATAAAAGTGATGCAGGACTTCACTAGAACTTCTCTGATGCCATACTTTTGCACAGCAGGGCTTTAAGCAACACTCTGTGTCAGCACTAACATGTTGATGTTTACTGTGGTCGCTCACTCTCCGGTGAGGTGCGGCACTCTACCTGAGAATATTTGTTTTCGGCGTTCCAGATGTAGGTGCAGGAGCCCATGCAGTAGTTGGCATAGTAGCCCGTCGGCCTGTGTATCCACTTCCAGCCCAGATCTTTCCTGAAGTCAATATACAAGTTTCGCACGCAGCAGGTCTCTGTCTGGCTGCAAAAGAGAAGACAGGAAAGGAAGGAAGGTGAGGACCCAGCGGATGGTCCATGGTTAAAGCGGTCAATTCTACAGCTAAGGATAGTTTTAATGTAGGTATTCATATATCTCATCAGTGTGTGAACTGCAGCTGTTAACCTACAGGAAAAAAGTGAAAGATCAAAACTGAAGAGCTAAATACAAAGTGTCTGCTGACAGCACTGAGCCAGTGCTCCAACTGTGGCTGTGGCTCAGAGGCTTGAGGGTTTGTGGTTTGAAACCCTTGAGCAAGTAAGACACTGGACCCCAATGAGGATGGGGCTGTCTGCCTCACATGGCAGCTCTGCTCTGAGTCAGCATGTGTGTGACTGAGAGGCAGGTTGTGAAGCCACAGATTTGTAAGGCAAATAAACAAGAATGTTTGGCCTTTTGTTTTAGACTTTACTTCTCGCTGCCAAGGACAGGGAGCTTCCCTGCTGGTTTGCGCTCCTGGCAGCGCTCAAAAATACTTACGCAGTACATGTGTCCTTCCCGTCTGTGGAGCGTTTTTTGCGGGAGGAGGTGAGGTGGGTGCTGACGTTTTGAGGGATGGACATGGTCAGGATATAGGGCACTTGCTGGTTCAACTCTGCTACCTTTTGTAAGTCTCCCCTCCCAATCGAGATCCCAGACATGGAAAACATAAAGCCACTCTCCATAGTTTGGTCCGTCCCGCTGCATCCACAGAAGATCCGAAGTTGGAAACCCTGCTCGTCCTCTGGTGAGACATAAATTACAACCTGTTAAATAAAAGTCAACAATCTACTAGATCACTAGATAAGCTACCCAAGTTTATTGTAACCTACCAGTCCCTTTAAGCCAGGTCTGCAGGGTCTCAGTGACATCGAAGGATAACCACTTGTCTTTTAGATTGTTATTGATGAAGCGTGAAGCGAGGTAGTAGGCTGAGGTCCCCAGACCGCGGTACAGCTCCACCCGCTGCTCAGAATTTAGCTGTATGTTAGTTTTCGTGATAAGCATCCGCAGCTCTGCACTAGTCAGCAGGCGGTAATCCCCGACACTTTGCCGTATCTTAGAGATGTTGAAGAACATTGTGATGCTTTTGGAGTTCTTGTCATATTTGTCATTTTTACCTGTTGATTTAAAAAGGGGCAATTACTTACAACATTTCAGACAAGACAATTGTATCAATTGTTGGAGAAAGAAACAAAAAACAAAAAAAAGCTCACATGATCTTATATGCTTGTTATTAGTATTTAATAATCTAACACTCAATTCCTGTATAAACATGAAGCTACATAAATGCATTCATATAATGTCAGTTCCTCACGTATATGACGACCAAATAAGTAGACAGAAAGAAACTCAATAATAAGAAATGTGATTCTAATCTCTCATTGCATGTGGCCTCTCTGTTCCACTAACCACATTGGGGCTAAATAGACTTGGAAAAGAATAAGACTTTTCTTCCACAGAGAGCATTTAATCTATTGAGACGAACAGGGTAATTAATGGAGATGGATCAGTTCTTCCCACATGTTCTCGATGGACTTTGGAAAACATAACCAGAATGTCTTTTTTTAAGCTTTGCTTGTTTTTTTGCTTTAAACATTACATTTAAACATAATTTTTATAATAAATAACAAGAACACACAGATACTACACATTTAAAAACTCATATTAACAGATCACTAATTTCTTCATTTGGGTTTACTGATTAATACATCAGAACCAGAAAGTGAGAAGTCATTTTGGTGTCAGTTTTGTGTTCATTGACGGGTGGCGGAGCACTGGTGGTATAGTCACAAATGCACTAACTTTGACATAAAAACACAGCATTTTGCTTGACAATAGAATATAGGGCATGAGGGTCAAAGAATCAGATTTGTAAAAAAAAAAAAAACACATGATTCTTTTTTTGAGAAATGTCTAAAACATTTAATCCTGCTGTTTATTACTCTGCCTTTCATCATAAAAGGTTGTTTCAAACATGTTTTTCATAAATCTGTCTACACATTCATGGAAAGGAATCGCAAGATTCACAGTATTACTCAATAATCACGACTGCAGCCAAACACTCATCTCTTCCAGCTGCTGTAAAGTTGACCATAAAGATCATTTTTGTTTTCTTAAAGTTTCCCATACTAGCAACTTTTCTTCCTTTGCCTGCCCATATCATGACAGCAGGAACATTCCCCACAAAGAGCTTGACAGAGAACAGAGCAGAGCTACTGAAGGCTTTAACACCACACATCTATGAATGTTACATTACAGGAGGATTTAGTCAGATTGAGAAGTGTGAAGATAAGCACGGGAAGGTGAATGATTGAGCGAGAGAAACGCTGTGCAGGGAGAGTGAGTGGAGGCAGATGAAGGAGGTGGGACAGGCTCAATGCAAAAAAAACAAGATATGATATGGGGTGAGGTGTGGAGGAGTGTAAGTGTTGAGAAATTTGGAGCCTGGGGTCTGACCCAAGCCCAAACACTCGACTTTGCTGTAGCCTGCCAAAGCCAAGATGCTAAACTCTCAGATCCAGGAATTGCTCTATGACAGCAGCTACAACCCCACCTCACATATTTGTGTTGCATAGTCGATCAAAGCTGTACCAGGATCCTCCGTATCAAGGCTGCTTGTGTATCATTTACCAGCATCACCATCTGTTCTGCTGCATAGCTAGTGTTTCAGCCCTTGTGTTGACGCCAAACTGAAAGTGAAAAGAGCTGGTGTGGAGTGCAAAGGGAAACGAGATGACATTTCAGTGGTCCCACCCAGAAGAGTCAAATGTTCGGTTGTAAGCGCATGAATGGAAAGACAAGAGTGTCATAACTGCGTACCGTATGTGGAGATTGAGATGACCTGGCAGCGGCATACCAAGCAACACCGAGCACAGAAAGTCCTCATCTCCAGCTAGTTTAAGTAAACTGTGATAAATGTGTTACGGGTTAACAAAGTGTTTATGAAACAGGAAATTAAGTCACCTCCCAAAAGAGGCACGCTGCGGCAGTTCAATTAAAGTGAAAGCTTTATTCTTTCTTGTACTTTCCAAATAGCATAGTTTTCACGGTGCAGAAACAGTTTGTGTGATCTAAACACAACACAAAGTGTAAACTTTCTTGTCTTTCCCATGAACAGCTGAGATAAGGCCTCGCTCTTCCAGATAAGGGTAAAGATAGCACCCAAGCCAGTATACTAACATGGGTGTGGGGGGAGATTTGTGTCCTATCCGCAGGACAGCTGTTGTAACAGGTAGAGAGACAGGCCTGTAATTACCAGTGGGAGGAACCAGATTCCAGCAACAGGCTAAATACCTGCCTCCTCCATATACTCAGCTCCACCTTCCCACATCCCACTCGTCAATGTCTTGTTTCTCCACCTCACCCTGTTTTACACATGAAGCGTCTGACCCTGGTCGCCATTCTTCTCCTTCATAGGGTGTTAGCAGCTTTATTCTCTATTAAATGTAACCATCAACCTGCAGTCATGAGCTAATTCCAGTGCTGAACGGCATAAAGTGGCTCGTTTCCAAACTAGGAAAATGAGCTAAATAACATTTGGACCATTTTTGAAACAAGAGGTCAATTTGTGTGAGTTTCTAGAAAGGGTGTTACTGCTAACTGACAGCAGGAATTTAGCCTCATCCACCACAAAGTTACCACAATCGAGGTTAAAACAATTAAGCTAGAACATGCTGTGCGTAAAACTGTGTATCCCTGCAGCTTGTTTTCTAATATAAGGAAAGTGAGTTGTGCAGTAAAAAAAAAAAAGCCACAAATGAAAAAGACAGTTGATGAATATTCGAAAAACTTTCTTTCCAGTGGGAGTCTACTTAAATTACTCTGTTAAAATAAAGTCATCTTTCATTTACTTCCCAGCAGAAGTTGGATTGCCTCCCTCCCACACATACTCAAATAAGGGCTGAGCTTTTCTTTTTTTTTTAATAATTGCAATTGCACTTGGCTTTCACCCTTTTTCCCAGTGTGGGAAGGTTGGCTCTGTTTAAGAAGACACACTGAGGGATAAGGCTCTGTTTTAAGGGGCTGCACAGAGGACTAAGGCTGCAGAGGGGTGTTCTCTGGCATTCCACAGAGGTAGGAAACACATTGCTCCCCATGGGCACTGCTTAAACCGGACCTGAGTCAGTCAAGATCTCAGTGGCCATCAGCCTGATTTCCTTCCTGCCAAGCTACCCTGTCACAAACACGCTGCAAACACACTGATAATAGGCTCAGGAAACTCAGCAGAGAGAGGCAAGAGGGGAGAAGAGCGAGGGAGGGATAGGTAATCAAGGGCAGAGAGGCATAAATATTAAATAAAAAATAGTCAAAAAGAAAGAGAAAGATATGATGGAGAACAAGTGACAGGATAAGTAAGGGAGAACCCAATGCTCAGGTTTCAGGAAACCCCCAGTCCCCAAGGGACAGAGGGAGAGAAAATGAAAGAGAGAGGGAGACAGAGTGAGGGTGAAGGAGTACATTTCATGTTGTCTTTAATCTCATTTTTCTATTTTCCCCTCTCTTTGGATTGCATCTAAGCAGAACAAAATCATGCCCCTTCGGTCTGAAAGTTGCTTTGTTCTCCATTTTGGGCTCTCAAGCACGGTCCATCCACCAAAGTCTTTCTTTTGAAGTGGTGAATAAAAGAGGGGTAGTGTGGATGCCTGCCTGATAGGGTGAGCAGTGTAGGCATGTAGAGAACAATGGAGCCAAGCCACAACACCAGAGAAAAATATGTTTATCATAATAGCTCAAGAGTCATTGCAAAATTACAGCCAAAAACCATTTGGCTGAACAAACAGCAAAGGCAGGCTAGCCAAACAAACAGCGCTAATAAAGCAGTAAAAATGCTGTGGATGCCATGAAAGCAACGCAGAGCATCAGACCAGATGCAACTCTCAGTCCTACTAACTTGTAACGCCTGTGATCTCTGAACTCCACTGGTTGCCTGAAGATGTTGGGTGGAGATCAGAAGGGATACACGTGTTCAGGGAATTTATGGATGAGATTGGAATTCACAAAAACCCATTAGGCAAACAATGATTAATTCGGGGCCGTGGCCACTATGGCTTTGTACTGCAGGGTCTACTGTACAAGTGGAATAACAAATTCATTCTTTTCATAGTTTTTAAAACCAACTAGAATTGTAGGACAGTTAGGTTTAAGGTTTTGGTGTGTACTTTTTTCATTATATGTATTATATGTATGTACGTTTTCAAGTAACTACAATTCAATACTGGTCATAATCACTTCATCGTATATCAGAAAATGTCAAATCTAAGTGTTTGCATGTCTCCTTTAGAGGCCGATTAGATTCAGGCACAATTATTTTTAGTAGGGGACGAAATGGTTTAATTCAGTATGATTGGGTTTGATTTGATTCGACTCGATGTAATACAATTCTTTATTTAATACAGACTTTGTCTGCTATTTGCCAAGAGGCACTTGATATCAACTCCCACAAGAGTTGCTTGTGAGGAGGGGAACACCACAGCAGCATCATTAAATCATTTTACAACATTTAAGATGGGACACTGATTGGTTCATACACATTTTATATCGATACAGTGGTCTGTATATCGGGTGTATTCCTATCTTTTACTTTTAAAACCTGCTACAGATTAGTTTTTTTGTTACGCACCTACAAACTTGTATAATCACATGTCACAAACATCACGCCACTACAATCATGTGACCAGAATGTGAATACATGTGAGCCACTGTGTTGGAGTATCAGCACAGCTGTGTTATTAACAGCTTAGTTGTTTTAAAGGGATAAAAATGGCTGATATCGGGCTTAGAGTGGCATCGTTAATGTCCAACATTAGAAAAAAGTGGTATCAAAGTGGTATCACTACATTTCGTTCTCATAAAGACCACAACGGAAATAGGAGTGGTGAAATTTTTTTTTTTTGCATTGTTCTGATTTATATTAGTAAGAAAATGTCAGGTTTCTTGTACACTACATTTCATTATTATGCAGAGATTTGGTTGGCCAACAAATTGACAATACATCCATGTGCAATAGTTGTTATTGCAGTGTAAGATTGGAAAAAATGACTAAAGAATGGAAACAGTGCGTCTCCACTGTGTGAGTGTGTGCCTGTGAATAACGGAGTTTAAATCGCAGACTTCACGTAGTCTGCCTTTATTCGCAACAACGGGTGCCCATGTGTGTACATTACTTAGATGTGAGTTCTGTGGTACTCACTGGTCATGTTGAACTTGTGGAGCACCTTGGAGAAGTACTCCTCTTCCTCCTGTTCTGTGGAGATGTCTGTCTGGACCTCTGTCAGCTGCTCCTTCAGCATCTCCTTGGAGCTGTTGTAGAGGGAGAGCATAGCGGAGGGAATCTCCTCCTTGTCTCCCGCCTGATCCGGCTCAGGCTCCTTTGCCAGACGCAGTTTGCTGAGGATTTGGCTCCTAATAGCCTCAATGCGTTTTTTCTTCACCATCTCAAGGTCCACTGTCTGACATGTAGACATGCTGCTTACATTGCCCACCGTGTACACAACCATGAGCATCAACAGTGCCAGCTTCATGGTACCAATCTCACTGTTAGAAATTATGTGAGTGTTTTTTGGCAAATCCTCCCTTGCTTTTTATATTTCACTAGCTGCCCCCAATGCTTAGGGAACAGTGAATCACTCCACCGTGGAAAGGTGGTGTTTACACACAGCAGAACAATTAAGGCAGTGTGGAGAAGTCCTGAAAGTCCAGGACTACCAGCGCCACTGCTGTGAAAACCACCTAGCGCCTGTGACTTGTTTGCATAGAAGCAGGTGGAGAGAATCCCAGTGCAGAACAGACAGACATCGAATGACGAGCCAACCTCTGACTCAGCCAAACAGGTAACTGTGACGTCCCAGACACTGAAGGAGTTCAGAGTGGAGCTGTCAAATGCCAACAGAGTCCATCCAAGCATGTAGGTAAACACCTCCAAGTCTATTTAACACTGTCAGTCCAAAACAACCAACCAGCACGGAAACACTCAACTTAGCAGGTATGGTACTTACAGAACAGCTAAAACAAATCCTTACTCCACGTGTCAGCACAGTGCCATGTAGCTCACTAGACGGTCTGAATGAAGCAGTATAACACACAGCAAAATGAAGAGCAACTGTCAGAATTTACTTACTAAAACAAGGCTTCACAGAGGAGATTAAGAGGTATTCTGAGCATGAATCTAATGATCTAATACCTTTGTAAATGTCTCTGTAAAAGAGAGGACAGCAGTGATCTGTCCTATACGACCTTCCTTTTTCTCTGTAAGTGAAGTTTGATCAGATGACCTCTTACTTCCTTTACAGCCAAGATACAACTCTCAGGGGCTTTGAGTCAACCAAGCGATGATCGAGTGTCCACAGAGAAGGGAGTCAAAGTAAAATAGAGTGTTAAAAAAAATCTTAAATCTTATTCAAAAAACATACACAGTCAAGTTAATAAAAACTGTCCCTACAGAGAGAAAAATGTGACAAACTTGTTAACGCTCTCCAATCTGACTACCTCTTTTTCGCAGTAACAGCATGTGATCAGTGTACAGCTGCAGTTCACCAGAAGTTGCTTTCAACACCTCCAACTCATGCCTGTTTCACAGACAGAGCAGCTGTCCCTCTATAAATGTGTCCTCATTCTCAAATGCAATAGTATGTTAGTGCGTGGGACGCTATCAAATCTCTCTGTCTGCCAATGATCAGCTGTCCTCCAGTTAGAAAATATAAATTACCAAGCTTGACAAACCTTCCCTTTAAATGACCGTACCATCCAGACACAGCAGCAGCAATGACAACAACAGCAACTGTAACAGTCCCACTCAGCTCTCGCTGCTTTAGGAATCAGATTGCAGCCTCGTCTGTGTCCACTTTCTATCCATCCATCGGTATCACCTCGTTTCTGCACGTCACAGCTCCTTCACACCTCCCCTCTTGAGTCTCCTCTGACACAACTCCCTATTCACACCTCTGCCTTTCTACTTCTGCGCTCCCTCTTTTCTGGTGCTTGTCAGAGCTTGCTGGTGACAAAGTGATTTGTGGGAGCTCTAAGCTCAGCTAACTTTTCCTCTGCACTCCCTCTCTCTCTTTCTCTCACTCTCTTTTTCTGGTTCCTGTTACTTGTCTAATAGAGCGAGGAGCTCTCCGCCCAGGAAATGAGGGTAACGGCTACAGTGTAAAACATCTGCTGTTTAACAGAGTTCTGCTGCCTGCCTCCCATCCACATCAGGAAGCCAGGAACTGAACGTGCTGAATTACTGATATTAGAGGCACTAGCTCACTCACACTCTTCTGGCCTGTCTGAGACTGAGGCTGTGAAGAATGACTGACAACAAGCCTTGCATGGCATCTAGTGTCTAGCCAGATGACCGCCACATTTACCTGGTGGTTGAGAAGGTGAATGCCTGCCAGAAGAGAGTACTGAAGCACAAGCTGGTCTAAAAGTAGACTGGTGAATTTCAAGTCATGGAGAGCCAACAGGGCAGGACCATGTGATGCACCCTCCAAGGTCTGGGTTTTTTTTAGAGGTTGGATTGTATATTTTCAAAAAGGAGGGCCAGACTAAAACAAACTGTTGATGGTTTCACTCATCTCGCCCCTGTCTGAGGGATGATTCAACATGGAAATGAACATAGTAAATTGCCATTGTAGTCTTAGGGTTTTTTTTTTATGTTTTTGCTAAATGTGTTTCACATGGGCGTCTATTGTTTTCCATTCACTGGGAAAGTTTTAAAGAATGGTGACATTTACCATAAGGAAACTTAAGGCAAAAATCCCCTACGATAGTAGCAGAAATGTTATTCCCACAGTGACATCAGCTCTATCTCACTGACTTACCATTAATGATACGTTGTAGTGATTAAAATGAGGGTTGTTATGTCAACAACTATTACTATCACTTATCTTGTTATGTGGGTCTGCCGGAGCTTTAATGGATGTGTACTGCCACCTGATGGTCTAAAATGGTATATCATTTGCCTCATGTTTTAATTTTCCCTCATATAATCAATATGTATATTTTAATTACGAGTCAATAAAATACCTTAAAATGATTAAGTCCTCAAAAATATTTGTCCATGAAAATATTCAATTTACTCTCAAAGAGGAGCAAAGAAAATCTTAACATTTAAGAGGCTGAAATCAAATACTATGTTTTAATTTAAGATATTTATCAATTATCAAAGTAGTTGGTAATTCATTTACTAATCAATACACAATCATGTGCAAACATAGAAACATATATGCTAACTTGACCTTAGTAAACGTTCTGGCCTATCTTATTTATTCTAAATTGGTGTTTTAACAGCAGTACCTGAGCACAACAACTCTGGTGCCTCACTGACTCCAACAAATCTTACCAGTCTGCCATGGGGCATTTCATAACCTTTGCCACATGGCTTCGATGCCAGCACCTCCGGTGTCTGTGTGTCTCTGAACACTTGAGTGCAACAAGGTCTGCTTTCCCACCATTCACCTTGAAGTCCTACATGCGATTCTGCAGAGGGTCCCATTAGACGAGCCAAGTGAGGACGCTGGGAGGAAAAAAATGTTCACAGTCAACAAAGAGAGCAGATATATAATGAGTCATGTTACCACATCAGAGCTGGTCCTGCACATTTCACATCTGTGGTAGAATGAAATTATGCTGTAGCTCCAAACAGCTTGTATTAACTAGTACTGCAGTGCATATATAGTTATATAAGAGTTAATATAGAGCAGGGGTCTCAAACTCAAATGACCTGAGGGCCACTGAGAGTCCAGTGTGGTCATGAGGAGGCCAGTCAAGTCAAGATGAGTCAGACTTTTTGGTAAAAGCAGCTGTTCAGTTGTTTGTCTGGTTTATGGCTCATGTTTATAATACATTCATCTACATCAGCATAATTAGGCAATACACCCTCCAATATTATAGAATGATTATAAGATTGGACTTTTTCTTAATTTTTAAAGTAAATAACGAAAATTAATTTAGCAGAGTTGCTCATGACTTAAATAACTTGGTTTCAACAACACTTGCTTCATTTAAGTTATTTAATAAAGACTGAAAGTGCTTCATATTCTATTCCATTATTTTGTTATTGTCTACTGTTTAATGCACAGTATAGTTTATATCCTACCTACCAACCAAACAACCAAACAACCTATCTACCAACCTAGCTAACAACCTTTTTATTTATAAATAACAACTGCATTTTTGCCAGCCTATCATTGAATGCACACTAAATAATGCTTAACAAAATGTCGGTAGTCTAACACAACAGAGATTTTAAAAGCTATGTTTACAGATATAAGGACATATATATGGATATATGTCACTGAAGTTGCTGTTAGCTTTATTAGCATGCCAGGCTAGCAGGAAAACACACCTGGTGGCTGCGTCACTGCCTCACCTGCCGCTGCTGTGTCTCCTTGTCGAAATATATTTCAACTAAACCGAACCACAAGGTGGCGCTGCGGTAAATGAAACACGTCAAACACTCGATACTACACCTGTTCCGGTCGCCAGTCTCCGTGGATACAACGCAAGTGTATTCTTGTACGTGTTATAACTGACGTAGTCAGGTTTGTGAATAAACGTCTTCACCGTAGCATTGTTGCTCTTGTTTTCGCCGTTTCTAAGGGAGCGAGTTAAACATCGTGATGTTGAGTTTGTGTGTTTGCGAAGGAGCGTTTCACGATGAAGAGTAATCAAAGAAAGACGAAAATGAAGAGTCAAAGTCATAGATAGTGGAGTAAAAGTGCTGGGGAGGAAACACTGCGTAGACTGTAGGCATCAAGGACGAAGAGACAGACAAGAGTAAGAGTAAAACAGAGAGAGGATCTCCATCAATAGTCCCTGCTGATGTTGTGAATTTATGAGAAAAGTGTCTGCACACATAGATGCAGCTTTGCGGATTAATTTGAGGCACTTCTGCAGACTCCCTGCTGAGCACAGGTGAGTCTTCTTCTCAGCTGTTATAGGTTCAAATAGTGTTGGCTGGTGACATAGAAGACGAAGAACCAGACATTAGTTTGAACTACTACGATGAATCTATTTAAATGTGTTTTTTAAAAATGAAAATTCAACATATTTCAGCTTCTTAAATGTGGATAAGTCTGCTCGTTTGTGGACATTTCAGATATAAACCAAACAACTAATCAATTATTGGTTTAAAGAATCAAAATCTTATTATTATTATTATCATATAGTTTATTTATATGTGTACATGTGAATATATAATCATTGTTTTACACTGTTATTATAACGACATTATAATATACTGTATGTGCATTGTGATTGTTATTAATATTATTATTATTATGTAATGGCCTATTAGGCATGTACATGCTACACACACACACAAAATAATCATTATTCAAGTTGTAGCGCCTACAACTTGCGCCTTCTTCCCAAATGATACTCCATCGTTAAACCAGTTTTCTAAGAACATTGTGACTATTATGAACCTGGGTTTGACAGGTGACAGCAACAAACTTGCACTGATGGAGAAATATGAAAAGCTGGCCAAAATTGGCGAGGGCTCCTATGGCGTGGTGTTCAAGTGCAAACACAGAGATACCGGCCAGATCGTGGCCATCAAGAAGTTTGTGGAGTCTGAGGACGATCCAGTCATCAAGAAGATAGCACTGAGAGAAATACGGATGCTGAAGGTGAGAGGAGACGATCGTACGAGCACACTCTAGCATCAGTTCATGTCTAATACACCTGGAGGCACACGGCTACAACATGCATGGGCAAAAATACAGAGGTGGGGTTGTCAATGTCCCTTGTTCCTGTTGCAGCACACAGTAGTGAATTACACTGAGGTACAAAACTCTTATGCATGAAACAAACAATACACCATGTAGCAATAAGAGCCCTAGCCCAGTGGAAGGGAATTGGGCTTGTAACTGGACTGTTGCCAGTTCAAATTCCCCCCAGGTCAAGGGTACCCCTGAGCAAGGTAACCAATGCATACTGGTCATTGTTAACTGGACACACTAAATTGATGGGTTAAATAACCCAGCTTCTACAACACCAAGGCACCAAACACCATGCAGTCCACTCTCTACATTTACAACCTAAGTTACAATTATTAAACTGCTATATAATTTGTCACGTGTGAGGTAACCTCAGTGGATTTGATTTCCATCATTTTTGTCTGTAAAATGCTGATCGGAAGTGTTCATCTTGTCCTGTTGGTCCCACAGCAGCTGAAACATGTCAATCTGGTCAACCTGCTGGAGGTGTTCAGGAGGAAAAGACGCCTTCACTTGGTGTTTGAGTTCTGTGAACAGACGGTCCTCAACGAGCTGGACAAACACCCTCGAGGGTAGGTCACATGACGTACAACAGTCTGATGTGCAACCGAGTAGCAACCAGTCTCAATGTCACCCATAAGAATCTGAACGCCTGTTTTGAGAGGCGTCACCTGCAACCAGGCTAGATAACTAGAGAAGATAGAATTTACTTTTTGGGAAAATGTGAGTAAACAAAGTAAGAAATTGGCTCTTTAAATTCTTTCCACTACCAGATGTGTCGCCCCCTGGTGGCTATTCGATATCATTTTACTTCCGTGTTGGCTTCATCGAGCAAATCAGAAGATCATGTCCAATTCACATGTAAAGATGAATCTACCCAAACATTAGTGGGAGTGTTATTATTTTGTTTGCACAGCTCTAAGTAAAGAGTATGAATGTTTTTACAACTGTAAAGGTGAAAAACAGTCGTATATTACTGTTATCTCATACTGTAAAGAAGAGGCAGCAAAAACAAGAGATGTCAGAGATGTTAAATGTTGAGTTAGCGAAGAGTTAGAAGAATGGCTGGTACTATGAGCAGTCTTCATGCAACCTGTGGTCACCAAATATGATATAAATTTAGTTTTTGCAACAAAAACAGCAAACCTAAGCTACGAGGCCAAGTTGCTGACAGTCAATATTTCTTTTCTTCTCTATGTCGTGAGGCTGTGTGGCAGAAACTCTAGCTGCTCCTGAAAACAAAAGGCACAGTTGCTGTTAGAGACAGGCCCGAGGTCACCTGGGTGACGAGAGGACTGTGCAAATAAAGAGTTTCTTTATTTGAAATCATTGGGATGATGAATGAGAAAACTTTTACGACAACCAGTATTCCTTTGTGTCTCGTTTTCTGCAGCGTACCCGAGGCTCAGCTGAAAAGCATAGTGTGGCAGACGCTGCAGGCTGTGAACTTCTGCCACAAGCACAATGTCAGTATTTCTTTATTGTATATGGTATTTGAATCAATTTGAATCGATGCTCGGAAACGAAAAGATGCATCATGTTTTCCTAAATCCCTGATCCTGAGTGTTTATGTTCCAGTGCATCCACCGTGACGTGAAGCCAGAGAACATCCTCCTGACCAAAACCGGAGTCATCAAGCTCTGCGACTTTGGCTTCGCCCGCATCCTGAGTAGGTCACTCTGAAGGCCACGGCATTTATGTGCATTTAGTGTTATTGTGCCTCTAATGACTTATTCAACATGGAACCTGTATTATCCCCAGCTGACGGGCCTCCACACTTCACTGTTTCTATAAATGCATCACATAGGAGGAGCATTCAGCCAGTTAGTTTGCCTCTGTGTAGTGTGTCTCTGTTTAGCCTCCCCGGCCTTAGGTTTCAGTGTTGTGTTACCATACATTAACAAGTCATTCAACGTGCCTTGTAATCCCCTCCTGTACAATGTATGTGTTATTTAGTGTTCATTATTCAGTTTCTAAGTGTGTGTGTGTGTCCGTACAAGTCATCTCCATCTCTTTGTGTGCTGGTTTACTCAGCGGGGCCAGAGGACGACTACACGGACTACGTAGCGACCCGCTGGTACCGAGCCCCTGAGCTGCTGGTTGGGGACACTCAGTATGGGCCTCCAGTGGACGTGTGGGCTCTGGGCTGTGTTTTCGCTGAGCTGCTCAACGGGAATCCACTCTGGCCCGGGAAGTCTGATGTGGACCAGCTCTACCTCATCAGAAAAACTCTAGGTATGGATGCACAGACTGGGGTTGAATGAGGTGCTGGTACTAACTGTATACATAGTTAGTGACTCCCTGTGTCAAAAAAGCAGCTGCAGGCAGACACATGTGTATCAGTGGCAGCCAAACAACCCAGAATTGCACAACTCAGTGGGAAAAAAGACTTGAGGTTTAATAAGATAATCAATGGCAGAAGTATCCAAAACAACAACTACAACAAAAAAAACAGCAGACAAATTGTAGTCTAAATACACCAGGGAATCCCACAGAGAACATAAATGCTGCAACACTTGAATAAGGACAGAGAAAAACTGTCAGAGAACACCAGGGAAGGGCAGGTATATATACTCTAGGTGAGTGGGAGACAATTAGGCACAGGTGGAACACATTGGGGCAGGTGCAGGTAATCAAAGGGGTGGGAACAACACAGGAGGGCAGGAAGTGAAGACAGCACATGAAATGTACATTTCAAAATAAAACAGGAAATGGAAAAAAAATGGGCTAGTATAACATAATGAACTTCCCCAGAGCAGAGTCCACTGGCAAAAGCAACACTTTCATAAAACAACACCAGAGTTACAACTTATGTCATTTTATAACTTCAGCTTTATAACACAAGCTTACAGGAAGAGGCTGCAGTAGACAAACTGCAGACCAATTCTGGAAGTGAAATTGTTGTTTTTGTCAATGGACTCTGGTAAAGGCAAGTGAGTGATTTACAAAGTGACCTATTTTAGGTTTGCAAACCATTTACTAAACACATACACACACACACGCAGACCTGAATTCAAATGATGGCACAGGATAACAATTCTGATGACTCTTTATTTCGGATGTCAGGTGACCTGATCCCTCGTCACCAGCAGGTTTTCCGCTCTAACGTTTTCTTCAGTGGAGTCAGTATTCCTGAACCTGACACAACGGTAGGAAACCGATGACATAATGTAGAAGTGCTGAAAGTGTGATGTAGGAGAAATCGTTCCACATTTTCTTTTTTGCTCTTAGGAGCCGTTGGAAAAGCGCTTCCACGGTGTGTCATCTCAAGCCCTTCAGGTTATGAAGGTATGTTGAAGTTTAACACTGTGTGGTAGATATGTTGGGGCAATATTAGCTTATGCTTAATGAATTAGTATTGGCTGACATGTCGTCATCTGACTCTTTGGGTTAATGTATCAGAATTTATAAACAATGTACATGTCTGTGTGAGCAGTCGTGCCTCCTGATGGACCCCTCTCTCCGGTTGTCCTGTGAAGAGCTGCTGGAGCTGCCTTATTTCCAGGAAGAAGGGGGAACTAACTGGGGCCGCGAGAGTGAGCGCCCAGGAAGACGACACGACAAAGGCAGCCGACGCAGACAGGCAGGGGTGCGTATGTTATGCCAGCTTTTTCCTTGAGTTGGTCACACAGCCTTTGCCTGTTTGAAATCTTGGCCATTTATTTATACTCTTATTTATACTGCTTTTTTTAGTATAACAGATTCACCTCTGAGGATTATTTGGTGCCTGAATCTGCAAGACTGTATCATTTGCTGATCACAAAGAAAATTGATTAACTTATGACTTTCAACTGTTGCACTGTATTTTCATAACTCCATACTGGAGTACAAGCTTGGACCAATTTCTGCAAGGCTGTTTTGTAAGGTCACAGTAACCCTGACCTTTCACCTTTCACCACCAACCTGTAATCCAATCTTTGTTAACTGTTTGTCTCCGTCTCTCTCTGTAGGCACAGTACCTGCCTCATCTACCAAACAGCAACATCTCACCAGCACCGGATGTCAAGAAACAGGTGAAGCATAAATATCATCTGCCCAACATTTAACCACTCGGCAGCTACACTTTTGTGTGTTTGCCGAACTAAGAGACAGTACTATGTTCTGCTGGAAATCATATGAATACAGCTCAGTTTGAATACACTCAAATGTTTGAAATCCGGTGATTGCTTCCCCAGACATTTTCACTTTCTATTCTTTACATGATCAGTTTTAGGCGAGTTTGTTCATCATCGTATAATTACATTAAATATCTTGTGGGAGTCACCACTGTGCCATCATCACCATGACACAAGCACCAGGGATGTCTTGTTTTCAAGCACAGTCAGTGTTAGAGGCTAGTTAGTCAATTCAAAGTTGGCTAAACTTATTTTGGGTGTTACTGATCAATAATTCTATTAAAAATCTTTTTACGGCATAATGCGCTCTGGTCCATTACGGGAGATAAACATAAAGCCAACAACACGCTGTACTTAATATATGATTCGTCTTATAAAGGTTTAATCAAATGTGCTGACAGCTGACACTCTGAAGTAATTTGATGGGTCCTCAGTATGTTAGAGCCTTTGACAGTGATCCAGGGAGTCCGACATGGTGGTTCACTCTGTTGCTCAGACACAGGATAGTGATACACTGGAACATGCATTCACACGCTGACGGCCTCACATACCACTTGATGGATCGCCTGACCTTAAACTTATCAGATTACCGATGTCACTCCTTGTCAAACCTCACTGTGCTGAGGCCTTCGGCCGGGGTTAAAGGCCTCACACCCGGTCACAAAGCGATTGGGAGAATTTGGGTAAATGTTAAGTATTTCTTGTTTTTTCTGTGTAGCATGTGTTTTTTTTTTTTAGGATTTATCGATTTGGAAAAGAATAACAGAAATAAATGACCTAAGAAAATACAAACTTCATCAAATATGATGAAATGTAAGCAGAAGGCAGTTGGTAAAGTTAAATTTTTAACATGACCAGAGACCATTCATGTCACAGTTACAGGCAGAGATAAGACAGAGGCACCGGCAGGGAATTAGGGTGTCTTTTCCAGACGTGAAGGTTAAGCTGTAAACTGTCCTTACTGCCGCGGCGTGGCAATGATGGCGTAACTGCGAGGCACGTTGCCGAAGCCGCTGAGCTCGGGGGTGAGGTCGATGCTGTCCGGTCCTCCAGCGCAAGAAAGGGTGAAATACTGCAGGAGTGACACCATGAAGAGGAAAATCTCCATGCGAGCGAGGGACTCGCCAACACAAGATCTTTTGCCTTTGAGAATAAAAAAACAAACAAAAATACAGTCAATGTTGACCAATATGGATTTTTGGAGGCCAATGTTAGAGGGTAAAAAAAAAAGTCTGATGATAATATATTAGACATTATCTAAAAACAATGCAAAATGAGACGGTATTACACTTTAACCATACATTATATAAAATACATATTAAATAAAACACAAATGTAACCAATTATATAGTACTTTAAATAAAAATTGATTTACGTAAAATGTAAAGAAATTCACACTTTGCCTTCTTTTGAAATGGGAAAAATAAATACTCTTTACATGTCGGCAAACTTAAACATCTGCAAAAGACTCATGTCTATCGATTTTTTTATTGGTCAACCAGTGAATCAACCAACGCTCATAAATCAGTTTATTTCATAATTTACCTGCAGAAAATGGCAGAAATGCAGGATTTTTCTTAAAGTTGCCATTTTGGTCCAGGAAGTGCTGAGGGTTAAAGGACCACGGGGTGGACCACTGTTTCTCCTCTTTCAGCGCAGAGTGCAACAAAGGAATGATCACTGTATCCTGTAGACAACAGACAATGACTCAGAGAGAACATTTATTAAATGGAAAAAAAAAACTTTTTTATATATATTTACACACTGTATGTCTATGAATACCTTGGGAATCGTGTAACCCCTGAAAGAGATGTCGTGGAGGCTGTAGTGTGGGATGCTCAGGGGGATAAGGTCGAGAAAACGCTGAACTTCATGGAGAACAGCATCTGTGAAGGGGAGGGACTTTCTGTCCTCCATACAAGGACACCGCTCCTGTCCAATCGCAGTGTCTATTTCCTGCTGTATTTTCTCTTCAAAGTAAGGACAATGCAGTGTAGAAACACAAATGAATATCTCAACAGAATATCGCAATAAATCATTTAAAGGTCCAGAGCGTAAATATAATGACATGTCAAGGTGAGACTCTTTTCCCTTCTTTTCCTTTACGGCCTAAAGTACACGTTGAAGCAACAATAACAACCTAACAATTCTTATTTTAAAGGGTTTCTACACCAAGACAAACATACGTCAGTCAGTCAGTCAGTCATCATCTACCGCTTTATCCTCCACCAGAGGGTCGCGGGGGGGGCTGTGCCAATCTCAGCTACATCGGGCGATAGGCGGGGTACACCCTGGACAGTTCGCCAGTCCATCGCAGGGCCACACACAGATAGAGACAAACAACCATTCACTCTCACACTCACTCCTATGGTCAATTTGGAGTGTCCAATTAACCTATCCCCACATTGCATGTTTTTGGACTGTGGGAGGAAGCCGGAGAACCCGGAGAGAACCCACGCACACACGGGGAGAACATGCAAACTCCATGCAGAAAGGCCCTTGTTCCAACCGGGGCTCGAACCCGGGTCTTCTCGCTGCAAGGTGAGAGTGCTAACCACTACACCACCGTGTGGCCCACAAACATACGTATGGGTAGTATATTCAACTTCTGCCAATAAATCCTCCTAGATGTTATACACTGGAGCTTTAAGTGATTCATTTGGCAAAAGATGTCCAAAATCTGCTTGATGTCAGTGTTTGCGTCTTTGTGACAGTGGGCTGAAACAATTACTCGATTAATCCATTATTAATCGAGTACTAAATTAATTGTCAACTATTTTGTTAATCTATGAATCGGTTTGTGGCGTTATCTCATTATTGAGACAAGCTTTTGGATTTTTCAGTTTCTTAAATCTGAAGTGGCAAATAGCTTAAAAAAAAAGTGTGTGTCATTTTTGTTAGCTCTGCCACACTAATGCATGTTAAAGTGAAATGTGAATGTTTGATGCTATAAAATCAGGGTGTGACATCATTATTGACAGCTGAGACTGACTCATGATTGATTGAAGACATATCTTTGTATATAACGTTCATGATACGATCCAACAATGATGACAATGATGATGTGAAAATAACTGGTTGTGACCTACCCTGAAGTTGTGGGTATTTGATCATCACATTCACTGCAAATCTGATGGTTGAGCTGGTGGTTTCTGTGCCAGCAAAGAACAGATTCAACACGGTTGACACCAAGTTGTCATAGTGGAACTCCGTTGTGGGAATGTCTTTTTCCTGAAGTGACATAACGAAAAAAAAATATTGTTAGGACAATGAAACCTGCAGGATACAAACAACAACAACAACTCAATAAATACTCTGTTAAACCTGGTTCATTCTCATGAGGAAG
The DNA here is from genome assembly GCF_958295425.1 of Solea solea. Lineage (NCBI taxonomy): Eukaryota > Metazoa > Chordata > Actinopteri > Pleuronectiformes > Soleidae > Solea > Solea solea. The sequence goes on along the minus strand of NC_081140.1, from coordinate 22,056,657 downwards.
GTGTCGACGAAATCTCTGGGTGAGCTTGGGTCCAGGGTGTCCATGTGTTCCTGGATCTTACCAATAATAAATGCCCTCAACTCTTCGACTTTGCCGAAGAGTTTGTGCTGTGGACCCGGAAGCCACTCCATCAGCCGAGGGAAGACGTTGTACATCTGTGATGGGAAGTGGAAAAAACTCCAGATGTGTTCTCTGAGAAAACAGCCATGGGCTAACGAATACAAACCTCATATTCTTTAAATGACTAAGTGAAAATATTTTAGCAGGATAAAAACAAATAATATCTGAGGGGGCAATTAACACAGTTACACAAAAAAAGAAAAACAACTTTCATCACTGATCAGCAAAATGAACATTCATAAATATTCTGTAATATGTATTTATATTTTACAGATATTGTAATATGTGCACTACCCTGAAACAAACAAATCACTGTGATTCTTTTCTGCTTAATATGAGACGTAAAAGTCTACACACTCGGAAAGGGTTTTCTAGTTGGTTGCAATTTGCAGCCTCACCACTAGATGTCACCAAGTCCCCCCCACACACACATCCTTAAACCCATGCTGAATTATCACATTAAACGTATGCACTAATTTGATAACTGCAAACATAAACCTCTGCTTCAAACACTAAAGACTAAACTATTTATTCCTATGTGACATCAAACTGCTGATGTATGTTTTCATTTCCTTGGGTTTTGCACGCCTGCTAAAATTAGAGAAACTTCCTCAACAAAAGAGAAGTGACAAATGAAAAATATATAAGCTTACTGTGTCCTGTGGGAGATGAACTGCAGTTTATGTCGCTCTTTTCTGGTCTTTTCTGGCCTCTCAAAGTTGCTTTACACTACTGTTTTTAGCCATTCACCCATTCACAGCCATTCACTTACACAGCCATATAGCATGTGTTTATATACTAAGTGTCTTGCCCACGCACACATCAAATGTAGACCAATAGGGTCCAGGTATGTTAGTCCGACTAAGAGTAGCACTCGATTTTAGTCTGACTAACATGTTTACACGCCATTAAGACTATCAGACTATTAACATGCATGTAAATGCATTGAGTGTAACGATGATTCTCCCTAACCACTAAATATCCCTCTCAATCTCCCCTCACACCACACTCCTGCACATCACGTACCTGACCCCAGGAACCGCTGCCAAATTTCAGGAAGCCCGAGATTGTCTGCAGAATGTAGTCAAAGTTGGCGTCGCCATAGCTGGAGCGCTGACCAAACACCAGGCAGCCGATCACATTGGACACTGAGTATCTTATGACGTAGCTCGGATCAAAAGACGCACCTGGAAGGAAAAACACGGGAGAACGTGCTTAGGGTCTTTAATCAATGTGACCCACGGCCTTCCCATACTTTTAGAAAAGCAGAGACAAGCTTTTAAAAAAAAATTAAATTTTTAAATTTTAAGATTGAGACCCTGTGGTACCTTCTTTTTAGTTCTTTTGTGATTAACCTTTATTTAACCAGGGATAAAACTCAATTTAAATATATTATGATATATAAATTTACATAAAACATACAGAATATTGTGTAAAATCACATGATCCGCACTCTTATGAGAAAATGATTCCAATCCGTTTTGAAAAATGTACAATAAATAAATAAATAAATAAATAAATAAATATACCATTGTTAGTGTTTATATGGGCCACCAGATGTTTGGCCTCCTCCTGGATCCACTCTTCCATCCCCTTGCGTCCCATTCCAAAGTCTCGTAGTGTCGTGAGAGTGAAACGACGCAACTGTCGCCAGCGGTCTCCATTACTAATCGCCAAACCTTCAGAGATATAGGAATAGTAGCCAAAAACTAACTTGTGGGAAAAAACACATGGCCTCTACATTTAAAAGAAAGAAACAGAAAATATGTTTCTGCTATGAGATTTAGTGCAGAAAATTGGCAAAATTAGGAAGACAGAAAGGAGGAAAAAGAAATGGACACAGAGCAAAAAAAATAATTAAGAAATGAATTTGCAGTGTCATGACTGCTGGGTGTGGTTTGGTGCAACAGAGCCTCAAGCTTTCAGTTTTCAGTATGTAGCAAAAATGAGCAGCAAATGTCTCACACAACTGAGATGAGGTCCACATTATTATAAAATTCCTGTATTACCGAAACCCCTGGTGGCTCTGACCAGAAAAGGAAAAGGCCCTCTGCCAGTGAAGTCATCTGCCTGGTCCACCAGAGCCTCTTTGATGGCATCATACCCCACCAGAACCACAACACGCTGAGGGCCCAGGTGCAACGTCATTACAGGGCCATAACTCTCACTGAGCTGCAGGTAGCACAAAGAGGAAAAACACTGAAGTCTTATACAGGTATACGTATAAATTAACATTTATTTTGCAACACTAATGTTTCTACTACTATTATTATTGTTATTTAACATCCATGTCTTGACATGTAGCTCAATCTCAATTTTATATAACTTAAAACAGTATAATGCAAATTAACAAATACTAAAAAAAGAAAATACTATATAATGATATGATGATAAATATACTATATTGTAAATGTAGGGGCTGTGCCATTGTTATCACCCAAAATGAGACAATACAGCACATATAATGTTGTTTTAAAGTGAAATGGATATTTTAACTTAAATGCATACATCAGCACTCATTGAATGATTGTGGGGGTCAAATTAACGACTGTTGGAACATGTAAATGGCTATATTTATTACTTATTTTATTTCATTTACGAGTCCACATCCTGACAGTGCTCCTGATTTACATAGTACAGTCTTATAATTACAACACATTTACATCAAATTTGAATTGATTTAATTTCACTTAAAACGAATGCATGTCCTGCATAATACAGTGCGCTTTCCAACAGATATAAAAGGATTTATGATGTGTGGGTGATTTGGCGAAGGAATGGGGGGGGGGGGCAAATGGGGGAGGCCCCAAAGTCCCCAAAGTCTCTTGAAACACCCCTGCTACAAAAAACCCGCTGAGGAACTCAACAGCCTTCTCGCTCTCTGTGAAAATCAACCCGTGTCTTCTCACACTGTAAACAAAAGCGTAGTGAGTGAGTGTCACCTTTAAGAAAGTCTTGAATGGCGCTTTTTTGTCCAGCTGGAGGACGTTTCCTACGACAGGCAGGCCGGAAGGTCCTGGAGGTAAACGACATTGTCCACCACTCTTCCTCTGCCTGAACAGCCACAGCAAACCTAAGCTGAGCCCCGCGAGCAGAAACACCGTGGCAGAGACGTCCATTTCACTGTTGTGTCCTCTGTTCTGTAACACTGCGAAAACACTGATTGCACAACAGTTTTCCTGACTTATATCACCCGCCTACGTGACTTCACTTGTTTGTGTGCACACGTGCTTTGTTTTAGTTGTTTTTTTTAAATGTTAATAAATAAATAAATAATAAACAGCATGAATTTTGAGATTAAAGTCAAAATCCTGATCTTTTTTCCTCAAAATTCTGACTGTAATCTCAGATTTATGACTTTTTTCTCAGAATTCTGAATTGAATGTTACTTTGAGTTTTTCGTAATATGGAGTATTTGGTGCCTTCCGGCCTGCAAAAAGATAAAAATAAAAAAAAGTGTGTCATAAAAACCCAACAAAAAGATGAACTAAACCCCCTGAATCTAATCATAACAGTGTACAAGTGCAAAATGTGCATCACACTGCTGATGTTGGATGCAGTTAGTGTGCCAGGTATACATCAAATATCCAACAGACTAAAGACACACATGCACATAAGATAAATAGTAATACATAACCCTCATGAGACACATCACATTAGATGAACTAACCCAATTAACTTAACGTGCATAGCCATATGTCCCACATTGTAAAGAAAACAAATTGATTTTATTGTGACTGAAAATACATTCCGTTCACTATAATAACCTCAGTATCTACCCCAGGCTTTTAAACACATTATTATCTACCAGCAAAAGTGAAAGGGGTTGACTGTATTGTTTTTAAGGTGTGTTTTTTGAGGGTGTTGTCACATTATCAGCACTAGGTTGGTTACCTTCGGCCTGGTTTTATGCACAGCTGTTATGATTTGCACATAAAAAGCACCTCAGTAGGTAGATGCAAATGAGTGCAATGTAGTTAGTGTTTGCCAGTCGACCATTTCACTGTAAAAGTGGAGGCAAAACGAAACACCAATCAGCCGTGATGTTGATGTCACATGACTGAACTGTCCGCATTCTGATGATTTTGAATAGCACTGAGCAAAGAGGTGTGCGTTGGCTGAGGAGGAAACCACAACATTCCTCCACTGTCCTTCTGTTGGTGACAGATTTTTGTGGCAGATATTGATGGAAACACAGAATAATTTTCTTTAACCAAATCTTTTAAAATTCAGTTAAATATATACAGTGCATATTCATTGGAAGCCGAGCTACAGACTTTGCTGAGTACAAATCCGGTTTGGGATTCAGATATTCAACATGGACATGATAAAATCTGACTTTTACTCTCCATTAGTCAGCATTTTCTGACAGAGAACTGATGTTTGTAATCTCCCGTCGTCTTTTCTTTGTTCATGCTTCACCAATGTAACATAGCCACGTGACCGCATGACCACAAGCGAAGCACGGCTGAAACAACGGCCTATGTTTACCTGAAAGACTACAAACAAGAACTGCCATGTCATCATGCATTGTCACCTGTGTCTGCCTGAACATGTCGAGCCTACAAGAACTCCACAGTGAACTTGAGAAAACACGTTTTTTAATTATTGTTTTAGCTGTGGATAGGTTAACGTACACACACACACACTATAAAGTTCATGTTTTTCCATGTGATCTCTGCCTGCTGAGCCTGTCGTGCTGTTTTACGAGTTTCAACAAAGAACATTTATTTATAATCCAATCCGATCTTTATCTATATTTTTAAGTGCTGTACAGAAGAATAAATAAAAACCATAATGAAAACAGATCAAATAAAATGAATAAAACAAAAAACAGACTTAAATGGAAATAACATCAACAACTTAAACTGTGTCAAAGGCCAATGAATAGAGGTGAGATAACAGGCAGGGAAGAGGCCTGTCTGATGTGCAGTGGCATGGTCCCCTCTGAGCTTGAGTTTAGTTTCTGACACAGTCAGGAGCGAGAGGTAAGTTGGGGAAAGGCCATTAAGGGATTTAAAAACTAAAATGAATCCTAAAATTTGTGGGCAGCCAGTGGAGTGAAGCTAAAACGGGGGGAAATGTGCTCGTAATTACGAGTTCCAATTAAAAGACTGGACACGTGGTCCTGTTAGCGTAACTGTTCTAGGAATACGGTCCCGTCCCCCTACGAGTGGGTCTTAGAAGTGTGGAATTAGCATCACAGTTTCAAGCCTCGGACCGAGGCTCAGACCAAAATACTGAGTCAGTCTGACTTATTCGCCTCCTCGTGTAAATTATCATGTTATATCGCATTATGAGGTATAAATTATAACGCTATATCACATCATGTGATGTGACAGTATCATTCTGATCCTTGTTAAGAATTAGACACAACTGAAAAACTGTGAACAAAGATTCACATCGACAGTTAAAGAGCTGTAACTGCAGTTCCCCGCTGCCTTACTTCATATACTGTGCATATAAACACAAACCATACTCTGGATATTTAGATTTTTATTAAAAAATGTGTGAGATATATGATAGTTGTTACAATATGTATGCTTTCTGTGTTGTGTAAAAACCATGTCAACAAAGAACCAAGAAATGGAACACAAAAATGACAAGACAACATTGAGGGGGTGAAGCTGATCCTTAAATGCTGCCCTGTAAAGGCCTGTAGGTGGATGTCCTCTGTTCACCGTGGCATAGCGACGATCTGGTGACAGCGAGGCACGTTGGCAAAGCCACTGTACTCTGGAACAAGGTTTATACTGTCTGGTCCATCGGGGCAGGAAAAGGTAAAATGCTGCAGCAGTGAAACGAGGAAGAGGAAAAGCTCCATGCGCGCCAGAGATTCACCAACACAGGCTCTTTTCCCTGTGAAGAAACACAGGAAGAAAGCGGGAGTGAGATTTAAGTACCCTCTGTTTGTAAAAGGACAGGAAGTGAGTTATAGATCGGGGTCGTGAGATTGTTTGGAGGCCAAATCGTTATGTCGAAAAGATAACTTGTCACGGCTCGGTGTTTTACCTGCAGAAAATGGCATGAATGCAGGACTTTTCTTAAAGTTTCCATTCTGGTCCAGGAAATGCTCGGGGTTAAATGACATGGGATTTGCCCAGTACTTTTCCTCTCTCAGCACAGAGTGCAGCAAGGGAATAATCACAGTGTCCTGTTGCAACAAGAAATCATGTGAACTTCATACAGTAACATTGCATGTTGATCCATTTAATGCTGCAGGGTGTACAGTAAACAAAAAAATACCTTGGGAATGGTGTAACCCCGAAAGGAGATGTCGTGCAGGGCATAGTGGGGGAGACTGAAGGGGACGATGTCCATAAAACGCTGCACCTCATGGATGAAAGCATCTGTGAAGGATAGGGACTTCCTGTCCTCCATGTTGGGACTACGGCCTCTTCCAATTACACTGTCAATCTCCTCCTGCAATTTTTCTACAAATAGGAAAGAAAAAATATCCACAATTGAAAATGTCCCATTTGTTGTAAAATGTAAGCAGCTGTGTCTTCGTGTGAACACCTACCCTGTATTTCGGGGTATTTGATGAGCACGCTAATGGCGTATCTGATGGTGGAGCTTGTGGTTTCTGTTCCTGCTAGGAACAAATTCAGCAATGTCGCCTTCAAGTTGTCCTGGTGGAACTCGGTTTTGGCATTGTGCTTCTCCTAAGAGGATTAAGAGGTATTATTGCACAGCACAATACAACATTACGACACGTTACAATACAGCTTTTAACAGCAGGCAATTTCTAACACCTCATATGCAATGGAGCCTTCAAGTGAAACATTGCTCTTTCACTCTGAATGAGGCGGCGTCCCGCGTTGATGAACGTCGTTGAGCATGCACAAGTGTATTTAGATATTGTCATATACTTTGTTTTCTATGTGCATACTTAATGTTTCCAAAAAGTTGCCAAACTAACAAAGTGGACATTTTTCAGTTACTACATTTTTGTGTTTGAGTCTGAGAGGACATGAGAAACATGAAGTATACACATGTACAAAGAATGTGCATGCAAAACATACAATGTGGCACAAAAATAACGCCAAACATTGTACTGTGGTCTCGAAAACAATGAGTGATCATAAAGTTCTCTCCAACCTGATTCATTTGGATGAGGAAGCAGTCGATGTAGTCTCGTGGGGAGCTGGCGTCCAGTGTCTCCTGATGCTCTTTGATTTTCATATTGATAAAGTTTCTCACCTCTACTATTTCTGCAAAAAAAGTGTGTTGAGGGCCAGGCAGGTGGTCCATCAGCCAGGGAAAGATGTTGTACAGCTGTTGGAAAGAGGCGCACAGCAAAAACACCAAAGCTACCTTTAAAATCTACATAATAGATGTACTATATTATATATATATTTGTAGGAAGCTGTTACAAAATATTTTCTTATAAGCTCCAGTGCCGTGCATGCTGTGAGAAACAAGTCACAGCATGCCTTATGTTTTATGTCTAAGCCAAACTATTGCTGTTGCTATTGCTTTCCTGAATTAATATGGTTTATAGTTCTTAAAGCTGGTGCATGATTTAAAGGGCGTTGTATGACATAGACACCGGGAGTAGACTGGATGCAACGCTGTCAAATCATTAAACGAGTCCACTCACCTGACCCAGAAGACCACTATTGAACCTCAAAATGCCAGCTATGATGTCGAGGAGATGCAGGAACTGCTTGTCATCATAAGTAAAGCGCTCGCCAAACACGATGCAGCAGATCACGTTAGACACGGTGCGGCTCAGTAAGGACGATGGGTAAAATGGTGCACCTCGAAAAGAGGGAGATAACAGAGGTCTTATTTTACGTGACAGGGGTAGAGTGTGTTGGGCCACTGCACACTAAAGGGTTGTTGTTATAAACATACAACATCCTGCTAACATTACTCCCACTGGCACATGGTTTCTGAAAACTAAGCAGATATTATTGCGGGTTATCTCCCTCCCTGTTTATTATCTAACCAGCGAGATACAGTCATCATTTTTAACTTTTCTTTGCTCTCATTGTTGATCACATACTGATCTTGCATGAAAACTGTGATCTGATGACAACAACAACAGCTTCAATGCACACCTTTGTACGATTCAATGCAATCCCGCATGTGTTTGCTCTCCTCCTGGATCCACTCTTCCATGCCTTTGCGTCCCATCCCAAAGTCTCTCAGGGTGGTGAGTGTGAAGCGACGCAACTGCTGCCAACGCTCCCCATTGCTGATCCCCAAACCTGGCAAAAATGAAGCGAGTGCTTGTTGACTGCACACAGTTGTGAAAACTGCGGAAGCATGACCGATTCCTACACAGAGATGACAGATTTGAAGTGTGCATGTTACCATAGCCATCGGTGACCTTTTCTAGAAATGGTAGTGACCATCTGCCTGTGAAGTCATTTGCCTGGTCCACCAGTGCCTCCTTCACAGCATCATATCCTACCAGGACAACCGTTCGCTGCCAGCCCAGGTGCACCGTCATCACTGGACCGTAGGTTTCACTCAACTGGAAAACAAAAAGCAATGCAACTCTCAGTTGTTTTTTTATCGTGTAAAAAGAGTTCCTGAACTCACCTTTAGGAAGCTTTTAGCCGGGGCATTTTTGTCCAGTTTTGCTAGGTTCCCTATGAGAGGAAGTGCAGCAGGTCCTGGAGGCAAATTATATTTCTTACTGCTTTTTTCTCTGAAAAGCCACAGTAGAGCTACGATTAGCCCTGCCAGTACCACAGTTGCACCGAAGTCCATAATGTTCTGCCCTTCTTGTCTCTTGTAAGCAGATCTTTCTTGCGACCGCTTTCACTCTGCTCTGACTCTCTGTTATCTCTTACATTTGTAGACCCGACAGGGAACTGGCAGGTGTGCTGCAGTGGGCCATGGGTGAACCTCGTGTTTACTATTTGTGCACCTTTCCCTAAAAACACTGGCTCAAAACCAGTATGGTGCAAGACTGACGATACTGACATGACATTGCATCTTTTTTTTTTACTGTCTATAACAACAGTTTACTATTTGTGCACCTTCACCTTAAGAAACACACGATTACGAGATTGACATGACATTGCATGTTTTTTTTTTTTACTGTTTTCATGATCACAGTTACAACGGATGCATGAGTGAAACTTTCACAACTGTTAGGTCGAAGATGGGCTTACAATATGTGGTAAATAAATAATTTGGTTAAGAAAGCGCTGCCCTTGTGGTTGGTCTCATAAACTTGGACCCAAGTTAATTTGGTTGGTTGGTTTCATTTTTCAACACTCACACACCACAAGGTGTCCAGCCCACATGGACTTACAAGACACATTGACAAAAATGAAAATAAAAACTAATAGCACAAATAGGTAACTCTCCTTGTCTCCCTCATATTTGTGGACCCGACAGGGAGCTGGCAGGTGTGCTGGAGTGGGCCATGGGTGAACCCTGTGGTTCTTGTGTTTTCTGTTTGTGCACCTTTCCCTAAAAACACTGGCTCAAAACCAGTATGGAGCAAGACTGACGAGATTGACATGACATTGCATCTTTTTTTTACTGTCTATAACAACAGAGCTATTGAGCAATAATGCTTTGACGTTTTATATTATTGTGTTGGAGGTTAATGGGTGGAGTTTACCAGCATACATTGCATAATGTGTTTCAGTTATTATAGGTTACATCTAGCACCTGCTGTAATTAACTTCATTACTGGTCCTTGTTCGTTGTGTTTTTGTGTATGTCTTTTTCTTTGCTGTTTTCAAAAACGTTAACACAAGATAGTTTCAGGAAATAATGTCTGTTTGTATGCGGTTACGTTTCGTGCCGTTTCCGTGTGCATATTTTGCGACTTCGCAGACTTTAGCAGCAGATCTAGCGACTTTCTGTCATAAACTCAATACTTTACCAGAAGGAAAAGCACAATTCTGCCGCACAAGTGAGATCCATTTAACTGTATTTACTGTGGGCAGAGAGTCAGACACACACACAGAGCACAGATAGAGAGTCAGAGACGAGAACGAGCTGTGGATGTGCAGGGTTAGGGTTGCTTTTTCATTCAAGTAAAAAAAGTTTTCTCCTCTCTTTATTTCACGATTCAACTTTTTTCACCCCTGTGTGTAAAATCGCTAAAGACAGGACATGTTCTAGTGATATCGAGCGTCTTTTCAGACTGACTTTAGTTACTTTTCATTGACAGTAGTTGGTAACACTGTCAAACAATCTCCAAACACAAGACAATTAATGACAGCGCGAGAGAGAACTGGGAATGTGACGTCATCGTTTTCCTAAAGTAACTATATTTGCTGTATTTGTACGCGTAAAGGCAAGGCCGGCGTATTTCAGGTCCCCTAAAACAAACCCGTTTCCATGTGGACGGCCCCTAAAGCATGTAGGCTGAAGGATTTTCCATCACTGATGCTGGATGTTTCTCTCAGCACATACTGTAAATTCCTTTCTGGTACAAAAACAGAGCACACATTCAAATCCAGCTCAAATCCAACAGATTATTTTTACTGTAATACAAAAGCTCAGCAGCACGCCATGGTGATTCTGGGTTACAGTGTGCTCTCCCCTCCCCCAACTTCAAACATCCTTCCTCTCCAAATGTAGGCATTGGCACCAACAACAAACAGAGGGTGAATGTTGAGAGATTGCAGCACAGTCACGATTTTTTTCAGAGCTTCACCGTTGTGCTGCGACTTAAACGTGCGATACTGGTTTGTGCAGGTGGTAGGTGATGCAGCAATTTGTGAAAGCAGGGCAAAAGGAAGTCAAACAGATTGACTTGGAGCAATGGAGCAAATGTGAACGAGGAACAAATATTTACAGCAAGCGTGGGTTTAAAAAAAAAAAAAAAGAAGTACAAAATCAATTCAGTGAGGAAACTCTACTGCTTTAAATGTGAGGCATTTGATTCCCCATAAATGTCTGTGTTGCTTCGTGGAATCATTTTACTTAGTCACCTGTGGCATGGAACAAGTGACACAACACAGATAGAGTGTTCATGAGTCACAATCATGAATGATTCACCTGAGGAGCATGGGCACGATGCCAGGAAAAACACCTTCATTAATTTATAAACTACACATACACTGTACAATATATAACTCAATGAGTAATTAATTAATTAACAACAATGCCTTTATATTATAAAGGAATACCAACACAGGGGGAACAAAAGGTCTTTGAAACAGTTCATCTTCCACATCGCACTTAAAAAGCAAATCCTCCACAGTCAAATGCGTCAAAGTCGGAGTCTCCCTCAAAGTCAAAGCTGTTGAAGTGCGGGGAGTCGATGTCCTGGCCACAGGCGTGGAAGGAACCTCCTCCAGGAACCTCAGAGAAGCCTCCTGAGCCATGACCGATCTCTGGAGCTCTGCTGGTGAGGGGAGAGGTAGGGGAGCAGGAGTTGAGGTAGGCCAGAGCAGAGGAGGCAGCTGCCCCTCCCATCAGCAGGCACACTGCCCTCACTGCCCGCGCATCACTGCTGTTGCCATGGCGGAGGCAATCTGACACACGGTTAGGAGGGGCAGAGGAAACGCTACACAGAGGCCGCCGTGGTCCACCACCTGCATGGACAAAACAAACTGACTTGTTGTATACCAATCACAATATATAAAGCATGTTTGTACAATTGTATCATCACTTTAAAATCTAATTTATTTGGTCAAATGAACCCATTCTATGTGCAGAGGTGTTTGCTTAATGGAGGCTGCATCTATTAGGCAAAATTGTTTCCACAGCAACCTGAACAGATACGATATTTCACACTTTCAATGTTGAGAGGCTTTGCTGAAATCGAGCTGACGCATAAACCAACAAAAGAGAGGAGATGCCAGAGAGTGGGAGAGCACTTTCTGGTATGTGAGGGCCTGCATAGTTCCCTAATGTAATTTGGAAAGGGAGGGGTGAGTCCTCCAGTTGTTGCACTCTGCGGTCTCACCACTAGAGATCACTAATTCTCACTCACTGGACCTGTAGCAGGTAAATAGTGCGTTTACATGCATGTTAAAAGTCTGATTTTAGTTAGACTAAGACAATAATTTGGTTTTCTTAATGTCTTGTAAACACTTGAGTCCGACTTAGGCTTAGTCGGACTAACATATCTGGATAATGCAATTCATAGTGCGATTACTCCTGCATGTATACGCTTAGTCAGACTGGAGTGGGACATGGCTCCCAGGTCTTTGACCGAAAGTAGAAGGAGACAACGTATAAACTACAGAACTGTTGCCGGAAAAGAACAACAGAATAGACGACACAAAGCTACGGAGATGACTCATTTGAGACATGTACAGCAGGTACGAAACATACTGAAGGGTCCTACATTGCACTTTGCCGTTTGTTTTTCTGTGACGTAAAGGTCAACAGGTCAACTGATCCAATAAGCACTAGCTTATAGAGAGATACAGCGCCACCTACAGAGGCGGAGTACACGGCCAATAAATCCCTTTTCTCCTCCGTGTGCATACATGAAATCAGCAAGTTGTCCGATTGCCTGTCTTAGTCCGACTACGGCCTTAGCTCGGTTAAACTGTGCATGCAAACGCATAAATGCATAATCGCTTCATCTCCAAACATTTTTTTATGGGGCTCCACTTTTTTTTTATTTGACAACTCTCCAGCAACCTGTTAAGGACCAACCCAATGTGTAGGTCCTGAACCCGTTTCTGAGAATGACTTACTATAAAAGCATGGTTTAACCACAGTCAAGTAACTACAGATGACCAGACTCAGACTCTTGAGCTCACCTAGGTTTTGGCCTCTGTCTCTGAAGGAGCCTCCTCGCTCAGCGTCTCTGAAGGAGCCTCCTCGCTCAGTGTCTCTGAAGGAGCCTCCTCGCTCAGTGTCTCTGAAGGAGCCTCCTCGCTCAGTGACTTGAGACAGAGGAGGTGGAGAAGTGCTTTTACAGACCAGGGGTGACCCAGGGTCTTTGTCGATGCACGAGTCTGGCAGGGAGTCCCTGTCTGTGATGCAGGGTGTGATGCTGTGCTGCCTCTGAAGGGTCATTTGCTGCATGACACCCTAGACAATGACAAAAAAACAAAACAAGGTCATTATATAACAGAGGCAAACCTTGTTAACATTATATCAGTATTTTCATTGTAAATTACTCAGAGATATACATGTGTAGCTGTTATTTCCCATGTCTCATACCAGATATTGTTAGATAATATGTAAGAAATGAGTCATGAAACTTCTGCTGACTCACCTCTCTCACTTTTCTGATCAAGTTCAGCCACAAACTGTGAAAGATAAACATAAAAGAATGTTTTGTTACGTTTGACACAAATATTTCACTGACAACTCAAAGGAAAGGGCAGTGAACAGTTCCCAATCTGATAACCAGGTTTTGTAAACATGCCTGATAGTATGTGGGACAAAGGATGTTTGTGCGTGTGTGTGTGTCTTTAGAAGGCTGTGTGGACCAGTTGTCAACCAAACCTATCTTTGTGAGGACATTTTGGCTGGTCCACCCAACCATCCAGGCCTTTGAGGATTAAGACCTGATTTTAAGGTTAGGGTTAGGCATTTAGTTGTGATGGTTAAGGTTAGGGCAAACATCATCATCGTTAAAGGGCTTTTGGGGGGTTAAGACCTCATTTTATGGGTCAGGGTTAGAATTGGGTTTAGGTAATGATTAGGGTAAAGATTAGGTCTGTGTGTGTGTGTGTGTGTGTGTGTGTGTGTGTGTGTGTGTGTGTGTGTGTGTGTGTAACTCAGCAATGAGAACCTTAATCTGTCTTGACCAGTCATTCCACACTGGGTTATGATGCACAGACGGTTTGCAGGATATACTTTTTTTCAGTTTGCATAATAGATTTGCTGAATTTCTTCAAGCTTTTACCAAGCATTTATTAAGTAGTGCATGTTGTAATTAAGCTATCAAACACAAACACACAGTTTATCTCTTGGAAATAGCTGGTGCACCTATTCAAAATAATACAAAATGCCAGTAAAAATATGAATTACTTTAATTCTTACTCATATTGTTTTTTATTGCACTACTGTATATTAGCAGGCCTTATGAACTTGAAATTTGATTGGGATTGTGTTGATGTCAAGTTTGGTTGTACTGTGTGTATGTGTGTCTACTGTATTTTGTCTTTTTTATTTGTTTTTGTACTTCTATCTGCAAAATTGTCACAAAAAAGTGACAATAAAGCTCTGAACTGAATTCGGAACTGGGCTGAACTCATTATGGGGACTTGGACGGTGGACATAGTGTAGAATTTTAACGTTAAAAGGGTATGTTCAAAGGGTGACTGTTTTTTATTCAGGTTTAAATGAGATTTGGATTCAGACAAATACAGGATAGTAACAGTGTGTGTGTGTGTGTGCACACTCATGTTCATGTGAGGCAGAGAGACTCGCCTGCAGTCGTCCGGATTGTCTGTGAGCAACAGCAGGAACTTGTTCTGTGGCAGAATGAGAGCAAAGCAGCAGTCCCTCCTGCCCCCTGGAGGCAACCTGGGCAGGTCAAGGATTTCTCGTCCCTCTGCAATGGACTCACAGCTGGTTTGTAATGCTATCACCTGATCTGGAGGGGATTCAGCATCACGGCACACCAGCAGGCTGCCCTCCATGGTCAGCACGAGGTACTTTTCTTTCCACTGTTTGAACATGAAGCCTCCTGCAGAAACGGCAGTTTAACAGAGGGATTACCTTCAGTACAGTTTGTCAATTTTTACACATCCCTTGTTGTCATTTGCTCTCATTCACTTTGATTTAAACAGCTGACAGTGCCCTGATGCTGCCTGACACAGTATTCTGTAAATCCACATAGTTATATTGAAAAAATAATAGCTAAATGTCCCAGACATTAACCATTTGTGTAATGACATTAATAGATGAAGAGCACATGCTCTATTTCACCATATAGAGGATTAATGATGAGCTGAGAGAGATGAACTGTCTATTCATGATATATACTTTGAAATACAGACTCATTATACTTTTCATATTATGTAAAGTATACTAGTAAAGTTATTTTTATTTTATCTACTAGCACACAGAGCTAAGAGAGCAAAAATCTGAACTCCTGACAGAGCTGATAAACAGTATCATCTGCATCCGTCCTCTGACGCCACCGTTAAATCAAATCGAGGGAGATTTAAAACAGATGTAACATAAATACAAAGGCGTAAAACATTGGCTGACTCTGTCTTTGGGAATTCTATAAAAACATCTGGCAGCAACTGACGGTGTCAGTGTCAAATATTCACTCACGCTTAGAAAGACGTCTGCATCAGGACAACATAGATGTCCTGATAGAATAATATTTGTCTCATATGTGATAATAGCAATAATAATAATTATAAGGATTTAAAATGACAACTTTATCCTTACTTAACTTGACTTAACTATTTAACTGTTTTCTGGTTGTATTATTTCACATAGTATAGCTTTTATCCTCCAGATCTGCTCTAAATTCAAAAGATTGTTGCATGCGTGTGCTTCTTTGGGCTGTTTTTATTACTGTTAAGCACAAATAAATGTTGTTTATGCACGATACAAGTCGCCTTGCCTTGCTAGTGGCTATTAATAATGTTGTAAAACCTGATACATGATATATTTGACTCAGATTTAATCAGAAGAAATACAAATATCAGACATTTCTGCACACAACGGTGAATAATTGCATGCTAATGAAGAGCTGAAAGGGCCTACCATATTTCTTGAGGAAGCCTTGGTGAATGCCTGCTGTGCTCATGCCTGTGGTCATCACTGCACTGTGGGATGAAATGAGAGGCAGAGATTCTGGTGAGGGAAAAATAGGGCAAAGGAGAGAGAGAATAATCCCCCACCCCTGTTTAGGCCCTCCTTCTTTAAACCTGTGAGTGGAATTGGAGCAGTTCTGACCAATGGGCACAAACTCGTGCGAACATGTGAGGCCCAAATAATCAGACTTGCAAAGAATAAATCCCAAATAGGACAAATCCAATGATTTTCATCACCTCCATCACCAGATGTTGTATCTGACATTCTTGTACTGTCTCTCTCGCTCAGGAAAAAAATCACAGATTTAAGCCTTTATTTGCAGCTCTGTGTGCAATGTACAAGTTGGTCTTTGACTCATACAATTATGCTCAAGCGTGTCTTGAATTAAGCCGGCGTAATAAATATTAGTCAACATGACTAATGACTATAAATCCTTGACACTTCAACCCAGGAGCATCAACCTCAAACAACCTGGGGGCCAATAAGCATCTAGTCTGGTCAAGAAGGGGCCGGTCTAGAGAAAAACAACCGTTCAGTAGTATATGAGTTTAAAATATAACCCAATATTCCATAATGATACCGCGATTAAGATATTCAGGATGATTGTTCACAGTATTTCAGAGTAAAAGTGTTTGTTTTGATATGAAACAATGTGAACTTCACAATAAAAACATATTTATGATGCAAAATAAATCTAAAATTAATTACAAGTGTAATTGAAACGCCAAACAAGATGTATATGTCCTTAAATGTTGAATGTTATACATCTAATAATGTGATATTTACAATCAAATGTCTTATTATTACTGTTCTAAA
Source organism: Solea solea (assembly GCF_958295425.1). Taxonomy (NCBI): domain Eukaryota; kingdom Metazoa; phylum Chordata; class Actinopteri; order Pleuronectiformes; family Soleidae; genus Solea; species Solea solea. The sequence continues at coordinate 22,040,049 of NC_081140.1, read as the reverse complement.
AATAATGCTGATAACTAGTGTTGGGCCACAGCACCTCTGCTTTAAGAAACTGATAAATGTGTTATTTTGAAACTGCATACATGTTTACCATATTTTCTGGATGTGCTCCAATAAAGGGACTGGGACATAATTATACTGTATGCTCATTGTAGCATTGCTAAAACAACCTATTGAATTTGAATTTTGGCACCGGACTAATTCACAAGAGCTTGTGATTAAACTGTGATCAGATCTGCATCTCAGTGTATCTCTGTGCCCTTGGATGTCCTCTGAGTCAGGGTCTGCCCACTCAAGCAGATTAAATTAAGGGAGATTATTATACTTGCAGAGCGGGAAGCCTGCTGTTATGCTGTGGATAGGCCCAAACAAAACTTTAATCTGCCCAAGCGAAAAACCTCCAAGATAATAACTGTTTTTCCAGTGTGGCATATCCAAGCTGGATTAAACTCTCCCCTCATTGTCTCAGCCTGTGCTTGCACATCACAGCTGGAATCATATTATATAACAGGAGGGATCATAGAGACACTCCCATACCTCAATCCACCATATCCCATAATATATCCATGATAAAGGGTCTGTAAAATGGTGGTAGCATGATAGAAAAATATGTTAAAAAAAATACACACATTTTGAATAAAAAATATTCAATTAAAACTATAAATGACAACATATTGGTAATTATACTGTAGTTTTCTCCAGAGATTCTATTTTCACTTTGCCCTAATCCAAGGAGGTCAGAGGAAGTGCAGCATTTGTCTATTTATTCACAGCATGCAGAACAAAGTGCATAAAGTCTATTGAATGTGGATGGAGCATCTCTTAACATACAGTAGCTTTCTCCACCATTATCCCGCGATAAACTCACTCTTCTTCTACCGGGTAACTTCCACCCAAGTTTCCCTCAGTCACTTGAGCAGTGCCGCCGTGAGGAGACATGAAGTAACGACGCCCGTCTTATTTGGGCCAGTGTATCATATTGCACTAGGAAGGACGACGATATTTCTGTCCATCACAGCTTATGCTTGTGATATAAATCATTTAAATTGTTGGTCCCAAGGAAAATCCAATATGGAAAATGACTCAATGTTCCTTGATGTATTTGGTTTTTGGTTTAAATAATGAGCCTGGCATCCATTCAGAAACACAATCTTTGTCATTCTTTTGGGATTCATATTGTTGTGGGAGTTACTGTATAGTCTTCATGACAAACAACTTCCCACACATTCATTCACTTGGATGAAGGAGAGATTAGTCACTTTACAACTTTTCTTTACACATGGAACCAGAGAAAGATACAGATTTAAAATAAAAAAATACTTGAAAATCAAACTATACACCAATAAAAAGCCTGCTGTTTATAGCTTGCTGTATAACAGGACTGGATACTGAAAAGTCAAGTGATAATGGAACATGCACATCATCATCATCATCATCATCCTCCTCCTCCCCACAGTGACTGCTGTGACTTTTCCATTTACCAGATGTGTGTTATCAAGTTCAGACTCAGACATGAATAAAATAAAGCAGATGCTCTGAATCTAGGAGTGTCACACTCAAATCATGGGTTGGGCTCAGTAGGAATCTGAACTCCAGTGTCCTCATTCTAGAGACTATGACTCATTTGGCAGACTGAACTCTTTGAGGGGTTTTTTTTGTCTTAATGTTCACAACACAAAACATATTGTGACATGAACAAATAAATAAACAACAAATAAATAAATAAATAAATGTCCAATTTTCACCCTGTTTTTTATATTTGTCTCTCAAAAGGAAAAAAAAAAGAACAGAGCAGATGTTTATGCTGTAGCACTAAAACAAACAAACATGCATTTAAATTTAGTTGGACTCAAGTATGTTAGTAAATAGATTAATTCAATTTGTTCTCCTAAGGGATTGATTCAGTGGCTTATTAAAACAGTCAAACATTGAGGAACAGCAGAGAAAAACAAAGAAATATGAAGAATAGCTATATAATGTGCAAATTAACGCAACAACAGCGCAAACTGTCGAGTAATTCTTTGTGTTGAAATGGTGCGGTGCTCTAACCGTGGTCAATTTGTGGCTGTTCTTTCCTTAGCTCATTAAAAGTACCTTTATTTATGTGCATTTTACTGTGTCTCATATCACTGGTATTTTCCCATTTGTCTTATGTTTTACAAAAAAATGGAGAGTTGGAGAAAAAGTTAAAGAGCATTTCATTTTACAAAAAGAAAAAAAGGCTAAACTATCTAAACCAAGATGAGAAGGAATAAAGTGAAACACACACAAAGAATTACCCAAAAATACAAGTGACTGAAACACACTGAAATGAAGTGAAGTGAAACTTAAAGGAACCAAAGCGAACACAGGAGAACACAGAAACTAAATACACTCCAGGGATAATTAAGCACAGGTGGAACTAATAAGACACAGGTGCAGACAGGACAGGAAGTAATGAACACACAGGCAGAAACTACTAAATAAATCCAGTGGTCATGACAATTTCAGCCGTCAATAACTATACACATCATGGCTGCAACCAGCTTATGTTCATTATCAATTCATCTGTCAAATATTTTCTCAATTAATCCGTTTGTTATTTGGTCCATGAAATGTCTTTGGCATAAAACTAACAAAAGTGCAATAAATACACAATAAAAAATATGGGCTTATAGGAAAATCATCCTTCTTAATTAAACAGTTTTTCATATGTTTTTCTAGTGCTTTTTCAGACACAGAGTGCCTGTGATGCAACAGTATGTGAAGAGTGAGGGATTTGTGGTGTTTGCCACCAGCAGAGGGCAGAAGAGCCTCAGTAAACTCCTGGGCAGACTCAGGTCATGGAAGTCCCTGTGATGTATCAACATGTTGACAAGAGGAAAATGTTAGCTCATTGTTGGTGACTCTGCATGACGTGCCTGTAGCTGGGAGAGCAGGAGGAAGGTGTTTCCCATGTGTTGCATCCAATCTCTCTCCCTCTCTCTCTCTCCTCAGTAACCAACAGGTTGTTTTGTTTAGCAGACAGTGGAGGAGCCCAGTGAGGATGTTGGTGCTGCAGCCTGCCTTTGTGTTTGCAACTCCCTTCACTTTAAAGTGTTGGTGTTTGGTGAATCGGGTTTGCAGGAGTTTGTTGTTGCTTAAACCTAAACACTGGAATCCTGGTTGCTGAAGCCCCTCCCCCTAACCCCCCCCCCCCCCCCCCCCCCCCCCCCCAAACACTCACTCCTTCCAGGTCCATCAAGCCCCAAAGCTGTGTGTTTTTGAGCAGAACACCCCTCTTTTTTGTGCAGGACCCCCTGGTGACCCTCTTCCCTTTCTCTTTCTCTCTCTCTCTCTCTCTCTCTCTCTCTCTCTCTGTGTGTGTGTGTGTGTGTGTTCCTATCCGGGAGCACTGAGAGCACCATTGCTCAAGCTCCTATTGAAAAGAGAGCATATACAATGGGGTCTTTCTCAGTCCCTCTCTGTCTCCATTAAAGACCCTGTGGGAACACAACACTGTCCACAGAGCCACTCTTAAAGGGCCAGTGGGACAGTCACAGTGGGACCCGCAGGTCTTTGCAACCTGACTCCCAGTTCTTCCTAATCGTTAAAACACGGGAGAGGAAACTTCAGGTTATTCCTGCACGGCCTGTGAACTCTGCAGGCCGACAGACGGAGAGAGAGCGCACCAGCATCACTGCTGTTCAAACAGAAACATCAGGTCAGACATCACAGTCTGCAACAACACAGTAAACACCACCACCACCATGCTGATGCATCTGATGGGAATCACCGTTTATTTAGACGGCAGCCACAGCACCCTGCAGTGATTCTGCTGATGTAATCCCCCCTATATGGTAGAGCAGCAGTAGATGCAAGCAGAATAGTTTTGTCCATAATCACTTGATCCAAGATTTGATCTTTTATATTTGTAACTTCTTTAGACTTTTGTACCTGTTTGCTCCCCATGTTCAGACCAAAATAAATAAAATAGAAATAAATACATTATACATTCCCCTTTATCTTTAACTGCCACTTTAATTTGTTTTCATTTTTAGGAATGTGTGTTTTTGAATTGTTATTGTTTTTGAGTGCCTGTGTGCTTAAAGGTGCGATGTGTAAGAACTAGTGACATCTAATGGTGAGACTGCACATTGTAACAAACAGAAAACTCATACTTTCATACCAGGAACTATGTTATTCTTCTCTGTGCAGTAAAGTCCGGCTTCAAACCATGAAAACCAAACAATTTGTATTATTATTTCTACACAAAAGTATAAAATAGTCTGTATCTGCCGATAAACCCCTCCTCTAAATGTTACAGACTGTACCTTTAAATGCAGCTTGAGAAATTTAGCAGCAAATCATTAAAATTCACATTATAATGTGACTTGGCATAATTAGTTTAAAGGTCAATGTTGAAGTTGATAAGAGGCTTCAGGTGTTAATGTGTTTGTGTATTCAGGTTTTTTGTTTGTTTGATAACCAGGGTGTGAGTATTGTTAACAATAATATAAACCATGCAACATTTTTTTTTATGAATAAGAAACATCATTAGAAACAGATGTGCGTACAGGTGTCAAAACAAAGCAAATTGACTGTTGTGAGGGGTTTTTAAATCAACCTGCCACGTTTTTTTGTCTGTGCGTAAAGACACTCATTGACGCTCAGCACAGGTCTGTGATTGACACAGGCTCACGTGCATGTGCTACTTTGTTTCCAGAGGGAAATGGTTGATTTACTGCGCCATTTACAACCTCGTTGGACCCGCGGGTAATTAAAAAGCGAATGGGGGATTGTGATACAACAATCAGCATGCCGCAGGGTTTCTCACACATCCTCTGAGAAAAGGAGGGAGACCCAGGAGGAGGAGGGGGAGGAGGAGGGAGGAGGAGTGTGAGGAAGGGAGGAGGGAGGGTGGAAAGAACTTGAGTTGAGGAATTTGAATCCTGTTTGAAGGGGGTGAGAGGGAAAAAGAAAAGAGCAGGGGGGGAATGTCTGAGTGAGTCTGAAGGAACCGGTGGGCAGGAGAGGACAGACGCTCGGGACGAGGAAACACTGGTTTAAAAATACTCCCCCGGTGTCTAGAAATAGACTCAAGCTTTTAGGACAACTTGACCAGCGGCAAAAAAAAGTGAACTTTTATCTGTTTTGTTTTGTATATTCTTACAGTAGTTCTTTCTATGCGCTTTTTCGGTGGGGGCTAAACGTCTGTTGGACAGCCGTGCGCATTTTGGATCAAAACAACAACACAAGGGAGGACATAAGAGGACTTGTGAGTGTTGTCATTCTGTTAAAAAAGGAACTGAGAGGATCGGATTCACTTTCCACATTTGCGGATAACCATCGGATCATTTCGGGATAAAAGCGCACAACTTTGGATGTTTGAGATGCGGTGATGGAGTCCGGCGCTGTTTCCACCGTGACTTCGCCTCTCGTGAAGCTGCTTTTCACAGGAGCCATGAGTTCGTCTAAAGTGTCACTTTTGATCCTCACGGTCGCTTTATGCGTTTGGAGGGACGTAACCGCGGGGACACTGACAGGTAAGATGTCCACCGACTCTGCGCCAACCACAGCCGCGCTCTATCCAACCAGGCTGATGTTTGGCAACTTTAGTGCAAAGCAGGCAAACATCGCTAATGAGCAATTAGCTCAGTCAGCCTTTTTTTCTCTGCTCATAACTCGTTAAATCAATTTGTTCACGGGTGGAGAGTGCAACCACAACTGCAAGTGTCTCCTCCACATCTGGACAACATGAACATTCATTACGCACGCTTTAAATGAAGGGGCTGCAAAAACAAGGTGAACAGAGAAAACAAATAAAGGATCACTGTTAGTGGTTTAAACAGGCTGAGGGTTCAAATAAAAACTGCTGATGTTGAGTAAGTGGCAAGAGAAGGAGATGAGTTGGTAAGTTTTTGTTTTTTTTCTTAAGAGCTGATACAAAGCTAGAGTAAAGACAAGTCATGAGATCAGGTGCAGCCAAAATCCTCATGCAGACTTCAAGAGCTTTCATTCTTGATAGGGCCAGGGAGCCTTAACCCTAACCAGGACTGCTGTGGAATGTTATCCCAGGCAGGAAAAGACTCAAGAGCTTAAAATAAGTCATGCTGGGAAGTGATGGAATATCATGAAATCCACTTCACAGCCCCACTGTGGAGGAGAACAGATAAGACTTCAGTCTTGAATGTTGACTCCCTTAAGAAGCATTTATTCTCATACTTTGCCTCAGTGGGCTTTACAATCTGTACATGAAGCAACACCCTCTGTCTTGGTTCGGGGGAGGAAAGAAACCTCAATGAAGAGCCATAGATGATGACTGACATGCAGTTGGTTTTCAGATGAATGTATGAATCTCTGGAATCTATTGACATCTGCAAACAGTGGATTAAAACATAGAGTCCCTACAGGGGCCTCCACCTGTCAGCTCATGTGTTTTGACCATTACAGTCACGCTGGCTCTCTGGGAGCTGCACTTCTGCCCTCAGTAGATGTATGAGCAGGAGGGACGAAGATGACTAGACACTGCTGTGATTTATAAGCTCAGGTCGATGTTTTCTCCTGAGAATTCTTTCTCCGTGTCTCAGTTCCTATTTGGATGTAGGTACAGTGCAAGGCTGGGGGGCCCAGGGGTGAGGGGCAGAGGAGGGGTTCCTGCTTTGGTTTGTGAGTCAGAGTCAAACCAGCTCTGACTCAAGCAGTGGGAATGATGGATGGGGTGAGGGTGCAAGAGCAGAGGGGAAAGAGTGGGGAGGGGAGGTGGCAAAATGTGTAGCGATGAATCGGAAGAATGGCATGAAAAGGAGGCTAAATGTGAAAAAAAGGGCAGAGGAGCGGCAGTGAATGGAGGGGCTGAATTGTGCAGCAGAGAGAATGAAAAAGGAGGCGATAAATGCTCGGACTGTGTCGGGTATTTTTGGTATGTGCACGGCCACTGACATTTAACATGTGAGCATTTTCACTGAGTAGCAGTCGAAAGACGGGGTGGACAGAGACAGATCATGAAAAAAAGTGTGGGACCTCAAGGGAATTCAGGGGACAAAAGAGAGGAGATAAGCAGATAAGTGAATCAGGGGGCCACACACAAAGGCAGCTATTCTTGACACTGCATTGACTTTCATTCATTTGGACATGATCACTAACCATAACCATAACCAGTTAACGTCTAAACCCAACCATAACCAAACCTCAAGTCAAATCTTAGCCCTAAACTTAACCAGTTCCTATGAAATGAGGTTCTGCCTCTGTAGGACCAGGTTTTTGTCTCCATGTCCTGACAAAGTCAATGTTTATGCCAAAAATGAACCAAATAGAGACACACAATTGTCCCTCTCTACTTGTCAGGACATTCATAGACATAATTCCTCCTCATAGCCCTGTACCCAAACCAGAATTTTTCTTCACAGCCTTATAAAGACACATTCACACATGTTTGTGCAGCTATTCGTCTCAGCACACTGCATTAACGACACATTAACCAAATCAGAATTTATATTTTAGCCCTAAATTCAACCAGTCCCTGAGAAATTAATTCCTGCCTCATTAAGACCAGGTTTTGGTCTCCATGAGAGCTACTGGTCCCGACAAGGTCAGTGTTTATGCCAGAAAAGGTCCTAGAGAGGTAACAAATACAAGCACGCAGACACAAACACACTCAGATTGACCATGACCTGCTCTCTTTGTTTACCTCTGCATCCTCATAAAAGGGTTACAAGCCTATTGTTATATGAATGCAGCACTAAAGAGACATTGAAAGAAAGTAGGGCTGTTTTTGTTCAATGTGGCACTAGGAGGGAAAAAAGAGAAAACAAGTCAGGGCCATGCGGATTCTTAAAAAGGCTCAGTGAAGCTTAAAAATAAAGGGAGGAATGACTTTTGACGCCAAAAAAGCTCACAGAGACAGTGAGGCAGTGAAGCAGAGACACAGCCGGCTCCCAGAACAAGCTTCCACAATGCTGCTGACTGTGTGTGTGTTTGTGTCGATCATATGTTCTACATATGAGTGAAAGACATGCCGCCAATGTGTGTGTTCTTTTTTTTACTTTACAACACGGCGCTGAATCATGTGTGTTTACATCTGTGAGAAAGGTCACAGTGACGGGGTCAAAGGTTTAAGGTTGACCATGAAATGGACTAGCAGGGCGTGTAGACAAGCTTGAGAACGTCCCAAAAAAAAGAAACAAGTGTGATTTATTCTTGGCTCGAGTCAAGTTGGAACGTTCCCAAATTATTTTTTATCTTTTACCGTTAGCGCTTTTTTTTTTACTAAGTGCAGTGCAGATTTTAATTTGATGGAGAAGAAAGCGGAGGAGTCTGTGTCCTTGCCACATTTAATGCAAAAATCCTCAAACATGCGTTCTTTCCACTCAGCAGCATCTCTACTCTCCGCTCTGTCGGAAAAGTAAAAGAAGCCAGAGGCAGACAAACAAGTATATAATTCAGCATGTTCACGATCACCTTCCTCGTGTCACTTTGTGGACGTTGAACAGTTTCACAGACATCTGAGCTGCGAGCTTATCAACGCTGCCCCTGATTGTGTTTTTCCTCTGTGTGTGTGTGGATTTTATTTTAGATTACCTTTTGGACCTTTTTCTGGCATAAACACTGACCTTGTCGGGACAATTAATCCTCATAGAGATCAAAACCTGATCCTCACATGGCAGAACCTAACGTCTGAGGAGCTGGTTAAATTTAGGCCTACAATATGAATTGGTGGTTAAGGAAGTTAAAGTTATGGATAAGGCTTTGGTTCCACATTGAATGTGGAATGGAAATCATCATGGACTCGTTAGAATTATAGCTGCGCAAACCTGCGTGTGTGTGTTTGTGTTGAGCTCTCTGTGCTCTGACACTGTCGGCGCAGTCGTCCTCTCACAAGGACCCTTTGTCCCAGTATCAGTGTCTGTCCTTCTCAGGTCAACTCCTCTCTCTGTGAGGGACACGAGATAACGAGACTCACTGAAAACCTGGTGTTGTGCAGTTGAAGGTGTATGAACTCTGGAGTGTGATCACGTCTCGTCGAGTCGGTCCAGCATTAACGGACACATTAATCAGAGTGAACACACAAGCAGATGACGGCAGCAGATAAAAAAAACCTTGGGATATTTTTTTAAAAGAATAAAGGTGGAGACAAACACAATGTCACCGTATATAAAAAGTTTATTTACAACGAATAAGCATAATGTACACTTAAAATGAGCTGCTCCAAAAGTAGCTGATTGGCCCACAAGAGAGTGAAAAACAGTATTAATTTAAACAGCCAGATCAGATCAGATCAGATCAGATCAGATCAAACCAAACTTAACTTAACAAACACACTGCTCACAGGTTATCTGCACAGAGCACCAGCCCAGCTTTTCCGCAGCTTTTTAAGTCCACAGCTTGATTGCTGAATTGGAGACACCTGTGGAACAAGCAGAATGGGCGGAGCCACAAAGCACACACAGCTCACAAAGGAAAAAGGATGTCTCACACAGCTCCCTGGCACATAACAGCAGTCAATAAGGGATCCAAGCCAATAATTCAGACTAAATAAGTTCATTAAAAGTAATCGATGACTTCAGTTATTAAAGTATTCATGAATTAATAAATCTATAGTTTAGTCAAGATTTACTGAATACTATACGGAGGCAACCGTGATCATGATTATTTTCATGATCAAATGTCATGTTATGTTGTGTGTTATGATTCAGTGTTAGACAATGTTTTTATATAAGAGTTGTTTCTTTAAGGATAGATAAGGGGGGGAATAAGGAATTGTGCATCGTGCATTTTAGTCTAAAAGGCCAAAGATGTGACTTTTATAATGTAAACTCCCATTTATATACTGCATGGACATCAGTGCAAAAAAAAAGCACATGTTTTTTGTTCTTGTTTTTAACACTAACTCGGTCCTCTGCTTCTTCCCTCTCTTACTCAAAGATCTAGAGTTTGAGCGGAGTCCTGCTACTGTCATCTCCTCTCTGGGCAAACCTGTTTGGCTGCACTGCGCCCTGACAGGGACAGGGGGCGAGGAAGAGGACCCTCCTGATGTGCTGTGGCTGAGAGACGGTATCCCACTGCAGTTTGCGGACACCAACCAGTTCCAAGTTCACACCGGCAGCAACAGTTGGACGATCATGAGCACACTGGGGTAAAGAAAACAGATTTCAGATGTTGTGAAGCAGCCACGCCCGCCACCCTAAAACTGTCAGTCGTCTGCTGTGATTGTTTTGTATTTCCTGTTCCTCCTCCTCATCCTCTCACCTCGCTCAACCAGTTCTGCCGCTGGTATACACGTCAGCAACCGCGGAGCACTTTGAAATGAAGTCTGAAATACATGTCATAACCCAAACACAATCCCATGGGCCTCTGCTGCTGTAGCTTAATCCCATAAAATGAGATGGTAAAATATAGAAAAAGAAATTAATCAGAGTGTGAGCATCGTTCTGCCTCCAATTCCCTTTCATATTTCCAGATTTCTAAATTCCTTTAAACACAAGTTTCTTTTCCTGCACTGTTACTTTTAGTTAAAAATGTATTGTTTTTATTGTGGAAAACTGGCAAAGTAATCATTTCACTACATGGTCTGCTTTCTTTTTTAAATATGCTTTTATTTCATGTCTTGTGTGACAGTATTGACAAGGTCCAGCTTCTGGACATGGGCTCCTACCGATGTGCTGTTCTGTCAGAAAGCCACCAAATTATGTCCGAGGAGGGGGGCATTCAACTGGAGGGTGAGTTCCTCTCGGAATAGTGTGCGCTACAGTCTCTTTTATTTGGACTGGTCAAAGGGTCTGATTCAGCCAATTCTCTCGCAGGCCTTCCTCATTTCTCTGTGGAGCCTCAGCACATATCTGTCGTGGCCAACGTTTCCCTGAGCCTGAGCTGTGTGGCCCACGGTCCTCCAGAGCCGGTCAGGGTCATCTGGCTGCAGGACGGTGCTCCTCTCAACTCCCTGAGCGATGCAGTGGCCCTGTCGCCCTCCACACTCAACCTCACAGGTATCAACTCTCACTCTATGACACAGTGTTATAATGTAACAAAGTACAAATACTTTGTGACTGTACTTTAGTAACAAAATGCACCTATCTGTCCTTTACTTTGTTATTTATATTTCTTTTACTTTTACTCCACTACATTTCCTCTTTGTTACTTGTTACTACCAAATAAAATCAGAAGAAGAAGAGTTGGTATTATGGTCTGTATTTACATAGAGCTTTTCTACCCTTGATAAACTGCTTTACACTATAGTTTTGCCATTCAGCCATTCACACGCTTCAACATGGGGTTAAGTGTCTTGTTCAAGGACACATATACAGTAGACTAGCAGAGCCAGGAATTGAACGCACAACCTTCCAGTTGAAAGACAACTGGCCCTACCACTGAGCCACCAAAATACTTTTACTTCTAAAACTTAAGTACATTTTATATCAGAAAATTGCATTTGGCACTTAAGTACAGTAAATGTCATATACCTTAAGACTTTTAAAAAGTTCTACCAAAGTCCTTTTCTGTTTGTACTTTCCCTTTAAGGTACTTTAAGACTACTATTACGTCATTATCATGAACATGGGCCATGCTTTGACTATTTTGATATGTTATTACTTGAAAATACGTTGACATTAAGGTGACGTAAAGTAGTGATACAGTGGACCAAGCTAACCTGCAGTGAACGTTTCCTTCCTGAGGTGCTGGCCTTTTTCTCCAGGCCTTAATAAACATCATGTTCAAGCATCGGTGTCAGTGTCATCATCTGTGATCTTAGGTCGGTTTTGATCCAGGACATCACTGATATAGTGCTCAATAAATAAGCCTGGGAGCTAAATACCAATAACATTTGAAAAGCTGAAAACAGAAAAATGTCAATTGACTTATTTACCAGTTACTACTTTTTTTTTTCAAATAAGTCAAGTAAGAAGTGACATTTAGTTTTGTGGCCCCAGTAGGAAAGACTTTAAATGACCGTCAATAAGACAAATTATAAAAAAAAAAAAACCAACACACTCTTGATATCCAGTTAATCCATTTTCTTTGATTGTAATTTGCTCCTTAAAAAGCCACAAAGCAACTATCTTCTACAGTTTCAAAGGCTTCCAAATCCCCCCCCCCCCCCCTCCCCAATTCATGGCTTCAACAAAACCATCAAATAAGAGCCCTCCCCAGAGAGAGCAGGCTGGCTCATTGCCAGTGGATCCACTGAGGACATGCAGTACCCTGCGGTCGTGTGGTTAGTGGGTAAAGGCAGAGCTGCACAAGATGGGCTACTGGGAGAGGAATTAGACGAACAGGGGAGATAAAAGGAAAAAAGTATAAAGGGAGGAGGGTAATGTTGCGGCCTGAGTGGAGACCACAGCTGCGTGCCACACATGTGACCTGCATTAAGTCCAGTAGTAGGAGGACGGGCTGAGTCAGACTGGAGAAGGGAGGGGCAAACACAAGTGGTCATTTGAATGATCGGCTTTGACTCATTGAAGCACGCTGCCAGGCTGCTGACCGGCACCCGTTTAACGGTAACCTACACTCACGTCTCAGGAATGGGCAGCTGCTCTGAACGACCACAGGTCTCAAACTAAAGCAAATAATCTTTCATTAGGACCTTTAAGAGCAAAGGCAGAAGTACTGTACGTCCCTGTAGTTTCCATTTACAGCTGAGTGACAGTGAAGAAACCAAAGCCTCCACTTTTAGTCCAGGAGGAAACTGGACACGTTAATGTAAACTTTTAGAATTCCACTTTGTGCGATTAAATTCAACATATATAACCTGAGACGAGACAGTGTTTTAAAAACGCAGGTTTTTAAAACACTGGTAAACCTGTTTACACTTACATACTAAAAAAGGTGCAGAGTCAGTGTCTAGACTGCCAAAACAAACCAGTAGAAGAAGAAACACACGTGTCATGTTTTTATCACTGCCAGTTGCACTAATTTGGCAGGAGAGTGAAGAACCACTGCATCCATTCCCGCTGCAAACAAAAGCCAGATGATAGTGGGTGTTAATGGGTGATTGTTGACCAGTGAAAGAGACGTCTACACAGTGATTCTTGGATTTTCACATTTATCCATATTCTTATCTTGACCCACAAGCTTTAAGTGAATTATCTTGGTATCAAAATAAGAATAACACAAGTGTAGCTGCAACTGTGTCAGTGTAAATGCAGATGGAACCCAGCATAAATAAATAAAGGATTTTTCTCGCCTAAAAAATTATATAATTTTAAAGTAAATATCACCTTTGTAACCATGTAACAACATGTGAAAATTAGCTGTGCAAAGACTGATGCTGCGGAAGTGAAGCAGAGCAAAATCACAGAGGTCTTAGTAAAGAGAGGCCTAGGCGTTCTCTAGTTTGGCACAGTTTGGCACCATCTGTGCCATTTGAGATTTCGTAGTTACCAAATGATATGTCTCTATTGGTCTCAAAAAAATGTACCCACACATTAATATACAGTAATTACCCTATTAAAATAAAACAATTATATTTGTCTGCAACTGTAGATTTACTGGAAACACAAAGAGCCTCTTAGTATTTTACTTTGGTGTATATAGAATTTCAAAACATTCCAAAATCTTAAGTTTTATTAAATGACTCATTTAATCAACTACAACCTGTGAGTGAAATCTTAAATCCAGTGAGCTGAAGAGCATAAACAGAGCATTGAGAGTGAGTCACGGTGCTGATGAGTCACCACTGTAGTGCCCATGAGTTCTTTCTGTTGACCGATATTTTCAGCTGTTGTGGGGATGTTGTGTCGCACGCTGCTGTCAAGGAAGGAAAGAGGCCGAAAGAGCGAGTGGTGCAATCTCGAGATGGCCTGATGAGTCGTTCATTCACACTCACAACCCCCTGTCTCTCCCAGAGAGGATCGCACCTCCCCCTGTCCTTTTTCCGGCCACAACACAATAGAGGCATGGTGCTGTCACTGACGACTGACTGACTGACCGACTGCGTAATTCTGCGTGTGTGTGTGTGTGTGTGTGGCACGGAAAGTGTTGGGGTCTTAGATAACAGTGATACAACGTGATTTCCACATGTTTCTGTGTGCGTGTGTGTGTGTGTGTGTGTGTGTGTGAAAGCCTCGGCTGTCGTGTGGAGTGACATGAGCGTGCTAGTACACTGTGAGTCACATCTTTTCGTTGGGATGTCAGTATGTGTCACAGTGTTTTCGCTCCCCCTCTGAGGAGCCCCAGTCTCATGAAGGCAGCAGCTCAGCCCTGTACACCTGGACCTCAGCAGGGCTGCTCCCTTTGCTCTCAGAAAATACACAACAAACTGCAGATGGCAGGGCAATAGAGGCCAAAAAGTTTTTATTGATTAGGATAGTCAGAGATTTAAAATTTAGTAAGCCAGTTAATCTGGGCTTTAAACTCTGCATACAAAATGTGTTTGTCGCATGCACACGTATTGGAGCTAAACTATTTTTGCTTAATTATCAAATTTATTCTGACAGAAATGACATTTTCTGTATAAAAAGTCACGCCTCACTTGGATGGAGGATGGAGCGTTACCTTGAATTATCATCACACTACTAATGCAAGAATAAGAACTATATGAACTATTTACTACAGATATATGAATTGTTACTAACATGCATTTTTTAAAATGGGCTTAACCTTTTCACACCGAGCGCATCGCAGACGACACGCTTGCAAGTGCAATTTGCGTTACCGTAATTACGCAATGGTTTGAATGGTTCTGAAAGCTGAGAAGTTGCACGTCAAAAGCCAAAGTGTGGTTATTAAGGTACGGGCACCAACAACTGTGTCACATTCAAAGTTAAATCATCGCTCTGATGGACTTCAGCACACCGACGAGACCACGTCTACCTGCATATTTGAATTAAGGAACAGTTGAACAAGTGTACCTAAAGTAATGGCTAAACCTATGTTATATACTGCACTGTGAGTAATTATTTTTAGGGATTTGCACACGAAGAGCTGTATTCATGTATTCTTAGACTTATTAGTGTGGCTGTTAGTTAAGACTGTGTGAAACAGTACAAACAGACCTTGTTCTCACCCTGTAAGTGGATTTGGAGATTTACTGACGAGTGGAACCAAATTTAGATGTCTGATTAAAAATAGAACAGAACAACACTGAGGATCTGTGTACATGTGCCGAAACAATCATTTTGATAAAGTTTAAAGAAAGTTTGCTTCACATTTTTGTTTGAGTGATAATTTCACATTCTCTTCAAAAGATGTACATCCACACCTACAAGCACTCACCAGCCCTAAAACTAATCACAGCGCCGTGGACGGGGGGATATCGACTTACTTTACGGAAACTATTACCCTCGTTCTGTTCTCACTTCAGTTTGAACTTTCACACCATTTCTTGCATCGGCGTTATACGCGACTCAGCTTGCTGAGCGAGGACTGTTGGTTTGTGAAGACCTCAAATGTTTTCCGTTTCACACAAGCATGTTTCATTTTTCTATTTGTCCAGGTTTGAACAGGACCAGCACTTTCTCTTGTGAGGCTCATAACCGCAAAGGTGTGGCCACATCTGGATCCGGAACCATCACCGGTAGGTGTCAGAAGCCCAAACACGTCGAATCAGCCATCTTCACCCAGCTTCTAAAATTGTGTTTTGTGTTTTTAGTTCTTCCATCTCAGCCTCAGAACCTGACAGCTGTGGAGATCACAGAGACCAGTCTCCTACTGTCGTGGCAGCCAGGGTTCGGTGGAGACTACTCCATAATCCACTGCACTGTTCAGGTGAGACAACCTGAGATAAATGAATGTGGGAGGAGATTAAAAAAAAGTGCTTTTGAGCAGAGTGAGGGAAACAATCACTGCTGTTTGACTTTCATGTTAAACAAACCCATCACTCACGTTGTGTTTGTGGGACCATGCAGATCACAGACTCCTACTCCAAGCTCAATATTTAAAGAAAAGAGCGTTTGGTTTTCTTTTCTTCTCTAAACTCATCCTCTACTCCTCCCTGCTTTATTCGTGGACCAGTGGATCAGGTTTCACTCTGGGAAAGTGGCCTCCTGGACCAGCTTTATGCAGCACCACTCCCTCGCTCTCCCCTTCTTTGTCAGTGACTCTCTGCCACTCTCCTGCTCTGTGGCCGTTACAGTTCAGAGCTGAGGGAATGGAAGGGGGGAATGTTTTCTCCTGGAGAAAGGGAGCAGTGCAGCAGAAGCAGCAGCACCACCCCTAAACGTCTGGTTCTAATAAAGCTGCCCCTCATACCTCTTGCTGTTCTTGCCCCCACCCTCCTCCTCCTCCTCTTCCCTCCCCCCTTCCCCCCTCACCCTCTCAGGGGAACAAGGCGAGGGGCCAGCCTCTGAAGAATGGGGCAAAAATCTAAATTTTACAGTTCTTTGTGTAGCGGGGAGAAAAATGACAACAGAAAGTAAGAAGGAGAGAGAGTGTAAGAAAGAAAGAAAGAGCAGTGACAGCAGGTATGGTGGGTCTGAGCCATGCAGAGGGAATGTAGTCTCAAATGTGACTCAGGGCTGAGTTTTACAATCAGATTAAAACACACTTGTTTACAGACTCGATGGTGACTCATCCAATCAGGACTGACGCTCTCTCTCTCTCTCTGACACACACATGCGAGCATTCATACGCTACTTATTCATACGACGTAATAAAGCCTCCTTAAAGTCACACCACCCTAACTCAGGCCATAAGGCAACATCCCACATGTGTAATCTGAAGACGTCTGTTGTTTTTGAAAGTTATTATGCATAACAGGACTTACTCACAGGGAGAGAGAGAGACTTACATTTCTTTATTTCTGCCTCACTGAAGCTCAAACTTTCTTTGAACAAAGGAACTTTTAAGCAGCACAATCTCTGAAGGATCCAGGCAAGAAGGTGTCACCTGGCTTGAGCAGACAGGAGGCAGTAGACTAAGAGAAGTTCCGGAAAATGTCCAGATTGACATTTCCCTTTCTCACATACAGAACACTCTCCACATAATATCCAGATTTCAGTGCATGTGTGGAAGTGTTTCAACTCTAAATTCAACACAACCCTTAATTCAAAGCTGCTGTGAGTGAAATACTTAAGTTTAAAGTCTGTCTTTGATAGTTCTAGATTCTTACAGCTCTCGCTCTGGAGTGTTCAATGACATGGGTTTCTCAGTCTCGAGGCTCTGAAAGAAAATCTAGGAGAAACTTTTCGAGTAACGATTCATACAAACAGGAGCCAGAGCTTCACGCTTCATCACGCTTCATCACGCTTCACCGTTATACAGTTCTAGCACGACTTGGCTCGAATCGTCTCGACTCGGTTTGGGTATCAGGCACGTCGTTTTTCATTACTCGGTAGAACCTCCTCGACTTGGGAGGGGTCGCCATCGCACGGCTGCGCGAAACTGCAGTGGCGTCGTTTTCTACGCGGCACAAACATGCTCTGTCCAGCTTTCTCTGGAGCCTCTCGTCAGTCACCAAACACAGGAACGTCTGATTGATTGATAATCGAATACTTGTTGCAGCCCAACAAAACTTTCAATTTCTCTATGGTATATTGTGCCGCTACATCTCCCTCTTATGCCTTACTATTAATCCTTACTTACTTTCTATGTATATGCAGTATTTTGTTTGTAAAATATGTTACGTCTCTATTAATCGTGTCGGGTGTGGAATTCATGACTCTTCCAGTAACGATACTCTCTGTGTCCAGCAGTCTGTTGATGTCACATTTTAGTATCGGCTCAGCTCGCTTGGAACCTTGTCAGAGCAGGTACCAAAATTCTGAGCCGAGACGAGTAGTGCTAGAACTTTATGATGGAAAAGCCCCATCTTTCTGCTCGCGAGGTTAAAAAGTTGGCCCATACAGACAGTTATGAACTCCAGTCTTTCCCTATAACCTTAATTCTATGTTTATTCACCCCAAAAATCCCCAAAACACTCTTTGTCATAACACACAAAGAGACATTTTCTGGCTCTGACTGGACCATTGAACACCCGTGAGATGCAGCTCTTTTAGCCTACAGCAGCCAGTGCAGCAGGGAACAATGGCCCAGACCAGAAACACTTTAATGTGGTTGTAAAATTGCTGCAATGAAGGATTTTTTCTCTCCGCCTCATGTTCCTCTTTATAAGTGTTTTTACCGCTGAGGTTGTGCAGAGACAGCAGGTTGGTGCCTGTGATGTTTGCTGTTTACTGGTACCTTGCTGAGTCTCCGCCAAGTTCAGAGAAGCAGTCGGGGAGATTTTACACAGAATTAAGAACATTTAATGATCACACACACACGCCAATGTTTCCTTCACAGGACTAATTCTGTCAGCCACTGCTCATACAGACATGATAATACCAGCAGATAACGACATGTAAAGTGAGGAAAGCATACATAGAAGTAGATTATTATGACTAAAGGTCATTTAACGTAACACAACAAGTGTGGTTTAGTGTTTCTTTCTATTACTGTTATCAGCAAATATAATGTAATAATGGATGCAAAAGGAAAATCATAACGTAGGTTCATACTTCCAGTTCCTTCCTTCTGTTAAGACTTTAAATCAGTTTAAATGAAGAAAAATAAAGTGTCTAAGTGTGTAAAATGGCAAATTATATTGTTTCATCGTGATCACAGGTCCCACAATTGTCTTAAATTCACTAAAATTGTGCCAGATTTTATGATTTTCATAAATATTGCATTGATGTCCAGAGAGTTAATTACACTCTTTATGAAATAAAAGTCACTTCATTTCACTAAAATTAGGTTTGTAGTTGCTGTTTGAATATATTTGAGTTCAATTTTGATTATGGTTTATGGAAAAACATTGGCTTTTGCCCTGGCAAGAACAACGTCCTCTTCCTGTTTGTGCCATAAAACAATAAAACACTTTTCAAACATCACATCGGAGCTTTGTTTGTCTCAATGTTCCAGGCCAAACACGTGGAAGAGTCCTTCACCTCAGGACCAGATAAGATAATCCACCACCAGAACGTGAACATCCCACCAGCCTCACACCTCATCGGGGACCTGGAGCCCCACAGTCTCTACACTGTCAGAGTGGCCTGTCACAGCAGCCAGGGCCCGTCGGAGTGGTCGCCCTGGGTGGAGCTGCGCACCAGAGAAGGAGGTGAGCGAGGCCTCCTCCACTTGAGATGTTTGTTTTCTCTCTGGAAATCTTGTGTGTGGGATTGGCTTCTTCTGAGGCGAGTCAGGGTCAAGGCTGCATTATCTGGCTACTGACTGAGCCTCCTCCTGTTTTAATAACAAGAAGCAGGCCCATCTGAAACACCTTTAAAGGTGTTTGGACCATATAAACCAATTTAAACGATTACTATTTGTTTTATAAGTGAGTCGAGCTGATCTTGTGTCATTTCCAGAGTCATTAGGAGTGAGTTATTGTGTTTTTTTGGCCGGTGGAAAAATGCTATTCACTCCATTTAAACACTTAGATGTGTTGGGTTTTGACTTCACTATGATCATGTGTTGGAGATTACGGCGTTGCATGACCTTGCTGCTGTTATGTGAATGTGTTCCATGGGTTTTATCAGATCTGGTTCATTTTCAATCAAGTTGAGCAGATTCTTTCTTTGTTATATTCCGAGGATCTCTTGTGCTTTGGGCTGTTTGTGTGAGTTTTGGGTTTCTTCTTTTTTTATATCTGACCTCGAACTGAACCGTTCATAGCCTCCAGAAAGTCGGCCACAGTGGGGACATTCTTTTTGTCAAACTGTAGAAAACATGTCTTTAACAAGTGTTTCTCTAAAAGCATCTTTGCCCCAAGACACATTTTTGAGTGTGTTATCAGCTAAATATAATTCACCATGTATCCAAAGCTGCTTTTAGACACAGGGACATTTTTTCTGGTCCAGATAATCTCCCACTGTACACCGTAGTTTTCCAGAGGCTGTGTTTGAAAACGGTTCTTGACGGCTTCACAGTTCTATCAGCGTCAGAGAGCGGTTGTTGGCCGTAATGTTGCCTCCTGTGCCCCTCTCACTTGGCCTGTGTTTATGAAAAATACCAGACACAAGTCACTGTACCTCTGTAAACCTGCTCCAAATGTAAACTCCTGAGGCAGAGGGCAGGCTGGTATTGGAGGGACAGATATGTGGAGAGCAGGGGGAGGGAGGGCGGACGTTATATTCCCCTGAAAGGCTTCAGTTAGCTTCGCTCAAACTGTAATGCTAGGCTGGTGGTGTGTTTGACTTTAGACTGAGGTGGGATTTTCCATGCCAGCTCATGCTGTCTTTATCCCAGGATGAATGGGAATATGGAAATAGAGTGGACTAAGAGCAGAGATATGCCACAGGAGGGATGACGGGGGATTTCCACAATGGAATCTGCACGTAATCTGAAATTGTTTCTCATGAGCAGAGGAGAGGAGAAGTAGCTCTCTGAGAAGTTCCAAGTCAGAATGTTCAGGGGTTTCAGTTCCTTATTCAACAAAGTAACAACAATCCTTGTTTCGCTTCAGCGGAACAAAGAATCTCTGTTTTGCTAAATTATATCATTTCTATTTGGAATGTGTGTGTTTTTTCTTCTTGTGGCTGATCTCTTTACACTTGTTCTAATGAAAGTATGTAAATAAGATGAGATTGGAATGAAGGGGAGAGGTGGACTTTTCTCAGCTTTTTCCCTGTAGTTTCAGCAGCGATAAAGACCGACACTCCCATAAGGCTTTCCTGGTGACTTGTTCTACTCCATTTGTTTCCTATTAATAAATTGTGAATATATTTTATGTGCTGCACTATATTCCTAACATGTGTCACCCTGGAACCGTTTTGCTGCTCTTCTGTCTCTTCACTATTTCTTCAGTGTTTCGATTTATCGCTGACTCTCATCCACATCCCGCCAGGTCCCCTTTTTGTTTTCCTATCCAACCTCCACAATTAGATCAGATGAACCTGCTCTCGTTTTATTAGATTTCTTTTTTTCTTTTTCCTTCTTCAAATCCTTTTTTTTTTTTTCAAACAAGCTGAGTGAGGTTTTTTTTCTCTTTCTGGATCCAGTATTTTAACTTCTCTTCTTCATCTCTCATTTCCCTTCTTTTTTGACCTCAGGCGACCCATGATTTCTCTTTCCAGAGCACACAGCGAGGCACTGTGGGAAAAAGTAAAGAAAATGGTGGGTTAATGATCAGAGGAGGCAAAGGAATAGATGGAGTGGAAGACGAGGGAAGAGGGGGGAAGGGGGCGCTTTGAGAAAACACTCATTTAGCTATTTTCCCAAAGCCCACTATTTTCCCGGGAGGACGAGAGGACAGGGGGGGGGGAGTCGGTGGGAGAGGAAGACAGACGACCCACGTCCACCCTCTTAATCCTGAAGCTGCAATGAGATTATGTTTTTACACGTTTGTCATGTAAACAGCATTTTTGGTTTGCGTCCTAAAATACAACTAACTTTGTTTGACAACTGCTGATGTGGCTACTTAAAAACACTTAACATGACAAAGTAAATGTTTTGATCAAAGGGATAGTTCAGGATTGTGGAGACAACAGGGAAAAAAAGAAGACTTGGACCTCGTCATCAGTTTATGTGTACACATTTTGTTGCTTTAGCCAGGCTTTTACAAGAGGAAATTAAAGTCTGATTCGCTTCATAAACAGCTCACTTTCTCAAACCAAAGTCTTTAGAGAAAGTCAGTGTTTTCACACAGAAACGGGTTTAGATGAGTATGCATATTTTTTTTTTTTGCCCGGAGAGGCGTTCCATCCACACGGAAACAGCGTTTTAGCGGACCTGAAACGGTATTCCCAGAGTGGGAAAATCTCAAAAAGCAGGCCTTGTGTTTCCGTGTAGATGGCGAATGCGATACTTTAGGAAAACGATTGACAGTGTTACCAACTACTGTCAAGTAAAAGTAAGTCTGAAAAGACGTTAGATATCACTAGAACACGTGCTGTCTTTAAAAAATTTCACACACGGGGGCCAAAAAAAAGTGTTGAATCGTAAAATAAACGGAGGAGGAAACGAAACCTATTTTTACTTTAATAAACAAAACAGATCAGGAATTGTTAAGCTTGCAGGACATGAGCGTTACTGGTCTAATGCTGCCTAACAACCCAACAAAGCACATTTTTACTGACTTATAGAAGCAGCAGTGGATCAACAATTTTATATGTGGAGAGTGAGAGGATTAACAAGTGACACAAACCAGTTTTTTGGTGGAAAAATGCTGTTTAAGGGCAAAGACAATGTGATTAATTCTTAAGACAGAGTACATGTAAGCTGATTTCATTTGGTCAGTCATTCCTTTAGTGGCTAAAATCCCTTTCTTCTGCTGTCCTTGTTGGAATCTTTTTTACTGAATGAGCTTGTACCTGCCTTCTTGAGTGCAGTCAGACCTAATCCCTTACCTATCCCTTTCAAAGATTCCCTTTTTTCCCTCTAAGCATTTGTTGGATCACATCTGTCCGTAGACCTTAAGAATGAGTTACAGGATTCACAAACTCACCACAGTGAGTTGAAAGTGAGTCAAGACAACGTGGCACATTCCACACACACGCAACAACAACCATCGAATGACAACAGTCTCCTGGACGTCCGTACACGTTGTGACATTTGTGATGACACCAACATTTGTGCTCTGTCTGATCTGGGAAACTTGTTTCCTGTGTAGTGCTGAGTTTGTTTTTATTAATAGAGACCAGACTCCAGATCCCAGGCTTTTATGAGTCAGGCTCTGGCTCGGGGTTGACCCTTTTCCATCTACGTGATTGACCCACACCGAGGCCAACCGGACTCAGAGGACGAGGCATATAGAATAAAGAACTCCAGGCCTGCATCCACAGTGTTTAGATGCTGTTTCAAACCTGTTAATGTGACACTGCGTCTTCACAGCACAGTGTGAAACAGTCTTTGCCTTAGATGCAGATGTTAACCTTTACAGTTGTGAACTAATTGCGCCCCAGAAGTGTTTGTTTCTCAGCTTTTAATGCCAAGTCCTGTCTGCTTTCATGTGGAAAACAAAGGAACTGCACGGAGCCCCTTTTTTTTCTCAGCGTTTTTTTCTTAAGAAGCTTCCCAAATCGTGCAACTGGTTTTCTTCCAAGTTTTTTTTTTTTTTTTTTCCCTCCTTCACAAAGTTTTACGTCAACAATTAACATCTCTGTTCACTCGACCCAGAGAGAGAGGCATTACCACAGGGCAGTGAGGGAGAAGAAAACTTGGAAGGAAGGAGATGGAGTCATGTTGGATAGGAGGCAGGAGGAAAGATGGAGAGGAGAAGAGACGAGAAGGAGAGAAAAAGGCAACACAAGAGGTGAAGAAGGAAGCAGAGGAGAGGGACAGACAGGCGACGTAGCAAAGGTGGACAAAGTTCTGGAACAAACCTGACTTGGAGGTTGTTTTGGTTGGTAGGCAGAACACGGAGCACATGTGGAAACAATCAGCCGCCAAACGCTTCCTGATAACATCATCCATAGGCTGGGCCATGTTTCCCAAACTCACACTGACTTGGTGTGTATGTGTGTGTGTGTGTGTGTGCGTGTGTGTTTTAGTGTGGGGGTGTCCAGCTAGTTTATGCGACTTTGGAAAAGCCTGCAGACGGAGTGAGACGCAGAGACAAAGAAAGCCTTAATTCAAACGCCAACAAAGGAAATGAGGCACTTTTGTCTCCCGGTGAAAAAGGTTCTTGGATCTCTGAGCGAGCCAGAGCATCAATCTCTCTCTCACATGGACAAACACACACACATTCCTCACACTATTTCTACTATGCAGTTCAGCGAGGTTCTCGGTCCACTGGGTCTTTCTGCTGCCAGCAGCAGTTTTCGCTCCCTGCTCCGAAGCCAGAAAAGAAAAAAAACCACAACCTGAATATAGAGAGAACAAAGCAGAAATACAAATGTAGATGGGACAGCATGAAGGACGGAGACACAGGCCTCAGCATGTGTCCAGTTCTTCCAACCGTGCTGACACAGAACGAGCACACTGGCTTCTTAACTCAGCTAATCATCCCTGTCTGCCGTGCCCTTAGCCTCCCTTCTTTGTCCTAATAAAGGCGAAATTCTCCGCATTCTCTGACATTTCCAGCTGCTGGACTTATCCACACCCTCGAGGTTTCAGCCTGTCAAAACAGCAGACGCTTGGCTAACCCCCAGCCCGGTGGCCCCTGACCACGGGGCCTGCAGCCGCGCGCCGCCGACTCCTCATTCATACCCAAAAAACGTCCTGACACACCGATGACTGCGCCCTGAGATACTTACTTACTCAACCGCACAGCAAGACGAATCGTAACTGTGAGGACTGACTGTCTTCATGTGCTTGTATGTTTATATGCAGTATTATTAACTAATAATAATAATAATAATAATACATTTTATTTGTAAACGCCTTTCAAAAACACTCAAGGTCACTTGACATCATATATAAGAAAATAAATCAAACAGACAAAAGTTAAGATAAAATGGACTTCAAGAGGATAATGTGCAGTTCACCTCGATTTTCTTGCAAATCCAAGTGCAGTAAAATGAGGCAAAGTGCAAATGATCTCACACTTATATAAAATATAGCACCCATAACTTTTCACTTTGGTTCCTTAAGGACTTTGAACATTATGGTCCCTTTTTTCCACAGCTGCATCACATGTTTTAAGTTATCTTCATCACCTGGAACACAGCGTATGCGGTTTTTCCTTATCTACTGTTAGTGTCACTTTTATACGTACATTTATTTTCTACTTGTGTAACATGTTGTATTCCGTCAACCTGCCCAGGGACCACAGATGTAAATTAGCCACTGACCCCAAATAAATAAACAAATCATTTTCCCCCCACAGTGCCAGAAAACGCTCCTGTTAACGTGACGGCGACGCTGAACGGGACGGAGGTGCTCATGACGTGGGAGGAGCCTCCAGGGAAGCTGAACGGAGAGCTGCAGGGCTACTTGGTGGAGTACAGCACACCGGACACTCAGCAGGTCAGTGAGGGACGGACACAAAACAACAAAAGCAAACCTTATTGTTCAGCAATGACATAATAAAAAGGAAAATGTTTGAATCTGACAGTTCATTCTTTACTTTTTCCCTCCTTCTGTCGACAGTTTGTCGTGGACGCTGGACTGGACAATGAGCTTATGGTCAATCTGTCTGTCCCCCTGTCCAACGTGACCTTCCGGGTGTGTGCCTACACAGGAGCGGGAGAAGGACCCTGGACGCTCACACAGACCGTGACACTTATTGCCCCCGGTGAGTTTTTTTATTATTACTAAACTAGTAGTAAAAATCATAAAAACTTTATAAAGGAGTACACATCTCATGTCAGATGTGACTGTATTTAAATTTGATGATATAATGATTTTCAAATAAGTGTCAAACGTTTGATGTGTGGTTTTCTGTTTTCATTTGCACAGAAATGGAGGAGTTTAGAGGTGAGTCATCAATCACTCACTCACTCACTCACTCACTCACTCACTCACTCACTCATCTTCTACCGCTTTATCCTCCACATGAGGGTCACGGGGGGTGCTGGTGCCAATCCCAGCTGACATAGGGCGAAAAGCGGGGTTACACCCTGGAGAGGTCAATCAATCAATCAATCAATCAATCCATTTATTTATAAAGCACTTTTCAAACAAATCAAATGCCATTCAAAGTGCTTTATACAAACATGTAACTTTGAACAAACATTCCATTAGAGTCTATGACATGGAACAACATGTAAAATAAATAATAGTTAAGCAAATATAAAGCACGGCAAGAGAATAAACATATTTGTGGATATGAAAACTGGATATGAAATAAGAAGTGTGAAATAAAGTACGTGATCACCCTGACCCTCCAGAGTGACACATGGTGACACTGGGGACAGTGGAAGTGAACTCATGCTGTCTTGTTTGTACCACAGGACTTCTCTTTCTCATTCTCTGTCACTTGGTTCCTCAGCGATGGTTCCTTCCTTTTCAAATCCACAGAAAAAAGGAAGGATGAGAAAAAAGGAGAAGAGAGGACCTCAGAAAGAGAGGGAGAGAGAGAGAGAAATAGACTGGAAAGGGGAAGAAGGACAGAGGGTGGGAAGTGGCGTGATTTAGGAGACGCATCATAAATATTTATAATGCTGGCAAGAACAGTGCAGCATCTCTGTTTGCTTAGTCTAATAGGACCAGACAGACAATGTGGACAACAAGAATGGCAGATAAAAAAGAAGGAGGAAAAACACAGAGGCAGGGAAAGTTGGGGGAGGATCAGTGTGAAAGGGAGGAAAAGTTGGAAACAGTGGGTGGAGGTTGTGAGTATTTTGCAGTGGCTTGCGGGGGTGTTGACCGAGTTAATATTTAAGAAAAAATATATATAACTATTCAGTAAAAGAATAAACATTTAGATTCAGTATGACGACAACAACAACAACAGAGCTCAGTCAGAACATGTGAAACTTATTTTTTATTGCACAATATTATTATAATTATTCATTTTACCCTGTCATCAACAGGCAGGGATTGAAAGTCAAAATGTTTGTAGTGTATGTTAAAGTAGAATTGTAATTTTGCCAACATACATCTACTTTAAATCGTCCTTATTACGCACAAGTATTCAACATGTGGGCAGCACACATTTGTGCCCAGGGAGCAATTGAGTTGGGTATCTGGGGATTCAAACCTCCAGTTACAAGCCTGATGTCCTTCCACTTGGACACAGGTTACCCCAAAAGAGAGTATATCAGGGATTTGAAGCCGGCACCTGTCGCATCATCTTTTGCACATGCCCTTTTTGGATTAGCAAAAAGGTCACTACATTGCTTAATACCTGAATACAACACTAAATCCAAACTCACTTTTTCCAGGTCCTAAATTCTGACATTTACATTTAAAGACTGTCTCTGTCTCTGTCTCTGTCCACACCCCTTCCCACAGGTCCGTCGTCGCCCCCTGCCTTTTCCTGGCACTGGTGGTATGTGGTGATGGCCATTGCCGGCGCCGTGTCCATAGCTGTGCTCATGGCTGTTTATGTGGCCAAGCTGCGGCGCAAGGAGACGCGCTTTGGGTGCGTAGGCTGTTAGTGCTGTCATGGTTAGAAGGGTGGAACTCGATAGCTGTGCCAAACACCCAAAAAAAGAGAAAAAAAAGATTTCTTTTTTCCCATCCACGACCTAGTTGAGTCACTTAGGCGAGAATTTGGACGCAGTAGAGAACATCTGTTCTGACATTCTCCTCAATTATGGAGTGATGCCATACTTTCAGCTGTGTCGGTGCATCAGCTGAATTGACCTCTCGTTGTGTGTGTTTGTGCGTACACACAGAGAGGCCTTTGAACCCATGATGGAGAGCGGGGAGCTGGTGGTGAGGTACCGTGCTCGACGCTCCTACAGCCGCAGGACCACAGAAGCAACATGTGAGTTAATTTGTCTCGCTCTGCCGCAGCATGCTTTGCAGGGAAGATGACACTCTTGTATTTTGAATCTGTCCCTGCAGCACTGAGTGGTGTAGGTAAGAAGCATGCCCGAACATGCCACTGTCTTCAGGACAGATAAGAACACTAGTAAAGTAGCATAACTGCATCTCCTCTCATGCCGTGGGACCGGATCTGTAAAGAAAGGAAATATCTGACAGGAATGACATCCTTGGCTTGATCAAAGGTGGAGTCTTGGAGAAGTTAAGGGTTAATGATTCCCCTCAAGTATGAAAAACAACCTTGAGTTCCATGAGTTAACATACTTGAGCAGAGAAGGTGTTTCAAATCTCATCCAGGTGGAGTAACGACGTCTTACTCTAGGAATTCCTAACATGTTTTGTGAGCTTATTCATAAAATCCTCGTGATTTCGGGCCGAGATACGTACGTACCTGTAAACACAGTACACGGGCTCCGATTTCACACAGCTGGGTTACATTCAATCCTTCATATTGTCCCAGGCGTGTGTATGATTATTTGTAAAGACCTCACATTCAAGTCTCAGCTTGCCAAAGCCACAAAGAGGACAGGAGAACGACAAAACTGCAGAGAGAGGGAGGAAAAAAAGAGTTCCAGTGAGTAAAATGAGAGGAGCGAGGAGAAAGAGATGAGGAGATAACGCTGTACTCTCAGTGACTGATAGTGAGAAGCACTCTGGGAATAGAGGAAGAGGAAAGATCGGAGGGATTTGAGCAGGATTTATGTTGCAAATGTTGACCGGTAATTTTGGCCCGTTCTCTGGACAAAGTCAAACCCCCCGAGGCTCCGGTTATTGCATGCATTGGCTAATAGCTGGTCACGCCAGCATGTGTTGGAACATGCTTGTGGACTGAGCGCATTGTTGTCTGACTGAGACAACAGATTGATAGTGTAGCAGCAGCTGGGGGAGAGAGAGGAGGTAAGAAGGGAGGGGGGGGGTGTCTCTCCTCCGTCCATGTCGTTATCTTGTCATATCCCGGTCCAGATGTGGAAGCAGAGCTAACGTGTTTAGCACAGTCTGCACACAACTCAGTGACGGCCAGGTGGTCGAGGAGACACAGAGATGCTAAATCAGTCATGACCTCATCCTCTCACTCTGACCTGGTCCCTGAGGGATCACATGGGCTCACACCTGAACAAACTGTCTGAGAGGACTGAGAGGACGGAGAGGCTCCGTATCAGACACAGTCTGCAGTTTCAGATTTATATTTCAAGTGTTAATGGTCTTAGACATACTCAGCCTCTTATAGACGTGTGTGTAAGACAGAGTCCATTGACAAAAACAGCCATTGAAGCTCTCAGGACACAGAAATTGTTGATTGTTTGTGTTACTAAGGTAAATCCAGACACTGAACTCACTAAATAATACTATTTAACTTAATAACACAATAAGACAACAACAACTCCTGAGCGAGGAGTGAGCACTTTTACAAAACGACCCAAACTTTAATTTCCTGTCAGAAAAGGCTGTCTAACAGCGAAGTTAAGACAGAGTGTGAAGAGTGCAGACACCTGTATGTAAGTAGTTAGGTGTATCTTGATTTCATGTATTTTAGAATTTGCAACAGTGGTTTGAGTTTGTTTCATTCTAATTAATCAAAGAGGTTATTGCTTTGCACGCAGATGAATAAATAATGCAATATTGTTGGGGCATTTTTATTTATAGATAACCCAGACAGTGTGTATTAACACTGTTTTTGGCTCAGTATTGTGAAATGTGTTTTTGGAGAATAAAGTGATTGATGTTTGGTACAATACGGCTGTTTATCCCCTTTCTTTTTCCTTTTTGTAATGTTGTTTGTTACAGTACTTAAGGCTTTAAGGGCCATTAAAATTCCTTAATGCTCCCCCCCTCCTCCTCTTCCCTCCTCAGTGAACAGCCTGGGCATCAGTGACGAGCTGAAGCAGAAGCTCCAAGATGTGATGGTGGACAGACATAAACTAACCCTGGGAAAGACCCTGGGAGAAGGTAGTGCTTTGTTTTTAGCACAGACAGATGTTAATGTGCACCATGTATCAGTGAATGGAGTGTTTGACAAACAAAGGGAGGTTTTTGAAATCACTTGTACATCAGAGCTGGTGCTTGGCACATAGTCAGGACTTATATGGCAAAGCACCAGTGCTTGTTTGCTTTCCTCTTATCTTTTGTTGATACTAATATGCTTTGACCCTAAGTTTAGTGTAACAGTTTTGCAACGTGATATCTGTTCAGCCCTGTTCAGTGCCGGGTCAGTGACGTAACTATTGTTCACTGCCAAACAAGATATTTAATGGCGTCAAAGCTAAAACTGCATCTGAACTGAGCTGATTGTGTTTTTCATGTCTTTTCTTTCTTCAGGGGAGTTTGGCTCAGTGATGGAGGGTCTGCTGACTCAGGAGGAGGCTGCCCTCAAAGTTGCTGTCAAGACTATGAAGAGTGAGTAGACAGCAAACAGCACTCACTCAATCACCAACAATGGATCCCTTCATGTCAGGAACACTGGCCATTTGATAGACATTTCACCCCCCATGGGGTCAGAAATCAATGTTTGGGGCAAATATCTCGGTTTTTGATCATAAAACAGACAAAGACACAGCTTGTAAAAAATGTTGGCAAAAGCAAAAGTTGCCCCCGTATAAACTGAAGTGCCAGAGTAAAGGCAATTGTGTAGAGTGACTTAAAGGGAGAAGATGCATATTTGAGGCATTATGGGGAAGAAAAGAGCCTCACCCTCATCTGTAAGAATTCAAACTGTGGTGAAGTTAAAACTGCTGGCGTTTAATAAAGGCAGGAGCCAAAACACCCACATTAAAAAAAAAAAAAAAAAAAAAATGCTCTTACCCCAGCAACCTCTTAACTTGACTGTTCCCACTTTCCTGTACCAACCGTTTCTCCTCACCTCTTTGTTGTCTCCAGTCGCCATCTGTACCCGCTCAGAGATGGAGGACTTCCTGCGTGAGGCTGCCTGCATGAAGGAGTTTGACCATCGCAACGTAATGAGACTTCTGGGTGAGACAGGGTTTATTTACGCTCTGGCCACATTTCATTAAAATAAAAATAAACGTTTTGTGATGGCCCTCATGAGACCGGTTGCATGCATAGCTTTATGCTGAGTATGACTGTTTACACTTGCATTCAATTGCATCTCCTGTGACCACATATCATCAGATCTGGCAGTAGACAACTGGCAACAGACAACTTTTAAGAAGTAATAGATTTGGTCAATGTTGTAAAATCACCATCTCCTGAGGAAAATGTCCACACCACTAGATAATTGAGAAGGTCCCACAAAGGCCCACAAAGAACTGTAACTGAGCTTGAGTAAGATGATTACTTTTTTACAACACAAACCATCAAGACAAACAAACAAACAAACAAACATGGGGTTTCATCTTGTCCAGTGACTTTAATTGTCCTGTTTAGTGAGTAGCGTCCATTTCTCCCATCTTCTGTGAAAGCTTGCTCCTTTAGACCTCAGGCAGAAAGTCATCTTGATTGACACTTGGGGACTCAGTTTTATATCAGTTCTTCATAATTCTATTTTTTTACATGCCGTTAGTAAGATTTTACACAAATACCTGTCTTCCTTTACAGTCATACTATCAATCTTGTATCCCTTGTATGTTTCCTATAGTAAGACGTATGTATGTTACCCCAGACTGTTTGGATTTTTGGGCATGGGCAGGAGTAACATTATTGCTTTGCATAAATGAGTAAAAATATCACACGTTGGCGCAGAATGCAAGGCAAGAGAACAACACAGTCAGTTTTGTACATGGAATTTGAAAAACACAAAGTTATTGTGTAAATCCGACTAAAACAAGACTTTTAGAATACATATAAACATGTTTGATGTTTGTCGATTGCTTCTCATGGTTGGACTAACACACCTAGATCAGACCAGAGTCGGTCTAAATGACCAGGAGAAAGATGTTATATTCTGTCAGCTTAAATAATGTTTAATATTTTTGAGTGATCTATAGACTCATAATGGAGCGAGTTAAATTGAAAACCAGCTAATACTGACAAGCTGGGGGACACACACACTTCTTTCATCAAATCATTTCCCCACTAGTGCTTGTATCCTGGGACAAGGGCAGTGGTCCAATTGAAAAGCAATTGTGACTTTACTGCGCATGGAAACTTGCAGACTGAAAACAAAATGTGAATGGTTTCAATTTCCCATTAACATCACGATGACATGCATCAGCCAAAAAGATGTCAGCTCTAGTTTCAGATTTTACTGTAGTTTCCGTTGATCAGTCAGCGTTATTGTGACACACTGGAGAGACGAGCTGTTTCTGGAGTCTTTAAGACCAGTTTCTCAAAACCAGAGCAAATGAAACCGACTGCTTTTGTTAGGAATGGGAATCGGTATCGGTTCGATACGGGTCAAAATCATTGGAACGGATGTTGGACAGATAAAAATGTAAAACCGAATCATTCCAAAAACCCTAAATATGTCACATGCTTCACTCTGCACAGACTGTAATCAGCGAAAGCATTTTAGCTGAGTCATGTTTGGGCTGTTCTTTTTAGGAGAACAATATTTGTTACACAGTTGGAGAATTGTGTCTTTGAAATATCGGAATCACAAAAGACACAAAAAAGTGGTATCGCCCCCAACTCTGATTATGATGAAACTGTGTTAATGTCTTGTGCACAAAACTGAATGGATGTGTTTTTACAGGTGTTTGTCTGCAGACTGTGGAGAGTGAAGGTTACCCCTCCCCTGTGGTCATCCTGCCCTACATGAAACATGGAGACCTGCACAGCTATCTGCTGTACTCACGGCTGGGCGACTGTCCAGTGGTGAGTCTGATTTACATTAAACATGCACACACACACAAACTTGCACACACATAGAATGCAACAGCTTAATGGGTTCAGGGTGTAGAAGTTCACGAGAGAGTCTGTCAGCAAAACAGGATCCAAAGTTCAGCAAAAACGTGAAGAAAGGGAGTCTCCACCCCACATCTTATTGGCAGCGTGAGCACTGTGAGATCATGAAAACACTAGATTAGTCTCTGTGGCTGCTCTCTGCGCTTTTACTTAGAAATGGATGAGGTGTTTTATTTGGAAAAGACGGCCATTATACGCAATAAGCCCCGGAGGGATAGAGAGTCACAACCCTGATCACAACAACATTTCCCCAAAATGTTGAAACATCCATGAGTTTGGCAAACTTTCATTAATAAAAAAAACACACACATACACTGGAGTTGAATCTTAGTATTTGGAACAGGGAGAACTGAGAGTGTAGGACCATACAAAGGTGATCTTTAGCGATCTCTGCTGGTGAACATGTGAATGAAAGCCCTTCCTCTCTCTGTGCGTGATGCCCTGCAGTACCTCCCGTCTCAAATGCTGGTGAAGTTTATGACGGACATCGCCCGAGGTATGGAGTACCTCAGCAACAAGAACTTCATCCACAGAGACCTCGCTGCTCGCAACTGCATGTAAGAACAATCTGTGCTTCTGCTTCTCAGTTCCCGTTTGTGTTCTCACATGCTGTTTTTCAACATGTATGCAAATGTTAAAGGAAAAGTTGGTGTGAAGACTGCTCAAAATGATAATGGTCTGTTCCTCAGGCTCAATGAGAACATGAATGTATGTGTGGCCGACTTTGGCCTCTCTAAGAAGATCTACAACGGCGACTACTACAGGCAGGGCCGCATCTCAAAGATGCCTGTCAAATGGATCGCCATTGAAAGCTTGGCCGACCGCGTCTACACCACAAAGAGCGACGTGGTGAGTTGTTGTGCAAAGCTGCACGGACCATTTTTATCTGAGAGCAAAAACAACCCTCTAATAAGGCAACACTTGCTTTAAACCACCGGAGCGGGGGCTTCTGTCACTCCACGAGGAAGCCTGTGTAATCACCAAATGCACTAACCAAACAAAAGTATTGATTCTTTCGATAAACTGTGTGTTTCCTTTTATCTATAGCTTCCACAGTAACTGAAATCTTGCAGAAATAATTGAAAACAGTGGGCGAGGTCAAAGGTAAAACATGAACAAAATAAAACAAAATACAACTGAAAACACTAAAACCCTCAAACAGTGAGTGAATGGGTGAAGGAACAGGGACCAGAACACAAGGAAACAGGAGACAACGTAACAGCATGAATGAACAAAGACACTGAGGAGCAGAGGGTCTAAATAGACTTGGGAGGCAGGGATAATTGGACACAGGTGAATCACATCAGGGTGGAACAGACAAGTCACAGAGATGGGAGGGGAAAACAGGACTGGAAGGAAAACTAAAACAAGGTACACACACTAGGTAGGAAGAAGTACAAAATAAAACAGGAAACCAGAAAGAAAGAACAAAAAACTCAAGGTTGATGGAAACAAATAGTCCAAACCGAATATATGTAAACCGGGAGTAACCCAGGGCTCAAGATTCAGTCATGACAACCAGCTTTTTATCCATAGGAACCTGCATTTCTGGAGCCTTAATACAAAGCATAGGGAATTTTGGGAAATCAGTAGCTATGTTTACATGGACACAAGAAATCGGAATAAAAGCTTTATGCACTTTGAAAAAAGGGAGGGATTCCATACTCGTGCTCATGTGAAAGGTTTTCATGTAAACATTGTAACCTGTGCATGAAGTCGGATTTCCGGATGTTATGTTTCCATCGTCAGTGTTTGACAAGAGCACATGGTAAGTGGTAAGGTGTGAGAGACTTAAAGAGACTTAAAGAGACTTAAAGAGACTTAAAGAGGCTTAAAGGAATTTAAAAACTGCTCACCTTGGTAACCCCATCTCTCTGTCTCTCTCTCTCTCAGTGGTCCTTTGGAGTCACCATGTGGGAGATCGCTACCCGGGGCCAGACTCCCTACCCCGGCGTCGAAAACAGCGAGATTTATGATTACTTGAGGCAGGGAAACCGTCTCAAACAGCCTCCAGACTGTCTGGACAGCATGTGAGTGTCTCACAGAACACACTCAGGCCCTTTGACATTACAAGTACCTTGTTTTTCCATAAAGCAGTCAAGGCCAAACACTTCCTGTCTATCAGTTCCTTTAAGGGTCTTTGGAGAACATGTTCAGTGATTATTATTGTTTCAAGATGAGCAAAAAGACAACAACTTTATAGTTGTTTTTCTGTCTTTCATGTTAATGTCATAAAAGAGTAGTATTTAAAATGTTTAAATTAATATTTTTATTAAAAGAATGTTTTATATCATTGAAGTCATGGACAAAGTGGTTGGCAGTTGATTCAGTAGTTATTATTATTCACTTATTCAATTAAATGATAAATTGATGCTGCACCTTAAATACGTATTATTTGTTATAACGTTTAAGAAATGAATATAATAATAAAGTGTAAATGTGGCATATTCACCCTAAATTACAAAAATATTGCCACTAACAACGTGTAAATAATAAATATTCCTCTGTTCCGTGCAGCTACGCCTTGATGTTCTCCTGCTGGCTGCTGAGTCCAAAGGACCGTCCTTCATTTGAGTCCCTGCGCTGTGAGCTGGAAAAAGCCCTTGAGGATCTGCCGGACCCCCAGGACCCGGACGAGATCCTGTACGTCAACATGGACGAGTCCTCCATGGAGCTCGGGGCCGTCGGGGGCCGTGACCCCTTGGCGATGCCGTCCCCTCTCTGCCTGAAGGGCTTGGACTCTGTAACCACGGTGGAGGTCCACCAACCCAACCGCTACGTCCTCTGTCCCCAGCACGAGACGAACCGGGCCCTCTCCGACTCCCTGGAGAGCCTGGACATGCCGGTGTCTTCGTCCACAGCCACGCTGCCTCTACAGGCGTCCTGCCACTCCACGCCCAACGCCACTCCAGCTCCAACACCCAACGTGGAGCTGCTGGAGGACAGAGAAGGGTCCAGAAAAGTTCCCTGGTAGTGATGTCATGTCCTCACTGACTGGTCATTACCGCCATTACCTTCACCACAGTCCAAGAACTAGATCCCGTCTCTTGCTACTGACTGAAAGAAACCTGATGTGCCCTCATGCATGTACATATTTTGCACACACACATACACACATGCCGGCGACATTCCAGGGAAGTGAAGGATAAGGACTACTTTCCTTTATCGTCTCCCCTCCTGTCAGACCAAGCACAGTGTAAATCAAGGAACGATGTCGTTACTCACACTGCAGCACAATCAGAGAAATCCATTCCCCGTCGCTACAGCAATAAAATACCACGTCTGTATCAATACAACTACCTGTAAACAACAGAGCGATCTCCTTTATGTCATTAAGCTAAAAAGAAAACAAACCCACAAAAATCAAAGATCTCTGTCGGAGACCAGCTCAAGACACTGCCACACTCAATCTACGAGTGAACCAACTCAGGAGCTCCAGCTTTCCAGAGACTAACACGGAGAACTGTCACCCGAGAAAACCTCGCCTGTACAAACCTGAGGATTGATGGGGGAGGAAAGGGAGGATAGAAGGACTGAACAAGGATTTGTAGGCTCATACTCGTTTGTCACAACTTGAAGTGAAATATGACCTGAAATGCAATTCCACTTTGGCCTTTAGTGGCTTTTTTATGTGAAGCTTTTGTGAATGAGTTTGTGTCACAGGCTGACGTATGAAAGCACAAACCAATCACGCGTTTCCTCGCTGACAGGTGAAGTCACCTGCTCTCAAGGTCCGATTCAACTGGTCACAGGTCAAATCATGAGGGTACAGAAAAGGAGAAAAGGTCGGCAGATGCACTGAGGGTCGACACGGGCGATGGACGATTGGAGTGAAGCTCCTCACATTTTGGCACAAGCACAGTGTTATTACACATTTTTGTACAATTCTATTTGATGCTGATCTTTTGTTTTTCTACAACTTTTGCACTAATGTTTTTTTTAAAACTTTTTTTGTATATCTTTTGTGTATACTCTCAGTCATTATCAAAAACCTTTCCACATATATAACCCATATTTTCAGAAAGGCAGAGAACAAGGCCTGTGAAAGTGTCGATTTCTGTCCATGAACGCAGACTGGGAAACACACGACTAACCTCGTCATCTGACATCATCCAGCCACTCTTTTTTTATTCGAGTATATATATATCCAGTTTATATATAAAACCTTTTTTATGCGAGCCTTGGCACTGTAAATAAACGACTGTTACCGACAGAGTCAAGGAAGTAGCTGAAAACAAAATGTACGTGAAGATCGTCCAACATATCCTGACATTGTGCATGCACTTATTTTTAAAGGGGACTTGACCATGTTCTAACACACATTTTTTGGGAGTACGACATTTGTTAAAACAAAGCGCTGTGTGTCTCGGTTGTATACGTGAAAAGGTACTTATATATATATATATATACACAGTATAAAGTGGTATGTTATACGTGTAGCATTGCTGAATTCCTCATGAAAAGATGGTGTACGTTTCTTGCAATGTCTTTGGTACTGTAAGCAAGGTTTTACAGTGGTGCTGAGGCTTATAACGGACTGTATATATACAGTTTTTACCAAAACTGTTTTGTACCAGGCGCAGTGTTTGAAACTGATAGTTTAGGTGTTTTTGAAGTGTGGTTGTGTGAGTTACTGTCATATAATCAGCCGGCTAATGTCTGCGACATCTCAAGAATACCTTTGTCAGTTTTATCTCGCCATTAAACAGCCTTTTGTGACTCTTTACCACCCACACCACACAAGTCCACACAGAAAATCGACGATTTCACGTCACAGCACACAGATGTTGCTGATGCGCTACTGCCTGCATCATTAATTTCACGTGTGTTATTCTGTCACTTCTGTGTTTTAAATCCGTTGTTTCGATTTTACTCAAGTGGCACAAACTTACCAAATGAGGCAGCAGTTGACCAGCAGCTCTCATGTACCTGTAAGCTAGAAATGCCATTTTTTCCTATGGATTTTGGTGTGGAAGAGTGAGTGATTTACAAATTTCAGTTTCCAGATGAGAGAGGCTGTCTAGTGGTGAGCTAAAGCAGCAAAATACTACTTAAGATATCGCTCATTTAAGCAGATTTCATCAGCCGAGCCTATTGTTAAGTGGCTTAAGTCATTTTGTTTGTGTGCTGCAAAGTGAGGGCGAGTGCTCGTGTCTCGTACCTCATTCAACCACGTTTTTAAAAATCTGAACCATCAATTTCATTAAAAAGAAAAAAAAAGATTAAATTGTGATGAAATCTCAGAATTTACCAAGTGCCTTCAGAGAGCCAGTATTTGTGTCACAGATGTGTGTGTGGCTTGTGTTTCTCCTGGTGTGTTGAATTGGGAGAAGACTGTATAAACTGCCTTTATATTGTCTCTGTCATGATTTATAAAACAGAGGGTTTTTTTTATATAGTGCATACAGTATTTTGTATAAGAAATAAATGTGTTCATTCATGAATGGGCTTTTGTGATGTGATTTAATTCACTTAGCCAGATGTAACACAGGGCTTCAGATGATAATCTAACATTAATCTTTTAATGCAGCACAATCAAAATGGTGGTTGACATATTACTGAAACATTTCTACCACAGCGTGTAGGTACATGTGAGGTCTCAGAAGTGGAGGTAGGAGATCTGCACGTCACCTTCGATCTCCACCCTGTCGATCTCGTTGAAGGACGGGAAGCGGTGAGCGAAGTCGAACAGGTGCTCGCCGTTCACAAACACCTTAAACCTTCCGTTCCCACAGCGAATCGACATCTGGGAAACAAAAAATAAAAACACATGCTCAGCATGAATAACACATTAATACACTCCTGCATTATTCAGATTTAACCTTCTGACCAATTGTTTAACTTGTGGTCTAAGTTATTAGTTCCATTTTGTTGTTTCCGCTTTGTTTCTGTGTATTTATTGTGTGAAAATACACAGAAAAATGAAAAACAACAACTCTATGCGCACTCATACTCACATCAAAGTACTGTCCCTCCCTGAAGGGGTTCATGTTGACCTCTCTTTCCTCATGACCCCAGGCTCCTCCAATCTTGCTGTTCCTCACGACAATTTTATCCTTCACCCGTGGGTTCAAGTGGAACGCAATGTCCCGAGATCTGCTCACCATGAAGTTGAAGGACATTCTGCAACAAACGGAAAACATCAGGGTCTTCTTCAGGTGAGGGCACACCAAACGGAAATAATTAGAACATTAAGCTATGTTTTTATTTACGACAAAAAAGAGCAAAAGATTAACTGAGTTTAAAAAAAAACAAGGTCATTTGTGGCACACACACACGTTTACCAGGCTAAGTGGGGACTGTCATTCTACACTAACCAACAGTGGAGTTCTGTTTCTGGCTGTTTTGAGTAATAGAAATACAAATAGAACAGAAACTGTTATTTTAATTTCAATTTCAAAATGTGCCTTTCAACATATATATATATATATATTATTTTTTTGAATTGTTGCGCAACCTCTACCTATCAAACAGGGGAACTTCACCCTATCACCTATCAAGTGCCTGTTTACTTGCCTTTCATTCTTTCTTTCTTTCTTTCTTTCAATAATGGACAAGTTATCTTACATTTTAATCAATCTTAAAACCTTTCACCTCCCCTGTCTTATTATTTCTCATTTTTATGACCTGTGTGGACTGGTGAAGTATAGACTGTCTTCATCATAATTTTAGCACAACTTAAAGCCTGACCAGCAGGGGGCCTGAAAAAATGTCCCCTGTTAGCATGGAGGTCCCCTGTTGGTGAATGTGTAACTACACCAAGGTCTAAACCTAATACAAACTTGAACCCTGAAAAAGCACCATGGGACCAGACAAAATGTCCCTACAAAGATAGGTTTGTATGGGTTTTTTGGTCCCCACAAAAATATAAAAACATATACACACTTCTTTGCACCATGAGGCACCATGCCTCTGATGATGATGGTTCTCTTTGGGAAAAATCCTCCTGGGATCATGCCAGCATAAGGGATAGGCTTAAAAACAAAACAAAATAAGACACTTAACATAATAAAAATAAAAATAATTCAACACACTCCTGCTACAAAAGACAACCAACTTTAATTGAAAACAGCACAAGTCTCATTTTTATTATCTTGCTATCAAAAAAATCTCTTTCTCTTTGCGTGTGAAGGGTGTTTATAGAAAAATAAAGTTTATAGAAGACGTTGATCATCATGCACAGAAAAAAAACAACACTCCAGTAAATCTATTACTTTAACTCAGTTCCCCTCTGTTACCACAGGAAGGCAGTAATGTTGTTAAAAGAAAAAAGAATATGGGAACAGGAAAGTCCAAATGTCATGACTACATCATCTGAAATACGAGTAACAAATGTTACTTACAGGGTTGTAAATTGGCTGGGCACCCATACCCTGCA
Organism: Solea solea; assembly: GCF_958295425.1. Taxonomy (NCBI): domain Eukaryota; kingdom Metazoa; phylum Chordata; class Actinopteri; order Pleuronectiformes; family Soleidae; genus Solea; species Solea solea. The sequence continues at coordinate 22,000,571 of NC_081140.1, read as the reverse complement.
ATTAGATTAACAGACACAAACATGAGTCAGCAAAAGTAAAACAATATCTCATATTAAAGTATCAAAAAGGTAGAGAATGAATGAAATCTATAATGAGATGTTCTCACTGGCAGTTGTGAGCCCGGGTATCCTTCCTGAGAGTAGAAAAAAAATAAAGTAACATTCATAAACTGGTATGTATATCAGTTTCATTTAGCTGTTTAGTATAACAATATCTATTTATAAATGACACAAAAATAAAATGTCCATACCCCCATATTGCCTCCTGGATATCCACCCTGCATAGAAAAAATATACATATATTTAAACAGAAAAAAGTGAATATGCTCTGATTTTATATTTATTTTTACATGTTTTTGACCATTTAAGATGATAAAAATTAAGTTTTTATTCACCCCCATGTCACCTCCTGGATATCCACCCTGGTGAAAAGGGGGGAGGGGAAAATATTTAATCAATTATACTCAACAGTTAACAAAGGCATACATACACTGTATTGTATGTAAGTATCTACTTACAGCCGGGCCTGCTGGATATCCACCCTGTAAAAAAGCATGATTTATTTAGTTGATAAATTGATATGTAGATATGTCTGATTAAAGTCAATGGCTCATTTACATGCACACATTTACAGCTGTAGTCCCAAAGCAGGTTGATGGCATAAGACAAAATGCTCCTTTACTAAAAGTAAATTCAATAAATGGTCGCGGAAACAAGAAAAAAAATATATAAAGAAATAACAATAACAACAATATCAACAAATAAGGAGACGTAGTATAGGCTATGTTTCAGTTAACAAAGACAATATGTGATTTAGCAATTGTAAACTGGGAATTAGGGATTAGTTATTGAGAGTTTGAGAATAAATTGCCCATTGTCTTCATATGTTACACTTAGATTCACATGGTGAATCTATTAGTAAAGTCACAGGCATTTAGGTCTTAGTTTTTAAAACAGCATTACAAAACTGGTGTAATGTGATATTTTTGGAAGAGTAGGATTTTATATAATAACATATTTATTCACCCCCATGTCACCTCCTGGATATCCACCCTGGTGAAAAGGAAGGGAAAATATTTAATCGATTATACTAAAGAGTGTATGTAACTGATACTGTATGTAAATATCTACTTACACCCGTGCCTCCTGGATATCCACCCTGTAAAAAAACCCCAAACATCAATATTTATTTAGTTGAGTCAGTCTGTAGTCCAAAACCAGTGCGATATGTTGAGATTTGGGTGTTTTTGGAAATGTAGGATTATATAACAAAGTATTTATTTACCCCCATGTCACCTCCAGGATATCCTCCCTGTTGAAAGGTAGAGAAAGTGTTAACCTGACGCTATTTAAAAATACCAAACATATTTTACTCCAATCATGAAAGTATAACTTACTCCCATGTCTCCTCCTGAGCTTCCTGGGTATCCTCCCTGGATAAAAAAACAACAACAGTAAAACTCTCTTCAAAGTATCACTTTATTTATGTTTATGAATATTTTCCCAGTGACATACCCCCATGCCACCTCCTGGATATCCACCCATTCCACCATCAATTCCTCCTGCACATCCTCCTCCCCATCCACCACCCATTCCTCCACCCATTCCTCCACCCTGAAAGACCAAACACCAGCGTGAAAATCACTTGGATAGATAGATCAGACTCAACAAATGGAACAAAATAAGAGCATTGCTTCACCCCTATGACGTTAATGGTCTGGATGGAGACGTCTCCTGTGATCTGCAGCGCGCGCACACTGTACAGCGGGAGGCGGTGCTCGAAGGTGTGGAAGTCTTTCCCATCGACGGTGATCTGCAACACAGAAATGTCTGATGATGACGAGCAGAGGACGCCAGTAACACATAATTACATGAAATCTGGTTTGCTTTGCAGTTGCCTATGTCAGCTAAAAAGTCTTAACAACTGCATTAAAGTGCATTTCAGGTGTTACCAGTGAAAGATATTGTACTTAAAGTGTAACTATACTCCTAAACTACTTTTCTCAGGTGTAAACCAGGGTATATGGGTATCTAGGTATGTTTATTCTTGATCCAGGTGCAAATCTTCACAGTTTAGTCTCTGTAATCTGAAATTATACATGTGATTAACTGGGTGTAGCTATTGCGTATTTGGTCAAACATTCTTAGTCCATGCTTGTGTCACGTGTCACCTTCTTGTCTAATCAGCATGAGGGCTCATTGTCCCAGACTCCTCCCCTTTTAATCCAATTTGAATCACTACCAGACCACGCCCCCTGCACTGCTGCCCACTCTCCCTCCCACTTCCTGGCATTTTTCAAAATCAGGGACTGGGTGGGGTTCTCTTCAAAACAGTTACCATCCAAATATGCTTAAACTTGTGCTTTTTCTGACCTTGTAGCCTTGTGAAGTGACCATGATGACCATTTCAAAGGACTTGCCCTTGTTGAAGGGCATGCTACGGATCTTGTCCTCTGACCCCCAGGATCCACCCTGACAAGAGTTGAAGACCACTTTGTCCCAGCCATCAAATCGAGGGTTGAAGTGGAGGGCAATGTCGCTGCCCTCGCTCTGGCCACAGAGCAGGTTAACTTGAAACCTGCGGGCGAAAGAAGTGAGGTCACATCACTGAGTCCTGAAGGGTCTGCAGAGTTGTGTCAGGAAACAGGACAAATGCAAACACTGCAGGTACAGAGAAACCAGAGGACCCGTGTTCAAAAACACTTCTCCAAACAAAGGAGCGACAGACAATGTGAAACAGTCAGGTATGTGAAGTGTTTGCCTTGTCGACTAATGGCCTGTAAAAGTGTCTTTTACAACTCAGATATGACTATTTCGAAAATGGGACAATAAAACAGAGAGTGTTGATTCTGCTCCACCTACATTACGATTACACAGGGCGTTTCCTAGTATCACTAGCAATTCAATTTTGTGTTAATAAAAGTACAGAAACTGAGAAAAGACCACTCTAAAATGTACCTGGTAATGTCTTGAGGGACAGAGCCCTGGAGGTAGATGGACGTCCCTTCTCTCACACCTCCATAAATGGGCCCCAGGTATGGAATTGCCTGTACAGTGTATTAAAAAACATACTTTATAACATTGTATCAAGCACAAACATCTGTGATGATTGTAATAATGATATTACAAATATTAGATTTATATCAGTAGAATAATGATAATATTACCAATAATGAAAATATTAGTGAAAATTATAATATTACCAATATTAGTATTATATATATATGTACAGTAAGTAGGATTATTGTGATTCATAATGATCAGGAATTTTGTGTATATGATGATATTAATATGTCTAAATAATGCCAATGATAATATGTTTAATATGAGTATAATATATAAGTATATATGAAATAGCCAAATAGGGTATTGGTGCAGAGAGAAGGGGTGGGACCTTGTACATTTCTTCCCACTCCTAATCTAATGTATAATTTAGATTAATGATTCATCTAATCTATTTTTTGTCATTTATATTTTATGTACATGCTTCATGTCTCAAATAAAATGAATCATCATTGTATCAGTTTTATGTGCTTTTACTGTTTATTCTATCATTAATTTGTAAAAAAAAAAATACATATACAGTATAAATAAATGTAAGGAGGCATCTGAGGATCTCAGGGAGCAAGAGTGTGTTCAGAGTGCTGCTAAATAACCTGGAGCAAGACCATGCAAGGCTTTAAAATTTAGCAATAAAATATAAAATCAATCCTAAAAGCGACAGGTAACCAGTGTCACACAGCCAAGATGGGGTTGTGATAAAAAAAAAGTCTTTAAATTATTGGTGGATCGTGATGGAAATGGTCAGATTTTAGAGATATTTCTGAACAATTTTAATATTTAAACTAAATCTAAACAAATTTAAGTACATTCACCTAAAACACTGATGCATTAGAGTGGAGTTCATGGCAGCCATGAACAGATTTCCATAGTTTTTTAAGCACCTTTGTAAATAACATAGGTGTCATCTCCAAACAATAATCTATAAATATTAATGCAAACCTCTTTTCAAACTGTCCTTGGAAAAAAAATGTAAGAATAAAAACATTGCAACTTCCAGCAAATGCATTTTCCTGAATAACAAACAAGTTTCAAATTGTTAAATGCACAGAAAATCATTTGTTATGATAAAAGTGAGATAGAAGTCTACAATGAGTTGTATAAAGAAAAACAGGTGAGAAACGTTTACATCTTCATTCTGAATTCATTTGTATGAATGGAAGACAAACCCTGATAAAACCTCACACTGGTGTGTGTGCAGATACTTACAGGACTGTAGACTGGCTGATAACCAGGAGGAGCGACAAAGGACATGGCTGCAGTCGGCAACACAATGGAGAATCAGATGGAAAAAGTAGAGGTGGGTTGTTGTTTTTTTTGGGAACAGTTTTGTGCCGGAGACCTAGGTTTTATACCAGGGATGAGGGAGGGGCTACATCAACATATTTGCCTTTGGAGGCACTTCTAGGGAATTGACCTTTGACACATGAGAGAGGAGTGGCTCTGTCCACGAAAATGCAAAATGTGTTTGTGCGCGTGTGTGTACATGTAAGAGGCTGTGAGTGTGAGGGCAAAGTCTGCCTCAGGCCTGTCTTTGTGAGGACACTTTGTGTCGGGTTCTGACAACTTTTAAGGGCATTTTTGAGGGACTTTGAGACTTTAAGGTTTTACGGTCAGGGTCAGGGTAGGGTTTAGGTATTTAGTTGTGGGCTAGAGAATAAATGATGTCATCAAGAATGCTGTACAAGAATGAGTGTGTTTGACACCACCCGTTTCTGTACCATTTTGTTCATTTAACCTTTATTTATACAGGTAATCTAAGGGTCTCATTCACAAGAGAGACCTGTGTAGATATGAATAAGAACATTTACAATGTAACAATGATAATAATAATACAACTTTGACTTCTCTTTTAATTGCGTTGCAGTGTATGCATTGGGATTCTTGGGCAGGTCTCACATTAGAGGAAATAACAAAACCAAAAAGGAACACTATACAATTAAATGATGTTTTAATGATGATGTAGATGTCTATAGAAACAAGGTCTTTAACAGGTGAGTGCAGACTGGCCTATGATGGGCATTCTGCTGCTTCAGTCTTTTCACTACGTCCTCTTTATAGGAAACTGTGATTCTGTGCATTTCTTTGTGGAAACACAGCTTTTTCCTCTTTCTGAACCATGTTCCCCATCTTCTCATTGTGGAAGCTTATGAGTCTGCGTCCATAGTTTCACTCTACACATTTTTCTCCCAGAGTTATATAACATGCTTGTTAACTCAAAAAGGAATTTTAGACGAGACAGGGCATGTTCAGGGTGAGCAAAACTATCAGGTTAAAAAGGCTAAACTCATGTTTTGATAGGCCACAGCAAACCTGAGTTTGTGCCAAATAAAGAAAAAAGCTTTTAGAGGCCACAGTGACATCAGAGCTTTGACCACCTAAATGTAATTGGTTCATCCTTTCTGCCAAAGGTCCATTCAATCTTTCTTCTTTCTTTTTTCTTTTTGACATAAAGCCATTAAAAAAATCATCCAACAGAAAAGAGGAATTATGATACAGTGATAACCTGGTGAAATGATTTGCATTAAATCAGAAAATCCAGGTTAAAAACTCAATAAGACTAAAAGAATATAAATAGCAACAAGAATATGCAAAACTATTATAATAATAACAAGATAAGCAAAAATATAATACATTTAAAAATGTATTATTTCTACTCATGTTCATGAAAACACAAAATTATTACTAATGTATTCAAGTGTAAATAAGCATTTTACAACTGTAATTAATTGGCGAATTTGAACACATGGGTAAACTGTAATCCATGGGACTAATCATGTTTCCTAAATCTAATCTAAACAGAGTTTAGTACTGAGTACTAAACTCTTTACTATTTATTTATTCAGTACTAAACCAAATAAAAAGAGTACTGAAATATTCAAGTAATATTCAAACTAAGTAAAAGTACCACTATTTTGATATAAATATTTACTGAAAATGTACTCAAATTAAATTAAATAGCTTGTTTAAAATGTACTCAGAGTAAAAGTTACTTAGGTTTGGGTTCTTTCGTGTGTCTCATGAAATGACTTTAACAAGTACAAGTACACAAAAAACCTACTCAATTACAGTAATGCAAGTAAATGTAATTCATTACTTGTTAGAAACATGTCAAAGTATATAATCTGATTAAAAAGCACAATTTCAAGTTAAACCAAACGAACCTCAAATATTTCTACAGGTTTGTGAATGAACAAAAATACAATAAGAAACTTTGAACGATCCTGAGTTCCAGATCGGTTTCAGACGTGATCTTTGTTCAGCAAACACACGTCATTTAGAACCACTCTGAGATTAAACAAAGAGAGGGTGTGTGATTGTGTGTGTGTGTGTTTAGTTGTATTTATATCTTTGTGGGGTCCAAAAATAACTGTAAAAAACATTTTGTCTGGGCCCACAACAAGGGCTTTTTCAGGGTTAAGACCTGGTTTTAGGGATAGTGTAAGGGATAAGGTTAGGGTAAGGGGCTAGTGAATGCTTAATGTCAATGATGTGTCCTTACTAAGATATAAAGGTGTGTATGTCTGTGTGTGTGTGTGCGTGCGTGTGTGTGTGTGTGTGTGTGTGTGTGTGTGTGTGTGTGTATATACATTGTAAACCTACAGCCTCCATTATTAATTGCCAATGTTCAACTGACTGGTAGATAAGAGTTATTTGTGTCAGTGTTTGTCTTTTGTAGGCGGGTTGGTCGGAATATTCTATGAATCATACACACACACACACACCCCTACACACACACATAAAGCTGAACCTTTATATTTTCTTTCAAAAACAAAGAATTGTGTTTCAATAGACTGGTTTCTTCACTAAGTATTTTGATGAATAGCCCTACTACTATCTGAAACTATCGGGGGTGGGGTAGTTTAGTGGTTAAGACCAGTACCCCCATGTGTAGAAACATCATGGTCACAAGTTCAACTCCACCCCAGGTTATACTCAATTCCCTTGTAAGTCGCTGTGGATAAAAGCGTCTGTTAATGACATGTAATGTAATGAAAGACTGTCTGGGGCTGCGAGCCATTCAAATAATGGAGGAGTTTAAGAAACGACATGTGTGAATGAGGTGTTTAAATCTCTGCTCCAGCCAGCAGGGGCACTGCTGAGTATGGGCTTTAACACTCACACACAAGTCCCCACTTTGCTTATTATTAAAAAAAAAATCACCAGAGTGTCTTTGACATGATTGTAGCTTGATTTAAAGCACTGCTAACAGGGGACCTGAAAAATGTCCCCTGTTCAACGTGGAGTCCCCTCTTTGTGAGTGTGTAATGACACCAAAGTCCCCTGTTCTACTGGTTCACAGGTACACACACACACACACACTATATGGGTGTTTCCTGACTGAAAAGTCTGAAGCAGAAAAATTATATTTGTTTGATATTTGATTAATTTCTGCAGAAGACAAAGGAACATTTTATTTAAGACTCATGTCAGTGTCAGAGAACTGAACACAAAAGCTTTTTCATCCATGCCAATATTTTACCTTCATTATGGCAAATATGCAGTAAATTAAACAAGTTTCAAACAGGCTACTATTAAGAGTTAAACACTCACTTTTATAACATATTTATTTTAATAACTTCCCAATCTTGTTGTCTTATTACCTCCAAAGGCGTTCAACGTCGGCTCAGAACAACAAAAAACAAAAGCTGCTGAACCATAAACACAAAATGTTTTTAAACTCACTTTTAAATGCCCTTGGAGTCACATGAATCTGGCAAAACTTTATAAATAAATGAAAATGAAGATTACTGGTCATCTCTATCTCATATAGTCATGGTACATATTATTGAGTTAATGTCAGTGGATGCAGTACAGCGATACCTCGGTAAAAGTATTGAGGGTGAGGTCAGTCAGGAAAGCCAATGATCCTGCCTGACGCTGAAAAACTGATATTACAACAAGTGTGTGACATATCATGTTTTTCTCCACACTCCACATTTGCTTGTAACAACATTTGCAGTATCTCATGTATGCATGCGTAAACAAATGCAGTATTTATCCAACATAAACTTTGAGCCAGTGTTTCTCAATCCACTTTCCTGCGTGTTATAGATGCTCCAGCACACCTGATTCCAATGAATGGGTCGTTAGCAGGCTTTTGCAGAGCCTGTTGACGAGCTGATTATTTGAATCAGGTGTGTTGGAGCAAGGGGAAACATCTAAAACCTGCAGGACAGGGGATCTCCCTGAGGATCAGGATTGAGAAACAAAAACTTGTTTCTGGGCCAGAAATAATTATTTTGGGGCATTTTATTTTATGTTCTGACGTGACCTCTGGGAAAGTCTAAGTCTAAGACACCACCAGCGATTAATCCACAACGACTGAGAGTTCATCTTTTATTGTAACAAACTGGGGTAATAAATAACATTCACGGCAGATATTTGTCTAATATGAATGAAATAGTAGGACAGGTTTCTGTTAACATTAGGTTTAATAGAACCAGGATTGTACTTTTGTTCAAGTGTAGTTCAAACTAAATGTTTCACTTTACCTGTAGAAGCTGCTTTTTTCCTGATAAAGGTATAATTTTAAAACGACATACATGTTTTCCATATTTTCGTTCCAATAAAGTAATTTAGAAATAATTATGTTGTGTTGTCATTATAGCATTGTTAAGTCTTTTGCTGCACAGTACTGCACATAAACCAGGAAGATGAAAGAAAATGAGATTGATACTTGGTTTTGGTCTCCATGAGGACGAGGTCAGTGTTTCTGTGAGTAAAGGTCCTAAAGTGGTCACAAATACAAGTACACACACACACATAATTACTCATAAATGAGGACATGTGCTCTAGTTCTCCTTAAAATAATCTGTTTATTCTGTATTGAAACACAGGATTCAGTCAGAGGACACTCAGGTGGAAAGTAGTGATCTCCATTCAGCTTCATACCATCAACGGCCGCACATGCACACTTCAGAGACACCGACAAAGGCCAGTCGTAGCGCCAAATGCGAGATTGTGAGTTTGAATGAAGAGCAGCGACACAGAAGTGTCTGAGATCAACGCGTCACACGTGGCTTTCTTGATCGAGAAAATTAACCGATACGCTGGATTTACTAAAAAATATCTATCGTAAAAACCTAACTAGCAAAAACAAAAGCCGTCCTCTCGTCTGACTGCAAACTGGGCATTTTCTTCAGTGTGAGACCAGTTCTCTTCACCACTGTGGTTTCCACTAACAGGACGCGAGGCGCGTTCATGTCCGACAAAGTAGCATGGATGGTTTAAATTCTTCAAAGCCTTAAAGAAAAATAAATATATGTATCTATGATTTATGTAAAATATGTCTCTTCATCAAAAGGCCTCTTAGTAGCCTCGTCATTACTCAGTTATACAGATGACCCTTTGGCAAAAATGTATACATTAAATACATTCATCACTTATTTAAATGCACCGACAAAAACCTATTTTGTGCATCAAGTGTCACAAAGCAGGCCGTGGCCAGAAATACAGACGGGCTAAAACGGTCGTCTTCAGAAGTTCTGATCTGCATATAAACAATAAATAAATAACCTTGGCATCCTCCTGCACTGTATGTGTGTAAATCATCTCTATCTTATCAGGTACAGCGACACCGGCGGAGATAGAGGGACGCATACGTCCAGGGACGCGTTGTAAGACTTCAAAGTGCAAACTGTGTTTGTCTGTAAGATTCTCCGATCATTACGAGTCAGTCCAACACCAGTTTCCATACGTGGTCGCTTGCTTAAAAGATGAGATTCTCTGCCTTGAGAGAGGAAGAAAGGGACTCGGGTGGGACAAGGCTAAATGTTCGCTGCTCCCTCAAGGATCTCAGAGACTCAACCGTGAGCTGCTGAATCATTTCTTTCGACAACAAAAAAGCTCTCTCACTCTCACCCACCAGAGATCGGAGATGAAATACCATAATATCAAAGCAGCCACATATATATGAAACAAATCTCCAACATTACAAACGATAATCATAAAACATATACACTCTACTCTGAAGGAAAAGCATTTAAAGCTAAAAATCGAAACTATTTGATCGCTGAAGCAGTGACGTTGCTATAGGCACTGTAATGTTTACAGCAGTAGCTACTCAAAGAGCCTGTTGTGTGTTTACTTTACACAAAAAAGGCCATGTAGTGTTTCATAGCAGAATAAAAAAAAGGCCCCTGGCTTCTTGTGTGTATTTATGCCTATCTGATGTTTTTTATTCTACTTTTCTCATCCAATCCATTAACACTCTATTGCAGGTGGTACAATAGTGCAGTCAAAGTGTGCATAGCTTCAGCAGAGGAGAGAAAAAAGGCAAAACTAAGACCTCTCTATTTCTTCCTCCCTGTAGATTTCCCTTCCCTCCTCACTCCTCTCTTGCATCTACTCGTTCGGACGCTCGTGCACGATGGCGGGACGTTATCCGAGCTGATCCTCATACTGCTTCCTGAAGCAGTCTCCAGCAGGGTAGAAGTCCCAGCATCGCTCTTGGTACAACTTCCACACGTATGACTCCTGAGAGACAATCAAAAGAAACGAGTGAGGGCTGCAGCTTTATGTCGTCGACCCTTTGTTAATCTGAAACGACTTCTATGTACTGACCTGTCCTGTGTGTTCCGTCTCATCTTTATTGATGAGATACATCAGGAAGAACCTGAAAGAGAAAATGAAACTCTAGACTGCATATACTACCTTCTGTTAGCATCCTGTCTTCGCTGACAGGATTTGGCATGCGTACTTCTCATTACCGTAACTCCTAGACCGTTTGTGATATCTAGAGAATTCAAATTCAATGGACTGACAATGGGTGTGACCCTGCTTTTTGCCCTATGCCAGCCAAGATTGGCACAGCACCCCCCACCACCCTCATGTGGAGGATAAAGTGGTAGAAGACTGATAGATGGATACCGGAAAGCAGAGAACTAGAGCTTTTGCGCCCATATACTTGTCATTACGGTAGCCCTCCGGACTTCTTGTGTCTACTTGTGACGTCAGCTTCGTCAGTACCGTAATCCCTAAACGGTTGGATCACTGCCAGATGATGAAAGTGAAAGTTATCTTGGAAAAAAGGGGCAGAAGCACTCACTCATTGAACATTTTCTTGAGAATTCTACAGCCATAAAATCAAAATAAAGTCATAAAAATAAGATTATCATGATGGTCATAGGTCACCGTCACTCACATGTAGTTAGCTAAGTTGTGCTCTTCTAAGGTGTGTGTCTCAAAGCCGTGCGGCGTCGTGTCAAAGTAGTCGCTTCCAATTCCGCAGATGAAACACTTTGTCTGGAAGGAGGAAAGAGACAGATTACATTACTCACATCCCTCTTTTTCTCTCTCTCTCTCTCTCTCTAAGAACTGAAGGAGAGTTGAAGGTGGATTTCACTTAAAGCCCTCAGAGACTCATGATCTTACCTCCATGTCCTCTCTGACCTGCTCCTGCTGGTCTCTCAGCTCTCCAAAGGCATCAATGATCAGACCTGACAGAAAGAGACAGCAGTCATTCCCTACTACACAGAAGATCAGAGTGATTCACAACTGTTGAGGAAGGTGAAGGTGTTTACTTTCATATTTGAAAGAGGCAATCTGAGAAAAATAACAGGATATGAAATCATGTAAGACGATCGACTTTGACACAAGACATAATACAAAAGGTGGATGAGTATCTTTTTGAAATACTGCCAGAATATTGGCAAGTAAAAAAGCAATTACAAGATTATGTTATAGAGTGGAACCACCGACCGAGGACCAATGGCTGAGCATTGTGGAAGAGACATTTGTAATGGAAAAACTGACACATAAATTGCGATTATAAGAGACAGTTTAACGAAAAATTGACTGATTATAGAAGCCAGGAAGAGGACACCACCATTACCACTAGACAATAAGGACTTTGAGAAAATGATCATTTTCTAATGATGTATTTATGTTGCACCTTGACAAAGTAATCATAAAAATCTTAAAAAGCTTGTTAAAAGAAGAAAGAGACAACCTGAAAACCTTCCTTAAAGCTACTGGCTTTCATCAGACGCTGCTTATTATTTGCATTTCATGAGCAAAGTTGAATAAGTGCAACTTATTTGTATTGTCTAATTTACCACACGTACTGACACGAATCCGAACCTTAAAGTACCATCACTGTTTTCAGCCCTGTTTTTCCAGGTGCTGCATTCCAAAAAGTCCACAAATTCTTCAGATTTAATGCAGACGTGGCCAGAAAAACGTGTGCCATGATGTGTGTGTCACAACTGTGTTGTTCACGTGTGTGCGGGTGACTCCTTTAATAAGAACGTATTTATACACGTGAATATACAGTATGTTATAATACATGACACTAAATCACAAAAGAAATATCACTGGTAGGACCGTTTGTACCCTGGATAATAGCCAACAGGATGACAATGACAAAGAAGAAGAAGGTGATGTCGAAGACCACTCGGTAGAGCTCATATTCATCTCCAGCTGGGTCCTCGATTTCATCTCCAATACCACCACCGGCACGCACGCCAACATACATGTGGAACAGGTAACACTGCAGGGGGACATGAGCACAGCGGTCAGGTGTGAAGTGTAGTTTTTGTTTAGTTTGGTTGTTCGAATAATCCGCTCAAAATAACTCACCGTCATCATGTCGTCACACTTCATGTCCGGTTCGTCCTCGTCCTCGCTCTTGTTGTAGAACTTGCGGAAGAAGTTGAAGGCCACCACGGTGTACAGGTACACCACCACGGCGAGCAAACCCACCGTCATCAACAGCTGAAAGGAACGGGGGAGTATATGATCAGTATATAGTCAGTTTTACAGTTTGTAATATAGAAAAGGTGGAAGCATGCAGACCTGTTTGCCATTGTGAGTAACGGAGGACAGGATGGTGCGCAGGGTTTTAACTCCCATTGCGATGTCCAGGAGATGGCAAGCGAAGAAAAAGTTGTTGTAGTGTCCGAGGAGAGACATCAGCATGTACCAGACCAGGTAGAGGAAAGTCTACAAGATGAAAGAGAACCGTCAGTGACGCCATTTTCAAAACAGATTCTCTTCAAGTTTCTAAATTTTAAAACAGACTCACGTTGTCAGTGAACACAACACCAAACTTCCAGATCTGGTACTTGATGTCAATAGATGTTATCCTGCAGAGAGATGGATATGTTTGTGCTGCAGCATTTTCTGAAATAAATATTTGAATAAAAGTGTTGCTGTAAATACCAGCTGAACAGTGAGGTGTCTTGTTCAGGCTTCTTTTCGTGTGTCATGGCGCTGACGTCCAGAGAAGCCAAGTCCATGCCGAGCAGCTCTGCGATCCTCTCTCTGCCATAGATGTCTCCATATTTATCCAGCACCTGCATACATCGCACACAAATGTCACTTTCACTCTGAACACGAATCCCTGCAAAAACATTACTCACTAAAGTCACTTTTGAACCAAAGTGTCAAAATAACTCACCTTTCTTTTGACAAACTTGTCCCAGTAGTTGTTGGGGAAAGAGCTGTTTTTAAAGAGAAATATGAAAAAATGAAGTCATTTTTTTTTTTTTATAATTTTGTTGCTGGTGTAAAAGCATTGCTTGTGTTTTGTCCAACCACTGTGTTACTCATTTTTCTTTCTCAGCTTCTTGGGAGAATTTAGATACTGAACATGCTTAGTGAGAGTCTTTTTTAAAAGAAATCTAAATTGCCTGATCACAAGTGGACAACTGTGATGAATCTACCCAAATGCATCCTGAACGCGACGCATCCACAACCACATTTGGAGGAAACAGCCTCCTCAACTAATGTTTGACCCGCTTCAGTTTCATAGTGAATGTGTGAACACTTCTCAGGGCGCATACTGCATGATTTTATGTTTTTTTGTAGGTACTGCTGTAATAGTAGCAGCATGATTTCTTTTTTTTCTAATCGTTGAAATCTTATTTCATGTTACAGGGATATGTGCGTAATGATTCTCTCCTATTGTTCATGTAAGAATGCGTTATATTTAAATAAATGAAAATTAATATATCTGCACAAGCAGAGTGGTAATAACATAATTTGGTATTTGTAAATACCCGGTTTAAACTGGGCTAATACATATATCCATTTATCTGATAATACAGCTGGGGGCTTACGGAGTGTTGAGCACCATTCTGTCCCACTGGCCCTTAATGTCGTCGTCCTCTGGCTGCTCAGTGACATAAAGTCCGTCAAACTCCAGCTTTCTGGCCAGCTCCTTCTCCCTCTTGAAGATAACGAGAGGGACCTGAAAAGCATGGAGGGAATCCGGAACAAAATGCGTAAGAAACACATGGATTCTCTTGCAGCAAAGCACAGAGACCGCTACGTACCTTGAGGCAGTTGTAACCGATGATGCAAAGGAAGGAGATGATGGTGTGGACGATACCAAAGAAAGCCATGGCTGGTTCCATGTAACCAGTACTCTCCTCCAAGAAGTAGTACATAGGACCTTCTTCATCATCTTCTTCTCCTCCAGCATCTAATCCGGAACCATCCTCCTCAGCGCCAGAGCCTTCAAACATGCCAGAGCCCTCAAACAGACCAGAACCCTCAAAGTCTTCCTCACCTGGAGGAGTGTCAGACACCTGGAAAGAATAGACATTGTTTTGTTTATATTTCATTCATGTAGGATGACTGTAAAAAGAGGTATTTTTCATCATGGATGTATGTTTTATGTAAGTTAACAGACCTTGTAGAAGAGCAGGATGAAATTGAGAGCGAAGGAGATGAACAGAGCCAAGAACCGAAAGTTGTAGAAGTTACGAGAAAGGTAATTCTGGCAAGAAATAAACATTAGACACGAGTTAAACTTGAGAATTATGAATTATTGTATGTGCTGCAACAAACAACTACTGCTCACCATGAATTTAATCCTCTGAACCTCCAGCTCATTCCAGAGCTCAAAGCCCTCTTCAACAGGTTTCTTGTCTTTCTTTGTCTTGGTCGTCACTATTATTTCCTCCTCCTCCTTCGGCTCTTCTGGCTTTTCTTCCTTTACTTCAGGTTCAGGTTCTGCCTTCTTATCCTTCTCTCCACTCTCAGTGCTGGGAAAGTCAGACGACGTGAGAAACATAGAAATTTTACACATTTAAACCATCTGAAGACTCAAGACCAGCGCTATTTTAAAAATGATTTAAAGTTTATAACCAAACAAATGGGAGACAACGTGAACAGCTTATAATGAACACTGAAACAACGATCTTACTCTGCTTTCTCAGTTTCCTGAGGAACCTCTTCTCCCTCACGTGCAACGGGTTGCTCCTCTCCTTCCACTGTGGAAGCCATCTGTTCCACCAGTTTCCTTTTCAGCAGTGGCGTCCCCTCTGGAGTTGGAGGCTCTTCTGGTGTCGTCTCACCAAAGTCTCCAAGTCCACCAGGAGTATTGAAGCCAGGCAGACGACCTCCTTCTCTCTCCTCGCCATCCCCTTCTTCCTCCTCTTCCCCTCCTGCATCTAAGAGTTCTGCTGCTCCATCTGCATCTTGGACTTCTCTAGCTCCTGGTTCAGGTGGAAGGTCACCATGAACTTCATCCTGCGTTGGATCAGGCATACTCGCTAGAATCTCTGTCACTGTCATCTTCTTGGCACCCTCCACTAAACCTCCACCAAACAGCACCTTCCATATGAATGTGAAGAAGCCCTTACATATGCTGTAAACAAACATCAGGATGCCCATCACAACAGTGTAGATAAACGTAACCAGGCCGATCACCATATCCTTCACTGTCATTTTCCTTAGTTTGCGGTACTGACGCCGCAGATTACGGAAGGTGAACATGTTGAAGAAGTCAAACACACTATTCAGGAACTCTGCAAAGGCGGACGTCGACTCTGCATCTTCACCTTCTCCATTGCCTTCCTCCCCTTCTCCAGACTCTGCTTCCTCTCCTCCACCCTCCTCTTCTTCGTCATCATCTTCCTCTGCACCGTCTCCCTCTGGCTCAGAGATGGATGCAGCGATGTTCATCTCAAAGATGGTGTCCTCACAGAAGTTCACAAACATCTCCATCTTCTCACTCTCACCGCCCTCGTTGACCACATCAAAGATGAACTGCCGCTTGGACTCTCTGACTTGTGGCATTTCCCACTGATTGCGGTTCGCCTCACTGATTTCAAAGTAAATGCGCTCAATCTTCCTACTGGCTCCCATGATCTCGATGCGGCCCAGGAACGGACGGAAGTAGTTGAGAACACTCTCGGCCTGCTCCAGGAAGTTCTGTAGGCGGGTATCATGAGGCACATGCTCTGACAGGTTTGTCAGCAGAACAGCGATATTGAAACCAATGTCTTTGGCTGGCTCCTGGAAACGATCAGCAAACTCCTCAAAGTTGATCATCTCGTTCTCGTCAGCTTCTGAGCAGGAGAGGAGGAACTGGATTTCTGAGGGGGAGTACTGCTTCTGGCTGTCCATGGCCTTGGAGAAGTCCTTCTTGGAGATGAGTCCACGGGGGTCAGTCACGTAGTCTCGGAAGGCGTCAGATGCCACAATGTCCTTGAGCTTGAGGAACATGTCGAAGAACTTGAGGATCATCTCTACATTGCTTGACGACTCAACCAGCATGTCGACCATCTGCCTGGCAATGGTGCCGTTCACCACATTGCCTGGAGAAATACAAGGCAATGGTGCTCAGGAAAATGTATGTATGTGACAGAAAAAACAGCATCTCATTAAATTGTAGCAGATAATGTACCTTCAAGCAGAGACAGAAGCATCACTACCATGTCCTTCTGCAAATCCAGCAGCTCTTTCAGCAGTCCAATTTGACTGGAGTCCTACAACATGCACAAACACAGCAAAACACAGACAAACAAACAAACATAGGATAAAATAATATTCTTCAGATGTGCTGTGTACAAAGTTATTATTAAAATATATTAAGAGGACATATCACAGTTTAATTTGACAGTAAGTAACTTCTCTCCGAGACTTAAAACGTTGAAAGACGCTACCTCAGAGTGTGCTCTACTCCAAAAGTGATCCTGGGTTTGCATTTTTAAATAAAGAACAAAGATTTTCAACATTGTAAAGTGTACATTGAATGTGATGGAGGGCAAGACATGTGAACGAGAAGGAGAGAAAAAAGCCTGTGCTAGACAGCACTGTCTTTTCCCTTTATCTGAAAAAGTGGCTGCAGCATGGGAGCATGGAAGGAAAACATAATTGGAGATGCCGATCTTAGCACTCCTGAAGACCTGCACCAGCAGATAACAAGGGCCACACATAATGTATGTGAGACAGTCTAAAGAGTCTGGCTGGTGGAGATCTTAAGGAAAAAGGGTATCAGGGGAGGCAAGCACTCGCCAAGAGTAAAATCACAGGGGGACCTTTTAAGAGAGATAACTCAAAGTAGACAAAACAACACAATACCGTGGGATTTTAAATGAAAGCAAAGCAAGATGTTTACATGCTTTAGAAAGCAACATAAATTACATTTATCATCTATTCTTCTCTCTCTATATATATGCCTTATATTCATTGCTTTTAAGAGGAAAATTTAATTTGTCCATCTTTAAGTACATTATTGAATGAACTATCAGAAATGTTCTATGCATTTTCACAATTCATTTACTGTAAATTTTCACAATTTTTGTAGCATTTATTTTATTTTATAAAGAGTGTTATGTACCTGGTATATAGTAATATAACTATACCTGATGTAAAGTGGTACAGTGTGTAAAATTTTAGCAACATTTATTTGGTGAAGTTGCCACTGAATGTCCCTCACTCGCATTCACTTAGCAGCAAAACTCAAAAGATTTTAAGTTTGTCCATTGTGGGCTATTGTACAACGTGATGGTCCAAAATGACGGCCTCTGTAGAGCTAATCAGGCTCCTGATATTTATATAAAAGGCTTATTATACTGAAAGGACACTAGGTGACTGTACACTATGTATTTATTTTATCTTTCATTTCTGCCAAATGAAAAATTATTTCACCTCAATTTTACACACTGGATCTTAAATGGCTTGCTAGGAAAAACAAGCAAATTGTAAAACTGTAAATGCAAAATGGAAAATGTGAGTTGCTGCAGATGAAAAACACAAAGAGGCAAATGATGTAGGTTGTTAAGCTGTGAAACAAATAATGGAGTGAAGCATGGGGGCCCTGCATTCGCAGAGAGACACAGATTCTTACGCCATTTCGTTGTCCAGGATCAGGATGCATCTGACAGGATTACACATGGAAATAAAAATGTAATCCAGAAACATTTTTACTTCGTTTTTGTATTGCCGTTCACCACTGTTACTGATAATTTAATTTCTTACTGTCTTCTAATTAAAATTACACCAACACCTGTTTTTAAAAAGCTAATTTTAGTGTTGGCACAAATGATATAGGCCAGGGATCCTCAGTCCTGGTCCTGGGGACCCACTGCCCTGCATGCTTTAGATGTTTCCCTGCTCCAACACACCTGATTCAAATTGTCAGCTAATCATCAAGCTCTGCAAGAGCCTGATAATGATTCATTTGAATCAGTTGTGTTGGAGCAGGGAAACATCGTAAACATGCATGATTAAAGAAACTCTGATATAAAGTAATCTGCAGCATTATTAAACCTTGTTACCTGCTGCAGTATTGTGGCTGTAGTCAGTAATTATATCAGAGCATAATCTTATGCCTCATAACCTCATGAGCAGCTGCTGTTGGATATTCTACAGGTTTTCCTGTCTTACTTTTACGTTTTTAAAAGGAAACTCTAGTAACTCGATATATAGTACAAAGCATATAAATACAAATATGTGCTTTAAACAGCAGCATCAGGTCAAATGTGTCACACAGAATTAGTCGGCATAGAAAACACTGCAGCCTTGTGTTAGGTCAAACAGACACACAAAGCAAAGCACACGTTAGACTCTAAACACAGGTCAGTACAGTATGAAATGAACAGATTGTTTTATACACAGTCAGAAAATATAGAGGGAAGAAAAAGGTTTTTTTTGTTTTTACTCAAATTGTTTCTGCCATCTTTACTTGTGTTCATGTTCAGTGGACTCGACTGATTAATTAATTATTTTATCCGTATAAAAAACTTTCTACAGGGTACAGCAGCATCCATATAGAAAAACAAAAATGTTCTAATTGCTCATTAAATCTGAAGTCACAGATAATCACAGGTAATAAATGAGTTGAAAGGTAATTAAGTGAGCATTTAACCGAATTACCTTTGAGGTTGACAAAAGTTGTATCAAATTGTGGAAATATTGTTTTTTATATAAGGTTATACATTCATTCATTAATACCTGAATTAAGAATCTCTTATATTACATACAAGTACAGCATACACATCTGTGTATGTACTGTGTATGAATCTGAGTCCAACTCTAACATGACAAATATGTCATAGTGTGTTTTGATTTATTTTAACTATACTCTACATGCTATCATCACTTCTGACAAAACGTATTCCAGTAAAGAGGCAGATACAACATGACAAAGAAAAGCAGGGATAAAGACGGTTAAGATATGAAAAAGTTTGATTAAAAACAAAAGGGTAATAATCAAATAAATACATACTTTACTCTGCAGGAGAGAGACAGTTCACATAATTAGTCATCTCAAAGTGAACAAGTGAATTAAATACAACCTTTAAAATACATTTAAAGGTTCACTTTATTTCAAAATTGGTAAAAAAAAAAAATGTATGCTTTGGTCAACTGTAACAAACATATCTTTTTTTTTATTTAGAATCAGAACAGAAAATAGAAAAATGTGAACATGAAGGTGTTTGTTCAGAAACCACTTACCTGAGCAAGTTTCATCATCATATGAGCAAAGACGTGCAGGAAGCCCACAACGGCATCCCACAATCTGCTGTGGGCCAGTGACTGCTGGTTTCCAGTGCACGGACCCTAATGGAAACATGAGGATAATATTTTCAGTGGTTTCATTACTTAAGGAGATCAAATTTATCTTCTTCAAAATATTCTTTTCTGAAAATCTGTGCATTATATTGTTATAACAGCTTTGAGCTTGACTTAGCTTTCTTGTTATTGCTTCATTTCACTGACTTCAGATTTTGCTTTTGGAAATTAAAATTGTCCTCTATATACTGTTTTCTTTTATTTAATCAAATATTGAATCCAATTGGGATTAAGAAACTCTTTTCCAAGAGCGACCAAGACAGGCAGCAGCACAAATAAACATCAAAGTTGCAGACATCAAAGACAACGAAAAACAAACAAAATGAGAGAGAGAACAATTTAACTTAATAACTAGTTCAACTAATGATAGTGACATTCTTGGAAGTCTGCCTCTACGTTTTTCATTTTTAGTGAGCGTCAAGCTTCAAGTCCTTCCGTAGCTCCTTCTACTTTGAGCTTGACACTTTGTAATTACCCACACGTAAGCATAGTAAACAGTGTCAAACATCAGTGATGCAGTGCTAGGTTATTACAAAGTAGATTTAGCCCCTCACTCTGTGTCTAGATTATATGCTGTGCAACTGACCAACCAGGAGGTGGAGGTGGATCAGCACACCTGATTACAATAAATAGGTCGTTATCAGGCTTCTGCAGCTCTTCCTGATGAGCTGACCATTTGAATCAGGTGTGTTGGAGCAGGGAAACATCTAAAACATGCCCAGGGCAGTAAGTCCCCAGGACCAGGATTGAGAGACCCTGCTTTAGACCATGCACTACTGATCGTTTAAATAGAGCCCCATGTGATTCTTTCTTACCTGGATGTACTCAGTCAAGCTGTTGAAGACCTGTTTGGCCACAGTCATTGCTTTGGAGAAGTTCCTCTTACCAGGCTCATCGATGATGTCTTTACCAGAGTAGTACCAGTAAAAGTCACTGATCGACTCCTGTAAAACAAAAAGGAGGAGGAGATTCTTTTAAATTTCTAAATTGTTCCAGATAAAACATTTATACATCGTTTTATGTATGCATCTGTTTGGTTTTGGCTTAGAATGAACTTAAAATTAAACTTACATACATTTAATTTGTTTATTTAAAAGTTAATTACAATGACCTCTGTTGAGGAGTTTTGTTTTTTCAGCCATTTTTTTATTGTTTGTTTGTTTGTGGTGTGATTTTGATTACATTCTTTGGTGATGTACTAGATTATGGGCCAAGGAAGAATTAGATTTTACTGGTGAGCTGGACAGGATCTGGAGTTATTCTATCGAAGATTTGCAAGACAGGTGAGTGTACCGACACTGTGGCAGAGGTTTATTCACTTTGCCTGGTTTCTGTAGTTACATTGTAATTTTAAGTGTACTGTTTGATCATCAGAGGTTCACAAATCTCTCAAACATGCTGACAAATAAACTGAAATGTACTCAAGCAAAGTGGGATTTCACAATGTCTATACATTATTTAGAGGTAAGAAGTTTGGAGACAGTGGGACTGAGGTCACAGTATCATAATGACCTGTAGTCGCAGCAGGTAATCCACAGTGCAGATGATGATATTGATGGTGGTGGTGCTGCCTGTCTGAGTTCTCAGGTAGTTCTGAAAATCTGAACACAGAAAACATCAAAAACAACAGTTTTCCACTACTGAAATTGAACAACACGCAAGTCTTATTCAGGTAGAACAGATCAAATGTGAGGACAATACAAGTGTACCCCCCGTATTTTCTACATGTAAAGTACAAACAGGCATAGATATAGTTTAAGTTGTTTATAGTAAGTAAACAAGCACTCTGGCAGCTGGAAATTCACTTAAAACCACTCCGATGTGTGGAGAAGAGACGGCCGTGTCCTTCACCGACTCACCGTTATTGTGGCCTTCACACAGAAGCTGCAGGAAGCGGAAGAGGTCACATGTAAACTCATCGTCTGCCATCACTTTCTCATCTGAACAGAGGAACAAAAGAAAAGCAGATTAATCTAATCTAAAAGTCCTCATGCAGGGTACAATGTGTTATTCTATTAGATTACATAGTTACAACCAAGTACTGCACAAGAGATTAGGTATATTAGAAGAAAATACCAGATTTGCTAATTCTGCCGTTTTGTCTCATATTACTGTGTTTAGAAATATGAGTTTTGTTTTCTTTTTTTCCTGTG
This sequence comes from Solea solea, assembly GCF_958295425.1. Classification (NCBI taxonomy): domain Eukaryota; kingdom Metazoa; phylum Chordata; class Actinopteri; order Pleuronectiformes; family Soleidae; genus Solea; species Solea solea. The sequence goes on along the minus strand of NC_081140.1, from coordinate 21,978,546 downwards.
TAAGATATTGATCATATTACTTCACAACAAAAGAAAATAACAAGAGATTAATTACAATACTTGGGTATATTTATTAGGTATTCCAGCTATTATTTTACTTGCAATAAAATAGCACACTGGTAAGAATCTTTAGCTTAACAAGTCATTTGATCTGTGTTAGGGCCTGAAATCACATCTAAATCTTTGTTTTCACAACAAAGAGTAGTAGCAGTAAATGAAAATCTGAATCTTAATCTTAATAGAAGTACAGCCTCTATTACAATAAAAATATTGGAAGGAACACTGTACTAGAAGATGACTTTTAAGAAAACACTGTCAAAATCTGAATCCAATGACTTGTTAAGGAGGATTAGATTTTTAGACTATTAGTCTAATATTATTAATCTGTGTTAAAATTTCAAAACCAGCACTGGTGAAATGGTGACTATGATAATACAGCCTTTCACTTCAACTATGAGGAAACACAAGTAACACTGTGAAGCAGGTCAACATTAAGAGGCAAAGCTGTCATCAACCAAAGCAGGAGTGTGTGCATGTGTGTGTGATGACACTGAGATACATTGTCCAGTGGACAATTTTGTCCATCATCTGACTGTGTGTGTATGTGTTTGTGACTGTAAGTGTAAGTTTGAGTCAGCTCATGCCATTCTCCGACTGATTAGATTATGTTAGTAAAAAACACAAAAACCTCTGAGTCCCTGTCCATTTGTCAGCAGGAGAGGGAGGTTTTAACAGAAAACAAGTTTTCAAGTAAATTCAAATACACAACAGGTCACTTCACATTGAAATGGTGTTTGACATACACAGATAAATGAGGACAGAAAACCCACGGACACACACATATTTACATACAAACACCCTCAAGGACACAAATGTGACGTTGGACACATGGATAACATCAAGGCACACGGTCATGCAGGACAGATCAACTGAACTCTGCAAACTTCAGGAAGCTAAAAGTTTGGATGTTGGGGAAACTCATTTTTATCTGATACTGGAAAATGCAGATTTGGTGAGTTTGTCCCTGTAGTTTTCAGAGTGGGATTAACAAATAACAACTTGTTTTTTTTTTTACATGTGAGCATTTTAAATCCAATCAATAACAAAATACACATTTTGGTCTTAGATCGTTCTTAGCATGCTAGCAGAGATGGGGCGACTTAAAAAAGTACTTCTTTTTATCAAAAAAGCACAAACATGCTCAGATTTGATCATGGCGGTCGATAGAAAAAAGAACAAGATCATCACAACATGACATATTCTCCAGGCACCAAACAAAACATTCGGTGCTCTCACATTAACCTGGCGATGTGTTATTTCCCTCTGATAAAGAAAAGCCCATTGTGTTGTTTAATGTACAGATAAAGCAACACCAATCTGTAATTCCTTGATACGGTAAATATTTGGAGTTGATCTTTTCATACCCACACAATGTAAACCCAACAATAACTAAGTTACAACTAAGTTTACATGGACACCAACAATTCAAATATGGCATATAATCTGAATTAGACATTAGTCATTACGAGTGTGATGTTTATAGCAGTTGTGAACAGAAGTCTAAATTCTGTTTTGTTTTACACAGCAGCACACAGTCGGATTGCAACTTTCTCTGCTGTGACAACATAGTCCAATTACGGTGTGTACATGTCTACGTATGTTTATTATTTTTAGGTACACTTTATAGTACTATTAGAACAGGGACAGGAATGGAATCGACTGTGATCCTCTGCTGATGGAGCTCATCTCCTATTTGAGTTATTTGAGTTGTCTCTATCATTTTGAACTGCTGCTCACTGGATATTTTCTCTTTTTTGGACCATTCTCTGTAAACCTGAAAGATGGGTATGCATGAAATTCCCAGTAAATCCGCAATATCTAAAATACTCAGACAGACAACCATAACAAGAAAAACAAAGTCACTTACAGTAAATCAGCTTTTTCTTTTCCCATTTTAACAGGTTGTTTTGACCATGTCACATGACACATGATTGTCTGATTAGATATCTAACATTAACTCAAATCAGATATAATCTGACTAAAGTGCATACATATCTAAATAATGTGACTAAGATCCGACCACTCTATATGTCTTAACCAGATTTTTTCTTATTCTAAGTATAACCTTATTCAGATGAATTAATATGAGAATATTGCTGTCCATGTAAATATACTGCACATCTGTTGCTTATGTTCTCATTGCCATGGAAACACAAAAGACTAAACAGGGAATTATATTTGGCAAAGAAAATCCTGTTGCCTTGGAAATAGCCTACAGATGAAAACAAACAAAATGATCAAACCCAAAGAATTTGTGTTTTTCTCTCCAGAGACAAAATGATTGGAGACAGACAGGGGTTTAGTGGAAAAGACAAAACTGAGGTGGCATATTATTATCTCATGACAAATATGGACACAGGGCTGAAAAATGTAGCCATGGAGACTATTGTTAAATAATAACATATCTTTAGCAAACAAATGAGCGGGACTACATACAACAGAGACAACAGGTTATGAGTACAAATACATAATTACTGGGTTGGTGATTAATTTTGCACTAAATTATTATGTTTAATTACATAACACATATTACATGTATGGTTTTGAGGTTTTATATGCCGTGGTTTTAAACGTGTATTGCCGCAATGTGGAACAATTGTGGACATAGGATTACATACTGGGAGAATGGGGCTAGTGAGAGAGTCACGGAGCTCAGCGAATTCCTGCTGCAATTCATTTCACAGTTTTTAGGACACCGGGTCAGTTTGTCGCTCTACGATCTATTTGGGAAAACTAAGTGAGAGGGGGAGAAGGAGGGTACTGCCTTGACTTTGCACGGATCTGTCCTAAGACTGAGTTGACAGAGTTACAGTAGATCTGTGATATAAACACTCAAGGAGGAAAGTCAAGCTTTACAACCACTTGCTATGCCTGAGTAAATCTACAGCTACATGTGTATCATTGCGAGGTTTCTGTTATATGACGTAGGAGTGAGCAAGTGAGTGAAAAGCTTGCTTTCACTAGATCCTTGAGTGTGAAATGAAATGCATATTAAAATCACAGCAGGGAAAAGGCCAGTGAGGTGTTGACTCAAAGTTCAAAGAGACAGAGGACATAGAGGAAGTGAAAGAGAGAAAAAAGGGAAATATATGACAGCAAAGTTTCATTTACCACGTTCTAGCTTCATATCTGAGAACCGTGTGAGCAGCAAAATGACGAGAGGGGAGGGCATGGGCATGAGGGGTAAAGGGTTGAAACGGGCAAAATGAGCGAGACGATGGGGGGGAGGGGAGAGAAAGACAAAGAGAGACGCAGTGAGTGCAAAAATCTCATGGCTGTCAGTGGATGATAAACAGTTTCATACATCAACATTCAAAAATGCTGTCATGGATTTTAACACCCCTGACACATTCACATGAGAACATACCTGCAACCAAGACATCCGCAAACAGGCACGTTCAAACACACAAGAAAAGACACACACCAGAACTACAAAAATGTCACAAACTCACATGAAATGAAGTAGGAGAACAAAAACATCTTGTTTTTGTGTGTGTGTTTGTGTGCCAATGTAAAAGTCTGTATGACTGTGTGTTCACATACACAGCATGTGACAGCAAGAAGCTGTGGACCATACTCACTGGTGCCTTCCTCTGAAACCATCCCAAGTCCTTCAGCCTTGTTCTGTCTCTCAAATGCATTAAGATCCAAAACGCTGTCAACGTGAGAAACAAGCAGTCACTTTTTTTTTACGATATGCACACTATGCTTACACTCTGAGCTTCTAGAGCACAAACAAGAAGAAATGTTGCATGAGAATCCACCACAGACCTGCAGGTCTGCATCAGAGCCTGAACACTAAGGAAAAATCCCACATCCTTTTTATCCTTCAGATAATCCAGCATTCTCTACACACAGACACAAAAAGAAACACAAACAACTCATCATGTCAACAGAAAGCTGCTGACAACATTGAGATCTACAGCAGCACTGATGTTAGGCTAAGAAACAGAAAATGGAATCTCATTAAAATATGGTACAGACACCTAAAGTGTGGCTCCATTTACCTGCTGTACATCACTGTTGCCGCCATTGAGGATGGAGATTCCTAGTTTGAGAGTGGAAGAAACCATGGCACCAGGTTCACCTGCAACAAGTGGAAACATTAGTGGTTTGGATCCAATATTTCACCTCACAATGAAATCAAAGTAGAGTTGGTTTAAATTATATTTCAGCAGCTCATATCACTTCTGTATGGCCTGGGGTACAGGTCCACAGCCACAAAAGTTTTGAGTGATTTTATTTGTATAGATTTTAAATATTATGACTCGCTATCTATAGGACCATGCTTTGGTACAATGGTTGGAAACCCCCTTCACACACCTAGAGCCACCAATATCTCTTGAACCGCCTCTAGGTGCAGAATAATGTGTACAGTTATTGGAACTAGTCTATAGTGGAATAGTTGTGATGTAATATCATCATATATTGCGGTGTGTAACAGCTACCTTTGCAGGCACTGATCATCTGTAGCACCATCTCTGCAGCCCCACGGTTGTGTAGACGGGACTGTTGGTACAGAAGCCTCTGTTTCTCCATCTCCTTTTCCTGTGGGGCAGAGCAAGAGGATGACAGCTGTAACCCTGCCAACAGGGACTGCACTGCCCCCCGCACTCACTCAGTCACTCAAACACACACACACACACTTGGAGCTCAGCTTGTATTAGCGACGGTAATGGTTAGTCCGGCTGTTGACGTCTTGTAAAGGCAGCAAACACTCGATTGCAGCAAACATCTTTTTCCGAGAGCACAACATACACTTCACCCACTCTTCTGAGGAAGCAATATACATTTCATGAGTACCACTTACACCATGCACTTCCCCATTACAACCGTACGACATAATGCTTTATCTTATACGACCTGAAGTGCTGCAGTTACTCTGCCTGCAGCAGCATCAGTCAGTTTCTCTCTGCTTTTATTCACTAGTGTGAAGTCACAAGAGCCACAGAGTTCTTAATGTACTTGAATGAATCAGTGACTTTGACTTGATATTTAAGTTTCTAATATTTAACTACTTCAAGTAACACTATATATTAGCTTGTTTAAATGTGTTAGACATTGTTTGCTGGTGTTACTACATGATAATACGTAATGTGGCTTAGAAATAAGTTTTATTAGACTATAGAATGTTTTATTACGCTGCATATTATACTTCAAATACAAAACTCAAGTGATTCAAAAAGTGGGGCAGTTGCTGAATTCAGTTCACTTTCATAATTATGCTTTCAATAACAGTAAAATACTTGCCAATGTATCCGGAGTAACAAAGGATCAAATTGAAATGATGTTATTATTATATTTCTGTCGAGCTAATGGCTTGAATCCTCATGTTCACACCATATTTGATGAAATACTTATATTCATATACTTATATGGTGCGTCAGACATGATGGAGATGGATTCACGACAATGCAACTGTATTAAACATCTCCATCCTGAATATGATAGCGGTTAATTGTATTACAGTTTCACCGTACATCTGCTATCACCAACCATCCTGCTGACTGAAGAGGTTACAGTTCATCCACTCACTGCATACCATGCATGAGGCATCACCCGGTCCTCCCACATCCCACCCCCCCACCCCCCCCGCCCTCCCTTGTAAGCCTGAACGTGTTTGAAAATGGATATGGAGCAACTTTTTCTCTGGTTACAGAGGTCTGTGTGTGTGTGTGTGTGTGTGTGTGCGTGTTTGTCTGGACGTGTATTTCCTTTGCTTGCGTGGGTGTGTGCCTTGTGGTCGTATGGTGACTGTGCAGGCTTTTACCGTCATCCTTCGTGAGCACAGAGAGGGAGTTGTCAACAGTTTCCAATTCAAAGTAAAGACAAACAAAAACAGTAGCACATCCGATGTTAGAGTTTCAGGTGAGTACGTCAGAGTGAACACAGCCTGATTAGCAGGTGAGTAATGGAGGGTTAAAGTCAAAAATGGGTGGTGCAAGTCTGAAATATAGCTCAGCACAAGAGAGCTGGTTCTACAGTTAAAAAACCTGCTGAATGATTTCGCTTTAAAACTATTATTATAGTTTCCAATAATAGCTGCTCAATTCAGTCTTGGCTGACAGCATCACATCTCTGTGGCACATATCAAAAAATACATAATAATTATCTGAATTTGACAAAAAAATACCCTAAACTCACTAAGAGAGAGAGTGTAATGCTGCCACCCAGGAAAAGCCATGGGTCTCTAGATCTACAACATTATAGTGCCCAAACCTCCAAATCATATATACTGTAGATATTCATTCCAATTGCCAAACATATAAAGGGGATGATTTACTAGTTAAAGCTGAAATAGACAACTTTTTTTGGGTTAAACTTATCATTATGATGTTAAAAAAGACTAATTATAATTATTGAACCTCACCAAGTCAAGTTTTCTTTGATAACTCGAGAAAGAAACTGCGTTATTCCACATCCAAAACAATACAGAGAATAGCCTTCACCGAGAATCTATAGAGGTTTTCATGCAGAGGTTACTTATTATGACACAACATCGGTGTCTTGTTAACGTTGTGTCTTTACATTAGTGATCAAAAATTAACTGCTGCAGACACACAGAATGTGTTTGTTGCCTCTTCACATTGAACTGTCTAAGTGTTTGAATACGCTTTAATATATTTACAGCAACATTTTGGCCAAAAAAACCCTGTTTTAATGTGGGTAAACAGCAATCAAAATCACTTGTGTGTATTTATTCAATTGCTGAAAGCTCTCCTAGCGCTTACTTCTAGCTCTTGTTTGTACCCAAATATTGAAATGCACTTATTGTAAGTCGCTTTGGATAAAAGCGTCTGCCAAATGACATGTAATGTAATGAAAGATACACATTTAGTTCATATTTTAAAACTGGAAGTAGAATGTGGTAATTCGTGAAAGGTCTCAGTTAATCAACCCCTTACAAAATTCAGAAGCACATCAGGCTTGGGAATTGTGATTCTGAAATTAAGCAGCTTGCAAAAATTCTAAACTGTATTTTTTTTTTTACCTGATGTTAATTTTGTTGTCTTAAGTTGCACCATCTCTCTGCACTCAAGTCATGCAATTTTAGGAAGAAAAATAAATTGAGTCTGAAACAGTGAGTTGACTGGTGTCCAGCAAAGGCATGCACAGGTCAGTCCACCACAGCAGGAAATAGACAAGTAGTGTGAGTGAACGAGGAAAGCCAGGAAGAGAGAAAAAGAGAAATGTTTGGTGTCGGGGGGATGTGCGGACTGTGATGACATATCGTGGCGGGGAATCGTTTCTCCGCTGACTCCCTTGTCTCCCTTCCCCTGGTCCCCCCATACCATCTCTGTCTGCCGCACCTCAAAGGCTGGCTCATCCCCCTCCTGCTCTTCACCTTCGTCTTCCTCACCAATGTGGCAGCTCTGAGGAAGAAGACAGCGAGTCAGAGACCAAGTCCAAGATCATTTTAGACTCAGTAATCTAACTCCAAATTGCAACACAGCCTCATAAAACACGATCATGTACATGAGGTTTGCATTTTGCAAACAGATTGACCTGCAGTTACGGATAAGAGATCTGCACACATTTACCTTTGCCATAATATCAGCATAAGACATATAAAGATGATCGATGTCCAGTTTGCTGTAATGACACAACACAAAACAGGAATCGGTGAGTCTCACTGAAGAACAGCGCACAGAGGTGCAGCAGGAGCGAGGCTCTTACGACTTTTCTGTGAGAGCTGTACGACTGAAGTGAAGAATCAGCTGATGAAGGGGGTCAGGCTTCGTCTCGGTCTCCTCTTCCTCTTCTTCCTCTTCCTCCAAGGCTTTCTAATTATTAGATCACAAATTGTGATTAGAGACTTAGTGTACAGTCTACAGTCTAATCTGTGAATCATTTGCCAAATGCAGTTTCTCCTCTTCACACATGGGAAATAGTGGTTGAATAACAGTTGAGTAAAGACTGAATACAGTTTATCTCCAGTCTTCTGTTCAGGATGTATTAGGTGTGTCTAAAAATATGGTTCATGATGCTCTGGGACCATAGTAAGCATAACTCCAAAAAATGCTGTGATGATATCAAAACTGTCAGTGTGCGCTTACAACAGTTTACCTGTTCACTCACGAGTGACTGCACCTGCTCCTACACTACTGACCGCTTTTGGTTTGCAGCTGAGATGTCTTTGTCCCGAAAACGTGTCTTTCCTCGATATAAAAACACTTAGAAAACCACTTTATTTAAAGATAGGGAAATGAAGTAGAGCAAAAGAACAGAAAGAAGAGCAGACTCTTGTTTGATGCAAAGGCCGTAGGTACTACTGATGGAGCAGAAGAGAGGGCAGGATTATGTTTGAAGTTTGATATTGGTGCGTTCATGTTAATATTCTGTACAAACACGAAAAAACAGCGACGTTCAGTTGCCAGTTGCCACTGATGTGTCCATGTCTATGTGTGCTCGGCTTCTTCACCAGTGTCTCAGAGCAGAGAATGTTGATGAATTTTACATGATATGAAACCTATGTTTTCAAAAACGTAGTCACTTTTTTTACTTATTCAAACACGTTTTCCTGTGGGGTGACAAAGTCAGAAATACTTGTATCACTTCACACAATCTTTGAAGACTGACTTACCGATAAGTCGTCAATCATCTTGTCCTCAAATGAGTAACCCTCAGTCTCTAACCAGTTGCGTTTGTATGCATCCAAAAACATGTTCGTTGCCCTGTGCCTGTGAGACAAGAGGTCATGGACACTCGATTAGAGAGGGCTACAATGGCTCATGTAAACCGTCTGGATTTTATTATTGCACATTTGTTTTTATGAGCATGAAATTATTACGTGGGGATGTTGTACAAAGGCGTCATCCTGAAACACGCAACCACTGCCCTGCGGCGCTGTTTGGACAGCAGCTTGTGCCACACCATTTTCTTTGACTTGAAGGGATGTTCAGTCTGAAGCAAAAAATCTTACTTACAACAGCTTTTCCTTATATTAGACAGTGAATGAATACAAAATGTTGCCTAAACCTTGTGTGTCATGAGTGTTTTCTATACTCACCACCTCAATGTGGTAAAGCACAGCAGACACCTCTTGTACCCTCTTCACAACCTTCTCAGGGTCCTCGGCATCTTCAGCTTTTCCAGACATCTCCTTATAAAGAGACATCTGCCAGCGCATAGCTGGATCTTCCACCTAACACCAAGGAAAAAAATGGAAAGACATAGACAAATGTTGAGACATTTGTAAGCTTTATTCTCTCATCAATATATTTAATACACCTCAACAAATTGACTCACCTTGCCTTGAAGATGCAGATTGTTTTGCAAGAACTCCCTCACCTCTTCATCTGTGTCTTTCTACAAGGAAAAATCCATTCTTTTATATTTTGAAACTATAAATGAAGAAATGTACCAATTCTATTCAGAGCGTTGCCTTATCCCCACATCAATTTACCAGTGAGTATCTGATCTTGGCGATATTGATGAGCTCCTGGTCTGCAGGAGAGCACATATTGAGGCCAATGGGAAGCATCTTCTTCAAGGCTGCTACAATAAGGGAGGTCTGTACAGAGTAACGGTCTCCACGCCGCTTCTTCTTAGTGCGCTCCTGTTCTGAGCCTCCGGACTGAAAAGGGGAAGGAAAAGTTTCATTTACAACTCACCACATCTCATATACCAAAAAGCTCCTTCTCAAAAATATATTTTATGACACAAAAAAGGCTATTTAATGTAGGGAAGAAGAAAAATGCACAGTTTGAAAGAAAGATTGCTGCCAGTAACATTTTATGCAATAACATGCTGATACAGTGAATGAATAACTAAGTTAAATATACTTTACCTCATGTGACAACAGAACAAACAACTACACTTCTCTCATTTACAGGTGCGTCATTGCTGCATATGCTACAGTTGTCTCACACATTGCAGCCTCACTGTTAGTAGTGCAGTGGCCAGTAGTACAGGGCACGTCCTGTCTATTCAACAGCATACAGAGCAGCACAAATCTATGGGGTCAGCTCCATCGCCCTAGAGCTCTTCTCACACACTCCTGTCCTGGGGCTGCCAGTGCTCATTACTGTCTGTTGTCTGGTCTCCCAGCACCCTCTCTGCCCTTGCTTCGTTGGTGTGTGGGTAGAGAAAGGCGATGTGATGATCAGATAACAGCTCACTACAGTAATGCCCAGCTGATAGCCACGGAGAGGAGGTTTTCTTGTTTATCTTACAGAAACCATGTAAAACATCAATAACACTGATTTAATATTCAATGATTTAAACTATGTGATGGTGTCAATGAATTAGACATGGAGTCCAGTTAGTGAAAATGATGACAGCTTTGTGGTGATGTCGAGATGTGTGTGACAGATGGACCAAGCAAATCTAAGGGTAGCAGTAAAGGATGGTATGACTTTTTGGTGTAAACATTGGACAGAGAAGAGACCCCCAGTGCAGGAATCTTTACCTCAAAAGAAGTAAATAAATAAATCCAAGCAACAATAAAAAACATTTTCAAAATCACAGATGGCACAGTAGCACGGGCTCCACATCTGTATCCACCAGGGACGATCTAAAGGCAAACTGTTTATTAATCAAACAACAGTAGAGTGATGGTGCTCGGCTGCAGGAGTGCACGCTCCAAATGAGATACACAACCGCTCGACCGGGCGCCATGAATCCTCTCAGGCCAATCTACAATCTACTGCAAAGACCTTTCATCAAGCCGCTCCAGACCCTTGCTCACATATACGTATATAAACACACACACACACACACACACACACACACACGTACCCTGCACACACACACAGTTAGCAGTTTCATCTACATCTACGTTACTCAGTGTACCATTTCATCCGTATCACCCTGTTTGTATGTATGTATATGTGGTGGTATGAGTGTGGTATTGGTGTCTGTGTGTAAGGAGAGTTGTGGTCCATAGCTTGATGAAATGCCCCCCCAAACTCAGGGTGCCATGCGATCAGCACAGCGCTCGTGCACAAACACAGTCTAACCTCTCCGTCTCCGGCCTAGTGGCCCAGCGTCCAACCCCGACACAGGATATAAGGAGAAAACACAGTTAGCGACACTCCGACTTCTATCTACAGATTAGGAATACTTCCTCTTACCGTGTCCTGGAAAAGAATGTAATTTACTATTTAATACCCCCTTATTCTAGTGTTCTAATATCTACTGCATATAAAAATACCATCACTATTTACAGAATAATCATTGACCTGACATTCTTATCCAATTTAAAGTAAAGAAAGGAAATAAAATAAAAAAAACGGGTTAAATATTCCCCAGCTTGAAATGGGTGGTTAGTCAAATATTAATTATTAGAGTTTAGTTTCTTAATGAGTTTCAGCTCAGGATATAAATAAAACATCTAAGTCAGGAACAGATTATGTTTAGGCAGGCCGTCGATGTGCTTTTCCACTCTCACCTTGGTCATCTTGCTCTTACTGTCAGCAGTCAGGAAGGACATGTTGTTGATTTCATTCATCACCACGAAGTTCTGCTCCTCTCGCTTAAAATTCTGCAATAAAAATCATCAAAGAAAAACATAAAAATGTAGAAAACAAGACCATGTAAAATAACGTAAATAAAACCAGAAAAAAACAGGCAGACAAGGCCAGACAACTCACGTGAGATTTAGACCAGAAAATGAAGACCTCTCCCACCATCCTGAACAGTTCCTCGGCATCTGGATCTGGACAGGTCAGCCACCTTGCTCTACAGACACAGACAGCAATGGCAGAAAAACATTCAATCAACTGTTGGAGTCCAAGGTGAGGGTCATTATGTGACTTGAGATGCTGAGAAATGATGTTAAGTATGACTAAGGCTCATTTCTGAGTTCCGAGTCAGAGGTTTCAAGTGGAATGCTTCCTCAGGTGTGAAAACACTTGTCAGTCGCACACATATTACTGTTCTGGTATTGCCAACAATATTGTTTTTCAACTTCTTAACAGGAACCAGTCAACTCAGAGGTGAGGTCAATCCCAGTTCCGACTTCCGACGTAAATGGAAAGAACCATAATAGATTGTGGTCAGCTGATTACAGCTGAGGCATAAAACTACCACGTCCTACATGAACAAACATGCTCACTGATGTTGAGTCACTTAGTAGGCTAAAAGGTCAAACAAAATTTTAAAGTCGCTACCTATTATTGTCCACATAGCGGATGAGTAACGGGTAGAGAGCATACAGGTCCCGACACAGCACAGCAAACTCATCTCGGATGGTCCCATTTTCGCTGTCCACCTCTGTCTTGCCCTCCATACGCAGATGATCCTCTTCTGCAACAACTTTCCCTGAGCGCTTCTTCAACTTTTCCATGGTGGGGATGAAGTGGGATTTAAGCATCTCTGGTTTAGCCCTGCTGACGATGGGCTGAGCAAACACTGGGCAAGGGATAGACAGGAATCAATGGTTAAAAACGGGAGATACGTTTCTGGAAATTAGATGGACAAAATATAACAGCATATTTTAGCAATTTTTAGATAAAAATACTAAAATGTGTGATTCTCAAATCATTGAAATAATGGATAATAAGGACTAGGCCTGTACAACTGACCATACTAAGTTTTATGCAAAACATGTAATACATGCATGTTGGAAACAATTCATATCTTTAAGTTTCCATTTCTGAACTATGCACCATGAATATGTTTCAGTATGTAGGGGGGAACAATATTCAAATCTATGCTTTTATTTATTTAATTGTTTATTTATTATGACCTTAAATTTGAGTACTGCTGTGCTTTCACAAAATCTGTCATTGGATTCGCTTGGTTGCAATATGCAACTTCTTATGCAACCTGGTCCTTTCAATGCTATTGGAGCAATGCTCCATTACATTTTGAATCTATTATATAATAAATATTGAATTGATGTAAAAAAATCTATCACAATACCAGTCAGATGAATCCTATTACATTTTCGCAGAAGTGTTCTGCTGTACTGGCATTAACTTGTGTTCGGCAAACAAACAAACAAACCCCTCAGCAACCTTCAACTCACCCAATCAGAGATGTTCACCACAGAAATTCTCCTCAATGGTAACTAATGTCACCTGAAAGCCCAGTGTCTCATCATGGAACCTAAGCTTTCTCACCTGCCAATCTCTTCATCCAGGAGGCTTCGTCTATACCCAGGTTGTTGACCACAATCTTCATTATGCTCCCCAGAAGATGGTTAAGCTGCTCAGAGGTGACAGCTGTGCAGAGCTGGCCCTCCTGCTCAGGGAAATTCTCCAGGCCTCTTTCCCACCAGCGTGGGAGATAGTTACACAGCATTGGAAGGGTAATTTCAATCACGTGGGGCATTTCTGTGTAGCGAGCACCTGACTCAGCCAGATCATGGATTTCCTTCATCAAGACATCCAGCTCTGGGATGTCAGTGCACAGCTCCTCCACTTGGTTGGGGAGACCCAAAACTGCAGATGAAGACAGGACATTTTGACAAAACAAATAGAGTGGGAAAATATTGAACATACTTAAATATACATGTATAATTAACTGTAAGGTTAATGTGGTAGTAAAGAATAGAGTACATGCTGAAAACTTACTTGATCGCTCTCTGGGAGTCTTGGTGGTGTAAACAGAAAACGTGTTGAACTCATTCAGTTCTGGCTCCAAGTAGGCTACTGGCATTGCCGCTGCTAAGTGGGCCAAGCATTCGCCAAGAGCTGGTCTCTGTCTGTACAAGAGAAAAACAAGTAAAATTAAATTATACAATCAATCACCGAAAACATCAATTTTTCATTTCCAAGATAATTGTGCAGATTTTCCTCTGAAGCAAGCCTTTCAGGATGAAACTTCACATTTTTGGTCATATATATGAAACCAACTTTATTTGACATCCTATATCAATGCCAGTTAAATAAGGAAATTTGTTTTACAGACAGAGAGAGATCTTCACTTACTTCTCTACATGTGGAGTCTTCACAGTGCCCAGAGAGTAGATACTGCACATTAAACGATAGCAGGATATTTGCAAGTCGTCCACTGAGGGAGTAAAAAAAAGAGAGGCTTTGCAGTGAGTCTTTTGATGAACATGCAATGAACAAGACAGTCAATGGAAAGAAGCACTTCACTTACAAATGACGTCATCTCCAAACTGGTGCTGGGCAATATGGTCAAACAGTGAGGTGAGGACGGGCAGCAGGGCCGTGGTGGTGTAGCCGATGTTCTGGGCCACACCCTTAACCTACAGGAACACAAAAAACATACACAGATACAGATGTTCAGGAAAAGTGAACAACAATGTGAAAACAGCCTGAAGCTACATGGTGCTGTGTCTGACCTGGTTTCGGCTTGACAATTTGCCCAGCTTTAGATTCTCTACCATCTTCTCAATGTCGTCTGCAGCACTCTCAAAGAACTGACGCAGACCGGCCTTCACAATCTCAGGGCCTGATTTCATGACAGTCCTAAAAAAGGTTTGAGACAAAAAAAGAACACGTTTTTTTCTGTTGTTTTCTGTCTGACTGGAGTCAGTGATGTTGGGTGTTCACAAAATAGGTGGTGAGAGCTACCTGGCGTCCAGTGACCGTGACAGAATGTGCAGGCAGTTTACCACTGCATTGGAATCCGTTCCTGAAAACAGCATAAAAAGATTGTGTTGTCAGAGCAGCGCCTCTCCACAAATCCACTGAGATACAATTACAGATATAGTAGTGTGTTAGAAAAAACTGAAAATGCATAGAAATCACTCCTTTTTGCTCATCACACAGAGTGTAAATTATGTAACTGAGACAATTTAAACAAGTTATTATGAAGCAGTGATCCCATGTGCTCTTCAGTTCACCATGTTAGGATCTGATATGGATAATTTCCATGTAGTAGAGCAGTCACGGTGGTGCACATACTACACAACGTCGATAAGTCAGGCTAAAGGGCACAGACTCGGACTACATCCATACTACTATGTCTTCATTTGAAGGATGGATTTCTGTGTTCCGAAACCTATGACAATGTGAAAGTGAAAGCGTTACTGGAAATTTTAATTCACAGCTGATAGTCAAGTCTTGGCCGATACAAATGAATCAGGAAGTGAATGCAGCTAAATGCATCATTATTTACAATGGTCTCTGTTTATGCCCGTCCAGTCTAAAATGCAGCCCCAGAGATTTCAAAGGAAAACAGAGCAACAGCATTATTTTCAAACCTCTCATTTTTTGTGACTCTGCAAAACCAGAGTAGAACTTGTGCATTTTTAAATGAAAATGGAGTAATGTAACCTCAGTGTTAAGTGCTTGCGAGTGTCTGGAGACCACTGAATACACAAGAGTAGCTGACTAATAAAAACACATGGCGGTGAAAGGGAAGGATAATGAAGATAAAGCAGGTAGTGCCTCATAGAAGCCAGGCTAAGAGCACATCACACAACAATACAGTACAATACAGTACAGTACAATACAATCTGTAGATACCTGACACAACTACAGACATCCATGCTTAAATCACTCCCAGTTTGTGAGTACCACCCTGAATTTAGACAATCTTTACAACTTGTGATCGCAGAAAACATCAAAGCCAAGCAGAAGCTGAGCTGAAGAGAGAGAAGCATTAGACAAGGAGATAAAGTAAGGAGAGAATATAAGTGTTGGAAGATGGACTAAATCTGAGACACAACACTGATTAGTATGAACATGAGAAAGAAAAAACATCCCAACAAAAGAAAACATATACAAAGGGACTGAGGTGGTGACAAGGCATAACGCCACCATGCAGATTTCTTACCAAAAAGAGAAACTCTGTGCCTCACCAAAGCAGCCAACTTACAGAAGATACTGAGGCAGGAGGAGAAAAGAGGAAAGGTAGGGAGAGCGAGGGAAAAAACAGTTAAGGGTAACAGGGAAGGAAAGATGTTTGAAGTGACACAGAAACCAAAAGGGAAGTGAAGGATATTGCACAATAAAAGGGAGATGAACAGATATGAAAGAGGGAGAGGACAGACTCTATCATACAGTACCAAAGTACTAAAGGAGAGGTACATGGTAAAGTTACATTACTCCCAGAAGATACTTGTCATTTGATGACATACATACCTTGCAATCATCTCCTTCTCCTTATTGGAGGAATGTCCTCCACTTCCCAGGACTTTTGCAGGTGTGGAGAGGAAGTACAAGCAGTGGTTCTTGAAATACTGATTAACCAGTGGCAATAGAATCTGTAAGAATCAAGATGACATGTGAATTAAATCAATAAACTTTCTATGAAACACACTTGTAAATAGTTAAAATCCTCCATGTTTCATTTAAAAATGTAAGACTTAAAATCCAAAATTACAAACAAGAAGCAAACACATGGAAGCATCAGGAATCTCACCTTGGCAAAGAATTTGATCTCCTGCTCGTGTGGTGACTTCTCCACTCTGCCACTGCTAACCACAGCCTCTGTTTTAGTCAAAACAAAATGAAAAACTATGTCAGGTCTTTGTCATGAGACATGTACATACGTGCCACCAAAATATAAGGCAAATCACGGTACCAAGATGAGCGATGAACTCCTGCGCGATGTCCATCCATTTAAGGAGCTTTTGGAGGAAACCGTAAGCAAAACGTTTCTCAATAGAGGAAATGTCCTGCTCCATGTCCTTCATACCCCTGAGCATGGAGACAAAATGGAGGGGAGAGAGGTGGAATCATTTAGTGATGCACAGTCTAACAAAATAAAGGTGTCAGAGATGAGGTTTCCAACATTATCTAACAATTTAAAGGGGAACTATCATAAACTATCATAGCGACATTTTCTCCCTACCTAGTTACAGCATATCCATTGAGCTGAAGGAACTTGAGGAGGTCCTGGGCCTTCTCTCGGTCTCTGGCCTTCTCCTTGGCCGTCAAGGTGTCATAAGGAACAAGCAATGGGTGACTGCCACAACCTAAAAGGAGCACAGACGGTTAAAGAACTACAAAGACTGCAAACCATCGACATGTAAAGTTGATGTCGTAAAAATGTCTTACCTTTGGCCTGTAGCTCCAACTTCTTCTTCCTGCCCCAGGTGTTGTGATAGTTTTCTGCCAGCTGTTCAGCCATAGACTGTATGGAGGTAAAAAAAAAAAATGCTCTGTCAAGTTCCAAACAAATTCAAAATATGACAGGTAAAAGCAGTGACAGGTGAAAGAAAGATACAGACCTGTAGCTCTCTGGACAGGGCCATACCTGCGAGATCTATTGGCTGAGGGCTGTAGCCATGACTGGGATCATAAGTGGCCTGACAAAAGTGAACACAGTAGAACAGGTGAGGTTTATGGATCTTTAAATAAACTCAGGAGGTTATTAGAAAAAAATGTGGAAAAATTAAGAGTGATGTTAAATGTGGAACCAGGACACTCGCTCTTACCCATAACGTGTCTGTCAGCAGGGACAGAAGTGAATGTGTGTGTTTTACACTTTCTTTATTTTACTTTCTTTTTCCAAACTGACATTTTTTGTTTGTTACTGATCTCCCACCATACCAAAGTCCATAAAGAAAATGTGAAATTTTACACCTGCGTACATGAGATTTCTTTATCAACTGGTACCTCCATTAGCAAGCTCAGTAAATTCAAATGTGTTATCTTGTGACTTCAGTGTTAGACATTCTTTGTTTGGATTTACCCAAGTACACAAACTTACCAAACAAGGCAGCATTAGACCAGCAGCACTGGTGTCCCAGTGAGGTAAAACACAGATTTTCTACATGGACTTTGGTGTGGGTGAGTGAGCATTTTACAAACTTAAGTTTACTGCTGGAAAAGTCAGATTTGTATAGATTTAATGTGATTTAAAGTGTCAAAAATGCTGAAAAACATCCTCTTCAGGCATTCAGTCACCATGATACATAGGAAAGGGCAGATGGCTCAATAACCTGCCAAGTAAAGAAAATACAGCCTTTCCATGTGGTTCCGATTAACAAACCATCTGGTGTATGAGATCAAAAACAGAGCCCCTTTTTTAATAGATTCATACACCATATGTATAAGAATGTCTATATTAATAGTTAATCTAGACCAGTGTGAGATCTCTCATTGCCTTTTCTGGAAGAAAAGACTGCATGTGACTACCAAATACTAGATGTATGAGAGATACCTGTGCAGTTTGGGAGATCTTGCGTGTGGCAGCCTTCTTCTCTATATCTCCTTCGCCGTCTCTGGCTTTCTCCAGGGTCCACTCCCATGCCAGCATGGCTTTGACGGATTCTTTGATTGGCCAGCGATAGATCTCCTTGTCCTGAAAAACAAGTAGCAGTAGGTTTAAAACTTTGATACATTCAGACTGTTTAAGACTCTTTTCACAAGGATAATAAAAAGGCTAAGTTACAAATAAAAGTAGGTAGATTATGAGATGATTGGTGACAAAGTTATTACCTTTTCAGAAAAGGTTTTGTATGGCCGGAGCATTGGGTGGGTCTTAGCATTCTCATCTAACACCTCTCCATAAGTCCAGTTGTTCTGAATCTGCACAGAAAGTTCAAACATTCAGACAAT
This sequence comes from Solea solea, assembly GCF_958295425.1. Classification (NCBI taxonomy): domain Eukaryota; kingdom Metazoa; phylum Chordata; class Actinopteri; order Pleuronectiformes; family Soleidae; genus Solea; species Solea solea. Next base: position 21,960,058 of record NC_081140.1, on the reverse strand, counting down.
CATTACAAAGTAATAACAGTTTCAAATAAGACATGTGGTCTAAAATCATATCAATGGCAATCCATAGTTTTCTTAATTCACCTTTTCAAAGGCCCATCTGTCATGGGTGTGCTCTGCAAACTTGTTGATGAAGCCATCCAGCCTCTCTGGGATAATGGTGCTGTAAGGCAATTATCTCATGGTAAATACAGCCCACATTATATATATATCTTTATAAAAATTAAAGCATCAAAATAGTTATTATGAATCCTTAAATAAATTGCACAAATGTTAGTCAGCGAAAGAAGGTCACTTCTCATTTCACAAAACCTTAATAAGTTTTAAGAAACGTTATATTTAATTTTCTTATACGTATTTGTATTTTTTAGAGCGGGTCTTTGCGAAGTACTGTTTGCTGGATCTGTACTGGAATATGTGCCTACTTGGTGGTCTCCACTGGTTTGGGATCAAAGTTGCCTTCAGCATCCACAGAGGCCTTTTTCTCCGTGTGAGAGGAATAGGTGGCATCCACATAGTCAGGAGGGATGGCACCTGCTATACCACAAAGGCAGGGCATGGCGATCTTGAAGAGTTCTGCATCGAATTTCTAGAGTTTGGGAAACATGAACATGAACATGAACATGAACTTCATCCTTGTGACAGTGTAAAAAGGACTTGGCACTTACCTTGTGTGCAAGAGATTCAAAGATTCCCCAGAAAAGTTTACGGGAAAGATGCAACTCTTCCTCTGAGGTCACACCAAAGTTGGCCCATCCATTAGGCAGGCAGTAATACTTCCAACAGCGCTCATAGTGATTCGTCAACAGCTGAAAAGATCAAACCACAAAGATTAATCAAGCTAAAGATGTACACACTTCTATGTTAATCTATGCTTCTTAATTAGTGTTTAAACTAAACAACACATGTGCGTATACTGCATGTTGCATTTTTTTTTTGTGTACATAATTTAAATGTACCCGCGACCCTCATGTGGAGAATAAAGCAGTAGAAGATGAGTGGGTGAGAGTGAATTTAAATGTATTGTTGTAAAATAAAATTATTCAACAATCATATTGAGCAGAAGACAAACCTTGAGAGGCATCTTTGCATATTCATTGAGGATGGGCACGTCAAACACAAGCCGTCTGAGCAGATGCTGCAGCATAGATGGTCGAAGGTACCTGTAAATGTCATCACGATGCTTTATGAGAAATATAACTGTTTAAAATGGTTCCTTTTTGTTTGATCATTCTCGTAAAAGAGATGACACATATCAAAGGACGGTTTTGGTTTTAGCTCTTACTTGCAGAGCGACATCAGGCACTCCTCGATGACGTCCCTCTGAGCCTTGGTCAGGGCTCGGCCTCGAGACAGACGATAGATAGTGTGGAGCATGGAATCAATCATGATGGCACGGTGATCCGACCCAGCAAACAGCGGGGCACACTTGGTGAGCAGAGGCAGAACTGCTGAACAGAGGTAGCGGTTCAGTGCCAAGGCCATTTCAGTTGTACTGAATGCCACCTACAATCAGAGAAGAAGAATACTGAGTACAAAACACTGACAACACAAATACCTGCAGTTAACAGGTCTCTTGTTTGCTTTACTCACTGTGTCCAGAGAAGCTGCGGCTCTCATGTCAGGCAGGAAGCCAACCTCCAGAACATGAAGCAAGAAGTCCTGATTATCAATGCCATACACTCTGTCAAGGAAAAGGACCATGGAGGCTTTGTGGTCTGGCACAAAACTGGCTGACATCTTGGGCTCAATAATCTGACCATCTGTGATTTGGAAAGATGAAATCATATATTTGCAGAAAGATAGCAAAACACAATCTTCTTACACAATCATAACTTTGTATCTAACCTTTGCCATAGGCAGGAATCTGCACAGGCAAGCTGATGACTCCCACCAGGTCCTCTATGGGCACCAGAGACCTCAGGATGGCTCTGATTCTAAGAGCTTCACCCTTTGCAGCTTGGATCAGCTGCAGACAGAAACATGAACAACATACTGAGTAAAACTAACCTCTGCTCATCAACCTCCCCACTGCTCCTACAGGCGTAAGAGAAATCAATGGTGTGAAGAGTCCTTTCACTCACATGCATCTCAGGGGCACAGCGTCCCAGCAGATCAATAAGGGCTGAGTAGAAGGACATGATTGCATTTCCAAGATGCACACGGTTCTCCTCGTGCTGTTCCTCACCACCAAACCTGCCAACAAATCAAGAAAAGATCAAATCCTCTTCTCTTGTTTTTGTAGAATTGATATAACAACCCAGGACATAGACAGTAGCTACTGTGCCACCACTTACATGAAGCGTCTGTCTTTTTTGACAGTTGGTCCATCCCTAGCTGGATCCTCTGAGATCTTAATGGCCTCCTCCATGGCGGCCAGCAGACCGTTCCCGCCCTCTCCCCTCAGGGCCGGACCAAAGCACTCAGGTCGACGAATAAGCAGACGGACAACAACGTTGGCGTTCTCTTCCACGCTCTCTCCTGTGGACAGCATGTGTGCAAATGTTAGTGAACGTTACTCACAGCTCAAAACTGCATATTAAATGACAGGGGCTGACCGTTAACAAAGACAGCAAAGCGGAGGAAATCCAGGTATCTCTCCCCTCCTACTGGGCTCCAGCCAATGTCAGGGTAACCCTTGGACAGGAGCATTGGACAACTCTGCAGTCCACAGCCCGCCAAGTATGTCACCACCTATATCACCAACAGAAATTATAAGCTAAAAAAGTTCACCGTACCGAGTAGTTTAAAAAAATATATATTTTTTTAGTTTCTCAAACCATTTCCAGGTCCTGTTCTTGCAAAGCCAAGGCCAGCTCATTGTTGTCAATGCAGGAAGCTGCGGCCACATCCAGCGGTGTGGAACCACGCATGCCTGCAGATGTGAAAAAACAGTGAGTCTATGTTTGTTTGTTTGTTTTTTGCAGGTTATAAAAATATATTGTTTGAGATTTTTAGAAAATGTTGAACCTGTCTTATCTGGATTTTATTTATATTTATTTGGAGTATAATGTATGGAAATTTGTTTTAATTCAGTTTTGAGGGCAAACTTGTTCACTTCATAAGTTGTTGTGTTCAGTGCAGCACACGGGTGTCACTGACCCAAGCCGATGCCACTGTTCTGTAGAAGGTAGCCCAGATGGTCAAACATGGAGCGCTGGTTCTGTCGGCTGATTCGACAGAAGTAACACAAGAAACGACAGCAGTTGGTCACCATTTGAGGGAATCGAATCTCCTGGAGGGAACAAGTGAAAAAAGATACACCTGTGTTTGTTCTGTGATTGATGATGGTAAAGACGAAAAATGACTCAAGTGTTCAAATATCTGTAGATTCAGTCTGTGACATAGATAAACTAACTGTTACCTTTGAGTCTCCTCCTCCACCCAACACATTGACCATCACTTCCATGACAGTCTCATGCATACCAAGAGCTCTCATCAGATTGGGGTGTTGGTAGAACACCTTGTTGTTCATGATGTTCCTGAAATAAAAAAAAAAATAAAAAATTGAATAAGTCACAATGACATCAGACCTTCCTGTTGAAATGTACAGTAAAAAAAAACTTTTGCCTAGTAAATTATTGCCAGGAAACTATACATATACACTTTATATATATATTAAAACATCAATATCAGATTTCTCCTGGTTATTTATTCACAAGATACACTGCACCACCCACACACTGACCCGATGCTCTGGATCATGAGCCGCTCTTCCTCTGGGCCCATCTGGACAATAAGGAGTGAACGGATCTGTCCCAAACACTCAAGTAGGTCCATTGTGTCCTGGACAGACACGGCGTTAATGGCATAAGCTTTGGGCAGCGCTCGGATCAGCTCGCCCAAGCCGTCGTACTGCCTGTGGAGCAGACTGAACATCATCCGAACCAGTTCAGGGTTCTGGATGAACGACTCCTGTGCCCAGTGGATCATGGTGTGGGAGATGAGTTCCTGAAGGGTGCCTTAACAGGGCGGGAAAAAAAAATATTTCTAATATTCAGCTATTGTGGATTTATAAAGGATAAGTTTGATATTTTTAGACGGAAACTGACGGTGGTCTATGGTCTGTATAGCCAGTGAATTGTTTTTCAAAATCAGTTTTCCAACATAATTTAAAATGTGGCACTAAAATTCCAGTGTAACACTCAAGTAAAATGAATAAAATCAACTCATGATACAAACATTAGCGTTAACTAAAAGTTTAATTATAGGTAATGTGGCTGTTGATCTTACTGGGCTTTGACTCCTCCTCGGTGTCTGGCTTCACCTCCTCCTCCTTCTTGCGCAAGCTCTTGATCTTGTCCACCAGACTGAGGAGTCTACCCTTCAGTGAGGTGTCCACCTCCTGCTCTTCTGCCTCCTCCTCAACATGTATACCTGTATGTGGAATGTCAATATAATACAGCATTAAAGCAACTAATATCAAAAAAGATTCAAAATAATAAATGAATGTAGAATCATTTCTCACCGCAGTGAAGCAGGAGGTCATTGTGGAACAGCGTCAGAGAATCTCGCACTTTCTCAGGTACAGGACACTCCTCATCCTCTGGACCATGTTTAAAGTTGGTCAGCAAAAGAACCTTGAAAACGAGCAGAACAAGAGAATGTTTAGTACAATTAGCCAATATCAATATCACTTCTCACTTTCCTGAGAAATTAAGAGTTTAAAGAACTGTAAAAACATATCATTTAAAATGATTTAGTACCTGGTCTTGTGGAGGTGAGCGGAACTCGCGGGTTCTGCGTGCAGTTTCAGCTGCAGACATAGTGAAGGCTCTCATTAGCGCGTTGTAGCGAACACGCTGATTTCCCTGAATATTGTTGACAAACTGGTCAGAATAAGCCACAATGGCTTCAACTCTGTGCCGCAGCTCGCAGTCACAAAAGTATTGTAGGAGAGTGCACATCTGAAAGAGGGAGATAAGAAATGAACTTAAGTGTATCAAACATGAGTGAGAATTCTGTCAAATAAACTCTGCAGAGTGGTCAGTGTTACATTATGTTATATCATATTAGACTGACCTGCAGTTTTACAGACTCTGGCAACTTCATCTGAAGTAATCCTTCCTCCAGACCTTCTTCCTCTTCTTTTGCTTCTGCCTCCAGTGCCTCCTTCTCCTCCTCTGCTTTCTCTCCACCCACTTTCTCTGCTTTGGCTTGTCCCTCCTTCTCCCCATCTCCTTCCTCCTTAGGTTCAGCCTCATCCTCCTCCTCTCCTTTCTCCAGAGCTTTTAGCTCGTCCTCTTCCTCGCCAACTCCTTCATCCTCAAGTTCCTCCTCTTCTTCCTCCTCCTCCTTTGCCTCCCCACCCTCTATTTCACCCTCCCCGGCTTTCTCTTTCTCCTCCTCTTCCTCTACTTTTCCACTGAAAACACTTGGATCAATCATCTTGAGAATGTGCTTGGTGTCTTCATCGTTGAAGATGCCCATAATGAGTAGTGTACTGATCAGTTTCAGGATTGGGACAAAGTGAAACTCTACACTGCCTCCTACTGGATCCCGCATTGCCTGGCTACCATCAAGCACAGCCTCGGTCAACATGCTAATTGCCCTGGTCTTCAGGTCCTGGAAAAGAAAGATTCAAAACAAACAAAGATTATCACAAATGTAGGGTTTTATTTGCACATATATGAGTCATCTCTTGTGTCTTACTTGTAGAGGGAAGACAGGACTAAGGGTGTACAGGTCAGGGTCAGTGCCGACAAAGTTGATTGGCGAGAAATGCAGCTTGGGCCGTAAGCAGGTGGTGAGGCCAACACCAGGGAGAGAATAGGCCCTCTCTGTATCAGGATAAAGATGAATGCTGAGAGTATCTTTACTCATGGGGACGATAAACTCCCTATTGGTGCCCAACCGTGCCCGTTTGGCAGACTCCAGGTGGATGCTAATGAGCAGGTCATAGTAGCCGCTGCGGAGAGGTCCGGGCAGGTAGGTGTTCTCAATGGCGTAGAACAGCTGGGATTCATCCACGTGGCTACACAGGGCATGAGCCACTCGGTTGTTCCCAAGTGCACACACAGCGCAGTAGAGCATTAGAGTGTGATAGTGGAACTTCATCAGATCCTGACGCTCTGACAGCTCCAGAATGTCAATGCATCTGAAGAAAAAACAACAACTTTATAATATAACTTTCTAATAAAAATACTGAGTGCCTGGCCTTTCTGCAGTGACAAGGCAGGCTGTACCTTTTACAACCTTATTCGACTGTAGACTGACCTTGCTTGATTAGAAGTTCACGACCATTAGCTTAACTCCATTAGGCAGCACAATTTCAAAAAAATGTTTGTGGCAGCGTCTTTGTGTTTTCAGTCATACTTCAACCTGTTTGCTAGTGCAATGCTGCTGTTGCCCCTGTCTGCCTTCACATAAATAAATCACTTTCTGTGTGCAGTGTGGGAATGTTGCTGGGTGACACACAATCTAAACACCGCTATACTGTGTGGAGCTGATAGGCTTGATCAGCATTTGACAATAGTCAGAATGTAATGGTCTTACAATGGATCATGTAATAAAATACCTAACATAAAAATTGTGTGAATCTGCTGCTTACCTGCATTTTCTTCACTCAAACCAATCACATACAACGCACCATGCGAAAAGGTTGGGGACCAATTACTATCTGCCTACTGTGGCTACTGTCACTGACCTGTTCTCCTCTGGAATGTGCAGTGCCATCATGATGAGAGGTTCAGTACACTCCACCATCCAGCCCAGCCTCTCGTTCACTTTGCCCACCTCCGGGTTGAGAAAGTGATTGGGCATACGGCTCCAAATAACTGGGGTCAGCATCTGGACATCCAGTCTAGGAGGGCACTGGGGGACTGGATTGTTACGTTCACTGCGGAACATGGCTGCTGAGATGGGCATGATATTCTGATATGAGAGAGAAACAACAAAGAAAGACAAGGAAGTTTAAACAACGACAAAGAGAAGAAAAAGACAAGCAGACAACATTTAAGGGACATGAGAGAGAGAAACACCGGGAAAGATATTGACATTGCTCACATTTACTATAGGTGGTAGCTGGAGCATAAGATGCATAAGAAGTATCTAACCTTGAGTTTGCCAAGCTCCAGCTGCACCAGGTTCTGATTGGTAGGTTGAACAAAGACGGCAGGAAACAGCTTGGTGTTAGGCTCCACCTAAAATAAAACACAGATGCTTAACAGCGCCACACTAAGACAGTGACTAAAACGCATACAAATACATAGACAATCCATCCTGGTAGACCATGCTTACCTGATAGAAGGTGTTTATTTCCTTTCCATTGGCTGTGAAGGTCATAAGACCTGTTGCAAGGTCAACCAGACAGCCAACCACCATGTCCTCCTGGCTGAAGCGGGTCTGCTGGTTACTGACCAGGTCCCCTCCCCACACCATGTAACAGTTACTGTGCTTCATACTGCAAGGACAACAAATACCCTGCTATGTTGAAACTGTTACAATATACCATGTAAAATGCTTTATATCCACAAAAGGCAACACATTTAGAAATGGAGTCTTATTTTCTATAGTTATTTACCTTTATAAGGAACCATCAATGGAAATGGAAATTAAGATAGAAATATAATAGAAATATATAAATGGGGGAAAACAAGTATCAAGCCTTGGGGAATACCACAGGGAGGAAAGAGTATGATTTAGCCCCTTGTTTTTTTCATGTGGTCTAGATAGTCAGAGATACACTGGTCAAACAATTAAGATGTAGTGTTATTTAAAACCATTTCTGTCATTTAAGAATTTTCCCGTTCTGAGATTCTAATACGTTACTCCACTGTTCTCTCCACCAACTGCACATGAATTAAACGGTTAAATCACATTAATGTCACTTTAAATCAAAATTGAAGGTATAACAAATGCGTTACATCAGCAGCTTGCAGTCCGCATCATTCTGGTAAATAAAAAGACAAACCTGTTGTGTATGTTGCCTCTGTCATCACCCACGGTAACAGTGACACTGCGCACTTTGGAGAGGTCAAAGGTTGGATCAAACTGGTGGTAGTCAGGGGTGACCCAGCCGATCCATACACCAGACGGCTCCTGCCCAGCAAATATCCTCACCGAATAGTAATACTGCAAACAAAGAAAAGATAAGGAAGAACATTTGACTAAATATCAATGTGAAACATCTAAAAGCAACACTACTGGATGCAAATGAATGCTCCATTAAATTCAGGAAATAATGCCAGCCTGATACATGAAGCTACAATGTAAACCACAGCACAATGTTAGCTCACAGTGGTGGTGTGAAGGATAATCTCCGGGTCGTCTCTATCATCAGGGACCACGTCCTCATGCAAACGTGGTACAGCAGGAGGTGGGGGAGGCGCAAGGGGTGTCATGGCAACCTTCTTTGCCTTGGAGAAAAAGCTAATGTGCACAGAAATCAACATACATTTGTGGAGTTAATTGTGATATGGACAATTAAATATCAACATTGTACTCACCGACTTTAGTCTCTGCAGGAGTTAAATCAGAATAGAAACGACATGAGGTAATAACGTTAATGACTAATGACTAATGACTAATTTTTATGGAAAAAAGAGAAGGAAAACAAGAGAAAAAATGTCTAGTGATGAGTTGCTGGAGGGATCACCTGAGGTGTTTAGGACACATTTTTAATCTAATATCAAGTTTGATCACAGGCTCTCATTTTTTCAGGTCAAGACATTTTTCTTTAACCCAAAGAGGTTGTTTTCAGCTGCATTTTTTTGCTTACACAATTAAAAAAAATTTTTTTAATTGTGTAAGGTAGAGAAATGTACTGATGATGTTAGCAGCCTTGGTAGAGGTATGAGTGAGTTCTCGAGTTTACATAATAAAGTGCACTTCACTGTATATCCACTGCAGGCTTACCCTTTCTTCTTTCCCTTTTCCGACATTGTGTCCTTCTCATTTTCCACTGAGAGCTCCTTAGGTACAGATTGCTCCTTCTTTTCTTCCTCCTGCTCCTTGCGACTGGCAGACTTCTTCAGTACTTCAAACTCCGAGTCAGGCTCAGTCACCACCACCTCCTCCTCTGGGATGGTGAGCATACGAGTGAGAGGGGTGGTTCCTGCTTCAATCTTAAATGTCTCATGGAACTGGACAGGCATGCTGAGTCTAAAGAACATCATATCTGTCTTGGCATTCTGTGAGCCAAAGGTCTTGTGGGTCAGCTTCAGACAGGGGGCACTGTCCACAGTACCATCCACACGGGAGACCTGGGAGACAATATATTTACAGCAATATTAATTATCTATAATAGCTTCAAAGTCCTCACTTTAATAAACTTTAAAACTCAATCTAATCAGTTACCTCAATATGACTGTGATCAATGGGTGCAGGCACAAACTGGGGCAAACTTTTACTGAACCACATTGTAATGTCTCTCTTCATATTGATGGCAAAAGGTTCAAATCCTTCCTGCAGGCCACAGATGGCAAAGTAGCGCAGACTGCTGACATTCTGACCAAGATTAATCCTTCCGACCTGAGACAAGCCCAGCGCGCACACTGGGATGAAACCTGAAGGGTTAAAACCACAGGAAAGTAATTAGGCACAACTGCTGCAACAAACTGCTTTAACGGTGTCCCGCCACTTACTGTACGCCATGAAACATAAACCTTACTGCAACTTGTACTCTTACCTTCTCCAATTTCAATGTCTTTGAAAGCCATCTCTGAACCGGAGTCACTGATCAGCATTTCTCCGTTGAGTGTGAACATGATGTTCATTTCTGTGAGGTCAATCATACAACCCACAACATCACCAGACTGCCACTGCCGACCAAATGGTTCATTGCCAATATGCCATCTCTGAGCCTGCAAAGGGTTACATAGATAAATTATGCATAAAACACAAATTTAAATCAAATAAATTATCTTTAAAACATGGCTTTAAAATGGGGAACTTCAGCCAAGGTTAGCTACGACTGTCCCTCCCCCTCCCCCCTCACAATGTACGTGAATAATTAACCTTAAAATGCCAGGTATATGAGTAGGATCTTATTTCCTTATTTTGAAAAATCTGGCAACCCACTTGTACCTCATGCAATGTCTTGAGTTGCACTAATCCAATATACATACTATTATATACATACATATACAATTTTCATCACCATTAATGATGAAAATTAAAGATGCCCACTGACCTTATTGCCATTAAAGACATAGGCCAGTTCATCTGCTCCCAGTTCAGTGTCTGAGCGGACATTCGGACGTGCCCAGCCCACTCTCATCTCCCCCGTCGACACTGCTTCAAACTCAAAGTACCACTTCCCTTGGGTGATAGCGTAGGACCTCTCTGCCCTGAAGATTCGTACCTTGTCCCCGCGGGAGTTCTCAAGGCCATGGCCGGCTGCAGGGGAAAAAAGAACACACAGTTACGATTAAGAGCATTGAAGATATTAGACACATTATCCCTAATAGGACAATAAGTTGACTTACTGCTCTCCTGGTCTGGAGGTTCAATGTTGTAGCCATAGCCAATGAGGGTGCGGACAGCGTTGTTAACACTGTCTCGGTTGGTTTTCTTAGTTCTCTCATCCAGAAGGTTGTAAGGTACCAGACGAGGGTTTCGCTTATTTATGATGTCCTAAGGACAATATCACAAAATAAAAATTGAAGAAAAAACAAACAAAAGCTTATCATTTGTCTTGTCTTGTAAAAAATAAGATTTATTAAGGATTGGTAAAGGACTGGAAAACTGTTACCTGCACAATACTGTAGGTCCATCCTTGTCGTACCCGATCCCTTGCCCAAACATTATGTCCATTTTCTGCCAGTTTTTCTACAAGCTGGTTCTGATTCGGTGTCAGTTTGACATGGTTGAGGTCAAGGGGGGCAGGCTTGTATCCATTAGTCATCACATATCTAATAGAGAGACCACATTTAGATTAAAAAGTAGAGATAAAGTAAAAGATAAAGCAGAAGAAATAACAAAATGATTTGTGTTGCCATACGTCTTGGGCAGCTTGATCTTCTTTAGATTCTCTTCTGCTTTCTCATCTCCCATACCAACATGACAACCCAGTGCCAAGAGAGTCCTATGAGATGACAAGGAAACAGACACGGTCATCCGTGTCCAAAAAAAGACAATACGATTCCTCCAATGACCATTGGATCTCTCTCAACAGAAAGCACATCAACAACTTACTTCAGTGTCTCCCCAGACATCTGCAGGTTGTAGTTCTTTTCTGGCTCAGGAAGACCCTGGAAGTCCACCAGACAGGGATGGAGTTTCTTGTTATCATCCCTGAACTGTTGAAGAAGGAGACAGTAAATTAAACGAGTAATGCCCAGATCCTTGTATAACTTCATGTTTATGTATCATGGGTTTGGAAAAATGCACAAAATAAATTTGGATTGGAAAAAATTAATTCAGAAGTAATCTCTACCATGTCACTTGTGCTTCTTTCTTGCTGTGTTACATGTTAATTATGTAGATTAACCTGTATTCTATGAAATAATGTGACACTTTTGAAAATACATTCCTGTATTTTTAAATTTAAGTTTGAAATTGGTATAACTGTTCCAATACTATTAGCAGTATCCCGCTCATCTAAATCTAAGGCTGTAAAACTTTACTCTTGCGACTGAACTGCAGTGCTCGCTCGAAACTCACAGTCCCAAACGTCCAGCCCTGCTCAATACGAGTGACAGCCCAGAGCTCGTGAATGTTCTCCGCCAGCTTCTCTCGGATACGCTCCAAGTGGGGTGGCAGTACAATCTATGTAGCAAGAGAAAGCCAGAAAGCAAAAAATAAACTAAAGTCTTTTTGACATGTTCAGAGTTTGATTTCACGTTGCTAAACTTTTACCTGAACCGTGTCCACGGGGCAGGGGGTGAAAGAGGTGTGGGTGAGGGACAGGATGGGACCCAACAGGTTGCGCACACCACTATAGTCGTGCTTGTACTCCTTGATGGGCTCAATGCGCATCCTCTCTCTAGGCAGCAGAGCCTCATAGCACGGAGCATAACCCGGTGGGGGCATGAACTTGAAGTCTCCATGACGACCGCCAAGAAGGAACCGAGCCCTTGGGTAACAGAAAAAGAATCAGTCTTCATCTATTTCACAGTGAGTTCCTTATATATATCACTAAAGCACTTAATGGCAACAGCATCTTGATGTTTAACAGACCGAAGATAAATTGTTGAATGTCTGTGTTTGGGTCTTCCCTGCTGACATTTGTTAGTTTTACCGTAACACCCAGATAAACTCTGTAAGGAATCGTAACGCGTGATATTTTACAACACTACACTACATTTACTTTTTCGTATTTACAAGCTGCAAAATTTGATTAAACCACAAGTATTAGTCAAATAATTCAATTAACATGACAAACACCAGTGAAAATTAGGCAAACACACAAAATCACACTATGTTTTAATTCTACACTGACTTGACTCCAGCAGAGAAGCTGATGACAGGGAAGAAGAGGCTGTCCACGTTGAAGTTCTCAAACATGCCCTGAACTGGGTGGCCATTGATACGGAAGGAGATACTGGGCACGCTCAGATCCAGACAGCAGCTGACAACGTCATCGGCAGCAAAAGCGTGAGCAGTGGGTGAAGCCACCTGGCGAGGGATAGTACCTGAACAACAGAGTGAACAAGAACACAATGTAACAAAACAAAAAGCATCATAGTATATAATATAGAGTAAACAAGTTATGGAGATTGTCTTACCTGACCATAGATGCAGTCCATCAAATGCATAGGAGTAAAGGTCGTCACCCACACCGTTTCCTCCCCAGCCTTCTCCTCCTCCAGGATAAGGGCTGTAGCCCTCGGTCATAGCCCAGCCCACACGCAGGTGAGTAGCCTGTGCTGTCACAAAGGGTTCCACATGGTCTACAATCATCTCATAGTACCACTTCTTAAACTGCGTGGATCCCTCACAAGTACCCAGGAAGATGTTGGGCCTTACACTAAACACAAAAGAGACAAGATGTCAATAGGATCCTTAGACAAAAGCCAGATCCCTGCACTTCTTCAATATGATCAATATGACAGCAGTTTATTTACCTGGTTACATAGTTGACAATGTTGGTCTGCAGCAAGAGCTCACGACCTGGAAGCAGGTTTTCAGTGATGAGGTTTTGATTGGACCTCACAGCTACACCATTACACACACAAAGAGAGCGCAAGACATCCAGGACCTAAAGACAGGAACAACACAGACATAACTATCATTTTTATTTTTACATGTGGGTATAACAACATTATAAAACCATCAAGTGTTTTTTTGTTTTCTATTTCTTCGCAGACATGGTGTCAACCTGCTAAATGGAGGAGATTGGTTTGCTGCCAGTTGATGATGTTTTCTACCCTGTTCCTACAAACCTTATGGTTCCTTCCGTGTTTGTCCAGGAGAGAGATGATTGATTTAATGTGGTTCTCCTGGATGATGTTCAGAACCTCAGGGCTTTCAATGAGCACACAGTAAAGCACCTCCAGAATACCTGAATGCACAAATAGACAAATTACTAGCATTAACTCAAATATATGCACACATGAGAGAAACTATTAAGTATTAGCATTATGAAACAAATCCATAATAATTTGATTAAAATAGCAAAAAAACAACATGTATTTAAATTATAGATTCTTCTACTAAATCAAGTTTGTTTTTTAATTTAGTTAAAGGCTGACACAGATCTGTGCCTAAGGATCTCATAAGTTGCATCAGATACCATATTTGATGGCAATTAATCAGTACTAAAAAACAACTGTAATGTGTGGCTTGTGGATGTATAAGTGAATAAGAGGCAAATGTGATACCAGAAGAGGCCTCCAGACGGTCCAACTTGCTAACCAGCCAGTCCAGGTTGTCACAGAACAAAGCACAATTCGAGCGGTTTCCCCTGATTAAAGAAGCTGTGAAGTGGAGACACAGACAGCGGAGTATTATTATTGAATTTAATATTTTAATTTAATTTATTGTATCATAGAGAATATAAAGTGAGTCTTCTACCCAGCAGCTCATAAAGCAGGTTCACAATCTCCTTCCAGGACTCTGCAGCTTCCTCCCCGGCAAATTCAGAAAAGTGAGCGGCAGTGTTGTACACATTCAGGCGGTCGATGCACTCCAGTACGATGGTGATCATACCCTGAGAATTTCATTACTGTTATTGTTGATGCCAGAACTCTAGTTGTATGTAGGACAAGAACTGAGCTGAGACATGCACACGTCTCATGGTTCAGACTTAAAGATTTGGAGTCCATAAAAGAGCAAAGGTGTGGAGATTACCTCCTCTTGAAAGAGATTCTGCCGGTTGCGCAGGGAGCGGAGCTTGGTTTGTTTCTCCTCGTGCTCTAGTTCCTCCTCGGGTGGACGGAAGTAAAAGATGAGATCCTGAAGAGAGAGGACGACGCCATCCAGAGGGAGTGACACACCCCCTGGTGACTTGTTCTTCCCTTTCAGAGAGTCCAATCCCCTGAAAGAAAACAAGCAAACCAACACATTTTGTTCTCCCTATTCATTGTTTTAGATCAAAGCATGGTCACAGACCCTTTTGTGTGACAATACTGAAGGTATTTAAGTCATGCCACGTCTGTTTTAAAACCTCTTTCTTCTGGTGACTAAGAGCAATTTTCTTCTCAGCTCTCCAAATATACATACTTGATGAACTGCCTGAAGAGGCCTGTAGTGCTGTAAATCATTCGAGCAGCCTGAGACTCTTCAGTCTGTGAGCGGGACACAGTTAAGGCATCGTCCATATGACCCTCTTGGTGCAGAATGACCTGAAGACACAGACAGCATAATTTAATCAAGGATGATATTCTCCAGTTCTGTCTATCAATTGCCTGCTAACTGTTGTCTACTGACGGTTATGAAAGTGACTGCACGAGAGCATAGCAATACCATTGTAAACATAATCCATAGTAACTCAGCTTTTATTGCTATATTAAAGGTCCTGTGTGTAACATTTTTGAGGGTTTGTTGACAGAAATTGAATACACTACCCATAAGTATGTTTGTTTAACAGCATAAGCTCTTTGGATGTCCAGTGTCTAACATTTGAAATTCATTTTAATAAGCAGACATGATATGGTAATTATAAATACAAGTGTACACTTGACTGTATGAATTGCTGTTTTTCATTACCCGAGAATAAGCCTGTCATATTTATGTCAGTAGTCAGTTCAGCTCTACGGAGGCTGCCATTCTGGACCATCATTTTTTTACAATAGCCCACAACAGACAAACTAAACATCCTTTGAAAGTGAGCAGAGGAGTCCTCCGTTTGCTGTCTATGCAGACTCACCATTAGATGTCACTAATTGTTACACACTGGACCTGAAAGGCAGTCTCTTTTTGGTTTTACCTTTCTCTTCATCATTCCCAAGCGAGCAGCTTTGGCATCCAGGGCTGCATATGTGAGCCACAGTGCTTTGTCCACATGCTGGACGAAGCACATGGACTCTCCATACTTTATCTCTGGAATGCCCATGCCCTCAACATCACGCTTCTGAGCCACATCCACCTTCTCCTGCTCAGGTGGAACCAAGAGGAAAGAAGAAGAAGAAGGAGGAGAAGATCATAAAGCATTAGATGAGAGAAGTGCCTAAAGGAAAGTGTACAGAGAAACTTGAACAGTTAATTCCGACCTTTGATGCACGAAAGCAGAAAGCAGACAGTTTGGTGTTGGCCTTCTCTGGGTCAACCACCAACAGACCCTTCTCTTCATCCAGACACAGGTACCGGCCTGTGGTGATATGGCGAATACGGAAAGACTGCCCCCATTTCATGTGGCTACCGCTCCAGCTGCACGCCAGAGGAAGGAAAAAATCATGCAGTAACTATAATTATGATTTAATAATATTAATATTTCTGTGTCTATGTTTTTGAATCTTTGACTTTGATCTTTACCACAATACAAATCAGTTCTAAAACTTGTCCAGTGATTGTTGCTATAATTTTACTACACACCTATTTACCTAGTATCTACCTACTGTCCTAACTACAAAAAATGTTTGTTTCCATGCATTTTTGTACAAAGAAATGTCATTTTCTACACATTTATATACAGTAATAACACTAATCCCTTGCGGGGACAATCACCTGATTCTAAGAGGTTCCAACCTCCACAGGGATCGAGCTTGACTGCACACAGCACCGCCTTCATAGTGAGCCAACCTGTAGCAGAGTCAAGCAGACGCACACATATGCAAAGATTGAAAAGACATTCTATATCTTCTTTATGTTAATGTATACATTCTTAGATTTGTTATTTCACCTTCGCTTTTCCTCTCCTTCCTCTGGTGTAGAGATGGCCAGACACTCGTCCATGTGCCCGTGGAAGAGCCTTAAAACGTGACCTCCGGTCAAATAACCTAAGAACAGAACCACGGACCACAGTGAGTGTGCATTGCATATTTTGTGTGTGTGAATCTGAAAGTATATTTCTAAATTTGTAAGTGTTCACAGTTAGTATTTCAAAGCTGCAGTGTCTAACTTTAAATTATAAATGAATGTCCATTATATTAAAGCCATTGCCAAATGAGTTCCCACAATGCTGACTAAGCCCATCGGCTCCAAGCAACTCTCTCTGTGTTTCCCAGGAGAGCAGTAGAGAGTGCTTAGTCTGTTGGTGTATGGTTGAAAACACCAAGAAAAAACTTCAAGAAGTTTGACAGGATAAAAACTTTGAGCTACTGTGTAGCGTAAAGGTAGGGGTAGTGTGAGATCACCTAGGCATTATGTTATTTAGAGAGAGTGTTTTGGTAATATTCAGAATTCCTCCAGGGGGCAGCATAAGTTCTATAGCTTTAAAACACGACTATAAAATGAGTCAAACAAATGACTGTGTGTTTCCATGGTTGCACAGCTCTAGTAGCTGCAAAGCAAGTAGGTAAAGCAGGTTTGTACCTTCAGCTAGTTCACACCCTGAACTGATGGGGTTCATGTTCCACAGAGTCTGCATGAAGGAGGCATCCACCATCAGGTCTCCACTGGCATATGACAGATGCTGAGGTAAGGAGAAAAACATCGGTTTAAATGAAATCAAAATTTGTTTACCAGAGGAGTGGATTGAGACTTACCAGGTATCTCTCAGAGGACACGCTAACAAGGATGAGGTCGTCACCCACCCTGACCTTTTCACCTTCTGACCTTTGCTTAGAGGCTGGATGAATCGTCCACCAACATGCCTCACCTGCAATTAGAAGGATGTATTTCTAGGTCAAAGTGAAAGATGAGCCAAACAATTGAAAGCTGCTTTTCCTGAAATCGTCAGAGGGGAACACAAATGTCAGTGGTGTAACAACTAGTGTGTAAAATTTCCAAGCCAGGCCCCACCCCCTCATCAGACATTCTGCTGTTGCAAATGCATCTGAAATACAAAATCTCTCCCTGTGTTATGTGAATGACTGAAGTCGATGTCTGAAAACGGCTTCACAGTACTACCAGAGAATGCACAGTATAACATATTAAAATAATCTTAAAGGTTTTACCAATGGAGTCTTCTTGTAAGCCCACGTCGAAGGCCAGCTTGTCCGTGAGTGAGCGAGATGTCGTCAAACAGCTCAGGTACTGAAGAGAAAGTTTTTATTCAGGACGTGACCAGGAATGTTCAGATGCCATTAAAATGTTAGCTTTTATCTACAGTAAACAGTAAAATAGTAACAGTCAGTCTTACCATGCCTGAGTGGTGGTGTCTTAGAAGGATGGCATGTCCATACAGTAAGGTACGATGACCTCCACCTTGGGACGACTAAAGAAGGAGAAGATAAAGATAAAGTATTTAACGGACCAGTCCAACATATAACCTATCGTTGTCTTCAAATAAATCTTGATTTAAAAAAGTGGAAAACAAGGATGTTTTTGTGAAGGTCAAGATTATGAGGAGATCATAACTGTCAGTAAATTAAAATGAAAATGAAACAGACAACAGACTGAAAATGACAACAGACTGTCACAGACAACTGCTGAGGACCATCTTGTCTTGTCTTATAATCATAACAACACTGAACGCTGATGTTTTAGACAACAATATTTAAGCAAACATCATAAAAAAGAACCACATAAATATTAAAGTGATTAAGAGATGTTGTAACCCTTAATATAAGTGTATTAATATCAGTCAGTCAGTCAGTCATCATCTACCGCTTTATCCTCTGCCAGAGGGTCGCGGGGGGTGCTGTGCCAATCTCAGCTACATCGGGCGATAGGCGGGGTACACCCTGGACAGTTCGCCAGTCCATCGCAGGGCCACACACAGATAGAGACAAACAACCATTCACTCTCACACTCACTCCTATGGTCAATTTGGAGTGTCCAATTTACCTATCCCCACATTGCATGTTTTTGGACTGTGGGAGGAAGCCGGAGTACCCGGAGAGAACCCACGCACACACGGGGAGAACATGCAAACTCCATGCAGAAAGGCCCTTGTTCAAGTGTATTAATATAATATATCAAATTATTTTCTGTAAATACATGGCAATGATGTATTTACATGATGACAAAAAAACATGAATGAATAAAATCCTTGACTCCAGTCACCACAGATTACAATTTCACACAAAGGTGGATAAATGAAGCCATCCTACCTTTTCTCAACATCGAGCCAGGATGCAAAAAGAAAACACAATTATTGTGGCAATTGTAGATGGATGAACCTAAACATCCATTAAGTTGAGCCAACAGGACGATAACACTGAGCTGTAATGTAGGGTTAAGTACCCATAATCCACTGGGATGAGTCAGGGGCAGGTATGTTAAGTGGTGGGTCTACAGACAGGCCTTTCCAGCATTTGCTTTGGTTAGGACAGGTGGTCAGAGCATTTTGTATGTGTGTGTACTTGTACTTGTATTTGTAACCTCTTTAGGACATTTCCGGCATAAACTCTGACCTTGTCAGGACCAGCAGTCCTCATGGAGACCTGATCCTAATGAGGCAGAACCTAATTTCTAAGGAACTGATTAAGTTTAGGGCTATGGTTTTAATTGTGGTTAGGTTAAGGTTAGGGTTAGCATTGAACAGGTTAGGGATATTGTTATATTTAGGCTGTCCAAATGTATTGAAGTCAATGCAGTGTTGGTGTAAGAAGCTGCACGAACCCGTGTCTGTGCTTGCTATATATTTGCGGGGTCTGTACACAAGTTTTGTGCTGTAAGACTTGATTTTATGGCTAGGTTTGTGGTTTTCAATTTGGATTAGGATTAGGTGGAGAGTTGGGGTTAAGCATTTAGTTGTCATGGTTAAGCTTGTGGGAATTATGTCAATTACAGGTCCCCACAAAATCAGTTGTATGAATGTGTGTGTGAGTCTGGGCTCTGAGAGGAAGTCAGGCCTATACAGAGCTCCAGGGGTATCTGGTTCCCCCCATCCAACTCTGACAGATATGGGGGGGGTACTCTCTGCTGGGCTGCATTCCATGCTATTCTCATCCCTCGACTCACCATACAAAGGCCTGGCTCATCCAAATCTTTCAACTCAAGGGTGCCCCCAGAACTGCCCGAAATATCTAAAATAATGTGGCTGCTGAAATTCTGCAACTAGAGCGCCTTCTTTAAAAAAAATGCAAAAACTACATCACAATGCTTTGCAATAAAAATAAAGCATTTAAGATGCAGTGCGTAATTTTTAAATATAAATTAATGTCTGTTAAATTCAAATTCATTACCAAATTGGTTCACCTAATCCAGATTAAGCCTATAAACTCCACAACTCACATTCTCTCTGTCTCTGTTTCTCGCAGGTTGGTAAACTGATAAATATGCTAAAATGGGTTCACCTAAGATGCCTCTCTTTCTGAATGGTTTTTGGTGTTGATGCAAAAATGAGAAGCTGCAAAGCATTGCAGTGGTTTCAGCAGGAGTAATATCATAAGTCTGGGGTGCTCGGTGGCTACATATGAATCAGAAAGATATAAAACCCTCCCTGTGGATTTTCATGTCTATATCAACCACATTCGGTACCGAAGGTGGAACAGAACATTTCTTGCCATCATCAAAGAATAAAGACAAACTGTGTTGAAAAAACAACAACATCAAGCTAACAGGGTAAAATATTATTATCAGGGCATGAGGTCAAATGTGCTGGTGATCGTTTTGCATGAAATGTAGATGAATGATTCAGTGGTCTGATCATTTAGAGGAGCCAAATTAATCACAATAGATACAAGTATGACTTTGTCTTTTGAACTGTCATATTACTGAAACCAATAAAATGCTCTCATAGCTTTGTTTATCTTCCTCTAGCAGTAATAGTAAAGATTTTTGGAGACAAATAACATCTTATACTGAACTTAACAAACACATGAATCAAAACATGTGAACAATACAGCACTAGTAACTTCGATAGGACGACAAGAGAACAACAGGACAGGAACGAGGACAGCTGCCAGTTTGGTTTGACACAAGTTACAGCAAATAACATGTGGTAACAGACATACCCATTTGTCCAAATCGACTGTCTGCTTGGATGTGAGCAAGAAGGGAAGGGGAGGGAGTGTCAGATAGGAAATGAATAAAAAATATAATAAAAAAATAAAGCAAAGGGGAAGAAATAGTCCACCTATGGTGCTCATTAGAGTCGGGACTAATCCAATATCTGCATCAAAAAGATCACTCATCAGATATCAATCAAGAAGAGTAGAGCTCCAGTCTCAGGATTGGTATTGGCAGATCCAAATTCATAATCGGGAGGGTAAAAAAGTGGATCAGTAAATCAGTATTCACATGGACTGAACCATCATGAAGCATCTCAAGCAGTAGGAAAAACTCACAGTTTCTTGTTAGTGTTTAAAGTCAGAGTCTGTGATACATACAGTATAGGTAAAGAAGTAGCTCAACCAAGAGAAGTCAGGTAAGAAATCTGATGTTTTAAAACACCAGGTGATTCTGTAGAGGATTCCTCAGAACGAAGGGTATAAAAAGAAAACTCTACACCTCAATGAAATCAGATTAAATGTCTCAAATCTAAAGCAGTAATCCCAGCTGAAATTGAGAACACTGACCTGTGAAGGTGATTGGAACAGTAAAGTAGAATGTAACAATAAGTGCCCATTCTCATATCGGGAAAAAGCAAATGATTGTCTTCCATCTCTTCCCTTTTTCTCTGTTTTTAACTCCTACCTCAGTCATCTCCACCGTGTTGGCCAGCATCTCCTGCAGAGCACGAACCGACAGGGACTGCTCCAGAATCAAGGTACATATGGCCAGATCTGGGGGCACATTCTACAGACATATGCATACAGCATAAACATAAATCAAAGTTACTAAAGATAAACACAAACACAAACAACATTCAAAAGGAACAAAGGGCACACGCATTTTACCTGAGCGTTGGATGTGGTTTCCAGGAAGCAGAGGCGGTTCCCGAAGCCCTCGCAGGAAAGACATAACTTAATCTGCTCCTTCAGGACGGAGGCAGTGCACTGCAGAACAACCTGGTCATCCTGTACAACAGAAAAGCAAAGTGTTAGAAACACATTTATTCCCTTGCACATTATTTCAAGCTCAGTTCAGATTTATGTTCTGCTTGTCTGCCTATTTCATATTCTATGCTTTTCAGTTAGGGCTGCAACTAACAATTATTTTGATGAACCATTAACTGAGTTTCCAAACCTCAAAGTAACACCCTTTTTTGTAGATAAAGGCAAATATATTCACAAAAATTAATACATTCACATTTAAGAAACTGAAATCATAGAACTTGTTTTTATTTAATTCAAGAAACATTCAAACCAATGAATTTAATATCAAAGTCTTATTTAAGTAATCACTTTGTAATCAATTCATTATTACAGGCCTATATTGAGAGACTAAAATGGTTATTTATGTTAACCGTGTTTGGTTAACAACCAAGCTAGAGATGATGATAGATGTACTGTTTTCAAAGTACTGTACTGTTTTGAATTGTTCTTACTGTGTGGTCATCTTTAATTAATATCCATAATGTATGGGCGTCATTTAGAAAACTCACTCTCATAGTCACCATCAAGTTTGCATTCATTTACATCACAGTCCTGTGAGTGTTTTACATTAATTATTGAGACAGCAGCAGCACATTATATTC
Source organism: Solea solea (assembly GCF_958295425.1). Lineage (NCBI taxonomy): Eukaryota > Metazoa > Chordata > Actinopteri > Pleuronectiformes > Soleidae > Solea > Solea solea. The sequence continues at coordinate 21,938,052 of NC_081140.1, read as the reverse complement.
TAATTTGTCCCACCACAGTTCATAAGGAGTCTGTCTACGTGTCACTGGGACTCAAACTGCGTTTGCATGCACACATGCCTGCACTGATGTCATAGATTGTATTCATTCTGTGGTAAACGGTGGTCCTGTGTGTAACTTACAGTAGAACCGTGAGTACTGATGGATAAAACAAGCAGCGGTAATCAAAGCTGGCAAAACCACTGATGTAGTATTGTAAACAGACAAACAAAATCTCTATTACTCAAGCAGAATGCTAATAGACAGTCATTTGTTGTTCCTCATCAATCCCTGGATCCTTCAGAGACCAGTGTAAATGCAGCAATAAACACCCCCTCCCCTGTGAAACCCACACCTGACACTCAGCATTCTCAGCTGCTCATTCCACTCAGTCATTATGCAAGTGAACCCATGGCTTAACCTGCCTGATATTCCTCTTAATACGTCAGGACAGAGTTGTGACTTTTCTCCAGTCTCATCTCACAAATAATCAATGACTATGTCGTCATGTTATAAACCCACTCACTGTTTGGCCCTGGTCTGTACCACAGACGTGTTAGGGCTCGGAAAATAGAAATAAACAGTCAGCATGGGAGTTTACATGTCTATGTTTATGGCACATAGTGGTAAAATGGAAAGCGATGCATATCAGTGTCCTCATACAGCTACTCTCTTAAACCCAGAGCCCTCTACTGTTTCCTTGGATCAAGAGTGCCCTCTCTTCCTTTGGCTGGGCTATCATCTATCTCTCCTCAGCCTAGAAATGTCTCCTCTGTCCTGTCCTCATAGTCACCGCTTTACGCTCCAGAAAGTAGAGCAATGTGTCCTCTCTTTGCCACTGCAGACTGCAGAGCAAATCCCACTCAATACACAGACTCAAGTGTTTATAAAACTCACTGAAGATCATAAAAATATTGTTTTCTACAAAAAATAAGTGACCTTCAGAGCCATCTCTACATAGAAATCAAGTTCTCAATCACGTAAAACAACTTCTCTTGTACAAAATCATTATGTTGAACTTACAGTGCATCTAAGCTGAGCTTGAGACCGATATTAGTACTTACTATGACCAGACAGCTCTCTGTTTTTGGTGGCTGATTTTAGATTAAAACAGCTCTAAATCCTGGCACCAGAGCAGAGCAGTCAAAAGGTCACGGAAAGAAAGGCTATGGTGAAATGGGCAAAGCTAAAGTGGCCATGTTTGAGGACAGTGCATACAGACTCACACTGAGCTAGTGGATATCCAAAAGCAGAGTGAAGTACCTGAGTGACTCACTGTTGCGAGACAAGATGTGCGGTCAGATGACAACCGTGGACAATATATGCCCAAGTAATATACAGCAGTCCTGACCATATATTTCAACAGAAATAAAAAGCAGACTCATACACTACCTCTACCATCCCTAACTGCCAGAGGTAAATATTATAGGCTCAAGTCTCATATCTCATTAAACATCCATCCATCTTCTATTGCTTTATCCTCCACATGAGGGTGTCAATCTCAGCTGACATAGGACATATAGCAGAGTTCACCCTGGACAGGTCGCCAGTCCATCACAGGGTCACATATAGAGGTAAACAACCATTCACTCTGACATTCACACCTAAGGTCAATTTAGAGTGTCCAATTCACCTAATCCCCAAATCTCCAAGTTTTTAGACTGTGGGAGGAAAACCCACGCACACACAGTGAGAACATGCAGAAAGGCCCTTATTCTGGACTGTGTTGTAATTGGCCAGCCAACGAGAGCTTTCCCACTTTCCTGTGATTGGCCAGGTACCTGGAAGTGACGTAATTGGTAGGCCAGCTCTCAGATACACAGCTCTCCCTCTGGCACGGTGGATGCTCTGCATCTCAGCAGCTACAACAAGAGTAGTTCTTCTGCGGTTGAATGTACGCAACCGGATGTGACCGGACTAGTGCCCGCACCAGGAGGCACTACGGTGGTGAGAGGAGTGGTGAGGTATACTGATGACAACATCAACATACAGAAGTGCCGATCTACTTTGCAGAGCCCAGGAAAACAATAAAACCCTATTTTCTCAGCAGTGGCTGAACTGTTTGTTCTGAAACTTTAGGGTTTCATAAACGAGGTAATGACGCAGATACACACACAAACGCAGCGTTAATTGGAGCTTCTGGTCTATGTCGCCTTTAATATATGAAAGTCTTATTCTAGGGCTACAAAAATGAAATTATTTTTATTTATACACTTTGGTAGTGTCTTCATTTTCTGATAATAAACCCTCCTAAATGGGACAACTGGTTTCGTGCCAATGTGACTGGCGGAGCAGGAAAACACAATACTCAGCCAATATTTGCAAGCACTTTGCTAACACGTGGTTGGACCCGCTACTCTGCTCTGAATGTCAGGGCAATCAGACTTATAATAGAACACTCTCTAATTAATTCCCAACTAAAAAGTTGTGCCCTTCCAAGTGTCTGACAATGTGAATCACTTCCAATCTGACCATGTGAAAAGCTCACTTATACACCACACAAACTCTTGAGCTTAACTCATCCTTTTATAAATAGAAGCAGCTCTCAGGATTTGAAGGATATGCAGCTGACGCTTTGCTGCGAGCCAGCCACAGCATCTGATTATTTGTTAATCTCACATGATTGTGTCTGATAGAGCAAAGACAGGACAGGTGGAACTGCGTAAAATCCAGGAGGTGCTGGGTATCACCAACCTGACCCATCACAGTTATGTATCTGCTGTAAGGCAACGATTTATGTGGAAGAAACTCATTTGATGCCCCATCAACATGGCAGGTGTAAAGTTACAGCCAAACCATGTTTGGAGTTGGCGGCTGAAGCATGTGGGCAATGTGGAAGCTCAGGTCAGAGAGAGAGGTAGAGACAATTGGACAGACACTGACAGACACTTACATAAACAAACACACTGATGTGTGCAAATAGAGGTGTACGCAACACGGATTTACAGCCAGAGGCATAGATAGCGCCTGAAAGCAGACACCTTTGTTTATTCTCTGAGGCTGTCTGATGGTGCACTTGCAGACAGAGGGTAGCCAGGATTCCCACGAAGAGCAGGCACGATGCCCACAGCCCGACTCAGAGAGCAAACAAGACAACATATGGAGAATGGTGAGAGGTTCAGTATGTCATCCACACTAATGATATGGGCATCAGTGTGTGATCCTACAACCATGTTACAGTTCAGTTTGGTGACCATGCAGTGATGCTTCACTTTATAAAGCATATCCTTGTGGAACAAAGATTTGTAAGTGTTTGTGCCCATTCGTTCTGTAGAGTATTTATGAGGTCAGGAGTATGTCCTTGCTTTGTGCACTGGGGCACAATCATGTCAGAACAGAAAAGGACCTGTTGCCACAACGTTGGAAGCATAGCATTGTCCAAAATGTCTTGGTATGCTGAAGTGTTAAGATTGTACTTCATTGGAGATAAGTGGGCTAGCCCAAAGCCAGATTGAAACACTTGAATTCAATACTTAACAGCTGTCCATATAGTCTAAGTCTATAAGTGAGAGAGAGAAACTGTAAGATCTGTTTATCTGGTAACCTGCTGCGTGAAGGATTTCCTTTGTGTGGGCACTCGCTTCACTGATGGTATTATGCTATTACCAGCATCCAGCTAAGTGCCGATATAGTTTAAAATGTTGTTTGGAGGTATGTCTTCTCCAGCAGCAGGTGATCAGCAGTCTTTGGGATTTATTGTCTTGTGAAACTGGAGCTGATGACTTTAATAAAGTGTTCTGATTCTGATTTATAACAGTCACTGGTGCCATGTCAAAACAAATATTCCTTGCTTGACCTGCAGAGTGTTGGTACAATAAAAAAAAGCCTTGCCAACAGTGTTAAGCCTTTCTATTTAAGACCATAAGAAAACACAACAAACATGGTACATGACCCTGTAGCAGCCAATTATGTAATAACCAATATATGCCTGTCAATAATGTCAACATTTTCTGTCCTTGACACAGCTAAGGCCTTTGCACACCAGATGTGTTTAAAACCAATCAAGACCTTCCTCAAATCTTCAAACTGACTGAACGACATTATAAAGTATGCTATGAACAAAGCAATATCTTTTCTTTTGTTCAGTGTTGACTCTATCTCTTGCTTTTGTTTCTTGTTTAGTCAAAATGTCACACCTACTGCAGTATGGTTGAAGAATTTTGGGTTCAGAAATTGTATTACAATATCCGACAGTATTACATTAGTGTTTTTTTAGGAACAAAAAATAAAATTGACACATGTTACAGTTACAACATTGATTTTTGCAATGTCCTTTATTTCAATTTATAAACAGTTTGGCGATATAATTAATGGAATTAAGCAGAACACAAAGTGTTATACAATTGAATCGTAGTTTTAAAAAAAATTTGCTGTTTATTGAGCGTACAGTAGTATATAGAAGAAGGTGGTATTTATATTGTACCAGTGTACAACACGTAAATAGCATTATTTCGTGTCAGTATTCAATATCACATGGGGACCTTATTTAGATTTAGTCTAATTATTTTTTCACAGCAAAATAACTGCAATGAATAGGCAGGTTTTAGTTCATTTTAGTTTGCTATTTTCCCATTTTTTGTATGTTCATTTTCTCCCACAGCCCAAAAGCATGCAGATGTGGGGATTAGGCGAATTGATTGTGTCAACTGGGATTGGCTCCAGCAAACATCATGTGGAGGATAAAGCAGCAGAAGATGAGTATTTGCTCATTTTTATTTCATGATCATCTCGATTCCGAGTTACGATTTCAGGCTTTAAAGCCACATTTGTCGATCTGTCCAGTAATCAAATCATTCATTAAACTAATGACGTCCACTTTTTCCTAACAGTATCATATTTCTGCCCAGTTGTCATAGAGCAAAGTGTGCTGATGCAGGCCACCCAAGATTGTTCATCATATTTATGCAGCCATTAAAAAAAAGAGTGAGAGACAGCACACTGCATAGGATGTACAGCAGGTGGAGGGGAGAGGGTCAGCTCACTGTGTTGGGGGGGGGGGGGAGTGGTGCTGGGGTTTCCCTTTGAAAACTAGAGGAGACTGTGCAGGTTCACTTTCAGCATCTACGGGGGTCAGTGACATATATTTATATATGTTGTTTATTTATTTATTTATACAGGGAATATCCTTGAGCTCAAGCTCTCATTTGCAAGGATGGCCTGTTATAGTTTTGGCAGAATAGAAAAATACATTTAAATAAATGAAAGCAAACATAAAACAATTAATACTGGTAGAAGACAGGGGAAAGTGGGGAAAGTGCCAAGAAAATGAGTATGTTACATTACATTAATGTAATGTAATGTAATGTAAAATGAGTATGTTCTGGAGGTTGTTCCATTTGTCCAAGTGCATAAAATGAGAAGGTAGTCTTCCCTAAGAAATCATATATTCTCAGTTACAATCTGAATGTTTTTGTGACCTTTATCACAATTATGTTTCATTTAGTAACTGTCGTCAAGCTTGTAAGAACAACATTAACTAAATTCTACTCATTCGTAAGTTCTTATATTTTTAATGATTTTGAGATAACACTATTTATATTGTCTCGGAAAAACAACCACCTCATCACCTGGCAGTGTAGCATCAGGGACTGTGGGTGTGAGCTACCTGAGGATATGACACAAGTGTAAATATAAAGGTGTGGCTACGAGTTTAACTTTAAAACACAGTACACGGCAGGTTTACACGCCGTATCTTACACACCACCTTTAAAATAGTCTCATCATCTCATCAACTCACCCCAGTGTGAACAGATACAGATTTAGCAGAGCAGTGGACTAGTCAAGGGTCTTTTTTTTGCAAGTAACCACTGCAGCAACTACGAAAACAGGTTTCACTGGTCAGCTCAGTGTTGTATGATATTTATAGACACATAAACCTTTGAAAACCTTTTCATCACAAAATGTCAAAATGAAAGTGAGTCATATTATATTATAGTGGCAGTGGAGTAGCCCATAACAACATTTGCTTATTATTATGACTACACCACAATCCCTTCAATCAAATGTTAATAATAATGCAATAAAAGCCATAAAACGGACACAAACTTATATTTACATATGCAACATGGTCTTCCAACCACTTTCAGAAGTGAAGAAACCTCTTGAATGAGAACTGAAACTTGAAAACCTTTCCATAATTTTAAGCGTTAAAGTCTGTTTCCTCTGTTTTGGCATCTAAATAAAATCTCATTCAGGTCATGAGTAAATCCCAAGCTACACATTTATAAATGTTGGTTATAGGAGCAACATTACAGGAGGAGGATATGACACACCAAAGCCACAATCATTTTATTACAGCACTTTGAGTGTAAATGTGCACATGAGCCAGTGATGTCTAAGTGACAGGGCTTTTCAGAAAACAATGTACAAAAATATGTAAAGCTTAAATAAAGACATATTATTTCACTGCCATCCTCTTTTCCCTCCCTCTTGCCATTGCTTCCAGTGCTCTGCTCTGGGCCTCCCCCCTCCACTTAGCTCCTATTTTGGGTGGCTGCACCTGTCACTATCACATTCCCTCCTACTGCTGACCAGCAGATACTCCGAGGTCTTACTTAGAGATGGACACTCTTGCTCACAGGGAAGGCACTGAGTACAGGAAAAAATAGCTGATAGCTTCTGATGAGCAAAAAAAGCAGTAAAAAGTGAAATAAACCAATCCCTGCCCTAAAATATCAGGTTATGTTCATTTACAGGTATTATACTGTTATTATAGCAGCACTTGTAACATATTTCCGGAGAACATTTTTGATTAAAACAACCATAATCTATTTTACCAATGCTGATATGAAGACAGTTCTTAAACACCAATTCATGAGAAAATGTTGTAATGATTAACGTGTCTATATTTCTTTTATTTTTCCTATAACACTTCCTGTATGCTCAGACAGAGTTAGACTGCCATTCATCTTAGTTCAACTGCTACAAATGACCAGAAATCAAAGATTAAAGAGCCTCTGCCCTCTGAAAGACTGAAGTCTGGCAGACAGACGCATTTCAAAGGAAATCGATGTTAGAAATAAATCATTTTAGCTGGCTGGAATCCAAAATCCATCCTTTTTAATATGGATTATTTGCCCTGATAGTAAGCAAAGTCCTGACTAGTAGACCTACATAAAACATGGCATAGTCCAAAATTAAATGGTGCCTTAACTTACTTAAGGCACAGAGAGGTTTATTGTGCATGACAAAACACATCCCATCATCCAAGTAAAAATGAAGCCTTAAAAGTAAAATGAGAAAGACTGAAATGTGAAATTATCCAGTATATTCAGGGCCAAAGACAAGGAAAAACTTACATGTTACTAACAAACAACTCAATTATCATTTCTAAGCAATGGACACTATGAATTCTTGTCACTGTATTTCAGCTTTTACTCTAACTGACAGCCATTTTAAAAATCATTCAGCCACGTTTTTGGAAAGTTCTGTTATATCCAGTCTGTCAGTTTCTGCTAAATGCTGCTCGATCTCTGTGGATTTCAAGTGCAGAGTGAACCCTAATGCCTAAAAACGGCTACTTGTGCTGTTCATGTTTGCAGGAGTTTTCCCTGCCAACGTGGCAGATGTGTAAACATGTCATGTGATGCCCAGAGCTCTATATTATTGAAATTGACTAGTGGTAGACTTCATTACACAGACCTACAGACTATTAAGCAGAAACACTAGACTGTGATACCATCACAGTGACATAAATTAAGGTCTTTTTTTCAAAAATCAAAAATCTAAACCTTCGATTTGTTAAGGATTATACTTATTTTATGTGTGGTTAAACATGTCATGGTAGAAAGGTGTATGTTAAAGCACACACACAAACACACACACGGGTTTGCATAACAGCTGTGTCACTTCGTTTCTCTCTCGTCTATCCTGTGCCTGACCGATCAGACCAAACCACCTGTCTATTGTGTAAACTGCTGAGAGTCAAGCAGACTAACAGGTGCTGCATGTGTTAATGTTGTCCACCTGTGGACCTCAGCACTCTGAGGCCCTGCTTGCTCCCTCACACCCCATCTGTCATGCATGCTCTCCAGATTCAAATCAATAAGCAGGGCTAACGGTTTAATGGCAGTTAATTGTGTGGTACCCATACCCACTCCTTGAAATCACTGTCACTGGTGTCCAATATGTGCCAAATATACAACCACAGCATCACATTATAACCATGACTCTTTGTTGCATAACAATCCCTGGTTGAAATTGAGGCAAAAAGCAACACCCAGCAAACCAAACCAGCAAAACAACTGACTTTTCATTAGAAAGGTTAAGTTGGATGAAAATTAAAGACAAGGCATGACAAGAATCAAGAATGCTGCTGTACCAAGTTTAGAAAACATCTAGAAACCAGGTAGAGTGGTCAACTAGTGGGCCAGAGTTATAAAAGTTGTTGTTTATTAGCAGTTTACACAGTATATGGCTTTGTGGCTGAAAATGTACCAACAAAGCTGCTGTCTCCGGCTTAATGAAGCGGTCAAAGAAACAATAATGTAAATTAATGATGCTTGCAGTTTTTTTTATGAAACAGACATAGCTGTGCTATAAGCATCAATCTGGAGGGGTCAAGGAGGCAGCATACATGTGTACATCTGTAGAACACCTAAGAATATCACTTGTACCATTGACTTCTTTGGTTTGGTTTTCTTAGCATTACAAGCAAGAACAAGCTCTAAGTCACACAGTGATGCCTGCAGCTGTTGAAAGGAAGTCTCAAGGTCATAAACAGCCTGTCCCAAATGGGGGGGGCAACTGGGTTGAGTATCATGTCATCTGCATAAAGGTGCACCTTTGTTGTTAATCAATTATTTGTCAGCCTTTTAACTTTGAAATCAGTGATGCTCACATGACTGAACACAATTTATGAGCCAAAATGTCGTATGTGGCAACCAATAAAAAGCCTCCGTGATCACTTAACACACACCGACTTATGTCCACATCTGCACATATACACACACACATCATGTGTCCCTTAGGATGCTGGCAAGTAGGCCACTGACTCCTCTGGTTTCTCCTTCTAGAGCATGTGCACGTATCGTGGCATACTAAAAAAAGAAACTGCTGTTACAGACTGGAACTCAAATGCCGCTTCTAACTCCACAGGCCTGTGTATTTCACACGGCAAGTGTAGCATTGTGAAACAGTGACATAGCCAATAACAGTCACCAGCAGGGAACAGCATTGTTATAGGGACTCTATAGGACCTAATGTAGCCCTTGTGTGTTTACAATGCAGTGAGACCTTTCAGCAGGCTGTGGCAGCGTTACAAGATTTTTCTAAAAAAGAAAGGCATAGACTGCTGGGTATTGCAAGCTCAGCAGATCACTTGTCAGTAACCCTGGGGGTTGAAATGCTTGCAGGCTGGTAAATTTTAAGGTGGGATGTTGTCAGTAACTCAAAGTTCTACAGTTCTTTGTGTGAATGAAGAGAAAACCTGCTTCTTTAGCCTAGAGCCGGTGGCATGCTTAAGCCTTTAGCATCTTTACTGTAATATGCAAGCCACACAGTGATCACTCTATGAGTCACAGGTACGGGCTGTGTTACAGTAACACAATAAAGCTTAGAATAGAGCAGTGCTGCTGAGTAATCTCTGTGTGTAGCTCCTCTTTGTCAAGTTAAAATGATCACAGGAGATGTGTTAAAGATGGCTATTTCCCTACATCTATTGCACTAAACAGCATTAAAGGCATAAACTCTCTTCTCTTCCTTTCTCTCAAACCCTCATCTGAAATAAGTGCAGCATATTTGCATTGCATTGCCTTATTCCCAAGCCCCCACAGTTCTACACAATAACTCAATTTTCTTAAAATTTAAATTAAATTTAGTGCCACTTATCACTAAAATTTTCAACCACAAGTTATTAATTTTCCAAGAATTACATTAACATTTATCCCTTGTCTTGGCTACCTGACTATCTTCTCTCATCTAATTGACACTTTATTTAAAGTTGTCACAACTTATTAAAGTAGAGTGTTTCAAAGTTTTGAGGTTAAAAAAAGGGGCGAGGAGGATGGAAGAGGTCTGGATGCTAAGGCGGAAGTTGCTGCTGTTTCTGAGAAGCTAGTACCTCAGTATTTTAAAATGTTTGGTTGGCTGCATCTGTCACTTTCTCATCTTCTCATTCTGCTAACTAGATATGTCAAGTCTCACTTGAAGGGTAGACACCACGGAAGGGTGCAGATGTACTTTTACACTATCTAGATCCTAATAGATAAGTAGGGTTACTCCTCTCTTTTGCAATTTTACAAATGGTTTACCATGACTGACTTGGTCAAAAGCTTTGAATGCATTCAGGAAGCACATATAAACATCGTCTTCTCTGCAAATGTATATATGTTATATGTATATAAATCTGTGTCATGTTTACTTTTAATACTTTCATCAGTATGCTATTCAGGGCAATTGATATGTCATTTTCTATTTTTGCAGGTATGTCTTCAACTACTGGCACAAATAAGACAGATAACATAGAGTCAGGCTGTGTATGTTCTGCATTAACAATGCAAAAACACATGGCAACTCACACTGAGATTCAGTATATATTTCTAGGATAATTCAAATCTTCCACTTGTTTGTCCACTGCCATTTTTTCCACTGTAATATTACATTACATTACATGTCATTTAGCAGACGCTTTTATCCAAAGCGACTTACAATAAGTAATAACCAAACTATCACTAAGAATATTACTCTTAACAAAGTTTTTAAATATCCTTTCAATGTTTCCACCACAGCTATGTGACATGACACACAGTGGCATTTTACTGTTGTTAATAACCTTACATTCTTTCCAAAAAGCATGACCATAATTTTTCAGTTTGTTTTTTGCCTTTGCCCACATGACCAGCTATTTTCTTTTAAGTTCCCTAAGGTTCACTTCTTGGTCCCATCCTCTTCTCCCTTAATTTTTCCACATGGTTTTTTTTTATTTTGAATTATGGAATGAGCTCCATCCCCATGTTAGTTAGGACAGCCCACACTTAATCTTTTTTAAAACTCGTCTTAAAACAAATATTTACTGCTTGGCCTTTTAAATCGAGATTGGTGATCTCTTAGTTCCCTTAGTCCCCTTTTTCATTTTATTGTTACTGTATAAATAATTTTTTTTTGCAGTAAAGCAGTTTTATTAAGTGCTACATAAATAAAGCTGGATTGGATTGGAATAAAGCATACAGCATATTTAAATCTGGCAATTGTTTGTTTCTTGTGCTCAAAGTCTGGGTCTTACCTTTTCCTGATAACACCCCGTTTTTAAAAGCTTATTTGGCTTCTACATGGAGTTCATACACTTATTCATTCCACCCTAGCCTGAAATGGTGTTTAGCCCTTTTTTTGGCAAAAACATTTACCGCTGTTACTCAAACAATTTGCAATTCTGTCTTATTATATACACTCAGATACACTAGGAAGCAGGTCATATTTTGTTTCTAAGTTTAACCACCTTAAAGGCACATATTTAGGATGAAAAAAACAGCAAAAAACTACTCAAGGGAGGAGGGCAGCCTGAGTGACAAACTGTTTGGCTTTTGCATATATGAAACATTATCACACTACAAATGACGCCAATGAACGTAAATTACTTTAGTATTGCAAAGCTATAGTTCACGGAATTCAAATATTCTCACCCAACATCAGCTGGAACGGGCTCCAGCTCAACCCATGAGCCTCAGAGGACAAAGGTATAGATGGATGGAGTTAAAACTAGCTCTTCCACCTTGGTCCTGCATCATTCAAACACTTTATAGTTTTCAAGATATTAAGTAAGTTTTCCTAAAACCAAGAGGACATCAATTCTAATCTCATGCACAGAGACAAGATTCCTGGCCTTGTGAAAGGATAAACCTGTGCACAGTAAAAAAAGTAATCTGCTATTTATTAGGGATTTGCTCGGAAACACCTGTGGCTAGATGTAGCAATGAAGGCTGCAACTTCTTCTGGGATACAATTTTCAACACATAAACAAAGTCAAAATGATAGCTCATACCAAGTATGACTATGGTCTCCTGCCCCAGTTGATACAGGTGAGGCAAAAGCTCTACTGTGCACACACTTTGTCTGTATCTCACTTCCAACCTCCAAAATAAACCAAACAAGAACCCCAGCTGAGAAAACCAGCTGACTCACATAATGCTCTCATCACTAACCTCTAATTACTAGTGAAAAGACAATTTGGTGGATGCTTTAATCCAAAGAGCCTAACCACTTACATTTTTAGCCCTGCAACCCTGGTGGGGTTTGAACCCCTGACCCAGACAGTGCTGGTGTTAAAGATGAACCAATTGAAGTGCACATGATATAAATAATTCACATGGGGCTGTGATGTTTTTTCCTTTTAAGTGTAGGTGTCTGACAGTTTCCTATGCTACTACTGGCTTCATGAATAGAGGGACTGAAGGCATTAAACGTGTTTATCCTTTGTGTTTAACAGACAGTTTGTAGGTTTCTGAAGAGACGAGACAAAAACATAGAGTTTATAGCCGCGTTGCTGTCTGACACTGTCGTGGTTATTATGAGCCGACACCACAGGCCTGACAGGAATCCTATCCATCAGTGATTTGTTTTCTTTATTCCTCCGTCTGGAATATGTGGATTAACCATTAGTAATTAAACATTAGAGAAACATTAGAGCCTCGCTTTAACAGAAATACATGTAGCTGTCCTCTCACACGTGATGTCTCACAGAACAGTCAATGGAAACAAAGATTTTGTATTAAGGTTTAAACACTTCATATTAAACAAATCTGAGGTCAAATTTTCAATACAATTACATGCGTTATATCACAATGTGGACAGTATATGTTAACATTATATGGGTTTATTATTATTATTGTTGTTGTTGTTGTTGTTGTTGTTGTTGTTGTTGTTATTATTATTATTATAATAATAACAAAAATACTTTCAACATAACATTTCAATATTAAAGATACTGATTTCATTTCATTTCATACATACCCTTTGATAGTAATTCTAACCACACTGTATTTATTGATCTATAAATGTAAACAATAATTTTTTCGCACAAATGAAGCTGTGATGCTTCCAGAACATGAACACCAGTGACAATAATTAACTTGATGAGGTCGTCAATTTTCAGTTACTCTACCCTGAGACACGTGTTTAATTAGATTCCAGAAACTGTGGTTCACTCTGACACAACTCTAAACACAAAACAATACACACAGCTATTATACACTTATGTCTCCCGGAACATCAAACAAACACTAATGTAATTAAATCAAAACACTACCATCAAAAGAGCTCATTTATGTTCATATACTCTGTGTTTAGTTTTTTTTGTCTACTCAGTACTACATGTCTAGCACAAACATGTATGTTCTCCCAAATGAGTTTGCGCAGGTGTAACATAAGTAAGACACTTTAAAGGTTAAGTGTTAGTGTGCTAAATTTTGTCATTTATGTTCAGAGTTTTGTAAAGCTTTGATTTAGAATGATATTTACAAATTTCATATTTACAAAAATCAGCCCTTTCAAGCATCCCTAGTCCATAAAGAGAGTCATCAAATCCACTATTGATCAAGTTAAAGTTAAAATATAATGCAAATAATGTATAGAACTCATCAGAACATTTTGCCTACTAATATTCAGAAAGGATTTTTTTAAAAAGATAGAGAAAGTCATTGTGATTTAAAAAGGAACAGGGCCCTTTTGATGGGAAAAACTCCATTGTTCCATCAATCATGCAATCTATATCAAATATAAAACATACAAACTGATAATTAAAGCCAATATGTTGCTAAATGAAACGTATCTGAGAATCAGTTGGATGTAAGAGCCTGTGTCAGCCTTACTTTATTTTAACTTTATTGTATTTGTGGGGGGTTTTGCATGCGTTTGTATTTGCTATTTGCTTGAGGAACGAGATTAAAATAAAACTAAAAACTATCACACAATAATAATATTATTTAAGCTGTGTTAAGCAGTTTGGAGTCATGTTGTTGAAACATGAGCTTCAAGATGGTGTGCATAGTTCTTTTTTCGTGTGTGTATAAAACAGGAAACAAGTGTTAAAAGTATATTCAGATCAGTTTGATCTCGAAATTACATCCCACTGCATTTTTTTTCACTCTCTCGCGCTTTAGATTTAGAGGCCATCTCAGGAGTTTTGAGACGGTAAAGTGAATATCTCCACACTGTGTCAGCTTCTCCACAGAAGACACGCCTGTCGTCAGCTGTGCCCTGCAGACTCTGGGTAGCTTGTTGCTTTGCCTCCTCACCCCACACTGAGAGGCTCTACTTTCCTCAGATATAAATAGATAACGATGCTAACAGATGCACCAGCTCCTGTCTATCTATCTGCGTTCACACACACACACACACACACACGCACACTCACACTATTCTTAAACTGAGAACATTCTGGAATTAATATGAAAGAGATTTGGTGAGACAATTTCTAAAAAAAAAATGGTCATGTAATGGAGGTTAACAACCTGGGATTTGTGCACTAAAGAGAAACGTAAGAAATCAATTACCAAGTTTAAAGAGAGCAACTAATAAAGCAGGTCATGGCACATTCAGGACGCTGCAAAAATAGTCAACTAAATACAGAAGCAGGCCTTGGCTCTGACAACTGCAACTTCAGATTCGACTTGAATATCCAAAGCCAGAAAAGCTAATCTGATATAAGTGAATGCACTGTGAGACCAGGTGACAATACAGTTGCATGAGTCAGTTGCAGGTCAGTAATGAAGAGTCTAAATTAGTTAGAAATATTCTCGTGGTCCTTCCTTCCTGTTCTAATTAAAACTCAACCTGTCCTTCTACAGCGTCAAATCCTCCAAACTCCCGTGCAGCAGCCAGTGCAGGTTAGATCTCCTGAAAAGGAAAGTAAGCAGGACTCACCGTTCGCAGGAACTGGATCTCCTCCTCTCCCTCTCCCCCTTCTGCCATCCTTCACTGAGGGTTATTCGCAGCTCCTCGGGAGAAAAGAGAAAATCCTTATGTTTTCTCTCCTTGGGATGTAGATTTTTTTTAATCTCCTTTGCTATGTGCCTCCCTCTCTCTCCGTCCTTCTGTGTTCCTGTACCCCTCTGTCTCTCACACTCTCTTAATGTCTCTCACTCGTGTGTGTGGGTGAGCTGGTGGACAGCATGAGTCCTGTGGCTCTCACGCTGTTGCGAGAGAGAGTGACGGGAGAGGACACTAACCCAGGCTCCTCTCTCCTCTCCACTTGCATCCCCCAACCGCAGATTTGAGAAGGGAGGGAGGGAGGGATGGTGGGTGAGGGAGTGAGGGAGGGGCAGGCACCTTGTTAGACACTTACACTGCTCCCATCCCTTCTTGCCGCCATGTTGAAGAAGTGGGACACTCCTTCACATAAGCTTCCCCCACTCCACCTCACCACGCACACACCTCCCACCCTTCCTCCTCTCCTTCCATATGTCTGAGGCTATAAAAGGAAAAAGGGGTGAGGAGTAGTCTTTGGGGAGCGTCCTGTAAAAACACACACACACTCAAAGTCCTCAAAGTGAATAAATCAGCTGAACTCTTCTTGAAGACCTTCAGAACCAGGCGTGTGAGTGTATAACACTGCATTCTGATTGGATAATTAAGATGTGTGTGTGTGTGTGTGTGTGTGTGTCAGCTGTCAGCTGATGAAGATGTACCATAACACAGAATCTGACATTCGTAAGGACAAGTGGTAATTCAACAGCATTGTGTGATATGGAAACTTTGTGCTGCGCCAACAGAATGTAAAGCGCATCATGTGTTGGCTGAACAGCTGCCTGCTGCTTTTTCCTTCACTATGCAGCTCCCAGATTCCTGGATGTAGTCTGGACTAGTAGCTAGGGATTACTTTCACTTTTTTGGTCCATGAAATGTTGAAAAATAATGATTGGTATTTACCAAACCTGAAAGCAATGATGTTCTTGAATCTCTTGCTTTGTCCACAAACCAAAAAGATTCAGTTTTAAGGATTTCTTCGTTATACGGAGCAAAGAAACCAGAAAATATTCACATTCAAGAAACTGAAAAATCCAAAAGCTTGTTTCAATTATTGAAAAAACATTGTTGGTTTGTCGATTATCAAAATAGTTGAGGATTAATTTAGTACTCAAATTGATAATCCATTAAACTAGGGTTGCACAATTTTATCGGTATCGGCAGATATTGGCTTTAAAACGTATTATCAGATATCATGAAAAATTGGAAAATTGGACACTCTAAATTGACCATAGGTGTCAGTGTGAGAGTGAATGGTTGTTTGTCTCTATGTGGCTCTGTTATGGACTGGCGACATATCTAGGGTGTAACCCGTCTTTGCACTATGTCAGCTGAGCTCCCCCCACAACATTCATGTGGAGGATAAAGCAGTAGAGGATGGATGGATGGTATCAGCACTCCTGATAGTCCAATATTGTGCATACCTAGATAAATCAAATAATTGTGTCAGCCCTACTAGTAACACTGCATTAAAAGACAGATTTACAACAGAAAACTTCCCAAAGTGCTGGAGTAAACATCAGAATACAGCCCTTCTTCTCTCTCTCTCTCCCTCTCTCAATCTACAGTATATCTTTGCACATTCAGTGCGGTGGATGCTACTGATGCTTTTCTTACAGTCCAATCAATAATGAAGGGGTGAGTGTGTGGAGATGCAGAGACATTATGTCAGGCTTTTAATTAACTCTGTGCACCTTCACACTTTCCTATAAACGTTCCAATTCTATGCTCCAGTGTTGGCAAAGGTCTAACTCGCACTAAAACAGTAATTAGCTGCCACCCTGTTATTTTAACAACATGGTCCCTTAACTTTCGCAATATCACTGTGCGCAGCTTCCAGATGTTTCTGCGCTGCCTCTTTAGAGACTCACTAAACATTTGTGCGGTGATTTACAAGCTGACACACGGACACAAATCCAAACATTCATGTGTATATGTACTGTACATAGAGGTCGACTAATATGTTTTTTTTCCATGGTAGCCAATGGCCAAAATATGATTTTCTTTTAATTTTCTTTTTACATTTTTTACCAATTTTTGAACATTTTTGTCAGATTTTCTTTGCTCCCTCTATCTGATAAATTTACAGCAATTTACACAGATGTTTAAATCAAGTAAAGATGTGCTGACCAATAATTATGGTCTCTCTCGATTACTTAGGACACTTAGGGGCATCTATGTGGTCTATAAGAACAAAAATGCATAATGTGTGTAATAATCAACTGATTAATTAAAATAATAATCACCCATTACTGATTTTTAAAGACAAAAAGCGTAAAAAAATGTTGAAAAATGTTCTCCAATGTCTTGTTTTGGCCACAAACAAAATTAATTCAGTTTTAGTGACTTCTTTATTATAGGGAGCAAAGAAACCAGAAAATAAAAATAAAAAATAAAATAAAATGGTTTTAATTATTGAAAAACAAAACACTCAAACCAATTAATCGATTATCAAAATAGTTCATAATTAATTTAGTAAACCATTAGTAATCGATTAATCGAATAATCGTTGAAGCCCTACTGGATATACATGTAGAAAATTGTATACAAGATAAATAATAACAGTTACCTGTTTGCATTGCAACACTAATTGCAGACTATACTGCCATCTAAATGCCACTTTCTGGATGAACAGCCTGATAAGGAGAAGGTGGATCTGCATGAGTGTCAGTCAGGGGCAACACCCCTCCTGGACACATCAGTCAGTGAAGATGCACCAGAAAGCAAAAAAAGGAATAAGAATAATAATACAATAAAAAAAATAAAAAAAATAAAAAATGAACGCATCACACACTCGCCCACACTCAGAATCGGTGACTAGCCTTCATATAGTAAGCAGAATCATAGACTACATCCTCACCTGCTCACTCTCCATCTGGCATCCGTCAGCATGCTCTCGTTCTCGCCCACCTCCCTCTGCATCAGCCCCTGCTGCTGGATCAGGTTGCTTTGGGTCGCTGCTCGCCGGGATACAACTCCTCCTGTGCACCGGGGGAGACGGAGAGAAGAGAGGAGGCGGAGGTGAGGCGCATACGCAGTCGAATCAAAACTAAAAATGAATTCTGGGAATGTGAGTCCTGAGTCAGAAGCAGTGACTTGCTGTTCGCTTTTTCTTTTTTTTAATCCTGCCAACTCATGATTCCGCCTCCGTTTGGGTGCAGTTGCGACTCCGTGCCAGAAGATGGCGACATCGCACGTGTAGTTAAAGCATTGGATTGAACCCAGGACCTCTAATCATAACAGTGGCTCCACTATAACCAAGAATTAGCACAGTTTGTAAATAGAAAGGTAAGTATAGACTCACCATATCTAATAAATTGGTCGTTATAACTCATATAACGTACACTTTTACAATTGATGCATACATGTGTACCATGGTATGCTAATTTCGTTTCGTATCAATCATTTATGAAAACGAACATATTATCACAAGTGTAATGATTAAAATTAATATAATTAGGAAAATATCCACATCAAAGTCTCCCATTCAGCCTTCATTTCACACAAAACTTGCAAGATACGTCATTCCCGTCATTACTTTTTACTTACCGCCAATGTCATCAATTTAAATTACTTCCGTTTTTACAGGATATTTAAAAAAATAAAAGCCTAAAAATAAAATCCCCAAAAACCCCAAAAACCTCCATTTAAAGATGTACTTTTTGCACAGTGTGGTTCAAACTTAATGTGGTACCACTTTGTATCACACTAGTTTTAAAGACTCACTAATGCAAACGCACCAGTGAAAATTAAATGGGTTTTCTTCTTTCATTTCCATTTATATTTTTCCTCATTGGTGTCAAATCCCTTTTGTTCTACCGGCTGAGTTGAATTCAGCTCTTCCTGTTTTAAAGTGTGATTGCTTAAGACTACAATGAGATTACCACATTACTTATTTCTTCTTTGACATTCCCATGTACCCTGCTGTTTCAGTCCGTCACCCATTTTCTTTCTAATGCAAATCCAAATGCTTCTTTTTTTTTTAGGTGTTTTGGACTTAGCATTCAAGGACCACAGGAGCCCCGCTCTGTGCATCTTTCCCTGCTTTTGAATGCCATATCACCCACTCTCTCTGCCAGCCAGTCAGCTTCCTGCCTCAAAGAAGCCACCTCTGCAGACTCAGGGACATTAATGTCCCCTGTTTGATTGCCTCTTCCTCTTGGTGTGTTTAAACAAGGATGCCTTTGAGTCCCCCTGTCCAGCTGCACAGCCACATTCACAAGCACAAACACTACCTCCCTGTGTAATCACTTTCCAGCCTGAGAAATGACAGAGGGGGTGAGAAAAAAAAGAAGTAAAGGGAGAAATCGGGATGATCGACTTAATTTGGGAGAAGCTGGATGAATGAATCAAACAAACAGGGAGATGTGTGTCAGGATTCAAACGTGATATCAGATTTCAAATGGTGTCTTTTCAGGAACCGATTCTTTTGCCAATTTCAGCCAATTCCCCAGAAGACCATATCTGGCATCGAGGTGGGGCTCTTTTTTTCTCTCTCTGCTGATACCTCTCAAAGAAAAAAAAAGAAAAATAACCGCAGATGTTGCTTCCTGGAGCTCGCTGGTGGTGCTCAGATGATTGCTCATCACTATCTCTAACTCTCCTCCTCCTTCCTCTATTGGTACTGCATTTGCGTTTACTATTCTCTCTCTCACTCTAACTCTCCTCTCCCCTCCCTCTCCTGCACACACACACACACACAGAGGCTCAGGCACACACACAGAAACAAATTTGAGTTCCCCTATCTGTCAGAGCCAGTTCCTCCATTTAAGATGCTGACTTGTTTATGTTCCAAAGGCAAGTGAATGACTTTTGTTCACTCTTGCACTTTACTTTGAGGCTCGTGTTTGAGGTTTTTTCTCTTTTGCAGCAGGTGGAGGCAGCATGAAGTCTGCGTAGCTGCCGATTTGTGGTTGATTGACATCTTCAAGCACGGTTTAGATCTGGAGTTTAGTCTAGTGGGTGACTGGTAGGGAGGCGGCCCTCACCCTCCAGCAGTGCTCTGCCCTGTGCCCGCTCTTGCTGTCCTGGGCACATACACACATCGAGGACACAGAGGAGGAGGAGGAGGAAGAAGAGGAGGAGGAGTAGGGTCAACCATGGAACTGTGAGGGACGCGCTCAGATGCCCAAGCGGATCACCAGTAGAGGAGGAGTGCTGCCGAGGAGAGGAGCGCTGCAATGAACAAGGCAAAGAGGTAACTAAAAAGAAACCATGGTTAAAACCTTAGTGCCTGGTGCACTGCACTCAGGCAGTGTGAGTCTCAGTATGTGTCAGCAGCAAGTGTATGGTTTGCAGCAGGAGCGTGTGAACACTGAGGTTCAATCTGAAATGCACTGTGGTTTTTGCAAAGGTTCTTGTCAAGTTGATCAGAAACTGGGGCATTTTCATCTTATGTGTGTGTGTGTGTGTGAGTGACATTTACTTGAATCTGTAATGTGTGTCTGCAGTGTTTCAAAAAGAAACACTGCAGACACACATTACACATACAGAGCATTAAGGCTTTGACCTGCATATCAGCGAAGAGTTTCAAATTCTTTGTGTGCACTTCACACAGTCAAGCCCTGACAGTCTCCCTGTTCACCTCTCCATGGAAAAGTCTTCTGCCACTTCAGAGGTGTGTCCTCATTTTTACATTCTTCATCACTGATGAGGAATCTGCTGTGTTTTCACTGGTACTTTTGTTATTTTGTTTCTCCACTGTCTGTAGTTGTGACCACAGCTCTTATCAGATTTCTTGGTATAAAGAGACTGCATATGTACTCTGTGTGTGTCTCTGTATTTGTTGCCTCCTTAGGCCATCTCTGGCATAAACACTGACCTTGTCAGGACTAGTAGCCCTCATGGAGACCAAGAACCTGGTCCTAATGAGGCAGAACCTCATTTCTGATGAACTGGTTGAGTGAATTGTGGTACGGTTAAGGGTTAGGGTTAGACATTAACCTGCTATGGTTAAGGTTCTGGATAACACTTTTTTAGTTAGGCTGTCCAAATGAATGGATGCTAATGTTAGTCCTCAAAAGGATAGCTGTGTGTGTGTGTGTGTGTGTGTGTGTATCTCACGATATAAGATACAGTGAAATATCTCAATCTTTTGCGTGGAAAAAAATAAAATGACGTTTCAGTCCACTAGAGGGTGCCATATGATGTCACAATATCGCGCTAATATCGTATCGTGATTTACACCCTCACGAGATATGTAACGATACAGCGATTCAGTGGCTCAGTCATATAACGACACATCTCATTTAGGGAGGGGGCAAACAGTTCTCATGAGAGGTGGACTGTGGTAAATGTTCATTGTCAGAATAATTCTGAAAGGGAAAAATCATTTCATGCAAATCATTTGGAAAGTCTGTCTTGCTCTCAACATACTTTTCTTTTTTCTAAATATCCACAAATGCAGCCTGCATCTTTCTAATCATGTATATTTTGGTATTTTTTCACAGAAAAGGTACGTATTTTATTTGTTTTGGCAAGGATAAGTGCACATTTTTACAATATCAGGATAAATGTGACTGGACGTTTTCATTTTGTTCCTTGCCTAATCAAAATATCAAAGAATACAAAATGTCTCCACCCTGAGGAGTCACAAAGTAGTGACATTGGTGTGAAACTGGCAGATATTTTTAATAAAATATCTAAATTTGGCAGCAGGATATTGAGAATCATATCTTGTGAGTCACTATATTGCTTTATGGATATTTTGTCTCACCCCTTACAGTGGTTGGTGCAGTCACCTCATGTTGCTCCTAATGATTAATATTGCTCTCTCTAGTACATGCATCATCTACTCGATGTTGAGGGAACAAGAATGTATGGTTGTGAGAACGGAGAGCTGGAGAAAAAGAGAAGCTCACAAACAAGGCCTTCAAAGGGCCTTTGCTTCAATTAATCAATTAAGGGAAAAAAGACAGGAATTTGCATATCCCCCCGCCAGTGTGAGCACGAGAGATGTAAAGGGAGGAGGGGGGGGGACTGGATCTGTGGCCAAGAGTCCTGACACGGATGGGAAGGGGAGTGAGAGGGATGTTTCCAAAGGGGAAAAAATGGTGAGGCTGTTTCCTGAAACGCTTGAATAGAGCAACGACGAAGGACAAGAGGGTGAAGGAGGTGTGAGAGTTCATCTTAGTGCCCAGTCATTTATATGATGGACAGAGACAAGTTCATTAATATTTGAACAAGGAGACTATTTAGGCTTTTTTTTTTTTTTTTAAATCGCACACAAAGTCTGTGAACCTTCTCAGTCATCCAGGTCATCTTCAGTCGTTAGATATAGGCAACTGGACATGCTTGAGTTAGGTTGAAGACATTTTACCGCTCAGCCCTCTCCTCAGCTCTCACAGACCTGGAGAAGCCTCTTGCATGACAGGTGAAACAGACAACAGAGAGGACAGGACAGGAGTGGGCTATGTTATACGACAACAGAAGAAATAAATAATGGTAAAGCGTGTGCTGATGCCTTTGTGTGAGCCCTGTAAACACATGCAGTTTAAAAGACAGTGGTGAATAAGTGAAATGAAATGTTCATTCCCAGATGCAGCTGTCTTGGTTTAACAGCCTGATGTGGGATAAAGGACTTAATGATTGTTTTAAATTCCGTGGCCTGAACATGGACATTTTGGACAATAATACTTTGCATTCACAAGAGTCAGATAACTACAGAGGAAAATGTTATTTTCATGCTTAGATTAAAACGGTAGTTCACCTCACACTGACTTTAATAAAGAGGTCACTGATCACTGAAAGCTGTGAGGTGCTACCTGCCATTACATGCTCAGCACTCTGGGGGAAATTCCCCGACAGACGTCATGACATTAATAACGTTTCCCCATCAGCACTTCTGTTCTGTAGTAACGATCGTGTCTCCTCGTATGCGCGGTGACAGATTCACTCTGAGTCACAGAGAAAAGGAGAGATGACAAGATGTAAAGGGCACTGAGATGAGAAAATCATCAATAACAAGTCAGAATATAATGTTTTTTGACTGAAGTTTATTTACTTGCGTGCTTAGGACTGCTCTTTGAGCTTTGGCCACATATGATAAATATCATTACATTTCCTTAAAATTTTAACTTGTAGATTTCTCCGTAATTATTTGAGTGATAGTAACGGATAATTTGAAGCTGTTGATTGTGTCCCAGAGCATAAAAGGAAAACGCATCAGCCTCCAGAGCTGAGTATTGTAATGATTAGGAAGCGTTGGATGTTGAAAACACTGTTAAAGGTCCAGTTTATAAGAATTAGTCAAATCTAACGTTAATACTGCATATTGTAACAAACAGTGGGACTCGCCCGCTCACCCCTCCCTTCTCCCAAGTGCGTCAGAGAGAGAGAATTACAGTTGTGTGATTTGTGTAGTAAGTTTCAGTGTGTGTTTCACTTAAAAATGCAAGCTGCAATGCCTTTTTTCAGGCTGTAAAAAAGCCTGAAAAAAGCTGTAAAAAAAAAAAAAAAAGATGATGGCCTTCGTAAAACAAGGCCCTTGCCTTAATTGCAGATAAAAAAATCTTAGTCTAAGGCAACAAAATGTCCAAACTAATGAGAAAAAGTGATTATTATCGTATATGTGTGTGGAAGATTGATCAACAGTGTCAACAGATGTAAGCACAGACTAATCAGCTTGGTTGTAACTTGTGCTCGTCTGTATACCACCCATACTTATCGCAGCTAACAACGACGGCATAAGACACATTTATTATTAAATTGCCAAGATAAAGTAATACCAATCAAGTTTATTGGTCTTGTCATACCATAATAAAACATCTCATCGACTTATGTGCAGGATAACAACTACAACATACTGTATATATATATATATATATATATATATATATATACATTGTGCTATGGACCAGTCTTTAATTAAGTTTATTATAATAATAGTAATAATAATTTATTGTGGGTAGTTCTGCCAATAAGCCCACCTTAATGTAATACACTGGAGCTTTACAAACGGGGTGAGACGTGGAGTGATGAAGTGAACCGAGGCACCTTTGTTGTGTTCTTATTGTGAGGTTTTCATGTATAACACTTGTCAGTGGCACACGCCGTGCCGCTTCATGTTGGTGTTTTCAGTCAGCAGTCGTAATGAGGCGGAGAGATGTGCAGCAGGTTTCCAATCCAGCCGCACAGGGCTGGACGTACCGGGATCCAGAGAGATGGGGTCACATCCCCCCTCCCCCTCTCTTTCTCTCTCTCCATCAGGGTGTTTGAATCGAGGCATGACTGAGATGGGCAGTGTGTGGTGTGACACAAGGAACAGCACGTATGGGCTGTAGAGCAGCTTGTGGTATAAATAGACGAGTGAATGTCACCCTGTGCACCTGTATGGAACTACTGAGCATCCATGAAGAGTCTGTTTTTATGTGACTGCATGCATATGTTGCGTTATGCACTGTGTGTGTGTGTGTGAGGGCTATGAAAATGAGCTGTTCAAACAGAACAGAGGTTAAGAGAAGGGGATGTAAGTCTGGTCATTCAGGGAACTTGTCGCCAGTTCTCTGAACTCACAGTGTTTCCTGGTAATGTAATCACAACACGGTTTCAGCGCGTTACGCACTCTTCAATTTCTCGACACGTTCATGTGGACAAAATCTGAATTACGCAATCAAAAAAATGGCACGCTTTGCACATTGACCAGGAGCCATTTTTAATAAAAAACAAACTTGTCAGGAAGACTCTGCATCTAAGCGTTCCCCGCTGAGTGAGGCAAAAAAAAGCTCATTTAATTGTAAAAAAAGATTGAGAGGAGTTGGTTACTGGAGACAATTGTGAAATAGAGTCCGACGTTGCTAAACAGAGGCTCTGATCTGAAGAGGAAGCATTAATCACATCATGAAGCAAAGGCCTCTCCTTTGGCTTTTTGATTCAGGAAGACTTTCAAAATTGACTCACCTGCTGTTGATTCAGGGTTTTGTTTTTAAACCAAACTCAGCATCGGTGCATATGCACTGAAGGTGTGGACAAATGTGTGGTCCCTACACTGTGTCTTTGTCGAGGACCGTCTTAGTATAGTGTCACCAAAGTGAACCCTAAATGTCCTGTGTCAGTGGAAAAGGTGTAAATACAATTTGTTAGTAGAAATGCCTTAAAAATGTTATAAACCATTAGTTACCATAATACCACAGTCGTTTTTGAAGCTGATGAAAACATCTGTTTTTCTCAGTGAAGAAACTGGTGAAGAAATGACTCGCACTATTGACATCAAAATGTGACGTAATATTGTACTTTTTCAGCCTGACGTACAGAGAGTGTGTCTCACTACTGTTTGATTGGCTCGCATGATAGTTCAGGCCTGTTCCGTGTGGTTGTTTAGTCAGAGGCACTGACACATACACAGCCTAAGCTACCTACGCTCCGTGCGCCGCCTGCTGCCCTCCGCGCCCTGAGAACCTGCATGATTCAGGTGTGTCTGCTGTCAGTGAAAAAATGGCTGGCATCAGAGACACAAAGCAAAATGGACTGTCGCCACTTAACAAAAGGCTCACCTCATAAAATCTTTCTGCTTATATATGATATCTTAAGAATAGGTTCCGTTGCTCACTCTTCGGCACCAAATTCCATAGAGAAAATCAGCGATTTTACATCACAGCACACAGGAGTTGTTGATTCACTGCTGCCTCCAGCAGTAAGCTCAAATGTGTTCATTTTTGACTTTGGTGTTTCAAATCCTTTGTTCAGATTTATTACGATGACACAAACATACCAAACAAGGCAGCAGTGGACCAGAAGTTTCTGTTTCTCATAAGCTAAAAACGCTGATTTTCTCTATGGACTTTGGTACGGTAGAGTGGACGTTTTACGAGCACAGCTTAGGCAGCACGGACTATGTTGGGGATCTGGGGGCCACTCTTGTCCTGTCAGGAGTCTAAAAAAAAAACCCAACTGTTCAGAGTGGACGAAATGAGCTTCAAATCCATCCATCTATCTTCTACCGTTTTATCCTCCACATGAGGGTCGCAGGGCGGAACTGTGCCAATCTCAGCTGACATAGGGCGATAGGTGGGGGACACTATGGACAGTTCACCAGTCCATCACAGGGCCACATATAGAGACATATACGCATAGCTTAAAATCATATCACTATATTCCATAATTATATCACAACAATGGTTTTCGTTACGATATTTAATAGAATGTCAAAATAAAAGTGCTTGTTTTAAGATAATAAATGTTAACAGTCCAAAAAATATATTTGCGATTCAAAATGAGTCTGTAAATGACAAAACAGACAGAAATAAGTCATTATAACTTGATATTAAGTGAAGGGCCACATGAAATTGATTGGGGGGCCGCGAGTTTGAGGCTTCTGGACTATGTGTTAGTTCCTAATGGAACCACACTTTAAAAAACCTTAATATCACTTTCAGTGACCAATCATTAAGCAAATTACACCACAAGTGAAATCTGGAAAACCACCTCAAATTCGAGTGTGACGTGTTTGACAAATAATGGACTTCACCATAAACTCTCTCTGTGTGTGTGTGTGTGTGTGTGTGCGCGCTTAGAGAAATACAGAAAGCTGTGTTGTTGTTTGCTGGATGCTTCATGCTGCTTATCAGATGTGAGGAGCTGCATTTCCACAGAAGCTGACCTGAACTCACCTTATCACACTCTGCACTTCTCATTTAGGTTATACACTTATACACTCTCTCTCTCTCTCTCTCTCTCTCTCTCTATCTTTCTCTCTCTCTCAGGAAACCCAGTGAGAGCCGTGGTGTGCTGAAGAGCAGGAAACTCGTCCAGCGGAGGAGGAATACATGTCCCAGTCCTCAGGACATCACCCGGGCCCTGCAGAGCCCCAGCTCTCCCCCCAGTTCCAGCGCTGCCAGCTTGGATGAGCTCATACAGCGCTGCTTGAACTGCTTTGGTCAGTTTCTGTCTGTCTGTCTGTCTGTGTGTGTTTGCATGTGTTCCCAAAATGTGTCATGTGTCTTCACTCTTTATCACAACCAGGTTATATAAATGAGGGACGAGGGAGAGTGAGGGGGCAATACAGAGTGGGAGAGACTGACAGGAGGGGAGGGAGGTAAACAAAGGCTGGTCTTATACAATCAAGCTTTGTTCTGTTGGCCTGCAGAGGCCAACGAGCTATTCCCATGCACTGTTAAACTCTACTCTCGACTGCTCTGTTTCAGTGGCATCACTGTTGCTCACTCCACTCCAGAGAGTTTGCAATTTACGCAGGTTTTTTAAGATGTCTAGAGTCCTGCTGTCTCTACAGAAATGTAAATGTCCCAGTCTATCCTTTTATCAATGAACAGAGAAGGTGCACAAAAGTACGTAAATAAGTGGACCAAAAATATCTGAATGGCAAGATGCCATGAGCAGGGAGGGTGTTTGGTTGTGCCAGGCATCCTTAAAGAACGAAAGACAGATTTGGGGAAAAAAATAACATAAGAATGTAATTATTTGGTAGATATGGTAAAAATAATAATAAAAACAGCATAATTGTAAATATAAATTGTATTTAAACTGTGTTTCATGGGAGTAGTTGCAGGTAAATACACATACAGTATAATAGGGATACAGACTGAGAGTAAGAGCTTAATTTGATTTGATCTTTGTCCTCTTTTACCAGCAACTTTAAAGTAATAGTATACTTTGAAGTTTTTGTTGCTTTGTAAACTGCTCATTCCCTGGGAATAAAGGTTTACAGACCTTTACTCCCAGCACCAGAGTCTGGTGAGAAAATCTGTGCTTTTACAACACAATACACAGGAGATGCTGACACACAGCTGCCTCTTTCAGTAAGTTAAATTGTGTTATTTCATGAGTTTGGTGTTTAACCCTTAAGAGTTCCAAGGGACATTTCCTGCCATTCCGTTATTACTGTTAAGCCATTTTGGCTGTGTTGAATGACTATAGCTCAAATTTTTCCAGAGGATATTCATTTTTGAACTTTCGAACTGTCATCTCACTTTCTTAAATTAACCTAAAATGGCTACCTACGCAAAAACTTACTAATTTGTTCCTAGCAGCAGAAAACGGCACCTTCCCAGAAACAGCTGTAAAAACATTATATATTAATATTTTTTTCCACTTCAAACGAGTCAGTCTTTTAAAGGTACTTCAGCCTGAAATATACAATATCAAATATTAAGTGACACAATCTTTTCAAATGAGGCCGTGGTCGACCAGCAGCTCCTGTGTCCCTGCAGGTGAAAAATGCCAGAAAAGACTAACATCAAAATAAAGTAGTTAAACATATTCGATTTTATCCAGTCAGCCTTTTGGTAAGTTGATAAAAATGGTTCCCAGGCCTCGACATAAGGTTTTATAAAAAAAAATGATTTTAAACTTCAGTGTATCTCAAACACCAAGGAAGCACTGCTTGTGTAACAGACAATCACACATCCTCCAGTTTAGGACTGCAAAATAAACAGACCGTCTTCAAAATCTAGACCCACTTAAACTGACTGAGTGAAATGTGCTTTGGTTGTTGTTGTCATTGCTGATTTTTTTTTAACCACATTTAATTGTTCTTTGGATGTGCTGCTGTGTTTCCCTCACAGATTCGGAGGGGAAGCTCTCCAGCCCCAGAGGGTCTCAGCTGGTCCAGATGACTCTGATGATGCACAGTTGGGTCGTGCCATCGCAAACGTTCGCCCAGAAACTTCTTGCCCTATATCCTCTACCGTCACACTGTATTCTGCTCTACTCCAACCAACCAGTGCACTGTAACCTGTCACATGTTCCCAAGCACATGTCTCACAGTCATTAATCAGATCAGGAAACAGTCCTTGCTTTGTTTTGCAAAAAAAAAAGCAGATTTGAAGTATATACAGTGTGTCCCTGCCCGGTGTTTGGTGTAGCGGTCTGTTGATATCCTTGACTCCTTTACCTATAAGGATTCTCCGTTGGACAAGAGAGGGCTGAGGCGGCCGCAGATCTGCCACCTTGTCAGGTGAGTAAAGAACAGGAGGCACATGAGCGTCTCGTTTGACACAGTGTGTGACAGAACTGGTTATCCTGCTCTATTTGTGAGTAGTAAACATAGACTCTGTCCTGCTTGGTGGCAAGGCAGTGGATCGGCCAGTTCCCAGCTGTGTTTGAGGCCGACCCACTTCTTGAGCAGACCATGGGGGACCTGTGGGCGCTGGTTCGGTCAGATGGACAGGAGACGCACTCACAGCTCATCGACACCTCCTGCTTGTGAGACATTTTCGATTTCATTCACCGTAATGAATGCTTATTTGGCTACAATGATTCTTTTTTTCATAGAAAAGCCCTATATTTTTGGTCCCATGTACTCCGGAAGGTCTTATTTGTGGCCTTTTGTCCTCTTTGACATGCAACTTTAAAGTTATGGTTCAGGTTGCAGTTTGAACTACTCACTCCTTGCTTAATTGGTGTACTCACTGGTGTAGCAATTAAATATCATGGAGTTGTTGATCCACTGATGCCTCCATTATTGAATTCAAATGTGACATAAGGTTTGGACTAACCTGAGTGACACAAACCATAACATATGAGGCAGCAGCAGACCAACAGCTCCAGTGTCCCTGCAATCAGAAAACACAGATTTGTTTGGTGCAGAAAGAGTGAGCGGCTTAAAAACTCAGTTTCCAGCTGGGAAAAGCCTGACTTATGATGAGATAAAGTAGCAATCATATTCTTAAGATACGGTTGATATAAGGTGGCTTTGATTGTATTAGGTGAGGATCAAGATTCACAATGTTTATTTGCAGTTTTGTGCACAAACAGACAGTCCAGGCTCAAAGAGTCTGTACATTAAATTGGAAAATAGAATAAGGTAAATAAATATAAGTGACTAAAATCTGCTTTTCCTTGTGTCCCTGTTGGCTGCCTTTTTTTCTATACATAGACAAACACATTTTCTATGCCATCTGTTGTTGGTCCTGTCACCCGGCTGTGTTTTTCTAGAAGCCCTCATCTGAACGTTTCCCAGGCGCCTTCACCCTCTGTGAAGAAGAGGAAGGTATCCCTGATCTTTGACCACATGGAGCCGGATGAAATGGCCGAGCATCTCAGCTACCTGGAGTTCAAGAACTTCTGTAACGTTTCAGTGAGTTCAGTGAACAAACTCTCACGATGAGGCCTTGTCGCGTTGCTTTGACTTGATCTGATGTTGATGCTTCCAGTGCAAAACAAAAGCCATGACAGGTGAAAGTGAGGATCCCCTAATTTAAAAAGAAAAGACATAATACTGCAGTAACAACTGATCAATGCTACAGAGCATCTGTACAAAAATGCATTTAATATTTAATACCGACAGCTTCAGACTAAAAAAGTGTTTTTTCTCAGTAGATAACAATAGTTGCAGCTAGTGCAGGTTTGGCTCCAGTTGTCCTTGTTCACCTGAAAAAGTCAAAATTACTGCTGACCAGTGCCTTTCTGATTGGCCAGTTCCTGGACTACCGCAGCTACGTGGTGCGAGGCTCGGTGAGGGACAACCCGGCTCTGGAGCGGTCCGTCATGATGTGCAACGGCGTCTCACAGTGGGTCCAGCTGATGATCCTCAGCAGACACACGGCCCAGCAGCGAGCACAGGTCTTCACCAAGTTCACCCACGTGGCTCAGGTGAGCTGCCCGAGGGATCGAACATCTCGTGGACTTCTGTTTCTGGCTGCCATGACGATCGATGATATCACTGTGATGTTTCCTCCCGTAGAAACTTCGGGCTCTGCAGAACTTTAACACTCTCATGGCAGTAACTGGAGGCCTCTGTCACAGCTCCATCTCCCGCCTCAAAGACACCTCTAACCTGCTGCCTCCTGACATCACTAAGGTATTTCCAACTGCACGCACAACCATGAGTCTCATGAGCACAACCCATCTACAAACAAGGGTTTCCAAAACTTTAAATTGAAGGTCACGCATGTACCAATGCGACAAGCAGAGTTTGGGAAGAGCATGACCACTGATATACACTATATGGACATGAGTATTCGGACGCCTGACTATCACACCAACAGGGACTATAGTATTCAAATGCATATACGGGACATTAATATGGAATTAGTCCCTTTTTTGCAACTATAACAGCTTCCACACTTCCACACAAGATTTTGAAGTGTTTCTATGTGAATTTGTGCCCGTTCATTCTGTAGAGCATTTATGAGGTCAGACACCGATGTTAAACGAGAAGTCTCTGGTCCAGTTTATCCCAAAGGTGCTCGATAGGGTTGAGGTCAGCACTCTGTGCGGGTCAGTCAAGTGTTGTAATAGAAAAGGACCTTCCTCAATCAGTTGGAAGCATAGCATTGTCCAAAATGCTAAATGTTAATATTGTCCTTCATTAGAGATAAGGGGCCTGGCCCAAAGTCTGATTGACACAGCTGAATTCAGGTGTGGCCAAATACTTTTGTCCATATAGTGTATGTCCTAAGAGCCCTGACTGGATATAATGACCCCAAACTCTCTCCATCATCTGGTGAGGGAACACATTTATTAAATCATTAATAATAAATCCAGGTTGTTATTACATTTAACGACAAACCGAATGTTAAAATAATTCAACACACATTTATCATTCATCTCCTGATCTGTTTTGCCTCCGTCAGGCCCTGAGTGAGATGACGGAGCTGCTCTCCTCGCGCAGCAACTACAGCAACTACCGGCGCGTGTACAACGAGTGCAGTGGCTTCAAGGTGCCCATCCTGGGCGTCCACCTAAAGGACCTGATCTCGCTGAACGAGGCCCTGCCGGACTACATCGACGAGGAGAAGATCAACCTGAGCAAGCTGCAGCACTTGTACAGCAACATCAACGACCTGTTGGCCATTCACAGCTGCACGCCGCCCTTCGAGGCCAACAAAGACCTTCTGCATCTGCTCACGGTAAGAGACAGAAAAGGAGATCCTCAATAAAAACATTCCTTTAAATTAAAAACAAGTTCATAAAGAACATTTTTAAATGATGTCCTTTTAATGCTTCAGCTCTCTCTAGATTTGTACTACACCGAGGATGAGATATATGAACTTTCATACACCAAGGAACCCAAGAACCCTAAGATCCAGGTCAGTACATGCAGCTTGATCAAACACCATCAAACTTGCACTTATTGTCACCTTTTCACGAGAGGAGGGACATTTTTGTTGTCTCTGTGAGTGCAACATGTTCAAAACAAAAGCACAGGCTCAGTGCTAAAGTACATCAAAGTGAGCCACATCAAAGTGCTGCACGTTAAAGAAGCGTGTCATGTGGTGGGTGTGCGCTCTTTTTTTTGCTTCTTTTCTTGTATTTGCTTCGGGTCTCATCACGGTGTGTGTGTGTTTGTGTGTTTTGATTCTCAGCCTGTAGCTCCAGTTAAACCACCGGTAGTGGCAGAGTGGGGGTCAGGGGTCACCCCCAGGCTTGACCCCGACACCATATCCAAACACGTCAAACAGATGGTGGATGTGAGTATGTGGTTCTTCAACAAAACTCCCGTCTTTCACTTCCTTATGGGCTGAAGCAGAACTAAGCCGCTGCTCTTGTTGTGCCTCAAAATATCTGACTGCTCTGTTGCCCCCTGCAGTCCATCATGAAAAACTACGACCAGAACCAAGACGGCTACATTACACTGGACGACTTTGAGAAAATAACAGCCAACTTCCCCTTCTCCTTCTGCACCCACGAAACTGACAGGTGAGGAAGCTGCAGCGAGCGCCGACGCCTCCCACCATGACAGCGAAAACAACAATGAGCTGTCGCGTGGTTTTACACAAACCTCAACTCACTGTGGAACATTTTCTGCTCAGGGAGGGACAGATCAGTCGTGAAGAAATCACCTCTTACTTCATGAGGGGAATGTCTGTATGTGCCAAGCTGGGCTACAACTTCAAAGACGCACACAACTTCCACGAAACCACGTACAAACGGCCGACGTTCTGCGACACGTGCGGGGGATTTGTTAGTACCTTTTGTATACGGCTTATGATTTCATGTTTTCTGTTTCCACTCGGGCAAACTTGAACTTATTTGTGTCTTTTCTCTTGTAGCTGTGGGGAGTCATTAAACAGGGCTACCACTGCAAAGGTGAGATCAGGATTCATGTTGGTCCAGGTTTAGTCAAATCTGGCTCCGACATTTTCTGTCAATAGCAATATAAAAGGTTCAGTATATAGGAGTATATATAGATATTAACATATTGTCAGGATATTGTATCAACAAACTTTAAGATTTAAACTGCACTCGTACATGGTACACGCCCCTGGTACACCGCCAGCACCAGGAACCAGCCTGAGACATGGAGGCTCACGCTTACTGAAAAACATGGTCGCCATTGCCTGATAAGATCTACACCAGAGGTCTCAAACTTGCGGTCCGCGGGCCATATGCAGCCCTCCAATTGATTTCATGTGGCCCACCATTTAATATCAAGTTACTTCTGTATTCATTTTAAACAAAAATACATTTTTACAGTGAACTATATACAGTATACCGCTCCATGTCAAAACAAACACTTTTATTTTGAAATTCTGTGAACTATCATCACAAATATTGTTTGTGCAATATTTCTTTTTCTGACTGGAAATAGACGTTTGTAAACTAGTCACTGGCACCAAAGTCTATAGAGAAAATCAACGTTTTTAGATTGCAGGGACACAGGAGCTGCTGCTCTACTGCTGCCTCATTTGGTAAGTTTGTGTCCCACGGTCTAATCTGGATAAAATAACACATTCAAAGTTACGATTGGAGGCAGCAGTAGATCAGCAGCTTATGTGTCCCTGTAAACTAAAAACGTTGATTTTCTCTGGAATTTTGGTGCAGTTGAGTTAGAGGTTTACAAAGCAGTTTTCAGTTTGTGACCAAGAATGAGAAAAGCACTCTTTATATAATGTACATTTTTGTTAGGTCAGCCTTTTCTTAATTGGCTAAAATCAGCATGTCAAATGTTTCTCTCAAGTTTCAGTAGTTTTTTGCCCGTGAAGAAGTTTAAAATTCCAGTTCCAGCCTTGACCTTTTCATCTGTGTGTGTCTCTCAGATTGTGGGATAAACTGTCACAGACACTGCAGGGATCTGGTGGGAATGGAGTGCTTAAAGAAACACAAAAACACAACTGGGTCCTGCCCATGCACCCCCGCGCCCGACCCAAGAACCAAGGGCAACAGCTGGAGTGAGTCTTCCCTCCATCACACACAGTATGCAAACCAAACACACACACACACACACACACACACATGCACACACACGCACAAACCTTAATGTCCAACATTCTATGTCAGGTTCAGAGGAGGAGACTTTTGTTTTCCCCCAAAGTAACGAGACGGATCACATCAAGGGAACTCCGCTTTGGAAAAACAACACCGGTGACTGGACGCTGTCGGACCGCTCCACTCAGACGGACCCAGGAACGTGGACGCCACAGAAAAAGGACAAGAGGGGAAACAACCACAACGGTCTCGCTTATGCGTGTTCAGACAGAAAGGTGAGACGTGCCACGAGTCCCTGCGGGTTTATGAAGTTTAGGAGTTTTAGAGCTCTTCTGGTCTTTTAACCTCTTTGAATTAAATATCCCTTTTTGGTACAAAGTCTACAGTAAGGATCTTACACCAGTGAGTGTGTCAGGTGAAAACACTTTGGATTCTGAACATACTTGAACTTTAAGTGCGTAGCATTTTATATCGACGCTGATATTTGTTGTTGACGTTCTTACTGTCCTTCATCTGTCAAGCGAAACTATCAGCTCTGACTAAGGGAGCGTTTAGGTGTATACAGCTGCAGAGCCGGGGCGGGTGGGGGCAAGAAGCGTTTGTCCCCTCAAACTGCTGAACAACAAACAAAATTAAGTAGTAGAAGTAGAATTCACTTTGCGTTTTCAGTCAAACTCCAGCCTGTTTGCAGTCGTTGCCGTTACCAACGTCTGTTTTGACAAAACAAATCACTTCTTGGCTACAATGCGGGAATGTCAAGTGACACGAGATCCAAACATTGCAATATTGAGAGAGTGAGGCAAAGACAGAGAGAGAGAGAAGAGAGAGACTTAATCAGCATTTGTGTGAACTCATTTGACAGTGTTTTGAATGTAATGGGACATTTGTTGTTATTTATGTTAAATAATTCACTTCAGCAAAATAAATAAATAAAGGTTACTTTAGGCACTAACTTTTGAATTGGTAAGCAAATCATTTCAAAAAGATGTTTGATTAATTAACTGCAGTGTATTATTATTTAAAACATATACTGTACACATAAAGGGTTTCCCAAAAGCTGCCCCCTAGTGGACTGTGGCGGTACATGAAAGATCATTAAATATAAATACATGTATATCACTGTTTTTATTTTTCAGTTTTGTAATTCAGTTGTAAAATGTGTACAATGGATTTTAATAAATACTTATAAAAAGGAATAAAACAAAGCCACGTCATTTAAATGATGTGTTATTTTGCTTTTATCTGACCTAGAATAGCAGGTGTCACCATATTTGTTGATCTGTGGCTTTTATTTTTGTCAGATAAAGGTCATTTTCTTTCGAGCTTCTGCGCCTAACAGCTGCACACCTAACCAGTCACAACAAGTGTTAGTAGTTGGTCTAGTCTTGTGTGTTTATAAGTCATGATTTAAGGTTTGGGTTTCAGAAGAACTCTTAAGTTTGGGAATATTCTGCAAATTTGTTTGTGGACCAAAAGTAAATCTTCCGTGACCGATCTGTAGGTCCAGAACCAGTCCTTGGGAGTCACTGTCTTAAAGTATGAAGTGACAAGTAAATGAGTGTTTACTGTTTTCCAGGTCAACACACTGCCACAGAGAACCCGGGGCTGCTCCATGCCCGTCTCCCTCCTGCAGGAGCAGATGGAGGAGCTGCATCTCTACGAAGACAAGAGCCGGGAACCAGACTGAGCATTTCCCCACGTTTAACACAGACAATAATAACAATAATAATAATAATAATATTGACGCCGTCTCTGACACCACTGGTGCTGAACTGATGAGATTCACTGGCCACTGGCTTGAGTTTCAGCCAGCGGTTAATAACGGACTACTTTTTCCATTTTTTTTTCTTTATAGTTTGGTTTGTTGTTCCAGCTCCAAACACCTGTCTCTGTAATTTATGAACATCTCACTTTGCTCTTTTGTTCTCTGGTGCTAAGATGCAACACAACCTCAAATCCATTCGGTCATTTCAAATATGACGACGTCCAGACAAAGCACAGTGTCCTGACTCCTGATCTCATGTCCTCATGACACATACAGGGTGGGGAATTAACACTAAAACCCCTCCCACAAAAAGTTATTTTGACTTTGGCAGCTACTGAGCATGACGACGACAATAGTTCTATACATTTGGCTTCACATTGGATGATATGGTTATTCTCTGCGGCCTTTAAAAAGGTACAGTGTGTGACATTGACCCTTCCAGGTTTGCTGGAAAACCTATGTAGCCTTCAGTTAGCATTAAAACTCAAATGGCGCTTTTCCACTGCACAGTTCCGGCATGTTTTTTTCTTTGCTTTTCCATCAATGATACTACCTGGTACTTCTTTAACTCGACGTCCGACACAAGAATCAAACTGAACAATGAGGAACTGTAGATCAGTTAAAGACATGAAAATCCTGAAAACATGCGTTAGTCTCCAACATTTAAAGCAAAGCAAGTGTCTAAAAATCTCAACATTTGACAGAAGAGTCTGGTGTATTGAGTGAAAGCACTGCTGAATGTGGCGATCCAATGATTCTGTGAACAAATCTTTTTCCTAATGATTCTAATGATTCAGTTACACCGAAAATAACTGCTTTACAAGTCACTAGTTTGTGTTGCGTATAAGAGGTTGAAGAGGTTCTATAGTAACAGAATCAATCATACCAAACTGTGTAGAGCCACACCGCGCCATGCTGGAACTGTATAGTGGAAAAGCGCCAAAAGGCTTTCCTGATATGAATATAAAAGGCTCACTCTGGGGTGATGAACAAGAATTCATACAGTCTGGTGAATTTACACCTTTATCTTCACACTATATGGACAAAAGTATTTGACCACGCCTGTTAAGTATTGAATTCAGATGTTTCAATCAGGCTTTGGACTCGGCCCCTTATCTCCAACTTTGTGTCAACCGTTTGGGGAAGACCCTTTTTCTATTCCAACATGAACAAAGCAAGGACTATAAAGTAATATAAACTACAAACATGGTTTGACGAGTTTGGTGTGGAAGAACTTGACTGACCCCTTCTACAGAATGAATGAATGGGCACAAATTCCCATTGAAACACAAAATCTTGAAGAAAGTCTTCCAAGAAGAGTGGAAGCTGTTATAGCGACAAAAAGGGGACCAGGTCCATATTGAAGTATTTTATATGTGTTTGAATACGTCAAAAACATACTGTACACCGATGAGGCGTAACATGTGCAAAATGAAGTTGAAAACAGCACTGACCTGTTGAAGCCTTGACTCCACTCAACCCCTGTGCAGTGGTATCTGGCACCAAGATGTTAGCAGCAGTCTGTAAGTCCTGTAAGTTACAAGGTGGGGCCTCCATGGATGGGACGCGTTTGTCCAGCACACCCCACAGATGGATTGAGATCTGGGGAATTTGGAGGCCAAGTCAACACCTCAATCTCGTCGTTGTGCTCCTCAAACCGTTCCTGGAGCATTTTTTCTTTGTGCCACTGTGCATTATTCTGCTGAAAGAGGCCACAGTCATCAGGGAATACCGTTTCCATGAAAGGGTGTACATGGTCTGCAACAATGCTTAGGTAGGTGGTACGTGTGAAAGCAGGACCCAAGGTTTCACAGCAGAACATTATCCACAGCATCACAGTGCCTCTGCCGGCCTGCCTTCTTGCCATAGTGCATCCAGGTGCCATGAGTAAGTGACGTGTTGGTGCCCGTCCATCCACTCCGTGGTCCAGTGATCCTCACATGGCCCTTGTTGGTGCTTTTGGCAGTGGACAGGAGTCAGTACCATGGGTATGTGGACTAGTCTGTGGCTATTCATCACCGTACGCATCAAACTGCAATGTGTAGTCTATCAGAAGCAGCATTAACTTTTTCAACAATTTGGATCAGACCAGGCCGGCCTTCGCTCCCCACAAGTTCACCACTGTTCATTCCTTGGACCACTTTTGATAGATACTGACCAAGACAGACTGGGAACACCACACAAGAGCTGCAGTTTTGGAGATGCTCTGACCCATGTCAAACTCACTCAAAGCCTTAAAAGTAGAGGGCAGAGTGAAGTAACAAATACTTTTTCCCTGCTTCTAAAACATCAACTTTGAGGACAAAATGTTCACTTAGTTCCCACCCACAAACGGGTGCCATGATGAAGAGATAATCAGTGTTATTCACTTCACCTGTCATGATGACCATGAGGTCATAAAGCTATGCCTGATCCACGTCCCAATACTTTTGTCCACATAGTGGAAATTAATCAAATGAATTTCACACACTCAGCCATTCTTGTTAGATTTCCATGTGAAAACCTTTATCTGATTTGTGTCAATGATCATTGTAACAAAGGACTCTGCTAATATCCTTCTCTCGTTAGTCTGTGAAGCCTCATTCACGAACCACATTAATAAGCAAATGTTAATTTCCTGCCCTGATAAAATTGGGTTGTTTTTTTATTCAAATGTATCCTGGTTCAGCCAGACTGTGCTGGAACACTGTGTGCTCCAACTTTGTCTTATTTTTATCGTGTTGTTTTTTGTTTTGTTCATTCTGCTGAAAAAGGAGGAAAGAATACTTCAATTACAATAAAACTGTGCACTGTGTGCTGCTGTGTCTCAACAAACTCAATGAGAAAAGGAAGATAAAAAAGGACGACATGTAAGTTTACAGGCGTATACAATTGCATTTATTGTATAAAGACAAAAAGACAGTTCGGGTAACTGGCCGTGAGCAGGTTTTTCATTTTCAGGTAAAAAAGAAAAAAGGGTTTGACTGGGGTTTAACTACGCGACTCAAAAAACAGCAATCACAATGTGATCTTTAAAAAGAAAAACAAAAAAAGCAAACACAGCACATACAACTATTCAACCAGAGTGGCAAACTCCTCTCAATCAGAGACCGTATTAATGCTTAAATACTACATTTTCAACACCTATTTTTAAAAAAACCTTTCATAATGAAAATAAAATGTTCTCATTCTGTAAGAGGGAAATAAAAAAGCAAGATGAGGAAAAGGGGGCCATTAAGATAAAAAGCATGCATTTTGTTCTTTTTTTTTAAGTTTCTGGAAACATTTGAAATTACTCAGGCTTTGCTGTGTTTTTCCTGCCCTTTACCTTTTACACACTCATCATCCAAGAAATCCAGTTACCTCTTCAACCTGTCCGAAATGTGGTTTGCAGTTCAACGCACATCCACATTCGCTGCATATATAGAACATCCATTAACTGTTTTGGATAACTATCATCTACCACCTCACGATCACTGCTCAGAGTAAGACTTTTTTTCAGTAAAAAATATAGAAGAGACATTATACAGTTTGTGTTGACACTGGTGAGGATACGGTGTTAAAACCAGACAGAGAGACAGTTGTGGTTGGTGACTTAATGTTGAACTGTACAAAAATCAGTTTGAACGCAATGGACGCGGGTGTTTAGGACACAGGTGGACGACAAAGGTACAGATGTGGGGAGGGTGCAAAGCTACTGGGAACCAGAGGACGAGCCGTGGCTGCCCTGTCCAGGGTAGCTGCCGTACTGGCTGTAGTACTGGTTCCACTGGTTCTGATTCTGGTAGTACTGCTGCCACTGCTGAGCATACTGGAGGATTGAAAGAGAGAACAAACACCAGTCAGTGCACACGATAACCTTGTTTTCACATAATCCATTCCTACATTTCTATTTCAACACCAATTTCAGACAAATACGTTCTGGTTTAAGGTTCATGGA
The DNA here is from genome assembly GCF_958295425.1 of Solea solea. Taxonomy (NCBI): domain Eukaryota; kingdom Metazoa; phylum Chordata; class Actinopteri; order Pleuronectiformes; family Soleidae; genus Solea; species Solea solea. Next base: position 21,898,309 of record NC_081140.1, on the reverse strand, counting down.
GACGACTTGTCAGTGTAATAGGAGGGAACAAGACAATGTTGATTGTCTTTACCTGCTGATACTGTTGATTGTAGCTCTGTTGCTGCTGCTGCTGTTGCTGTTGCTGCTGCAGTTGCTGTTGTTGTGGTTGTGGTTGTGGTTGCTGCTGCTGCTGCTGCTGCTGCTGCTGTGGTTGCTGCTGCGCAGGCTGTTGCTGGTGGTGGCTGTATGCCTGTCCAGTGGCGGGTGCCTGACTGTAGTTCTGACCTTGGTAGCCTTGGTACTGACTGTAGTTGCCGTAGTAATTCTGGTTGTAGTTGCCTTGGTTGTACCCTTGATTGTAGCCCTGCTGCTGTAGGAAGAAAGGAAGGAAGTGTTCAGAAGTGGTGTTTGTTTTGTTTTATTTTGTCATCACCTCACCTTTCACAAATAAAAAGTCATGGCTTCATACCTGATTGTATCCTCCCTTGTAAGGTTGCACGCGACTGTAGTTTCCTCCTGACTGCTGGCTGCGATTATAGCTGCTGCGTGCATCAGATCCCCCGTCACGGTAGCTGCTGCTGCCCCAGCGAGTCTGGTTGTAGCTGCCACGATTGTAGCCTGCCACATGAACAGAAAGTAATGTTAAAAGAGCAATACATGTAGTGAGGATGTTAGTGATTTAGGTTTTGAATTATTTACTGTTAAGTAAATAACTAATTAACAGGCAACATCTGTCTGTTTCTGGCTGCGTTTAATTCCTCTGGATCACACAGAGTGCAGTTACAACTTATACCAACAGAGGGCACACATCAACTAAATCACGTAAGTAATTAGGAAAGCATTACTAGCTCCTCTGGAAGTGAACCCCACTGACTAGTGGAAAGACAACCTACATTTCCACATGTTAGGCAGGTTAATGTCTATGATGCCACAAACAGCTGTGTCAGAAGAGTGTTCACTACAAAGTTCACTGGGCTTCTTCAAGGAGCAAATTTAAAATGTTTAAAAGTTCAATCAAGAAAAAAGACATGCCTACGATATATAGCTAAAGATTGGCCAACTATCCTTTATTACGAATTCAGCTCAAAAGGTTAAGGAAACTATACGTAATTTGCAACCCTACCATGCAAGTCATACAGTTTGTGCCTCTTATGTTGTCCAAATTGTAGAGGTCAGTATTCAAATTGCTTTTCTACAGATGGCAGCTTCTATAAAGCAAGGCCCTTGCCAAAAGCACAAAAAATACCAATACACTTGTGGCTAATATATTACATTTCTGCAAAAACAAAAAACAACTCTTTTAAATTGCTCTTAAAATATTTATACTATTTGGATTTTCCAGTATATGAAGGTGTACAAAGTGCGCTGCTCACCTCCTCTGTATCCACTGCCTCCATCACCACTGCGATTCTGGTAGCTGCCGCGGGAGCCCTCGCGGTTATCATACCGCTGGAAGCTGCCACCACTGCCGCGGCCGCCACGGAAGCCAGCCTGCCTGTTGTCGAAGCGCTTTTCAGGGGGCGGGGCAGCCTTGCGGCCCTCCTCATTGTACTGCTTTAGAAGCTTCTCAGCCTCGTCTTGCTGCACCTCAGCGTACGTCACCGCCTCCAGGAAGTCGCAAGGCTCGGGCAGAGTAAAGTTGGCTTGGAGAACAGAAGAGTTGACCACAGGAGGAGGAGGAGAGAACAGAGACGCCCCATCCCGCAAGAGATGGATGGAGAGAGGAGAGAGAAAGAGAGGGGTGGGGGATTTGTAGTGAAGACCAGAGCAGCCACACCACCGGAAAACAAAATGAAAAACAATTACTACCATACAGAGGCAGAGGAAATACTATGAGCAGATAGATACAAAAGTAGAGGGCAGGGTGAAGTAACAAACATCACCTCCAGGGGAAGACGGAGGAAACATTTGTTTAAGCACACACAGGGGAAGGAGGGAAGGAGGGAGGGAGACTTCAGAAGAGGTGGGGAGAGGGACAAAATAGGACAACTAGAAGGTTGGTGAGAAGAGTAAACAGCACTGCAAACCAAGGGCAGCTGATGTAAAGCTATTACACATCAGCTTCCAACAACTTGGTGACTGCTTAGCATTTTAGCATTTAAAAATATTCACTTTGGGGAAGCCAACTGTGCAAAATTATCTCTACAGTAGTAACATGGCCTCAGCAAGGGCCCAGGTCTCAGTTTGCAGTGCATGAGAAATAGGCTGAATGGCAAGTGGCAGATAGAGGGCAAAAATAAGTTAGAATCAAATTCATGTGGACTGTTTTACAAAATGTCCAGGTCTGATATCTGACCAAAGGCTATGATAGGGGGAGGGGGGAGGGGGCATCGTCCAAGTTTGATTTTAGAGACAACACATAGAAAAAGTAAAAAAAGTAGATCTGGTGTTTTATTTGTTGTTTCCACAGCGTTCCTACCTTTCATTTCTAAAACAGCATGATCGGGCACATCCTTCCCCTGCTCATTGGTTTGCTTTAATGTTCGTTCTTTTAAATCCTCGTCCGTGGGACAAATTACAATAGCCTTGCGTTGAAAACCTTCAAAAGGACGCATTTTTCGTCTCCTTGCTGATCCATATACATTTGTCTAGCAATGGTGACAAGAAAGAGGTAGAAGCTTGTTTGTTATTGTTTACTTGTAGTAGCTTTCCACTGGAAGGAAGCTGGAACCCTGCAATAATGAAGTGACAGAGGTTTGACTTGGATGTCAAGTCTACGGTTTTTTCTCAAGTACTAATGGCCTCTTGTCACTTTTCAGACTTACCTCACAGTCTACGCATCCACAGGTCCAGTGGCTGCTAATGGTTGGTAAAGGAGGACCCACCCCACAAATGAAATCTTAACTAGCTACAATGCACTGGTTATCAGTTAGCTTAGACAATTTTAATGAGCTTCAATCACTATCTGTCCATCCGTCCATTATCTACCACCTGTCCTCTGAATGGGGACGGTGAAGGTGAAGCTAATCCCAGCTGACCTTGGACAATTAATACCAAACTCCACTCCTGACTCCACTCCGGTCTAAATAAATCATTAACAAATCCAGGCTACAATGCTTTTGCAGAACAGAGCGGTGTAAATAGAACATTAGGGTGATGCTAAACGTAGTTCTCCAAATATGTGGCTTCGACGCATTACCATAGTCGTGGTTTCTCACGTGTTGTTCAGGTAAAGACGGAAAAATTACATTTGCAAACAGGCTCCGTTTGCTGCCATTCCTTGGAAATAACCGACAAAATTACCAATACTTCAACCATACAAATATCTTTGCGACTAAATTTAGCTTCTTAACAGGTTACATTCACAATTCAGACAAATATCACGAGTACATGCTCTCACCAGTAGTTACGACACAACAGACATATCAAAGTAACAACAAGTGATTTCTACGTTGACTGATATAATCAAAATGAAGCGTTGGAATAACCAATGAACAGGAATAACACTAGAAAAGGTTCACTTATACCACTGTGCAATTGGACAACTTAGCAACGAGTCTCTACACATTATTTGTTTCTGTAAATGCTTCACACACCACCATTACCATCATTTTCAATATGATCATACAACACCTATAATTCTTTTTTTCGAAACCAATCCACAATCAACTTTAATACAAAAAATGCCCTACTAACCCTATTCTGATGGGTCCCCCAAACACTTACCTTAACTTACCTCATCTTCATACGAACTCTAGTCCCCATAGACAACAACAGACAGATATAACCTACCTGCACATACTCACAGACTTCACTGCCAGTGAACCAGAGACCCACCTACCTTTATACACATTTGCTGACCTCAAGGACCTGAAAATCTAGACGCTGTTAGTCACTACTTACCTTCAGGGTCAATTTATTAAAACACACACTCTAAAGTTCCATGTATCTCACTTTAAAAAATAGCTTTTTTAAGCAAAGCTATCAACTCTGTCTTATTAAAATTAGCAACAGAAGGCATTTTTCTTACTCACCAGCCAGAGCTTACTTGTTTCTCAACATCTTTACAAAGTCATGGTTTACTTGTACATTGTTGAAATTCACAAGACAAAACAATACTGTATTATGACAAGAAATAGCAAGTGCGAATATACTGAGGGATGAAAACACGACATATTCTGTCACTTATGAGAGCCATTAATAAAGTTCTTTAACAATGCATGACAAGCAAGTGACAAGAGGGTGAACAATGCTTCTTCTAGTCTATAATACACAGAGCCACCCTGAAAGATAAATAAATATTCCATTAGAGAGAGTGATCATCAGAGCACTGAGACTGTGGCGAGAATGAGAGCAGAGTGAGGTTGGGAGGGCAGTACCTGGTCCAGGATGTAGTTGCGCCTCTTGCGGGCAGCGATCTCGATCAGCCTGTTCAGACACTGGGTGGCCTGCTGAATCAGAACATCCCAGCGGCCGGCATAGTTCTTCTGGCGACGCAGACCCATCACCTGCAGGACAAAACAGTGGAATGACATACTGTGCATGTAGTTGTGCATTTGTGTTGTGTTTGTGTCCCAAACTCACCTTCATCTTGTCCATGATGGCGTTTGTGCCCAGAATGTTGTACTTCTTCTCAGGGTTTGCCTCTGCGTGCTTAATGGCCCAAGTAGTCTTTCCACAGGCAGGAAGCCCAACCATCATCAAAATCTACCACAAAAAAGACATGCAAATTAAGAAAATGGGTTTCTTTTTACCTTTAACTTTAGAAAGCCATTTCTTTTGTTTATGAATCCAAATGTATTAAGACCACTCTTGTGAGTTTTCATGCACGTTCAAGATCTTTACATCCCTCTGTGCTCCAGCCCTAATTATACTAAAAACAACGCTAGTGTTTACAGCCCTCTTGTGGGCTGTGTGTTTATCCCAACTCATGTTTTAGAGCATTAACATATAATTCTCTTCCATTTCAACACTGCCCTACCTCGCATTCAGATTTGTTGGCAGGTCCTTTGGTGCCTCTGATCTTGTGCTCCATCTCCAGATTGTGGATGTAGGTGTATCCCTCAGGTGCAGGGAAGTAAGGCTCCCTCCTCTGTCCAAAGTTGAACTCCACAGCACAATTCTTCACCAGCACGTGGGGGAACAGAGCACGGCCTGCCAACTCCTCCTTGGTTGTCCGGAAAGCCACACCCAACCACACTCCATTCTTAGAAAAGCCCATCTCCACCTCGTCACCACTGTCAAAGTCCTAATAAAGTCACAATGCATTATAAGAAATTAGCGTTACTGAATGATTAAAAGTTATGAAGAGAAAACATGCTGCAAAAAGTAAGAACAGTACTTGTTGCCAGAACTTACGATATAACAGCCAATAACGTCATTTTCACCAAACTTTTCGCCAAAGTTTACAAACTTGCAGTCGTCCGATTTCTTCCCTGTTCCTCCATATCCATAGGAGAAGGGCTCCTCACCTGAACCACAACAGAGGGGAACTTAGAGCACAGACTCATTTACATCAAACAGCATCTCAACTGTTCCAACAGACAGTCCACTCACCAAGCTGAGTGCTGCAGTAGTTGAGGGACCATCCAATTCTGACCACATGGGGATCTGGCTCGCTGCTGGGCAGGTGCTTGACAGGTATTTCCTCGTTGATCTGATGCATCAGAAAAAACATTAGATCAACAAACATTAAAAAAGTTCTTAAAAAGCTTATAAGTAAACTTTAATGGTATAAACATGCCAAACCGTTAATAACAGGACCTTAAGATTAGGCTTACAGAGAGTGGCATCCTCCCTGATGTATTCACCATACTGTTTCTCTATCAGCTTCTCTTTATTAAAGGTTAAAAAAACCTAATTAAGGTTAAAAAAAACATTACTGAGGTTTTTTTTTTTATGTGGCAAAAATGCATTGTATAAAGCATAAATGGTAACAATAAGAAGTTTCATAAGGCACATTCATTAGGTTGTATGGTCAAAATCGCAATGCAAAACTATACTTCAGCTAAAGTTGATATTAATAAATAAGAATAAAATAGATCTGTTTTGTTTAACCAGAGCAAGAAAATCACTAAACATACACAAGTGCAATACATTAATCTCAAAAAATAATAAAAAAAAATTAAGATAAAGTCTCAAATGTTGCACAATCAGTGCATTCAGACCTATAATATCCAGCTTACACGCTCATATTTAAATAGCCAGCCGGGGGTTATAACAGCTATTGCACTGGGGACAAAAGAACCTTGTTTTCTTTGCTGAGGGGATTCTACAGCACCACACTGGGGGAATATTAAAAAGGAAAAATAACTGGCTTTCACTTGTCAGGAACCTCACAGTATATAGAAATATACATTTACACTAGTGCCATGATTTACTAAAATTCTCCCGCTCTGCAAGAATGGCGAGCCAAGTCGTATAAATGGATCCACATATTACACTACCCAGCATTAAAATCACCTGGGAACATTCATTCTGTGTACTTTACCTTCATCTCGTAACATACGCGACCTTTATCAACACCGTGTGAAGCTCTGGCTCCAGCCCACAGGTAAGCAAAGCCTTCGATGGTTAATGGGTATCCACTGTAGCGATCTCGAGACACTTTGAAGTGCAGGTCGCAGTTGTCTGGGGGGGGGGGTCACATTTTTCAAATAAAAACAAGCCATGTTTGCTTTAAAACATAATTGGTCTAATTTGTAGAAAATCCTCTCCATGTCCAAATAACCATCAATAATACTAAAGGAGTACAGATAAGGCAACAAGGACATATCCTACTAATGTGTGATCGAAATGTTTCAAATCAGTTGTTCTGTTTACTTACATGTATCAATTGTAACAAGAGTGTCGTCTATGTTCTCTTCCTCGTCTTCAGCAGGGGGTTGTGGTGTACGAGACCTGTGCATCAGGAGAGTATGAAGTTAACCAACATTAACACTTTAAATGGTGTTTACTATTGTTGCGGTTGTTCAGAACAACAGCTTACCTCTTCTCCTCACGGTTCTCATAATAGCCGTAGCCCCTGCTCTCCTCATATGGTCTCTTGCGGCTGTAGTTTCCTCCCTTATCTTCTGCTTTGATTTGCTCAGGCTGAACCGTGTCATCTCCTTCAGATTTCTGTTCCGTCTCCCTGATTTCCTGCTCTCTGTCTGCAACAGCCTCAGGCTCATCTTCTGTTTTTATCTCCACTTTTGTGTCTGCAACAGTGTCTAGAACAGTGAAATCATGCCATTCATTGAGTGTTACAACTTTACAATCTAGAGTATGCAAGAATAAAGTGTGTATTCAGTAATGCAGTACTGGAGAAAAAGTTCAAAATCCTTAATATAATGTACATTACACACATGTAGGGTGTAGAAAACAGTTTAAAACTCACCTGGTTTGGTCTCAGCATTTTCCTCCATTTTCAGCACAGTCTCAGGCGGCTCCTCTGACATCATGTCAGACTGATCTATGTCGACATCTGCCGTGAAGTCAGGCATGCTGTGACCAGAGTCTGAGGTTTGGTGACTTCCGTAAGGCTCGCCCTCTGCCTCCTCCTCCTCCTCATAGTAGCCACCTGAATCTCTGCCCTCATCATCATCTTCTTCTGGGACGTCAACTTCACCCTCACCCTCAACCTCAGCATCTCCATCCCCATTATCATCATCATCACCATCACCACCACCACCTAAATCCTCAGCCTCTTCTGCAAATGGAAGAAACATTCATAAGTTTGTTTTCTCTCAGACATGTAAATGCAGAACCACAAACACTTTCATTTTGACCATTTCTTCCACTAACCTGCTCGTATGCAAAAGTATTTCAAATACCGTAAATTTCAGCCTATTGAGCGCACCTGACTACAAGACGCACCAGCTCAATTTATTTTTAAAAGAAAATAAATGTTGTACATATATAGGCTGCACTTGAATATAAGCCGCAGGTTTTCATGTTGTAACCAATAGCGGCGCCAGGATTCAATCTCTTATCAAAGGAGTTTGTTAATGAATGTATCAACTTTATGAATGGCAAGTGAGTGCGCGTGACTAGCACTGAATGAGTGGGCCACAGACAAAAGTGGGCCCAGAAAAGCTGTCATAATAGTCCTATTATTGTGAGAATAAAATAAGTGAAAAATAAAATCTTCAGTGTTCTGCAAGAAGCCGTTTTGTATTTTTAAATTCATGTATAAGCCGACAGTTCTGTTCATAATTAATTAGTCATTCCATGCATGCAAACTCAATCTTAGGTTCTATTCCACAGGATGGTTCAAGTATACTTGGACCAAAACAACAGTGTACAACCAACTGGACTGCAAAGTGTTGTGCTACAGGAAACATATGGTCCATGTGGAATCAAACTAAAGCTGTGCATGATTTTGTTAGTGTGGACCTGTGTGAAATGGAGCAGATGTCAAAAACATCTGCACACATATGGATGCATTCAGTATGGCATGGTGCAAAAACCTATCTAGCAAACATGGCAACATGCAGATTTATGTTTACAATCTGCAACAGATAGTGCAGTACAGTAAAAACAGTGAGGCATTATGGCATGAAGAAATGTGCCCTAGCACGACTTATATTTTATATCACAACTCTTTGTCGTCTTTAAAAAGGAGGCAGCACATGTACAAAGGTTGGGAAAAACTAATGTAGTCAATCGAGAGATTGGATCTGGAGTAACATGTGGGCCACTTACACTCACATGGAGAACACATGGAGTTATGGCTCAATTATCAAACATACCCCCTGGAAAAGGCTGATTAGCTATTCCAACTAATAAAACAGCTTTACATTAAGCTTGAACTTGTTTTCTAAATTGTGAACTGTGTAAGCAACAGTTGGGTCCCCTTAAGCGGTTTGGTGAAATAACGAAACACCGTGTAGGAGAATCAGCCGTGTTTACCTTGTTGCGGTTGAGTATCCTCTCCATCTTGGTTTTCCTCGTCGTCCTCAGTCTCCTGCTCTGTCGCTGACTCTAAGGCATCAACCGGGGCATCGGCCGAGGCATCAACCGGGGCATCACCAGAGGCATCAGTCGAAGGATCAGCCGGGGCATCATCCTCATCCTCCAATGCAGCTTTCAGCCTCTCCACCAGCTCCGCCTTCAGGCCTTTGGTGTCCAGGCCGCGGCGCTGCAGCTCCTCCTTTAGCTCGTTTACTTTCAGTTTCTTCACGTCGACACTCATTTTGCCTCAGATGTTTCTTCACCTGTTTTGTCGAAAGAAAAGCACATGGGAAGATGAAAATGGCCATGCGTAGAAACAACGCCGCGTCCTGGAAACGCTCACATAAATACGGTTACGCGCTAGCCAAACATGCTACATTAGCTGGTTAGCTAGGTTAGCAGCGGAGCACGGCCACCGGAGCATTTACCACATTAAATTGCAAAATATAAACCAGAACATCCAAGTTTGTACACAGCGTACGTTTACATACCCGCTAGAAACATTTACTGGATAATTTGCTGTGGCTGATTATTAACGTCGGGCTGTTGCTACGTGGCTAACGCTACTAGCCTTCTTAACGAAGCGGCAGTACATCTAAGGCCAACCGGTGCAGGACAAGTTGCTCCAACTCCGAAAATATGCACGCTGTAATCATGCAAGACATTTAAACATCGAACAAGTACACCCAGTGCGCTATTTGCACAACATCCAGTGTAGTCAATATGCAAAATAAAAACAAAAATACGAACAAGGCCTACCTCTTCTCACGCCAGTTCGCGCGGGTCAGCAGTGATAAAATGTTGAATGAGATACTAGAGTCGCAAACTCAAACCGGAAGTTGACTTAACTCGCTCACATGGATTGGCCAATGAACGACGGTTCAAGGGCATCTGCTTTGGTTTGCTTCCTGCATGTAAACAGTGTCAATTTATATCCAAGTCACTGATCAAAGGTAGATGACCGTTCTATTATTTTGTTAATTTGAAAATGGCGGGAAATGGTAAACATTTCATAAAGTTAAAAAGTTGAAAAAGAGAAAAAGAAATCATAGCAGTTTTCAAAAATACATATACACAAACATTCTTTTTTCTGATTGTTTTATTTTTTCCTACCAAAGTGAATTAAATAAGACAACAACTTATAATAATAATAATAACAACTTACTGCTATAAAACAGTTAACATTCTTCCAATAATTTAACCTTTTTCTTAAAGTGAGCACACATCAACCATTTTCTTTTCCTTATTTGACAGAGCACAGTTCTCAGGATAAATGCTATGTATATGTAACCCACCCTTAGTGAGCATTACTGTACTTTTTTTAATGAAATAATTAAATTAATTAAAATATTATATCTGAAGTGTTTATTGTAGTTAACAGGTTGTAGTACTAAACAGGTACGTAACATTAAAACATAGAAATGATTTGTTTCTATTTAAACTGCTATCAGACACCATTATATTGTTTTTCACTGTTTTGTTATGATTTCCAACAGTTACAGCAGCTTCGGGCGGTTTACGGTCAAGGCCACCAGGTGGCTTCTGGGATACACCTGTTAATTTCTTTCTTTCCCGATCTGACTGCTAAAGGAGAAGCACGCCGTGTACGTTGAGAGGGGTCTGGCTGCAGACCTGCACTGTCAGGACCCTTCGTTGCAGACCTGCACTGTGAGGTCTCCTGCACTGTCAGGACAGGAAGTTGATTCGAAGCCTTTCAAAATAAAGGCGAGCATACCGGAAGCACCCGATGTGTATTTCTTGGGTCTTTATTTTATGTATAAAATGTAAATATGTTTATGTGTATCCATGTGTTTAATTAAAGAGATTTAAAAAACGGTATATCTTCCCAGTTCAACTGGATAAGGTGAAAAAACGAAGATAAAAAGATAAAAAACAAACAAAATATTATATAAAAAAAAAAGAAAATACAAAACGTTATGACCACTTCTAGGGTTATTCTACAGATAATCAGTGCAAACTAGATGTACAGCTATTGTTATGATCCCCTTAAGACAATATTAGCCTTATCAAAACATGCATTATTTTACTCCACGGTACGTTAGCTCCGTATATGAGAGTGGAAATATTATCGGTGGATATACATGGTGGTGTCTGACAGTCATTTTATTTCACATTAGCGCTACTGGTGTGTGTGACGAGAGAGCGAGCGAGGAAGAGAGCCGTACCTGAGCGAGGAGGGACGGAGTCACCCTGCGAGGAGGGGAAGAAGATTTTGTGGTCAAGCTACCGGCGGCATTCGGGACTCCAGGCCTGGGTTCTGGATGAACGTCGGTTGCTTAAATCGAATAATCATTGCAGCCCACATCTAAACAAGTTTCATGTAATTTAATGTACAGTAAGAAACACAAATGCTGGCTATAGGCGTGAATTATCTTTTATAAATACGACTGAGAACATACTGTATATGTCCCTACCCCTTTCGTTAAGGAACATCTATCTGTCTGTCCTTCTGTCATCTCAGTCCAACCACGGGAACTGGTATGAAATCCAAACCAAAGTTCCACCTTTTCTGTCAGGAACTGCACCAATAAGACAGCGTTGAAAGGATACACATAAATTCACTGACATAATTAACAGACATATCATTTTATTTTTACACCTTTTTGTACAGCTGTTATTACATCCACTTTACATGAACCACCAAAGGGATTGAGCATAATTACAACATGACACGTCCATGAAAGTGTAGGGGCAGATGCGGTCAAATGATGATGTCTCACTGTTCCGATTCGAATCAAGCCAATGAAGCATGGACATTTGTATTTGTTATTTAAGGTCCACAAAGATCAGTGAAATAAAAATATGCTGGGGCTGTTATAAATATATTAACTTTGTATTCTCATTGTTGCCTCACACTTTTAATCTTTTTGTCGTAGTGAACATGCAAGATGAATCACAGAAATTCTCTATGAATATCATAGCAATCTCCTTTTACAAACAATGCTCGAAATATGAGCTAATGTTACCACTCAAATCCACAGCTCACTGATATGCTCATGTCCACCTCTTCCACCCACCTTTTGGGGTTTTGGGGACAGTGTGCAACACAGAATTGTCCTTATGCTGTACATACAGCTGTGCTGTAGGCGTTCTCTTATTCCTTCACACAGGCCAATATACAGTGCAATTCTTTATAGCCCAGAGCTAATGTAATCATTTAGATGGAGCAGGAATGGCCAGTAGCAGCCTGTTGTGCTCTCTGAGCCGAGCATCTAGTGTCTCTGTGGTGAGTTGTAGCTCTGCTAGCTGAGTCTGTAGGCTGATGATGGTCTCAGTCAACTCGTCCTCTTTGCGGCGAGAGTTGGCAGCCTGCCTGCTGTACTCCAGCACCATGCATCCACCACCAATGAGGAAGATGATCGCCTCTCCCAGCAACTCCGCGCCCAGTTCTGCGGCCGCGTCCTCATTCAGTGGCTTGATAGTGGAACCTCGAAAGCCCATGATCCGCATCTTTGTTCTCATCTCAATCCAATGGTAAACTGGAGGGACAACAAGCATGCAATACACAAATGGAAATTGGGTGAAAATGGGGGTGGAAATAGCAGGGTGACTCACAATGTGGCCGTTAATATTCCCAAATTGTCGAAAGAGTAGACAAAATCAATCAAATTATTATAAACTAAATCAAACAATGAACAACCTGCTGTTATGAATTAAGCAGAAATACAATATGTAGACTTTAAATATAGACTGCATACTTACCTCTTGCATTGACTTTGAAATAAAATAAAAAAAATAAAATAAGTGAAAGAAATATGCAATATATGGAAAAACACAGGTAAGAGTTTCATTAAACTTAACTGTTCCGCTGCTTTTCCAAAATCCAAACTGTCTAAGACTTTGTCTTGTTTGACATTTCATTACATTTTATGCATATTATATAAAAGGTATATATTTGTTGTGGATCCCACACAGTATTTGGTAAGCACTCTGATACACAATGTATGTTGGATATTTGGTGATAATATAATATAATAATATAATAATAATATAAATATATTCACTTTACTGTCACAGGGATAAGAAACGAGGAAATAGTAATACGTTACATTTAAGAATCGGAAATCAAATTGTAATTCTGATTTGAAAACGATGAGCTGTTCAGCTCGATTTTTAACTACCACTGTATGTATGAATAACACAGGTCAGTGCCGAGTCTAATTCTGTCCACCTGATATTACCAGAGGTTTATGACCAGAGGTAAAACACCCAGGTTGTCCTCGATGTCCTGCTCTGATAAAGAGAAATGCCTTAATAAAACAACCTGCTCAATGACAGGGAAGACCCGCCCTCTTCAAACTGTCCTTGCTGTTATTGGTCGACGAGATAATCCCAGGAACGCCATTGGATAAGCGGGTTGGCAAGACACAATCTGATTAGCTGTTGCAGCCCTTCCTGATCCAGCCAACGTCCGGGCGTATGACATAGAATTAGCGGTCAATGGTAGCCTTTTAGCTCGGTTACTCACACTGTGCCGGCGGCAGACATATATAGGTTTTGAAGAATTCGCTTCTCACGGCTCCTGCTTTTATTCGGTTCGCCAAAGGCTTGCCCATCTGCTTCACTCCGAGATAGAGGAGCTTGGCGATGGGGAAAGCACCGACAACCATCCTGGCGGAAACGCTACTCCACTCGGTTCTCTTCTTCTAATAACTTTTTCCGGCAATTTGTACACCGAGAGATGCAATGCTGCCCTCCACAGGAGGAAAAGTCTGTCCTCAGTTCAAGTCTGTTAAAACAGAAAAACACGTCATTATTGCCTGTAATATGAAAGAAATCACAATATATTCAACAAAGGGAGCTACACAAACAAAAAATAAATAAATAAAATAGAAATTGACAATTAAACCCTGATGGAACAGATATGGAAAAATGGGAAACAAATACAGCTAATATGCCACCATAAATGTATATAATTCTTCAACATTGGCATTATCCGTCTTTTCAAGAGACACTTAAGTGCAGACTATAAGAAGAAGGATTTCGCATATAAACACCCGTCACCCTGTAAGATTTTGATTTACTCCTATGAGGAAAATAAAACTATATTTATATGTTTGGAAAAGACATCCAGTTGACTTCCATAAAGTCTGAATGATACACAATAAACAATTAATAGTATATGTTTTATTAAATTCATCAAATTCAAGTATATCAAATGTAATATTAAAAAAAGAATCCATACATATAGATTTCCCTCCTTTCAATATACAGTAACTCTATTTTTCCACAATTATCAGTTCTTCAACACAGTTCAAAACTTTTAATAACAGTTCTTCTCATTCATTCCTTTATCTTCTATGGCTTTATCTTCCATATGAGGGTTGTGGGAGCTGACATGGGGCAAAAGGCAGGGTACGCCCTGGACAGGTCACTAGTACATCAGAGGGCTACATAGAGACAAACACTCTCACACTCACACCTATGGCCAATTTGTTTTAGTTTGAGGGTCACAGTTCTCCTCATCCTCTCAAGTTGAGACCACAATCTGGCAAAAACTGCACCAGATGCACCTGTGTTTTTGTATCTTCTGTGTGATCCACCCACAGCCTTGTGTTCACACAATCTTCATTAATATTAATATTAAATCTAGTTAGTTTTACTGTTATGGTAACTATCTGCCTCTCTTCTATTATAGGGTCTGCATTTCTGTGATTTATTTACATGTTTCCACACATTTTTTTGCTGAACCTGTGTCTGTACATGTGACACCTACTGCAAGTCTGTCCATCCTGGGTGAGGGATCCCTCCTCTGTGGCTCTTCCTGAAGTTTCTCTCATTTTTTTCCCCCCCTTGTGTACAAGGGTTTGGTGGAGTTTTTCCTCATTCAGTGTGAGGTCTAAGGACAGAGGGTGTCACGAGACAAACTGTGTTTGTGATGTTGGGCTAAATGAATGAAGCTGACTTTACTGACTCTCCTCTCCTCAGTCTCATCCTTCTTCATCGCACCTCAGAGTTCTTGTTCTTCATTTAAGTTCGGACAGGCTGCACACTAAAGACGTGCAACGCTGCGCTTCACATTTCAAAATACCAAATCACATTTTGAAAATCTGAAATCTGAAAAGACAAGACACTTATGACCTCAGAGGTCATTCTGCCTCTCTGAGGTTATATTGTGTCTTTTGTGCCTTTGATGTGTCTTAGAATAGAATCAGAAATCATAGGAGACATACAGAAAGGGGTTTTATTCAGTTATAAAGTTGTAGAATTGTGTCAAACATGGAAATGATGATGTTTTCGAATGTCTTGTTTTGTCCACAAACCAAAATGATTCAGTTTGAATCATTTCTGTTATATGGCGCAAAGAAATGAAGAAAATATTCACGTTTAAGGAAACTTGTTTTAATAATGGAAAAAGCTTTATTACGATTGATCGATTATCAAAATAGTTGACGATTAATTTATCGATTAATAATCGATTAACTGGATAATTGTTTCAGGAGGCAGGTGTTGAGATCCACCACTCATATTAACTATCATTTTAATTAATAAAAAATACATTTACCTGCTCCGTATATGCCTTTAAAAAACTTCTTGCATCTTCTGACCAAAAGTTCCAGTCTTCGTCTTTTAGCAGCTGAGGAGTAAACTTGTCAAGTGCAGCAAAGAAGGTAAATGGTACATTTTGAGTCACACCATATTAATCAACTCAAGGTTATCCAAATCAAGTGCTACTAAAATTATTACTCTGACTTTGTGTGAAACCCTGCTAAACCATCAATGCCACAGCCTGCTACTGCAGCAGCTTCACTTATATCTGAAAAGTCTTCTGGTTCATGTTCAATGTCACCATCCTGAGAAACATTTGCAACATTTTGCACCAATTTTGCAATCAATAATTTTTGGTGACCCTTGCATTTGTGTGAATTGAATGTGGAATACACCTTTGCTTTGAACTTGCAGCCCCTGAATGGACACCACTTCTTTTCACTCTTAAATGAGCCCTGAGATGAGTTCACATACAGTATCTCTCTCGACAAATGGCTGCTTAAACTCACACACACAGGGCAATGGAAGTTGATGTTCAAATCATGACTATTCCCCTCTACTACTACCACTCTAATGTATTCTTGACAAATGTACTTTGAATTAATTAAAAGTACTAAATATACACACACACAGTTACTGCACAGGCAAGGTAAAGGAGATCACAGAAAAAACTTCTCGCCAAATTTCACATTCTTAAACGCAAACAAGAAGCTAAATTTCTTAGAACTCATTTGGGATGCGATTTTCCATTACTATATTAAAACGTACAGACAGAGGCTATAATAATGTGCAATATAGAGTGTCTTATATTCTTTTTTTTTCAGCACAACCTAGGCAGTCTGATGAAATTTTGACCAACTATATAAACACACCTGAGCAAAAACATTTGTTCTAAACATTTATTCTAAAACTGTAAACCAAATATATATATGTATAATGTATGTGTATACATTTGTCCATTTTTGTTGACTTAAATGTGTCTTTGTTGTGTGTTTTTTTTAACATTGTCCTTTGAAAAGTCCGCCTTTTTCTTGGTCGCAGTTTACATCACGTCACGGGTGAGAACAGCTGATCGGTGACGTCATCCAGGCGCAGCAGGTTGACAACACAGCAGCGGCGGCGGCGGCAGAGACACAAGTTTCCCCTTGCGAAGTCAAAGTGGACACGGACTCGGTGCAGACAGACAGAGATGCCGATCTACTGCTGCGTGTTCCACTGTGACAATGACAGCGACGCGACTGGACTCTACAAGTAAGTGAGGTGTCGGTTTATTCAGAGACAAAACTTGCCTCGTTGTTTGTTTTTAACGCGAGATGAAGTGACACAGAAGTCACCGTGTTCTTTCCTCAACGTGAACAAGTGAGTGACACAGCGCAGTGCGGTCACGTGGTATCTTCTTGTATTGTGATTAAATCACAGAGTCATAAAACACTTTTACTGGAAACACACAACGAAAGACGTAACAGCACATTTATTTGTTTTTTTTTTGTTTGTTGTGTGTGTTGTTTTTTTTTAAATGTAGCCAAAGTAATTCTGAAGCTGAGTCAAAATGTTTGTTGTTTCTTTTCCTGACAAACAGAAACTCAGGGACCAGAATATGTCTGCTCAGTACTTCGATATAGGGCTGCAATGATTAATCAATTACTAAATTAATCACAAACTGCTTTAATAATATGTCAATTTGTCTCTGTGTTTACTTTTTTAATAATTCAACTATGGCTAAAACCACTTACTTCATTAATAAATTACTACATTAATTTTTATTATCCTTTCCAGGTTTGGACCAAGTAATCGATTATTAAAATAATCAGCCCTAAATTTAACCACGCTCAAGCTGTTTTTTTAAAGAATTAAAACAGATCTTAAATGTGTCTTTCTTTGCTCCACATTATAAAGAAAACATGACGTTTGAATAATTGTGTTTTGTGGATAAAAGCAGACATTTTAAGAACATCGTGATTTTGAGGTTTTGGGAAACACCATCAACATTTTATTGACCAAACATCTCTTCAATTAATCAAGAAAATAAACACATTAATCGTTTGGTTCAACAACAAAGAGTAGTTCGTAATGATTCATTATGCTGTTGATTATTGGTTTTTCTAATGACGACATCCTCAAATGTCCACAAACTTAATCAGAAAAGCTGATTAATATATTATTAAAAACTTGTTTTTAAGACATAACACAAATAATTGTTTTTGATTTCTTGCTATGTATGTGTAAAATGTTTTTCTTTTCTTTTTCTTCTTTTATACATAATCCTTAATTATCTGACATCTAACATTTATTGCGATTATTATCAATGGCTACTGATCTTATCACAACAACCTGTTGCTCAGCGCGAGACTGGAAGAATTCTAAAGCCCACGGCTTGAAATAACTGTAAATTTAGTCCATAAAATAGTGAATAACATTGATCTGTGTTTTACTAGACTTGGAAATGATGATGTTCTCAAATGTCTTGTTTTGTCCACAAACCAAAAATGATTCAGTTTGAATGATTTCTTTGTTATATGAAGCAAAAAAAAAAAAAAAAAAATCAGAAGAAGAAGAGTTGGTATTATGGTCTGTATTTATATAGAGCTTTTCTAGTCTTGATGAGCTACTTTACACATCTTTCATACCCATTCATCCACACCCTTCAACATACAGACGAGCAGAGCCAGGAATTTAATCCAGTTGAAAGACAACTCACCCTACCACTGAGCCGCCATGGCTCAATCCTAACTCCTCTCTTTTTTTAATACTTTTACTTCTAAAACTTAAGTACATTTTATATCAGCAAATGACTTTTGATACTTAAGTACAGTAAATGTCATATAATTTAAGACTTTTGCTTAAGTAATATTATAAAAAGTCATTTTCTGATAAGATACTTTCCCTTTAAGGTACTTTATAAAAGCGATAGTCTCTGCGGCTGCTACCAACACTGTGGCTTTGTTTGCTTTTAATGAGGCATCACCTGAAAATGTCCTCACAAAACAGTTCTGTGCGTGCACGTCTTTATACAACGGTGGAATCATATCACACTCTGTTGCTACCTAGGCATCAGATTGCCTAGGTTGTGCTGAAAAAAGAATACAAGACACTCTATATTGCACATAATTATAGTCTCTGTACATACTGTATGTTATAACATAGCAATAGAAAAAAGCATCCGGAATGCTCTGTGTTCTAAGGGTTAAAAATGATTACTGTGTGATATTTGTTTTCTTCAGTCTGTAGAATATGATGTGTCTAGGTCAGGACAATATTTCACCTAAAATGTTAATTTGACGCACATATTGGCTTTAAGAAATATTGTGCCTCCTTGAAAATTGCAGTGGGCCGTATTGCGATTTCGATTATATTTCAATTAATTGTTCAGCCCTATTCCAAATTAGATGACTTAGAACAGCAAACAGTATTTCTGATTTGTAGGTACCACCAAGTACCAAGCTCTCGTACCACTGGTGGTACACGTACCGCAGTTTGAGAACTGTGGCTCTAAAGGAAGATCCTGAGCGCGTCTCACATTATGTTTCAGGTTCCCTCTACATGACCCGGCGCGGCTGCAGCAGTGGCTGAGGAACATGGGACGTGAGAACTGGACCCCCTCTCCACATCAGCACATCTGCCAGGAACATTTTGCTCCTTCGTGTTTCAAGGAGCGATGGGGGGTCCGTTACCTTGACAACGACGCTGTTCCCACAGTCTTCCAAAAGGCAGAGGTGAAAATTCCAGTACATCTTAATAAAATATTTTGTCATAGCAAAGCTGTAAGCTGCTATGTCCCATTATCATTTACACACCAGGGTTCCCACGGGTCCTTGAAATTTGTGAATTTGAAAAAAATATTGATATTTAGAGCGACTAACGTTACGCAAGTGAGAGCAGATGACGACGTGATGCCGGGGAAATGAAAATTCCAAGATCTCTGTCTCACTAAAGAAAATTACAAAGACTGACTTTGACCAAGATCCCAAGGACAATCACTTGTTCAGATCAAATCAATAAAAGTGGTCGCCCTGGTTTAAACGATTCTTCCAAGTTGCCGTCACATTTTAAGCTGTGTCGGCACATTCTGTACTTGAAACTGAGGGAATTGGTCCTGGAAAGTCCTTGAATTTGATGTCAACCAAGGTGTGGGAACCCTGAAACACATTTCTGTACCACGTTTGTTCAATGAATTACCCAGAGATTTCTGTGCAAACACACAAACTTTTTCAGGGGACATTTTGTTAAGACATTTTGACGATTTTATATGATTTTGCGACACATTTCTGTCTCTCATTTCAACTTTTTCTTTTCATTTTTAAAGTGTAAATGTCTACATTTAAAGGGCATTTATTGGCAGTAATTGAATATAATGATGATTAATATGCTTCAGTTTGTTTATAATCATCTAAAACTAAGAATTGTTATGTTTTGATTACCTTAGGATGAGACCTTGAAATCTACATCAGGAGTGGCTCATCTGTCACTGCAAATGTCTCATCTTCACACAGTTGCTGTTGCGACACCACAATCCTGTTGTCTTTGCATTTATTGTGTTCACTTGATTGCAGTCTGTAACTTTAGACATCATGAGATACAGACTAAACATCACACACTGAAGCTTTGAATATGAGCTGTGTGTTTAAAGCTGGTGTGAAATAATCACTTTTGCTTCTGTCTAGAAACGGAAAGCGACAGAACAGCACGAGGAGTCAAAGAGGCTGAGAGCTGACGGCAATCAAAGCCTGACGGTGTCGGGTGACAGGACGGGGGCTGTCGACGCTGTCGAGAGGGAGAGCACGTCGCACGCGGTCCAACTGTACGAGATCACCATCGACCCATGTGACGCCGGTCTAGTGGAGTTGAGCGACTCCTATCTTCACACAGACCTGAACACGCTGGCATCAGCAGATGGGTTTGAAACAAGGGGGAATATTCCTTTAACTGTATTCCAGACAGTAGACGGTACGAGTTACAGTGGAGAGAACACAGAGGTGGTCGTGATGTCTGAAGGCCCTGCTGGTCAAGGGCAAGGCGAGCCTATGAGTGGAATCAATGCTGTCACTTTAATATGGGGCCGTGGGCTGCTCATGAAAGACTCCACCCTTCGCTGTACACATGAGACCGTGGCCTCGCTCACAGTTGAAGACGTGACCTTCTCCACTGAGGAGTTATTTGACGCGCAAGAAGGCCACAAAACCCAAGTCACCGTCTACTTTGAGACCATACCAGTTTTCCCCTTTGAGACCGCGCCCCGCTTTACCTCCCACCCGGAAACAGTGCTGACGTCAGCTCTGAGCTCCAGGCCCATTCCGTCTACGCTGCCGCTCGTGTCCAAACACACGCCGCCACCTCCACCCTTGTACCAGGTCGTCACCATGGAGACGTTCGACACAGACCATGGAGAGGGAAGTGCTGGCGAACCAGAGGACGATAGCATGGATCATCAGGATCACCAGCTGGAGGAGCATTGGTGAGAACCAGGAACCGGTGTTTTTATTCAGGGAACATTCTTTTGAACTAGTGAAATCATATCAAATCAAGTTTTTATTTGCTTTTCTTCATATATTACATATTTTAAAATGCTTTTTGTGCAGAATCAAAAATTTTACTATGAGCTAAACATTATGCTTTCACGCAAAATTCCAGACTTTTCAAGGTTTTGGAACACATCGTTAAGTCTTTCTAGACCTGTCTAAGCACCCTGTTAACAAAATGCTTGTCGAATGAAGTCTGTGTCGGCTTAATCTTAATATTAGACTAATATTTTTTGGAAACGTAACCACCAGCACTTTCACACCAAAGAGAAAATCACTGTTTGGGACCTGACCTGGGAGCTGCTGGTCTACTGCTGCCTTGTTTTGTAAATTGGTGTCAGTTAGGTAAATCTAAACTAAGGATTCCAAATGCTGAAGTCACAAAATGACATATTTGAACTGACTAATGGAGGCAGTAGTGGAACAACAACTTCTTTGTATGGTAATAAATAATAAAATTTCTGATTTTCTCTATGGGCTTTGGTGTGGGGAAGTAAGTGGTTTTTTAGGCTGGAAAATGGCATGACAAAGTGGCAACCATGATCTTAAGTGGCTAAAATTAGTTTTTGTCATCAACACTCAGTCAGAGTATGTGTCAGTGCGTCATACAATCCGAATCTGAATCTAGCCAAATCTGAATCACTGTATTGCAGCTTTAACACACTTCTCAACATTTCATTTTACATGTACAGCTACCATAAGAACACGCCGAGTCAGGAGCAGCTGGTCTCCGTCGAGGTGGAGCTGCAGAAGAAGCAGCGTCGCCACCGACACCTGAAAAAGATTCTCGGTCTGGAAAACACGGTCGGCCAGCTGAGGCAAAGTAACCTGCACATCGAGGAGCGAGTACAGCTGCTCGAGAAGGTACAACGAACCATGGATTATTTTCAAATAAACGACCTTTCTGTAGACCTTAACCCTCCTTTCTGTTGGAGGTTGACGTAGCTGTAATCTTGTGTAGATGTTGGTGGTTGAAGGTTAGTGGTCAAGATCACAGTGACCAGTGAATATTAAATTGAGCAGTCATTTCAGTTTGTCTTTCAAAATGTGAAATCATTTATTATTTTGTTTTTTTTTGTTTTTTTACCTAGGCTTGCATACAGACCAGTACATCAGTGGCAGATGCCGTTGAGACCGTGGCCATCCTTTGCGAAGAGGACAGCGCTGCTTACCTCTACACTCTACTCACTGACGTAGAGGAAAACCTGTGAGGCACCAGTGTACAGTGAACATCTGTGTGTGTGTGTGTCTAGTGTGCCAAAAATAATGAGACATGGTGAATGTTCCTATGTAGTGATGCAATATTTCCCCCCGATCTGTGGGTAAAGAGAGAGACAGTGTGGTGGTGGCGGGTCTGCTGAGTGTAATATGTGACGATGATGAATGTGTTTATATTAAGGGCTTCACCCTCTTCCCATGACCTTAAGTCAATCCTTCCTTTTGTTTGATGTATTAAAGTTTTTTGTGATACCTGCCTCTGCTGTGTCATTTCTGTAGCTTCTGTGAATGCACAGCGAGGAGCCAAAGATCATACCATGTGACAGTTCGGTTTAACCACCACTGATTTTGTCTCTCTGAAAGCCGGAGGAATGAAATGACACAGTCGTCACACCCTCTTTTGTGAAAGTAAAGTGAATAGTTGCAGGTGTGACAGGTGAAAGTTGAAAAGCTTATTTCCATGTTTGGTGGAGGAGGGATGATAGTATGGGGTTGTTTTTCAGGCTTTGGTCTCTTGGCCCCTTATCTCCAATGAAGGAATGAAATCTTAAAGCTTCAGCATACCAAGACAATTTTTTGGACAATGCTAAGCTTCCAACTTTGTGGCAACAGTTTGAGGAAGGCCCTTTTCTGTTCCAACATGAACAAAGCAAGTACTATAAAGACATGGTTTGATGAGTTTGTTGTGGAAGAACTTGACTGACCTGCACAGAGCCCTGACCTTAACCCCATCGAGCACATTTGGGATGAACTGGAACAGAGATTGCGATTAAAAAAAAAAATGAACTTTCCATATCTCATATTCTGATATACTCTGAGTGAAGACATCCACGACTCACCTGCAACATTAAAGCCTGTTTAGCACTTTGGAGCCTAAATACAAATGTAACTGGTGGGGTCACACAGAAATTGCAAGCACATTTCAAGTGACTAAATAGAATAAAAACACAAGTGATGAAAAGTGATGATGTCATGTACCTCTTTTCCCTTGTGTATCACAGTAGAAAGGCAAAAGGCAACATGGGAGAAACACAGGGGCACCCACAAAAACAGACAATAGGGAAACACACATACAACTGAACTGAATTTCCACAGGAAAAAATACATTGTGTGTAATTATACATAACACACATTACAAAATAATAACAAATATTGTAACAAACATTATCAAGACCAAAATCACATGTCCAAAAGTGAAATGCACTGAATTTTTTTCATGTGATATAGCACACCTAAATGTCAAATGTCATAATGTCAACAACTCCAGATTTGTCCTGCAGGTTTTAGTATGACCACACGGGGGCAGCAGAATGTTTTGAGGGCTCAAGCATTGAGTGGTGTGGATGCATTCTTTAAATCAAACCAAACTTGGGCACATTTAAGTCCACTCCTCTGCTAAAAGTCATAATTTCCAGGTATTAGAAATCTGAAAAGTTGAAGTTTTAACTCAACTATACATCAATATGTCAACTGGACTGCAAGTCTTTGCTCAGTATATGTATATATATATATATATATATATATATATATATATATATATATATATATATATATATATCAGTGCTATGTCAGACTTTTTGCCTCAAAAACAAAAATATTTTGTTTTTCACGTAGATGTTCCCATCAGTGGGGAAAAAATGGCATCTTGCAACATCTGTTTTTCTCTTACGAAACAAATCTCTGCAAACATTTCTATCTTGTTCAGATAACGGTTACAAATTCCCCAAATTTTTCCTCAATAACGGATTTCTGACACAAGTTTGAAATCTGCTTCTGCACAAACGGCTGAAATCCTGCACCCTGATCTATGTTTTCACAGAATACAATAGAATAGAACAGAATGTCTTGATTGTCATTGCATTGAAACAATACAACGGAATTCAAAACAGCACTCCCAGAGATTTCATCACTCACACACACAAATAAAAGTTGACTAATATTAGTCACACTCACACCGCTAAGCACAAGGCAGATTTAATTTCCATGGGGTAACACTGCAACAGAAAAGGCCCGCTCACCCCAGGTTTTTAGTCTGGATTTTGGTACATCTAAAAGCAGCCTGTTATTAGACCTCAGAGCTTGGGATGGGGTGTGAAGAAGAAGGAGTTCTAAGAAGTAAGATAGTGTCTCTTTGCTGTTTAAATGGAATCATTGGACAGATAACTGGTCTAAACCAACATACAGGGAATTACAATAATCCAGCTGAGGTGTTATAAAAGCATGGATTAGTGTCTCTAAAACCTTGCGAGGGAGAAAGGCTTTTTTTGTTTGTTGAATTTGAAAGCACTGTCAAAATGGACACCAAAGCTTTTAACAGAAGTAGGATTTGCTCTCCGTATCCCCCTAAAGTTGGTAGACAGTATTATTTACTGTTGTATTATATATGTGGTATATATTTGTTGACCAGCCAACGATATGAGTGAACTCTGAGGCAGGACTTCTAATTCCGTATGCCGTAAAGAAGAATGTTGTAGTTCCTTTTGTGGCGTCGATGTGAAATCAGTAGAAATGTAGACCTGCTCAGGATTTGACAGAGGTGACATTCATCCTGTTGTAAAGTGACACACCTTCAAAATAATCTTGGAGATTGAACTCTTTCATTGTGTCACTTTAAGTCAGAGTGATAACGGCCTTTGTTAACCTCTGCTACACTCACCGGGCCTCTTCTTTAAGATGTATGTGTCTTTAGGAATTGTGTCCTTCAACATCTTTTTCTCTTATTTAGACATAGTTTTCTGCATAACTTGGTTGTTTGAGTTACTATTGCCTTTTTTGCCATTTTGAACAATTTTGGCCATTTTCCTCTGAAGACATCAAATGCCATTTTCTCCCAGAGAAACTGGAAAGTTTCCCTTTTTCAGACCCTATTCTGTAAACTCTGGAGGCAGTTCTGTGTGAAAATCCCACTGTATCAGCAGTTTCTGAAATCATATTCAAACCAGCCCTTCTGGCACCACATTCAAAACCCCTTCACTCGCCTTTCTTCACCATTCTCATGCTCACTTTAAACTTTTATAACTTTACAATTAGTTGATGCCACATGATTAGCTGATTAGATGTTGGCATTAAAGGTGCAGTGTGCATAATTTAGCAACATTGGTGAAGTTGTATGTTGCAGCTGAATATTCCTCACCTCAGCATGTGTTTGCATTCAGTTATTATCAAAACTCAAAACACATTGGTTTAAACTGGCTGCTTCTTTAGAGCTGACCTGGCTCCTGATATAAACATGAAAGGCTCATTCTGGGGTAATGAACAACAACAATTCATTGTACTCTTAAAAAAGAAAGAAAGTATAATTACTTTATCTTGAATTTCTGAATTTGAATTTTCTCAAAAAAAAACACTGCTCTGCCAGTCCATTTGGCACAGCAGTGTTTTTTGTCTCTGTTCTGCCAAACAGACACTGCAGGAATGTAAAGGGAGGGATCTAGATTTATCAGCAGGTACATTAGAACATAAATCTGCCTCACCAATGTCCGAAAACACACACACACACGTTTGCTCAGCTACTCTACTTGGGAAACTGCAATGACTTCATTTGGACAGACTAAACAAAGTGTCATCCCTAACCTCAACCTGTTAACCCGCACCTTAACTTAATCACAATTCAAATATTAGCCCTAACCATAACTAGTTCCTCAGAAACCAGTTTCTGCCTCATGGGGCCCAGGTTTTGTTGTTTATGACTACTGGTCCTGACAAGGTCAGTGTTTATGCCAGAAAAGGTCCTAAAGAGGTAACAGAGAAAGAGAGAGGTCTTGCCAGGACAACCTGACCTGAAATCAACTATTGCCCACAGCTTAGAGTTTTTTATCACTTCAATCACTTTCACACTAGGTTCACAACTTTGAGTTTTACAAACTCAACGACAATAATCAAAATGCACATTTTTCAAAACTCCAACATAAACCCAAATCCCATTTGTTTATTGAACTTTCACACATTCACACATTCCATTTGAGATCTACGGAGCCCCAGACATTGGTAAAAAAATAAATTAAATTGTGCCCATGAAATAGCTATAATGTGGGCACAAAATACTATTTCGTGGCCACGAAATAAGGATAATGTGCGCACAAAATTCTATTTCGTGGCCATAAAATAAGTATAACGTGCGCACATTATACTAATTAATACTACCATCGAGCGCCTCCTCTAAAGGTAGAGGCAGTAGAGTGGCTAAAGCTACATGATGGACAAAGATAGTGTAAAAGAGTTTTATTTTAGGCTGGGAATGACCTACAAAGACATTCTGAAAAGCCTGTCATTGCAAGGAACCATTATTACCGAGAAGCAGGTTTCTTTACTGGCGCAGGTAGGACAATAACATCAAGACACCCAGGTGTCCAGGAATGATAATATTATTAATAAGTATTTTGTGCGCACATTATACCTACTTCGTGGCCATGAAATAAGTATAACGTGCACACGTTATACTTATTTCATGGGCACAATGATTTTATTTGTTATGTCATGTCCAGGGCTCCGTAGAGATCAAACCTTCAAGATGGCTGAACAATGGCTATATTTTCGCAGTGGTGTAGTCTGCGTGATATGTAGGTATATGACATTTACCAACTGCAAAGGGGCCAAGGTTAACGTATAACCACTTAAAAATGCTCAGTGTTATATATCACTCGTGTGCAATTTATTCTTCGTTTCTCGCAGCGCGTCTCGAACAACAAAAACAGTGCCATACATCCAGAAGTTAATTAGAGGTGTGTGGAACGATCGACACGGTTGAAGACAATAGTTTAAAAAAACAATAAAAGCTCCACTGACATAACCATGTGGGAGAGGCACAGACTTCTGTGTCCATTTTGTTTAGACTACTTATTTTTCCAGGGCGTGGCCTGTAACTATAGAAATCCATGTGGAAGATTAGACAGTGTCAATATGAACACACGCAGATCGGATCTGATCATTTGCAATATATAATCTGCACAGTTGATCATTAAAATCAGATTCTGATCGGATACACTTATAAATCCGATTTAGTCTAAACAAGGCCTTTACACACACACGCCGTGTGTCTGGTGTGAACCAGGTTAAACACCTGTTGTAGAAAAGGCTCCTCATTTTGCTGAGAGCAGACTCACCAAATTGTTCAGTTCAGTGGTCAGTTTAGTGAGTCAGGTTGCTGTTCACTGGAGTTCCCGCAGCCTGTTGTGTGTGAACTATGCGTCATTGACAATACAGTAAGTGACCAGACACCATGTTTATTACTGCCTGGTTGTTAAAGTGTTGTATTAAGTTGCTACCATGAGTGTTAGCGATTACCAAGTTCGTGCTAGCGGTTAGCGCGCTAGCTGGCTAACATGTCATTTAAGATAAGATAATCTTTATTTATCCCTCAAAGGGGAAATTCACTTATTACAGCAACAAAAATATTTTAGACAGATGTGTGCAGACAGCAAAATTAGACAACACAAAACAAACAAGGGATTAAAGAAAGGTAAAAACAGAAAAAAAGGACTATAGTGTATGTACATTATGTACAGAAAAAGTTATGGACATTATATATAGTGAATGAAAGCTAGAGAAGTATTGAACATTGCAGGTAGATGCGTAAATACATTTAGTGAATATTGTCTATACAGACTCAGTAAGAATATAAATTCCTATAAATATTATGACTATTGCTATTTGCTGTTGTGTTATATTGTTGGTTAGCTGACATGTTTAATAATATGTTGTGTTATGCTGTGTGATGTCAAGACCATACTTGTTTACACACATGCCGAGTTGCGAGTTGCAAGTTGCTCTAACCGTAACCCAACTGGAAGTAAAGTGACGTTAAAGGAAGAACTGCTTCATTGGTGTTCTTACCGATATCACTCACCTGGCATCACATACAGTCCTTACCTGGGCCTCTCCAACACCTGTGCTCTAGCTCTTAAGATGTATGTAAATAATATTAACCACACAATAAAATTGCTAACTACAGCTTTTAGGACAATCGTGAAGTAAAGTCAACACCACAATGGGACCGCTGTGTCTCACCAGTCTTTACTGTCAGCCTGTTATATTGTCCTGTTTCTGTGTCAACACTCACAGCTTTGACCAGATTTCAAACTCTAACAGCCGTCATGGGTTTAATGGCCGTTACAAACCCTGACTGACGGATTCACAGCCAACAAACCTTACACTGCTGTGCAAGTGTGTTTGTGTTTTTAACATTAGGTCAACACTCAAAACTGTTATGGACACGATGTGACGAAAAATAAGCAAATATGTGAAGCTTTTTTCAATCTCAGGTGAGGAACCTCAGTGGGTTTCCGTTCCCACTGAGTACACACAGTGAGTCTGTTATTCTCAGGTGGGAGTAGGGGGTGGGGGGTGTCTGCTTTCTCTTTTCTGACTTCAGGTGCCAGGCAACCTCCCTGCCCTTCACATTCCCCAGTATCAGTCACGTGACCACAGTTTGGCCAGAGCTAGTGGAGCATGACCGCAGAAACTCTCAGAATGTCTTTCCTGACTCAGTCACCCAGCCTTAGGTATTTGATGAGGTCCAGTTTCCATGGGATCCTTTAGTTAACCTGGTCACTGTTTGCTGCATGATCTTGTTGGTCAATGATTGTCAGCTTTTGAATTTCAGGAAAACTTAGACAAGCAAAAACAAACAACAAAGCAACAGTAGAGAAATTAAAACATGGAGCAAGTACATGTTTGCACAGTGTAATAATGGGGATAGAAAAGTGACACATGGGCTTTCACTCTTGACCACCAGTATGTGATTTTTCTTGAAGGATGGTAATATATTCACTCCACAATTACTACTTTCTTCATTCCTTAACCAAACACAGGAAAGTGATTTCTATTCCTCAGTGATGGGGATACAAAATTATTTATTATTTTGTAATTGTGCTGTTCTGTGGGATAAATCTTGATAAAGATAAATTATGATTCTGTGATAATACATAAAAACAGCTGAATAACAATACATAAAGCCATCTGTCTCACTGAAGCATACAATAGTTTTCATCACTGTCTTGAGTGAATTCAAACTGGCAGTGAAATGTGGTTTTTTTTAGTTAAAATGTTGATTTTTTTTGGTGTCAGCGTATCAATAATCATAACTCATGAGTTAGATATATATTATTTACACAATAGACTATATATTGTTTTCTCTGTTCATGCCTGACCACAAAACAAAATGGAATATCTATAATAACAACAGTAATAGTAATAATTAAAAAAAAATCTATTATTCTCAATAGAATTTAAAATGAGCACTAATGTGTAATTACTGTGATCAGGACCAGATGTCAAACAGCGACACTGATATGGGAGTGAGTGACAAAACCTGGAGTGTAACGTGATATGGCATTAACATATTTACCATGAGATATTCATGATTTTTGAAGCAGTCGTCGTCATGGGGTGTGACTGTGTGTTTGCCTTGAAAACCAATGAACAGATGACCAGTGTTTTTGAATGAGCTGTTGGAAAGTTAAAGAGTTAAAGAGAGTGTGAGAACAGAGCAACTCCCAGATGGTCTTAGAAACAAAACGTCCTCTGCAACCTTTCTGTTCTTTTGTGCTTTCAACTCAAACTATTCAACAAAATCTGAGGTCACACCTTCATCATCATACCTGCTGTAAATGATATTTAAATCTCAATGAGACTTCTTTATAATCATATCAACAATAAAACCCATGAAAATGTATTCTATTTTATGTTTTACTTTTTTTAACTCATGGCCTAACCAGTTTAAAGTTTTGTTTATTAATCTTTTTTACCTCATATACTCTGCTCCAAATTTAATTAAAAACAAATTAAAAGTTTTAGTTAATGTTTTTAGTTATTGTTGCATTGAGTCTGCCTTCACGTGTGATAGAACATAATAAACAATGTACAGTATCTTCATTTTTCATGAAAAACGGTTTACAAGCATAAAAACAAACACGTTATCAAAGTTCAAATAAAACGGCCGTGCCTTGCCTCATGGTTTATGGGTTGTTTCCTTGGAACATGATGTTGCTAGGCACTTCTAATTTACTCTGGGTTGATTGGCCGACAGCAGAAGAGCAGCACAGTGATACACGGTGGCTCCCACAGATATGTAACGGTATAAATATGCGGCAAAGGTTTAGGAACGAAAGCACAGCCAAGTACCAAGAGTGATAATCAGTCTAAACGGTTTGGAGACGAAACAAATCATGTAACCTGTCGACTTCGACTTCCACTCCTACCTGCTCACACTTCTCACCTCCGCCCGTCAACTAATCCTGTGGCTAACTGTTTTGAGCGTGTGTGGATAAATTGCCAGGTGGTGGTAACGTAGCTCTCCAGATTGAATGTCAGGGTTCCTTTTACAAAGGCACCTGGCACCGTCATTTACTGTTACCTGAAGTTCACTGACTCATGCTGTCGCAAAAAGCCAGAGTGGACCATCTTATAGACATAAAAAGAGAAGATAATACAAGCAGTATCTAAAAAAAAAGTCATGTTTATTAAAAAACAAAACAAAAAAACTTGTGAGTTACACGTACAGCAGTGGAACATAAAACACAAAGACAATAATTGTTTTAGGTAGACCCGGGGGCTTTTGTTTTGCTTCAGTGGACACTGTAAATGATTCAGAGTCCTCTGCCACGTCCTCAGCCATCTCCACTCCTCCCACCAAAAGTCACGACTGTTACGGGTTCTTCATGATATTCATACAGTATTTACAAACAGTTTAAAAGATGCTTTTCATGATCATTTAACACAAGTGCTTTATTATGAAGCAGTAATGATGGTTGTTATAAAAGCTGAGCTGTAAACATTAAAAAAAAGAATTGTGATTGTACAGTTATGATAATATTTAATGTGTTAAATGTTAAAAAACATTTTCTTTATATTGATATTAAAAAAAAAAATCCACTCAAATGTCACATATCCTGTGCATACTGTCTCAGTCACTAAAAAAAACAAAGGGCCTAATTTAATGACACTCAATATTACAGGCAAATTCAAACGCATCCTTCAATGTGGAGTCTCTTTGTTCCTCAACGCACCCTCGGGTTAGTTTGGACAATCTTTATTCTTCCATTTTCTCCATTTAAACATAGTCTTTCCTTTCCAACGCGGGGCCACCTGCAGACCGCGGGGCAGAGTAAGCCATTCTCGAGGGGTTATATCTGGTCTCGCGTGGCGGACAGGAGCAGCAGAGGAGTCCACCACCAAGGATGAGGAGGGCAGCAGCCGCCCAGCCGATGTACAGCGCCGCCCCCAGCTCCCTGCGCTGAGCATCGGTGAGTAAAGGGTTGTAGAAGTCCCTGATGATGGTGTTGGCAGACCACGACACTGGGATGAGCTGCATCACTCCGGATACGATGAAGAAGACACCAGAGATGATCATCACCTTGGACTTGGAGGCCTCGTCTTCAATGCAGTTAGTGCACTTGGCCCCAGCAATGGCAATGAGCACGGCCAGAATGGCCAACAGGATGGAGATGACGGTGAGGGCGCGGGCGGCCTGGAGGTCTTGGGAGAGAGCCAGCATGGAGTCGTAGACCTTACACTGCATCTGTCCCGTGCTCTGGACAACGCAGGTCATCCACAGGCCTTCCCAGATGATCTGTGCCGTCACGATGTTGCTGCCGATGAAGGCCGTCACCCTCCACATGGGGAGGGCGCACGCCACAATCGCAATAATCCATCCCAAAATACCCAGAGAGATGCCTATCAACTCCAGACCGACAGACATGCTGACTCGTCTTCCTCTTCTTCTGCTGGTGCTGAAAGTGTGTCACACTTGTGAGGAACCACAGACAAGGGAAGAGTCAGACCCACAGACTCAAATGGCAGTTAAGTTAATTTCAGGCTCTGCATCTGTGAGAGTGTGATCATCTGCTGCAGCTCCTTCACCAGTATCCTTTATAAGGCAGATCAGGTGGGAGGGGAGGAGTCCTTGGATGAGCTGACATCACCAGAAAGGGAGGAAGGACCTGAACAGTCTCTGCTATCAGCTTACATGGCCAGCTTTCCAGTGGGCCTGGCCACAAAGAGGCTCTTCACAGCTGAAAGGGCACACAAGTTTTACATGTGTTATTATAACCAAACAAGAGAGCTTTTTTCTTTATTTGTATACTTATCACTAAGTAAAATGGTAGATTATTGACACAAGTGTGTAAAATGACAGTTTCCTCACAATACCATATTGGCTGATAACACAAAATCAATTTGATATTATTCACATGTTTACTGTACACCGTTACGTTTATATCAACTGACACACAAAAAAGCAACTGAAATATGATTTGACCATTTCATTTAACTTCAGTCTTGACTTTATCTCAATCTAAAGGATAAGTGTTAAGGGTTTTGTGGCACCAAAAAGGGGCAAAGCATATTGCATATTGCAACAATGTGAATACATGACGGTACAACATGGCAGATTCCGTAGAAGAGGTGCTGCTCAAGTGTGTTAAAAAATTATTTTAAATAGCGCGTTCAATTTTTGTTGATTGATCCCTGTGTATCTGCCAACATTATATTACTAATAAGTGTATAATCATTTGGAAATTAAAAATAGTTTGGTTTTCGTAGCCTCTGAATAAAAACCTTTTATCTGTACTTATTAAGCCCGTAGGCCGTACTTCTACCACCTTGTTTTTTTAGGAGCCCTGTAAGAAAAAACATGCATTTAAAAAATGGAAGCTCAGTATGCAAACAAAGATTAACTACATCCTCTCTGGTACAAAAGGAACTTATCTTTGTTATCAAATAAACCACCGTCTTTATCATGCTAATGAAAGACGTTTTCTGAAAATCCATCAGGTGAATTGATGAAATCCCCCTTTCTCACACCCGATGGTTTATCACGCAGCTGTAAATCAATCAATCACAACTTGTTTCAGCCATAAGTAACTTGTAGATCACCACATAATGAGTCCAGGTTTTTTTCTGCCGTTTTAATTTTTTCAGTGACTTATAAAAGAAGAATGTCTGACTTGTCTGATTTCTCTGTAAAAGCCTCCCAACCGTCTTATCTCTGCTGTGTGGCAAAAAACCTTTACCCAAGCCAAAATACCAGTGAAAACGGACGATAAAAAAAAAATCACTTTCCAGTTGGACTGTGGAATAGTTCATGAGGTCATACTTTCTTTCAAACTTTCTTTGACTTTGCAGGAATACAAACTCCACCTGAAGTTACAAGGTCTTCAACTGACAGTGGGATTAAGTTTGGACAGCTCTGATGAGTCTCTCTGTCTGCAGACTGCCCTTGAAATTCTTCAGAGGCTGGGGCTGAGAAATGCCACCCCCTCCCCATCCTCTTGACTCTAACCCACCCCCACCATGCAGACTCCCCCTCTGACATGAAATGGTTCCATTGTTTGGAGGGGCCAGTCCAGATAGTTGTGTGTGTGGAAGCTGACAAAGCAGTGGTTCTTGTTATCAGAGACCCCAACAGACATATGGGAGACACGCAGGTGAATAAACCCCCACTTGTCACTAATGGCTGGGCATGCAGGGTGCACTTTTCTCTGTACCATAAACATCTTACTGGATGTTTTTCTTTCTTCTCCTTTGATAAGTTGTTCCATTTTCCCCAATGGATGTCATTTTTTCCAAATGAAGATTATAGACAAATGGATGACTCCTTGGGTATGACTGTGAGAGGTCAGGTTACTCATGAGGTCCCAGCAAAATCCAGAGCACAAAGAACAAGTTACACATTGAAATATTGTCCTTAATCTTTGAAATATCAGGTGTCTGTGTAGATGTAGATGTCAAAATCAATGTCAAACATTTGAGAGAAAGTGATTTACAGCATGTTTATTTCACAGAAAAATGCATCATGTGTCTTCTCGACCTCAGATTTCTCAGTCAATCCTGAGGATTCTTCATTAAACAGTAAATATAACTCAAAACAATATATAAAAGAGATTCCTTTTCTATAATCACGCGACAAAGTATGCAATTCAGTTTATAAAGTATAAAATATAAAGGCAGCAGCACATTTATTACCATATGTTTGGTCGCCTCAGATCCACCAACAGTGACAAAGTTGCAAACACACAAATAAAAAAGGAGGTTCTGTAGAAAAGGGAAAACATGGTGATGTGAGCTTTCATACATTTCATGAAGACAGATGAATCAGTGAGTAAAAAATGACTTTCCAGTTTTCACTTTTGTCCATGAAGTGTGAGAAATGAGCAGGTGCATGTTCACACATAGTCTCTCCTGTTGTAGCCACTTGGGGCGATGGACCTGGTTTGCGAGTACATCATCCTTGATGGAGGCCCGTACTTCTTCTCAGGTTGCGGGGGGCAACTGGAGCAGAGGATGCCGCCTCCCAGGAGCAGAAATGCGGCTGCAGCCCAGCCAAGGTACAGAGCAGCCCCAATCTCCCTCTTCTGTGCCTCAGGTATGATCGGATTGTAGAACTCCATGATGATCGTGTGGGCCGACCATGACACTGGGATCAGATGGGTCAGAGAAGCCAAAATGAAGGCCACCCCGGCTGCTATCATCACTCGAGCCTTGGCTGTCTCCTCATCCACACAGTTGGTGCACTTTGCCCCCATAATGGCCACCAGGACTCCCAAGATTCCCAACACGATGGAGATGATGGTGAGGGCACGGGCAGCCTGAAGGTCAGCGGTTAGAGCCAACATGGAGTCATGGATTTTACACTGCATCTGTCCAGTGCTCTGCACCACACAGTTCATCCAGATGCCTTCCCAGGTGATCTGCGCTGTAACTATGTTCACGCCAATGAACGCTGACACTCTCCACATGGGCAAGGCGCAGGATATGATGGCCGACATCCATCCCAGGACGGCCAGAGTCACGCCAAGTATCTCCAGTCCCAACGACGGCATGTTTGAACAATGTTTAAGCTGATAAAGTTCCTCTCTATCTCAGACAACAGAAGCTGATGGAGTGAGTGTTCCCTGGAGAGCTGGTCGCACATATAAACAGGGCATTTTTCCAGCACAGAAGGTGGAGTTACATCGTTATTGGCCAGGGAAGAGTTCAAACTGTCTTCTGTCCCTCCTAGTTTTAACGGCCCAAAAAAAAAGAAAAAAAAGAAACAGCCTTGGCATGTACACGGCCTCAGCTTAATCATTCAACTTCCTCGGCCCCGGTAGCACTCTCATCTGTTTGGGTGAGGGGAGAGTAAACAGAGGCCCTGTATCTCAGGTCTGTAGTAGTTAAAGAATGACAGACACGGTAAAGACGTGTGGATGAATGATTGAAAGTGGAAGACACCATATCAACTGCTGCAGCTTTCTCATTGTACTTCTATCTGACAGATGAGTGAAAAGTTCAGGACTTGGAGCATAATCTTGTCATCCACTCATTTCATGGTTGTGTACAAAGGTTGTGAAACCCATTTTTCTTTAATCAATGTGAACAATGCTTACTGAAGCTGAGGAAGAGGACAGGATGGGCATGATGGAGAGGCTGACGGTGGGAGATGTTCTCTGGAAATCAGTGGGAGTACTTGGATTATCTCCACTGTGTATTTGTATCTGTCTTGTAGGAGCCTCTGTATTCAAGTGAAACTGATAAAACCTGCATGTTTCCATTTACTGTAACCGCCGTCTTTCAACAGATAAAGATAAGACCTAAAACCTTTGCTGGTTGTGGTGTCGCTGGCTGTAGCAAACGCGCCTTGATGAAAGCAGATGTCTGACAACGAGCAGTACTTAACAGAAATATGAAGCAAATATTCTATTTATCAAAACAAACAGGATGTGAGCATTAACTCCAGCTGAGTTGTGTTACTACAAGTTTTGGTCCTCTCTTCACCTCAGGTATATTATTTGCTTGCAAATATTTCAACTA
This sequence comes from Solea solea, assembly GCF_958295425.1. NCBI lineage: Eukaryota > Metazoa > Chordata > Actinopteri > Pleuronectiformes > Soleidae > Solea > Solea solea. Next base: position 21,862,442 of record NC_081140.1, on the reverse strand, counting down.
AAGTGAATGACATCTTTGTTTAACTTGTATCCCATGATTTGTGTGAGTTTCCGTCCATTCTTCAAACTTCTTTAGTGCAAGGACAGAGGTTCAGAGTGAAGAGTGGGTGTGAAAGAGTCTCAATTCCCCTGATTACAACTTGGTGACTCATCAGGACTACTGGATGTAGAAGTCGTTTTAAATACACAGTATGTCATTTCTGCTGATAGGGGTCCCTCAACATTAAAACAATAACACAAGATATAGTTTGATCTCACCAGGAAACAGCATGGGATTGTGGGAATTGCTGTCTTGTTGTCTATTTTTGTTCCCTCTGGCAATTAATCATTATCATGTACATGATTACTAATTATCTCGGTTGTTCAAAACACTCAAAAATTCAATTCTATGCTTGTAACCGTGATGCATTAATGGGCAGTGCTACTGTTATGGTCAAGCATGTCGAGTCCACATAATAAAAGGTACACACACTCAAACCATGGATCACCAGGGCAATTCCAAATGTATAAAAAAATCCTGAGTGAAAGTTATGTCACAAAACAGGGTTGACATATTGATGCATTTTCAAGTGTTTATTATTTTTTTGTGGGTACAGGCTCCAGGCTCTGTTGCTTTATGCACTTAACAATAACTTTATTTAGACACCAAACTGCACTACTATTTGCACTAAACTGCACTACCTCACTAATCTTCTCTTGTTAGAAGATTCTCGTCTTGTTGATTGTTTATTTCATGTCTGTTGATTGTTGATTGTTTATTTATGTTTATGTTTATTTATGTAACTGCCTGTTTTGCACCGTGGCTCTGAGTGGACTGAAATTTCATCTGTGCTGTATGTCGTACATATAGTACATTTGACAAATAAAACTACTTGACTTGACTTGAGACCACAGGAAGATGAAATATTATGTAATAATGTTTGGGTGCGTCCAGCTAAAGTATGTGGTGCTAAAGAACAGTTGTACAGCTGCCTCAGTAGTGTGTGCGCGCGGATGATTAATCTGTCTCACTGGTTACCGTGGGAGGTTAATAACTGAGACCACATGCGATAGCTGCAGTGCAAACAAGCCCTGTCTAAATATGCAGTATCTGCATGTGGAAGGTACGCAGGATATGAACGTGTATTTCTCTCAAAAGTGAGAACGTCTCTGGTGTTGATTCCACTTGTACAATGAAGCAAAGTTTGTCAATGTCGTGGAAGCTGAAGGAATTGTCTGTAAGTGTGCACAGGGGTGTGGTGAGGGGTGAGGGCTCTTATCAGTGTCCTTGTTCTGAAGGTCACAGTGCACCAGGGAGTATCAGAGAAATACCCTGCAGTCTGCATACACCTCCACCTGACCTCCTGTAGGCTCAGCCCACATCACACTCAGAACTCTTCTCAGCATCTGTCTTAAACTGTGAGTTCTCATCATGGAATGAGTTGAAATTCCTCTTTAAAGGTGATATGTGTAAATATAGACGTACATGATGGAGGAACTGATAACAATGGTGTAGCCACTATATTCACAACAATATATTCCACATCCCTTTCTCAAACGTACGTATGTCAAGTCTGATCTATTTTCATCATTTTTTATGGTATTTAATGTGCTTGCGTTCAGATTTCCTTTATCACTTCTGGTAAGGGTTTCATAAGGAAACACTTGTCCTTAGAAGATATTTAATCCTTCCTTAATTTAATTCATTTCAGTGGTTTTACTGTAAGTATGAGGGCACTCCAAGTTTAGTTTAACATGAAATGTATATTGCTCTAACAATAAACTCAGATTATAAGATGAAACACATATTGTTCTAACAATAAACTATCACGTAATGACGTAAGTTGATTCTTTTTTTCAAGCCTGTGTGGGCACATGAATCTGATAATCAATTCAAATCATTTTCAAATCAGATCTGTATCACTTCAGTGTGTGGTCCTGATACATATGTGGCCAACAGAGAAGTCGTATCAGAATCCATGCAGCTTTTACTGTCTATACATAATACGTAATGGGGTTAGTGTCAACATTATTGAGTTGTACAGTATCTTATCTTGTCTTATTTTTACATGCATTCTGTTTCAGTATGGAGTGGTTTCTAAAATATGATGTTTTCTCTTGTTGCCTTTTGTTTTTGTCTTTTGTTGGGCAGTCATGCTCAGGTGAAAGACACTGAATCAGATTTGAAAAATGTGTCCGTTAACCTGAGTGTTATCTGTTAGGTGTAAGTATCCGAGCTGAACGTGACCCACTTTCCTGCTCCTGCCAACCTTCCCACACACCTGCCACTCATTACTCTGATTGCCATTCATCACCTGTGCTGCTCTTAAACTCAGTCCACATGTGGGTGGGTAATTTTGAGTTTTAACCTTTAATACATGCTACTTAAAAAAAGAAAGAAAAAAAAAAGCCACATTTTCAAAAATTCCTGCCAGGGTGAGGATTATTTTCTGCTTTAACGGTGTTTGTGAGGAGACGTGGAGTTTTCGGCTTGTGTGATGGAGTCAGATGCAAACTTGTGCTGGTGTTAAACATTGCTGACTAAATTTGAAACTCACTTTCACTGTTTATTTTTTCAAGACTGTAAAACGATAAACGGTGTCCAAAGTAAGGTGTAAAATATTTTCTGTGTTGAATTGCATTAAATATTTAAGTTCTCTTTTTCTTTTTTTTTCTGAATTCAAACACATTTTATCTGCCCTGGAGCCATGTTGTCTGTTTCTTGTCCACCTGGTATCTGTTTGTTAGCGGCGTATCATATTTAAATCTTCTGTTTAGTTTAATGTCCTCGTGTTGTGTGATTTTGCAGAGCGACACTGAACAGCAGAGCTTTCCCTCAGTGGCCCTTTCCCAGAGCACAGGTTGGACCTTGAATCATTGAAAGAGAATTTAAGGTAACTTTAACACACATCTTCTCTCTTTGCCATTTTGTTTGTTTATTGTCATTTCGCTTCATGCCAGACTTTCATTTAGGAGGTAATGGGTGCTTAAAACAAGTTGCCTGACCTCCTCATAACCTGGATTCTCTCAAAGCTTAAACCCAGGTGACCCATCGGGTCAAAATGCTATATAGAAATGCACTTTTGTGTAATTTAAAGACAAAGCAAACACAACAGTTATTTTTTGGGAGATAACCAATGCAGCAAGATTCTTGGTGTTTGAGTCGGTTGGACTCTATGTGGATCACCTGGACCTGGTTAAGTCCTGTCTCCAAATCAGGCCTGCATTCTTTTAGTCTTTTTTTATCCTCTCTGCTGCAGCACAATCCCTTTTCTTCTTTTTGTTTCCAGAGACCTGGTGTGTAGTTTGGGCATTATTTGAATGTGGGTAAAAAGCCATAAATCTGTCGTTGCTGCGTGTGTGTGTACAAGAGCAGATCCCACAGCAGTGGTAGAAAGCCACTGCCAGAGTAAGCACTTAAAGAAGGGGAGGTGCAGTTCATGAAACACAACTGCGTCCCACACACATGCAGTACATACACACACACACGCACAGACACACCCTATGGGCCAGATCGACTATCAGAGGAAAAAGAAGAGTCACTTCCTGTGCTCAAATCAGGCAACAGATCTGATCAGAACACTCTGCTGATGCAGAACTGATATAAAAGCTGCTGAAACTGATCTATGATACTATAACTAGTAATCTTGGGATTGATTTACATTTATTTCTTTAGATATTTAAACTTCACATTCACAGAGTTGCCGATACTTTTAACCTGGGTAGTGTTTGAGACGGTGCTGTGGCTGCAAATTTGGTTTCAGCAGGAAATGCAGAGGCAGATAAAATCACATGCTTGTGTGGTCACACACAGTGAGGAGACTCAGTACCCTGCCCCGCTGTTTAAAATCATTAACCTCATTGCTCTTTCCTGTGTCTCTGATAATATTGCACAAACAAAGTCTGACATCGAGGCCTATAATTTAAGTCATTTGGCCTATTAAGCCTAAAGTATTAGATTAAAATTTAAGTATAACACTATCTGGGTCAAAGTGGAAGATGATCAAAGTGAGGACCTTTCCTATTTCAAAATTTTAAAAAATTGCATCAATCAGGGTTTTGTACCATGGTGTAGTGGTGTGACGGCAGCATCAAAAGTTTTAGACAAAAACCTGATCTGTTCAAAGCCCTTGACAAACTGGTCCTTGCCTGTTTTATATAAAGACTGATGAAGAATAAAACAACTTACAAGCATTACCTGAATCTTTATTTCCTGTTATGCAAACCAGGAGGACTGTGCTGTTGATTGTAGGCTTTTAAAGGCACAGTATGTAACTTCAAAAAGACCAAAAATACCTTTTTTGATTGTGTCGTGTAGGACTGTGGAAATAGATATAGACACACCGATGAAAAGAGTGTACTCAACAAAATATTACATATTACAGAAATGTAAATGCAGAAACGTCATCCTATGAAATAAAAATGAAGACTAGTCAGGATTTATTTTGACGTTTACAGTACAATATTTAAAAGTATCTCGTTAGATTTGGATTCCGGTGACTCCACTTCTCAGTAAATAAACCCCCTGATCACCCGAATGACTGAAAACCTTCACCAAACATAAACCACCCTATCAACAGGGTCTTTGTGGCTGAGCACACGTTGGGTTACATTTCCTCCCAGACTTTTTTTCTGCGACTCAGTTTCACTCTTGCAAATGGAAGGCGAGCGACAGTAGAAGGGAAGCACATGAGGTGATCTTCTTCAACAAGCACCACATTGTTCCTTTTCTTTCCTTTTTTTCCATTTCCCTTGAAACAAAATACCTAATTTTGCTGTGCACCCAGCACCGCTCTCATTGGTCAGCCGGCCTCTTTCTGCATACCACACTGCTGGTTACGTTACACTTAATTTAAGCATCAGTTTGTCAGAGTCTGTGGTGTCAAAGTTTTCAGTTACAAAGTGAATTTTCACCATGAAGAAGACTTGAAAAGAAATAAAGTCTTTGGATATTTTATTTATATGCCCATAAAATGTAAGATTTCATGCATCAAATACATCTTTTTTTTTTAATGTTTGAAATTAAAGATTAAAAATAAATCATACAATGCAGAAAATCATAAAATGTGCTTGTTTGCTTACTCGTAATGCTCAAACCCCCAAACCGCTACATAAACGCTTGCATCGTCTTCATCTGCATGCTTACACATAGTCTCGTCTGGTGTATCCATTGGCTGACATGGTTTTGACCGCAGCGTAGTCCACGCGGGGAGGCACGGAGCTGCCGCCACTCGGCGCTGTGGTCGATCTCCTGTGTGGGCAGGAGCAACAGAGAAGGACCCCCCCAAGAATGAGCAGGCAGGACGCAGCCCAGCCAAAGTACAGAGCGTTACCAAACTCCCTCTTGGCCGTCTCCTCCAGCAGCGGGTCATAGAAGCCCAGCACGATGGCATGTGCCGTCCAGGACACAGCCACCAGCAGCAGCAGTCCAGCCACCACAAATGTCACTCCAGCTGCCACCACCAGCTTTGGTTTACTATTCACGTCCCTGCTACAGTTGGTGCACTTGGCGCCGGCCACTGACAGGCAGATGCCCACAATGCACAGCACCATGGAGACGATGACCAAGGCTCGAGCCGCCTGCAGGTCTACTGGGAGCCCCAGCAAGGAGTCGTGCACCTTGCAGTGCATCTGGCCCGTGCTCTGCACTGAGCAGTCCATCCACAGACCCTCCCAGATCACCTGCGAGATGACGATGTTCTGACCGATGTAGGCAGCCACCCGCCACATGGGCAGGCCGCATGCCACCATCACCCCCAGCCACCCGGCCACGGCCAGGATCATCCCGAGGATCTCCACACCTGCAGAGTACATCGCTGGAGCTGGGGATGGAGATGGAGCCGAGCGGGACTCTCTGTCAAGTCTGTGTGGACAGAAGGCCTTCTGTGTCCACAAGCTCAACCCTCCTGAGACGCAGGCGATATCAGATCCTGCATAAGACTTTTAGTGCGAGGGGAAGACAGGGGAGAAACTGATTCTACCTTCTTTATACGGCTTGGCGACTGAAGGTGGAGTCAGCGCCAGGTGGCATCATGTTTACCTTCAAACTTATGAGCGTATGAGGACACTTCAAATTTCTTATTAATGTTTGCAAAAAACTGTTTAAATGGAACCATTGCTCATGAATATCTCTGAGTTCCTGCTGCAAATTTGAGTTAGGTATAAAACAATAAATAAATGCTTTTTCTGAAATCCAAATTTCATTTACAGACATGATTCTGTTCACACAAAATATTTTCTCTCATCAGTTTCGATTGTACAACAATGCAAATTTGCCAGTGATTCTTCTGAGTCTCTTGACTTTATAAAGAAAAAGTGTGTATTTGACAACCTTGAAGAAAAATGCTGACTCATTACTGAATGAGAGCTCCATTCAAGAAAAAAATAAAAGGGAGGCAACAATGATGGGCCTTGTTTTTCTCGGTCAGCGGCATAATCCCACCTGAGTCCCCATCTCCCTGAAAAGCAGGTGGATGGGGACGATGCCTTTTTGATTTATCTTTCATTTATCCTGTAATCCTAATCCATATTCCTTTTATTTATCTGGAAATATTATTCATATTATTATTCTTTTGAATATGCACAGGAAACAAAATGTGAAACATTAAGCCGTACATAAGCTGTACAAATGAACAAACATTTAACTAAATGAAGACAGAGGTGTAACCAAAACTAAAATAATAGACTAAAGAACCACCACATCCTTAACTTCTAACAGTTCCTATAATCTGAGATCTGCAATATTCGTTCTATGCAATAACAAATATCAATACCTTTAATACTCCATATCAGGCCGACCACTAGGCGATTTAAATAAAATAAATGAATACATGTCATCACACATATGTATTTGCTTCTTTGTTGGACAGCAGGCAGGAGCACTGAGGTCAGTTGACATGTGAGCTCTCTGTCATTACAGGCTTTTCTCTAATTCACAGGGGTCACCTGGGGTCAGTGGTCAGAATGATCATCGTGTGGTTTACCTCCTCCACACACACACACACACACACACACACCTAACAGAAACTGATTAGTCAGAGGAATGTTATCATCAAACATCTGCAGTTCTCTTTTCTTGGCTTTAATATTTCACTCCAGTGGAGAAAAACGTTGAACGATCCAACACTTTTTATACGTGTTACTTGTGCTTTTTGACACTCACTGCTCTTTACCCACTCCTCCAAATAAAGTTACTTCTCTTTAGAAACCATAGTGGGTCAATTTAACCAAGAGCAAACAATCCGAATTAACTTATTTTCTTAAAGGGAAGGGATAGAAAAAGTCTCTTCAAAGACAATGTTCTGTATATGATAATCAAACTGGAATAATTAACACTTTATCATTGTTTTTAATTGTGCTGTAAGTGACAGGCAGGGGGAGCCACTTTGCATTATGATGCAGCATCTATGTTGTGTTGATGGACTAGAAAACACCCTGGATGACTTTCCTGGTCTCCCCCGCCTCGTTGGATATTATTTTTAAAGCCTTTAGCAGTGGCAGTCAGGGAATTCACGCCCTGAGAATAACATGCAGAAAGGAAGTAGTGGGAGTGTATTTTGGCAGGTTTTTTTTATCAAGAAAAGCAGGTGTTTCTCACCACATCTACAATGACCCTCTGTTCAGTTCCTGCAAGTAATGATAGTGACGGTGGACACATGCAGCCATCATTCATTTGTTCATTCACACCCATGACTTTCCTTCTATGAACTGAGAAGATGGCTAAAAAAAGAAATTCCACTTTGGGTTTGAACCTCAGAGGATCTTCAGATTTCAAACTTTTAAACCAACACGGGAGACTATAGGATCAATAATTCCCACATATATTATTTATTGTTTTCATGTGACCATCAGTCCACTTCTCATTATTGTGAACTTGCATATCTTTTCAACACATGCATGTGGTTATATATATAATATTAAATATATAGACATATTTTAGAGCAACATAAAACTACATTTATTTTATATTTAGTGACCTTTCACTGTCCACCTGCACTACCGGACCCACGCTTTATTGGTCACAGCTGTTGCAGAGCATTAGGTTCACATGCAGTAAATGCAGGACAGGACTTCCTTTGTCTTTGTTCAGCGACATTGTGTTGAACTGTTTCATTAACTTTATTCTGTGTCTTTTTGGGAGAAATGTATCTTGTTAGACTATTGTGTATTCTGTTATACAATAGTCTTATTGTTGATATTTTCTATATAATGTACATCCACAGATGTGAAAATGAATGTTTATTATTATTTGTTAGCTGTAACTTTACTCATTTTGCTGCTGTTACACTGTTAATTTCCCCATTGCAGGGCGCATAAAGGAATAGCTTATCTTATCTTAGATCACTTCAAATACAGTCAAACTGAAACTTTTCTTTTATTAACCACAGTTTCTAAAATCTCTGTCGACTGAACGTTAATATCTTACAGTGAAATCACCCTGAAGGTCTTTGTGGACCACAGGTCGTTCTGTGATGTTTTTATTCAAATCAAACTTCGTCATTATTCAGGCAGCTCACCATGGCGACGGCAGGTGCACCTAACCTCTTATACACTGAGAACACACACATGCAGTAACTTGTTACAGCACCTTGCAAAATATTCACCTGTTATGGGAGCGGGAACAAGTCAGACTGGTTTCAGTTCCACGCAGCTGTCTGTGTCGGTTGTTATTTTCTTCTTCTCTCTTTTAAGGTCATTTATGGCCCGTTTTCATTCTCCATTTAATTTAAACCTTTCTTTTAGATGCTTGTTTCACCACTGATGCGTGTAAAGTGCAGTGAAGGAGACAAAAAAGAACACGGAAGATGTTTTTTTGTTTTTAGTTTCATTCCCACAAATGGGACGAACAGTTTTCACAGCTGCAAAAATAAGCGTAGTCATTCCCCATTTCACGACCAGAGTCATGAGTCAGAGTGTGTGAAACTGATTTGTATGGCAGCTAACGTGTGTGTATGTATGTATGTATATATATATATGTGTGTATATGTATATGTGTATATATATATATATATATATATATATATCACTTCATATTTCACTTCAATGCATCTGAAATTGCGGAAGGAGAAACATCCCACACAGCCAATAAATAACAAGAGCAGCTCTACAAAGAGAGAAGTGCCTGAATCATGGTGTTCTGATAACAAAAGAAAACTTAAAAACAGTGTTTGTAAAAAAACTTTGGCATATTGAAATATGTAAAAGAGTAAACCGTAAACATCTCTCATCATCTCTTCCACAGGCTTCCTGTCATGTGATTATTTGACTTGTCTGAACACGTGTGACTCACCGAGGAACCCACGGTGATGGTCGCTGAGCTTAAATTACACACTGAAACTGTGACTGTACCTGGACAACAGCCCCGGGGCCTCGCTGTGATGACATCACACACAGGTACATGCATTCTTCTTGGTGTGATGCATGAAACTTCAGGGTTTGTTTGTTTTTCTCCTGAAAAACCCAAACACTGTCATCAAAACTATGATTTTCTTTAGTGGAGGCAAAGCTAGTAAAATGACATATTCTCAGCAAGAAATCTTTTTAGTTATCTCACAAATAAAGACATAGTTTTCATGTTTAAAACCATCACATCACACACACAGCTGGTGTTTTCTGTTACAAGGACTTTTAACTCATGTGTAAGATCTTTCATTTAGATAAAGATTTGTTTACAACCTTTGACGTGTTCCGCAAATTATTCTAAAACAAGGAGGCCGAGTAAGAGGAAGTATTTTCCCCAACTTCATCAACCAAAATGATGTTCAATGTGAGGAGATGACAGAACATTAAATACTTTACAATAAATACTTAATAAATACTAATTATTGAAGTTAATACCTGTTTTGTTTGTTTTTTTGCAAATCTTTCTATGAAGACGACTTTACTTTGGCATGTATTTATTTTAGCCTTATTTTTTCTTCTCACTTTTGGCACCAAACCACCAAAGTCAATGTCATGTATGTAACAACCTACAGATCCTAGGGGTCGCTCCCTCATTCTCCAACAGTCCACAAACATGCCGTTTGGTCATTAGTTTAAACTGGACACACTAAACTAAATGACCTGAAGACCATTGAGCATCTAGTCTGGTCAACAGGGGGCAGGTCTCGAGAAAAGAAGTGGGGAAAAAACAACTGTTAAGTCACAGGTGGACAATATGAGCTTAAAATGATATCGCATTATAGATATTCATGATGAATTTCAAAGTAAAAGTGTTTGTTTTGACATGGAATGACGTACACTTCATCATAAAAGCATGTTTATGATGCAGATACAAATCTATTAGTGATTATAAAAGTGCTATTGAGTCAAAGTTATGATTTACTTTGTTGCATCATTTTTAGTAGTGATATAAAGTACTAATAATTATGCAGGGGTCACAAAATAGAGCATTTTTTTCTTCATAAAACAAGCCAAATTTCACAAATTCAAGCCGATATTAAACCTTTTGAGTACTTTTTTGCTCAGGTGTGTTTATATAGTTGGTGAAAATGATTTTTGTTTTCATCAGATTGTTTAGGTTGTGCTGAAATGACTGTATATACTGTATGTTTAAACGTAATAATGGAAAAAAAAACCGCTGAAATGCTGTGTTCTAAGGGTTAATATCAAAAACTGTCAGAAATTAATCTTAAATTAGTAAAGAAAATAATGACATGGACTGTAATTAAAACACTAAACAAGCTTAATTTGCCATATGTTCTATGGTTAATGGAAGTGGAGTGCACACTAAGATTCTCTAAGAAATGTAATACACTTCACATGCAGGTGTCTGTCTGTTGTGCAGGCTGATCAAATATTTTTGACTTTGTATGAATATGAACCCAGCCTTTTTAACTGAAGGGTTGGGTAGAGCCCGATCCAGCCGTTACTGTGAAGTCTGGACTTGTCTCACTCTACCTGCTGACACTTGTCACCTTGTTGCCCTGTGGCAGTTTCTCACCGCTGCTGGAGTCGAGTTTTTTTTAACAGAAAAAAGCAAAAAAGATTCTGCTGATTCAAATTGCCCTCGTCAGTCTGATTTGAAAAAGTGCACATGTATACACTGACACATTGGTTCTTGTGAGGGTAAGGGCACCATGTTTTACTCTATGTGGTATAAGGCACGTTCCCAGTGGCAGCTCCACATCAGGACTAATCTCATCCTGAAACCATCTCTCCTCAGAGTCTTAATTGTGAAAATTCCTCTGTCCTTCCTTCTGTGTGGAACCCAATCCCCATATCCAGCCCAAAGTCACTTTACAGATCTTACCTTGGATAAAATAGAGGCATTATAGTCCTAACGGCAGTTTTTGGCTCTTAAACACTGCCTCTATTCATTTGTGAAACAATCCGATTCCCTTCTCTCTTTGCCCCTTCTCACTATTCCCTCTTTTTTTCCCCCTTTTTTTTTTTTACAACAGTTTGTCAAATGGAATCACTCGGCATGGTGTTTGCTGTTTTTCCAACATCTTCTTCCCTGACGTCCTCTTACTGCTGTGGACGACTGCTGCTGATTCAAGAAGGACGCGGGCTGCACATTTTACTCCAAAGACGACAGACGACAGGGCTGTGACCTCCTTCTGCCTGACGTCGACATCACTGAAAGGTCAGCTATGTTTTTACTCTGTTTTCAATCCTCTCTGGATTATGCATCATAAAAAGTAGCTTCATGGGTCTGTGTGATCGGAGTTGGACGACAAATAGGATTTAGTTAAGAGCAACTGTTTTCATGGCATCTTTATCAAAAGTCCTTGTTTTTGTTTTGACCTTTGAAAATATTTGTATTTTTGCGGCATTATGGGCCTGGTTTAATCCGTGTGATCGGTGCAGGGTGTGATGTGTACACCATTGGTTACACTGGTGCAATAACGATGCAGATGATTGAAAACAGTGTCTGGTTTGTTGAAGTCACTCATTATTGAAAAGTGACCACAGAGAATGTCCTGCTCTGGCTGTTCCTGTTCGGTGACGATATAAAAGACGCTGCGGTTGTTTTGCGCCATAATGAACAACCCAGTGAGATATCAGGTGGATTCTGTTCTCGGCAGTGTTTAAAATTACAGATCATAGAACAAATCTGTCAGAAACGACAGGAGAATAACTCAGTGAAAGCAAGGGCTGATAGGAGATCGATTAAACACATATGGTCTATTACACTGTCATATTAAAGTTTTAACTATAAAATGTTGTTTTTAAAAAAGTGTGCTAATCATTTTGACTGAGACCAAATGTTGCAAACAGAGCTGTGTGTGTGATTCAACCTGAAACTCCCTCAGCTGAAAAGATCAGGGACCAAAGGTCAAATGTCAGCATCCCCCCCCCCCCCTAGGAAATACAAAACAAAAAACCTGTCAACATTTGATTAAATGTCTTCTGCTTTACTGGAATAAAGGAAGTGGCAATTTCCTCATTTTAGACCAAAATGAGGAAAATTACTACTAATACTTAGTAATAATTCTAAAACAGCTGATGGTTCCTAAAAGCTGACATTTTATACACACACACACAAGAGTGTGACATGCAAGCAGTGTCGTAATTTTATCACAGAACATAACCGACAAGACGAAGAAGAAGATACCGCATAGTATAACTTTGAGGGTGTGGCTGAAGGTATTTTTGAGAGTCTGCTGAGTTGATCTCAGTGACTGTGAGTCAGAGCGTGGTTGATGCACCTGCAAAAAGAAACTGACATGATGACACATGCCCAGGGCTGGGAGTGGGGACGTGAGGGCAGTCACTTCGTCACAGCTCTGTATGACAGTGTGTGTGTATGTGTGTCAAGCCCCTCCCGGGTTAACTGTATAAAAGACCTGCTCCAACCATGTCTAAACATTTACTCTTGTGGATCTCACAAGCAACACTCCCCGAGACAGAACCGTTGGACTTGTTTGTTGTTGGACGTCTGCACAAGAAGCTTTCTGAGGAAACATGGTAGCAGCTGGTTTACAGATATTGGGCATTGCCCTCTGCATCATTGGCTGGATCGGGGCCATTGTTACCTGTGCTCTGCCCCAATGGAAAGTGACCGCTTTCGTCGGCCAGAACATTGTCACTGCTCAAACCACTTGGGAGGGCATCTGGATGACCTGCGTGGTCCAGAGCACGGGCCAGATGCAGTGCAAGGTCTACGACTCCATGCTGGCTCTTTCCCGGGACCTCCAGGCCGCTCGGGCCCTCATCATCGTCTCTATCCTGATCGGCATCATCGGCATCCTCCTGTCCATTGCGGGGGGCAAGTGCACCAACTGCGTGGAGGACGAAGCCGCCAAAGCCAAAATCAGCATTACATCTGGCATCATCTTCATCATCGCTGGTGTCCTGTGCCTCATCCCCGTGTCCTGGACAGCAAACACCATCATCAACAACTTCTACAACCCACTCATGGTCAACCCTCAGAAGAAGGAGCTGGGGGCTGCGCTCTTCATTGGCTGGGGGTCCGCCGGCCTTCTCATCCTGGGCGGTGCATTCCTCTGCGCTAACTGCCCTCCCAAGGATAACTACTCTACTGCCAAGTACTCGGCTGCCCGTTCAACTACAGCCAAAGACTACGTCTGAGGACAGAGACGAGAGGGACAAGAGACTGAAAAAAGACTTTGTGGTCCATGAAATGAATTCATATTTTTACATTGAGCATGATTTGAATTTCATGTTGATTTTTATCCAGATCACAGTACTTTGATGTTGAGTTACCGCACATCTGGGTTGGTTTCGTCATATGTGGACCACACCCACACAACTGTTCTGTTCCTGTGGACTGACTTCCACAAAAAGATGGAACATTTACTCTGTTACTTTGATGAATTGTGTATTCCTCTATGGTATTGTTATTTGTGTGGCTTTTTACATATCATTTCATTTAAAAAGAAAAGAAAAGTGTTTTGTACATGATGTTTTCAAACTGTAAATAAAGATTATTATTGTCAACATTGAATGATTTTGTTTTGTGTTCTTTCTGTGTTTATAATTTGTTATGAAAGTAATGAAAGAAAACATGAGGTGGTGTGTCACTTGTTTGCCATAAAATATAAAAACTATTCACATATAAGTAACAAAACATTCTTCAGTTTGACTTTAGCTGCTCCTATCACCTCTAAAAAAAATGTTCTTCAACGTTTTGGTGAAAGTAGATAAAAACAATCATTGAAAAAGTCTTTAAAGATATTCTACAGGAACTTTATATGAATTCAACTATATTGTCATGGAGAGAAGTAGTAGTGAGTTCATAGTGGTGCTTAAGGGCAGTTGACATCTATAATGTTATCCTGGATTAAATCATCCAGAACAATAGGATGTCTGTGTAATACTAATATGAATTATGATATGTATGTAGATCTCTGCTGTGCTTGACATTAGTGATGTTTTGTCCAACACTGCCCCCTTGCTTTAAAGAATCATCCTACGTCCTTATGCATCCTATAATTTCCTTCTCACTCGTGCTCATGCAGGTAACAGTAGTTTTGTTCAAAAATGTACAATTGTCTAAAAAAAAAAGAAAGTTGAATTAATGAAACAGTTTTATCCACGTTTTGTCTTGAACAGGTCGAAGGGACATTCAATTTACTCTTTCAACAAGTTATTTAACTTTTGAGTTTGAGTGAATTTGCTTTTTATTCTAAATATTAGAGAGTTAAAAGTTAAGGCATAAGGAAGTTCGTTTCTGACCTTGAAGCCCTGAATTTGTGGCAGGTCAGCACTCGTAAAGGTCACTGGTTTCTGTTTGTGTGTAAACTCTGTGCAGCCAATAGGAGGCGTGCACTGTGGTATCACATACCCTCATGTCTTTGTCCCATCTTCTCACACAACAACCCTATAAATAAGAGCCTGCACCGTCCCACCTGTCTTTCTTTTTGGGGATTTTAACGAGCACAAGCAGCAAGATGGTTTCCCAGGGGATTCAGATCATTGGCATATCGATGTCTCTGATTGGCTGGTTAATGGTCGTGGTGGTGTGCGCCCTGCCCATGTGGAAGGTGACTGCTTTCATTGGGGCCAACATCATCACGGCTCAGACCATCTGGCAGGGCATGTGGATGAACTGTGTGGTGCAGAGCACAGGTCAGATGCAGTGCAAGGTGTACGACTCCATGCTGGCTCTGTCGCAGGACCTGCAGGCCGCGCGCGCCATGATCATCATCTCCATCCTGACTGGGATCTTCGGAGTGGTGCTGTCAGTCGCCGGAGGGAAGTGCACTAACTGCATCGAGGACGAGCGAGCCAAGGCCAAGACGTGCATCTTGGCTGGAGTTCTCTTCATCGTCTCGGGTGTGCTCTGTCTCATTCCGGTCTCCTGGTCGGCCAACACCATCATCAGAAACTTCTACAACCCGATGGTGATTAATGCCCAGAGGTACGAGCTGGGAGCGGCGCTCTACATCGGCTGGGCGGCTTCTGCACTGCTGCTAATGGGAGGGGGGCTTCTGTGCTGGAACTGCCCACCCAAACACCAACAGCACTCCCACTATGTGCCCAAATTCACACCTGTGAAGTCAATGTCTACGTCAAGAGAATATGTATGAAAGTCTTTTGTCTTTGTCTCAATGTGACTGCTGTGCAAACACAGCAGTGGGAAATGAAAATTTGCTTTAGAGCTTAGGTTAAAACATATATTAACAGGAAGTGCTAATAGGCTGTGAGCTCTTTCTGCAGTTAGTGTATTTAGCTAGTTGACCCTCGTCTCAGGGACGTTTCCTGTGACAGTTTCTGTTGGTCACGCCTTGGTGGAACAATGTCATCATCAATGTTAGCATTAGCATTATAATAATGTAAAAAACAACAACTCCTAGACTCATTTGGTCTTGTAAATATTTCGTCTGATTATCCTTGTGGTTGTAACTGTTTTTATTGCGATTCTATTGAGTTTCCTTCATGTTTGACCTTTTGAGTCTTTTTTTTTCTCTCGCATCTTTCTTGTGTTGAGCATTTCAAAAATATAAAATAAAAAACTGTATTGTCTGTGACATTTAAGCACCAGACCCTGTGGGAGTTTCCGTGTTTGTTTGGGGGAGATTGTACTTTTCTATCCCTGTAAATATTATTATTATTATTGAATGCTTAATGTTTCCATCACATCATTCCACTCCACATTACGTGGTAAATATGATCGTATAATGAAAGGAGAATGGAAAATAAACCACTGGTGAAATTTCCAAAAACAAAATAATGTTATTTCACTGCTGATAGACGACGTCTTGAAGGTTTTAGTTTTGGTTTGTTTTTACTCGTGATCTTAAAAGAAAGTAGGAAAGTACCATTTTCTATAATATGAAATGTGTTTTAGTAAAGCAGGTGACAACAAAAATGGAATGGGTTCTTTTTTGAGTCACGCTCCACCCTCGCGCCAAGTTTCATGGAAATTGGACAGACAGACAGACAGACAGACAGACAGACAAGCAGACAGATGAACAACAACAACAAAAGACAAACATGAACACGTAGAGCTTTATCATTTCTTCTTATGTTGCAGCAATTATCTTTTTTTTCCTTCTCCGCCCTAATCAGCTGTCTCAGAACAAACTTCCGTCATCAGTGTGGGAATAACAGTCGGCACAGTATCGGGTTACTGGGTGAGAAGAAGTGTCAACAGCTTCTTTAGACAACAGATTTGAGCTGCATTTGATGAGACTTACTTTCTGTGTCTCCTAAAACCTTTCCTTTCTCCTTAGCTGTAACTCATCCACAACTTGAGTCCTGATGTTTGCGTGGGCTCATTTTAAATCAACACTATTTTTTAACCTCTGACTTCTACCAGAAAGTTTGGTGCCTCTTTTATTCCCTCTCTGCACTTAAATGTCTGTCCTTGCACTATTATATCAGTGTGGTGAGTAGTTTAGAAACACTGTGAGAAATTAAAAAGGCTTGATTAAATATCTGATTTTCATCATGGTGTAATTTAAAAAAATGATTTTTTTTTTACTATAACTGTTTCTGAAACATGATTGATTATAATCAGAAGCCGAATTGAGCTCAAATGAAGCAAAACTGAAATTAACCCCACAATTTCCTGCTTTGCTGCTTTTGTTTCTTTAGACTAGACTAACTTTTGGTTATGCAATTTGTGTGTGTGTGTTTGTACTCTTTCAGGACCTTTTCTGGCATAAACACTGTCCTTGTCAGTAGTCCTCATGGGGACCAAACCTGGCTATAGTGAGAGACTGTAAGATTTGAATTGCAGTTGGGTTAAGATTATGATTATGTTAAGGTTGAGGTTGGGAGATATTGCTTGCAATGAGCTAAAACAAATTAGCTGTGCAAACCTGTGTGTTTGTTTTTCCAGGTGTTACTCATGTTGTGGGGACCTAAATCTGTTTACACAGTCACTTTATGGGGGAGTTGTCTTCCTTATGGGGACAAAAAGCAAGTCCTCATAATGTCAATTATTACATTTTAAGGTGAAGTTTGGGTTAGGCCAGTAGTAGTTATGGTTAAAGTTAGAGTAAATCTCAAGGAAATGAATGTAATTTCTTCTGAAGTCATGGAAACTAGACTGTGTTTGTGTGTGTGTGTGGTGCCCCCATCAATACTCTGAATTGCAATCAACAATCGGCAAACAGCCTCATTGTGAAAACAATAGTGACCTGTAATTTGATGATCTGCCATCATTTACACTCTGGTGGTTTCAGGACCTTTGAAGTTGCTGAGCTGTTTTGACTCCGCCCACTGCCTCCATCCTCCCTCCTCCCTCCAGTCAACATGCATATGGAGGTTTGTTTTTCAAGCACCAAAGTTAAAGCAGTGTTTAAAAATGCGTGCCACTCCTTCGTAGCTCGCAGGAGGAGGAATCTTGTTTGGCAGGAAGAACTCACCTGACAGTCGACCGGCCCTCCTCCTGTACATTCTCTCACAGAGGAGCAAGAAAGCTGTATCACTGCGAAGGAGAACCAGAGCTCTGCTTTGAAACCCTTCTCTCTCCTGCCGCGGACACAGCCTCTTCACCATGGGGAGGATTGGCAAGGAAACAGTAGGTCAGATCATAAGCTTCATAGGCCTGGTTGGGGTGGCGGTGACCTGCGGCATCCCCATGTGGAGAGTGACTTCCTACATCGGCGCAAACATCGTGACCGGCCAGATTATCTGGGATGGACTGTGGATGAACTGTGTGATGCAGAGCACGGGACAAATGCAGTGCAAGCTGAGCGAGTCTGTGATGAGGTTGACCCCGGATCTGCAAGCCGCCCGTGCTCTGGTCATCATCTCGCTTATCTTTGGTTTCATTGGCTTCATCATCACCTTCATTGGAGCCAAGTGCACCAGCTGCTTGAAGAAAGATTCCTCAAAGGCCAATGTGGTCATCATCGGCGGCTGTCTGCTCATTCTTGCCGCCATCCTGGTGCTGATCCCGGTCTGCTGGTCTGCAACCATCACCATCTCGGACTACACGAGCACCTTGACCATCGAGACGCAGAAGAGGGAAATCGGTGCCTCCATCTACATCGGCTGGGCCTCTGCTGCAATTCTCCTGGTCGGTGGGATCATCCTGACCACCTCATGTCCTCCTCAAAAACCCATGTATGGATACTACCCACCTGGACAAATGTACCCGTACTCAGGCCCGGCGGCAAACCCAGCGACGTATGGTCCTGTGTACGCCCCTGCATCCAGCCGACCGTACACAGCATCAGGGACATATGTCCCCGCCAAACCATACGCAGTACCAAGTACATACTCTGTCAGGCAGTACCAGTAAAACTGGGGAGACACTGAGATAAAGACTGAGGTTTCTCTTTTATTTTTTTTTACCACTAGAAAACAACACCTAAAATACACAGTGTGCTTGTAGACACTGGTAGGTCAAACAATCATGTGATTATAATGAAATGATTTCTCTTAAGATTCGCTGTGCTCTAAAGTAGAAACGTTTATCATGTGTGACGTCATACGTGTGACGTGAGAAACGCTGTGTCAACCCAACTGTGTGCACTGAGGTTGTGTTGGTTTTCACGTGCAAAAGTCCAGCAGTTATATATTTATTTTTCTTGTCATACGGAGCATCTTTTGTAAATAGTGATGAAATTGTGAGTTGTTGTGATGATTGCATGTTGCCACTTTTTGAGGCTGTTCGACATAGATTCAATAAAATCTTTGTACTACTATATTCTCATGTTTATTTGTGGAGTCATTGTCACAACTTGCACGACTGGTCAACACATTATTCCAGTTTTTGTCAAGTTATTCAGGTTTATTATTCTTTATTTAATTTCCAAGATTCTTCTGGTATAATTAAACTGGTTCATTTAGAGTTTTGATGAACAAATGAAGCAAATCAAGCCTTTTCAATACTGCTTCCATTTCTTCCATTTTAAAAACAAACATTTTTCTACACCCCCTGATACACTATAACTACATAACTTTGTGCTGTATATTTATATAAGCACAAAGCCGCAATGATGTCAAAAAACAAGTATCAAAGGAACAATGATTCCAAACAATCAAAGAAAAGACTTGGTAAATGCTGCATGAGGCTGATTTAAACCCGACAGTACTGGTTTTGGATCAAACACATAGCAAAGCAAACAATATCTGCCGCAACAGTGTTGGAACGAACACAAATTGAGTAAATGTAAATGTTAACTACATGGAAAAATGTTTAACTCTCAGTATAGAACACGACAAGGCTTCTACTGGATGAGTCAAACCTTTATTTTGAAATTTGACCCAATTCCTGGTTTTTAAAATCGCCAAAAGTTTATTTATTCTATGCTTGAATTTCATAAAGGTTTATTTGAATTTCAGTAAATACTACATTTTTTTAAAAAGGCCCTATTACAACTGGGGGAATGGATACTGAATAAAGGTTTTTGAAATATAAGAAAGTCTTTGTATATTGGTTTTTGCCATTGTGTGTGGTTTAAGTTTTCCTTCATCTCTTATAAAATAATGATTTTCTTAAATATAGTCTTAAATCGAATCTTTCGATCACTGTCCCAACCAGGGACTAACTAATTTATGATGTAATTAACTACAACATTAATCTGTAATTGTGAAAACTTTCTGAGTGAAAAAAAAACATTGCTCATTTCCTGCTATATATTTGCCAATGATGGAACAGAATCATGAGTAAGGCCGGGGGGGGGGAATGGCGCTCTCTGTAAACGTCTTACATCCGGTGATACTCTCACCCATGATGGTGTTGTTTTTTAAACCTGAAACCAGTGACTGGACCTGATCTTCCAGTAATTGGCCCAATCAAAGGCTCGCCACTGGCACTGCATTGTTTGAATGAGGAATGTGGTGCGTCTTCACGGGGCCTCATTTACATAGAGTCATTGATGTTCATCTCGTCGAAACTACTCCCCGTCGACATACGGATAATGTGAAGAATCTGGTTGGACAGGAAAGTTGTACTACACACAGGTTTCAGGTCAGAGGGAAGGACACTGTGACTCCACCTTCATGTGAAAGACATCTTTATAACTGAAGCAGATGTGCCACAGTCTTTATTCAGCTTTACAAACCACACTTATCTGACACACTTTACTTGCTCCAGAAACCCTTCACTCTTCAGCAGACTCATCATGGTGTCATTGGGACGACAGATGCTGGGCTTTGCCCTGGCAGTCATCGGCTTCCTGGGGACGATCATCGTGTGCGCCCTCCCCATGTGGAAGGTCACGGCCTTTATTGGAGCCAACATTGTGACAGCGCAGGTCATCTGGGAAGGCTTATGGATGAACTGTGTCACGCAGAGCACGGGCCAGATGCAGTGCAAGATCTACGACTCTCTCCTGGCTCTACCTCAGGACCTCCAGGCCGCCAGGGCTCTCGTGGTCATCGCCATTATCGTCTCGGCCTTCGGCGTCATCGTGGGCATTGCCGGTGGCAAGTGCACCAACTTTGTGGAGAACCAGAACGCCAAAGCCAAGGTGGCCATCGCCGCAGGGATTATCTTTATTTGCGCTGGTGTTCTCATCCTCATCCCTGTGTGCTGGTCTGCCAACACCATCATCAGGGATTTCTACAACCCAATCATGACCAACGCGCAGAGGAGAGAGCTGGGGGCCGCGCTCTACATCGGCTGGGGCACAGCTGCTCTTCTTCTCCTGGGTGGTGCCCTCCTCTGCAGCTCCTGCCCAGCCAAAGACAGCCCAGAGTATCCAGTCAAGTACGCCGGTGCCAGGTCCACAGCCACCAGCCGGGCCTACGTGTGAGAGTGCCGCTCTTCTGAGTAAAAAACTGAAAACTATCTTCCCCTTCCTTGAGTAACCCTCCTTTCCTGAGTTCCTGCTGTGAGTTGCTGAGAGCACCACAAATGATGTCTCACTTTGAAGTGATAAAACTGATTTTCTGAGAAATTCAGAGGTCTTTTGGTGGAGGCGACGACAATGTTTCTCAAAAAGAACGAGGAAATGCATTGCAGAGATGTGGTGTGAAAATCTTCCATCAGCATGAAGACTGGACTTAATGACAGCTGTTCTATATTAAGCTTGTATCAAACCTGATTTTTCTCTCAATGTTTGGCAAATGTGAGCTGTGCGAAGAGGTCAGAAAAAAGAGCTACGATGTAATATAGTGTGAATTTATTTTGTAAAATATTTTACAAGCATCTTTGTTTCATTACAATTGTTGAAACACTTTGTTTTGTGTTTATTGAAATCACGGATTTTTAATAAAAACATTTACTTAATTCATATGAAAGTGTCTTCGTTTACTTCATCCAGAGTTGAGCAGTCATTTTTATGCTGTAGTTTACATTCTTGCTGCTAGTTTTAAGTTCTATCACAGTGAGGTCATCACTGATAGTAGTAGTAAATAATTTGAGGGCCAGATGTGTTCTTGCCGGCAGAGACAATGAAACGTTGAATAAAAGTACAGCATAATTGACGAGGAAGCGAAAGAATCTACATGGAGTGACTCAGCAAAATTTCACAAAACATAGTCCATTGATTACACCACGGTTGGGGGATTCAGTGATGACCCCTCCCGTCTCTCATTCATGGAAGAAACTGTCTGTTTCAGACTGATTGCACTTAAAAATAAGTATATATTATATAAAAACACAACTACAGTGTATCTTACGTGCATTTGAAAACATCCATCTTGTTTGAGCTCCTCATGCAAGCATTAAACCTGCTTAACCAGTTGTACAGACCTGAGTGCCAATCAAAGCTTGTTAACAGGAACGCTGACCTGCAATGTGTCGGTTTAGTTTGTACCAAGAAGAAACATCTACCTGAATTAAGCTCTAAAGGAAGCAATTTTCTAACTTTTTTCGTTTTCATAAACTTAATTTATTTGGGTGTGACCAATGTCAACCATTTTTTTTAGTGCACACATCATCAGCACTTAGAAAAAGTGCTGATGATGTGTGCACTAAAAAAAAGAAAATATGTTTTAATGAATTTGGTAAAGGAAATAATCTTTAAAGCGCAGTCAGAGCAGTTTTGGGGGGAAAAGGTAGAAACTAGTTTTTAAACTATCATGACCCAAATCTAATTTGTCCAATCCAATCCAACTTAATTTATAAAGCACTTTAAAACAACAACAGATGAAACAAAGGGCCGTACATCAGAGATAAATAAAACAAATAAAATATAAAAACGTGAGACCTAATAGACCTAAGAACAAACAATAAAACAATAAAATACTGTAGAAAGAATAAAAACAACACAAAAAACCACATCAATAAAACTATAAAGAAGATAAAACCAATGTCTCATACTGGGTCAGATGCATTTTAAAAGTGGACAGTGAGTGGGCATGTTTAACAGAAAAAGCTCTGTCCCCTCTGATGAAGCGACTCATTTACAGCCACATATGTGACACCTAGTATAATTTTGAATTGGTAAACTAATCATTTCTCTGAAAGGTTTGTTTACGTTAATGTTATTTAAAATATATACGCATGAATCGTAAAGATTTGTTGGAAAAAATGATTTCGTGGGGACACAAAAGAAAACCCAGCCACCCATCTGTGGTCATGACCCAGACTTTCAGAACCACTGGCATAGCGTTTCATGATAGACATTTACAACCACAGTGACCTAGTTCCTTGCAGACAGCTAATCCCAAAAATAACTATACGGTACATGTGATGATGTACAAATGATCATAAACATCTGTTTCTCCCGCACTAAACCTGCAACTTATAGTGAACAGTGTATGTAATAATCTATATATATATATATATATATATGTATATATATATCATATAACTGAGTCTTGTATAAAGTACCTAAAATGGATACTTGTACTCAAGGTATCTTACCAGAAAATGACTTGAAGTTGAAGTCACTTTTTAAAATATTACTTAAGTAAAAGTCAAGTATATGACAGTTACTGCATCAAAAGTGATTAAATGTACTTAAGTTTAAGAAGTAAAAGTATTTTTTTTTAAAAAAGTGAGCAGTTAGGATTGAGCAATGGTGGCTCAGTGGTATGGGAAGGTTAGGTCTGTGGTCTCATTTCCTGCCTCTGCTAGTCTATTATGTGTCATTGAGCAAAACACTGAACCCCATGTTGCAGCGTGTGAATGAGTATGAACGATGTGTCAATGTGTGGAAACTCGAGTGTAAAGCAGCTCATCAAGACTAGAAAAGCTCTATATAAATACAGACCATTACCAACTCTTCCTCTTCTGATTTTATTTGGTAGTAACGAGTAACAAAGATAGTGAGAGGAAATGTAGTGGAGTAAAAGTAAACAACAAAGTAAAGTACATATACGTGAATTTAACAAAGTATTTCTACTGTGTTACATTTACAACACTGCTATTGACAAGGACCTTATGGTCACATGTGCATTTCCTCCATGTTCTGAAAGACAAACGTGACGTAAGGCTGGTTCACACCCTGAGCTGGTATCACATTCCTCAGCTGCCATTTTAAATTGCAGAGACAAACTAAATGAACCAGTTAGGATTTTTGAGAGTGATTACTTTCGTCACACGCTGTTGCAACACCAGCCGAGCAACGTAAATAACCAAAACATCTAAGTTTTTATTTACCATGAGCACATTTCAGCTGTTTTTCTGTAGTTTTTTCCTTCCTTCCTTTTTATGTTTGTATGCATATAAACAAAAGTTGTTAGAAAAATGTGTATATTTATCACAGACAGTATTTGACAATAGATTCTCAGTTTGAGTTTTCTGTGTGGAGTATGCATGTGGATCTACTCTTTATGGCTGAGAACAACCCGGAAGTCAGATTATATTCTAAAGCCACTATGAGGGGACTACAGTGGTTGTAAAAAGAGCTCTGAATGGAAGTTGAGCAATAAACCCTTCAACCTTGATTGAGTTCAGATTCTTAAGTGTGACGTCACTACACTTGGTTCTCTCCGAGTACTTTCTTCCTGTAGGTGTGAATGTGAGTGCACGGTTGTTTGTCCTGCCTGTAATAGGCTGGCGATCTGTCCAGGGTGTACAATACATCTTACCCACTGTAAGTTTGGCTCCAGCTCCCTCCTTAACCATCAAAGAATAGGCAATATACACTCACCAGCCACTTTATTAGGTACACCTGTTCAACCGCTTGCGGCTTTTTCACAAAATACATAATAGGCCAATCACGACTTCATGTAGGCATGTCCACGTGGTCAAGACGCCCTGCTGATGTTCAAACCGAGCATCAGAATGAGGAAGAAAGGTGATTTCAGTGACTTTGGCTGGTCTGAGTATATCAAAAACTATTGGAATATTCCCTCTAGGGTTACAGAGAGTGGTCTGCGAAAGAGAAAATAGTCAGTGGGCTGCAGTTCACTGGGTGACAATGCCTGTTTGATACCAGAGGTTGTTTATATGGCTCTGCCTTAATTCAGCAGCTTTTGGTCGTCCCAAAAAACACTCAGGTGTGATCGGGCCTTTGCTGCTACACATTAGGCAGGCGTCATCACTTCCTGTTTTTAAGTCTGTCTTAAAAACAAATCTTTTCTCTTTGGCATTCGAATCAATGTGAGTTGTGCTGTATATGTCCTGTTTTTTGCCTCTCACTTGGTACAGTATGTGTGTTGTGCTCTGTTTGAATGTTTTGCTTTATTATGTACAGCACTTTGGTCAGCAGTGTTGTTTTTTTTAAATGTGCTTTATAAATACATTGAATTGGAAAAATAGAGAGGCAACAGTAGCTCACAATGGTCATTTATATAACCACTCCTTACAACCAAGGTATGCATTATGTATGTAAGACCATCTCTGAACACACAACAGGTCAAACCGTGAAGTAAATAAGCTACAGAAGCAGAACACCACACCAGGTGCCACTCCTGCTACTTAATTAAGTGCCCTCTGTACCTAATAAAGTGGCCTTTAGGATAGCTCATGGGCAATTATTTGTCACAGTGTGGATTTAAATGTTCAAGAAAAAGAAAAAAAATGGAAAGAAATCGCAACAAAAATGTCACCAACTATGTACAGGTAATTTGACATTTGCCAGATTTCTTTAGTTGTACATGTGAAGTGACAGTAAACAAAGCAAGGACTTCCCCTTTTAAACCACTTAACATCATTCTAATCAGTGTGAACATGCATGTGCACACATACAGTACATACAAAGTCTCAGTGCTTCAGCGTCTTGTCTTTTGTGTAAACAGTGTCACTGTAGGATCTGTCCGTCAAACACGACTGTGTTCTTTGCATCCCTCTGCATTCAAGCTGCCTACACGTCTTTTCTGTCACATTCAAAGGTGACACAAAGAAACCTTGAGTAACACAATCCTCATCACCATCCACGAGAATAATAATCGAAACCCCAACCTTCATTGTCCTTGACAACAAAGAATCCGGCATGGCTGGTATTCTTTGGCAGGCCCTGAAATCTAAGCGTCCTTAATAGCTTGGCTTTCACGCCTCCTTTCCTTCATTCTCGTTCCTCTCTCTGCTTCAGATGCACATTTACACCTGATCAGCTTGCAATATTTTCTCACAGACGCACAGAGAGACTCAGAGGACAATGGCTTCCATGGGCATGCAGATGGCCGGCTGTGCTCTGGCCCTTTTGGGCTGGATTGGGGTGATCGTCGTCTGTGGCGCGCCCATGTGGAGGGTCTCCGCTTTCATCGGCAACAACATAGTGACATCACAGATCATATGGGAGGGCATCTGGATGAACTGCGTGGTTCAGAGCACAGGCCAGATGCAGTGTAAGGTGTACGACTCCATGTTGGCTCTGAGCGCAGACCTGCAGGCGGCTCGAGCCCTCACTGTGGTTTCCATCATCACGGGCATCGTGGGGCTCCTCATCGCTTTCGCTGGTGGGAAGTGCACCAACTTCATCGCAGAGGAGAGGGCCAAGGCGAGGGCCTCAGTGGCGGCCGGCGTGGTGCTGATCATCAGTGGGCTCCTCTGCCTCATCCCAGTTTGCTGGACTGCCGGCTCCATCATCAGGAACTTTTACAGCCCTCTGCTTATAGACGCACAGAAGAGGGAGCTCGGGGCCTCGCTGTACATCGGCTGGGGAGCCGGGGCCCTGCTGCTCCTGGGAGGGGGGCTCCTGTGTGCCACCTGTCCCCCCAAAGAAGACCATCCCCCATCTGTGAACTACCTCCTCAACAAGTCAACCAATAAAGACACTTCGTTCCGATCCTTGACACCAACAAAGACATACATTTGAAGATGAGCATCTGTGCTTGTACTCAAGAAACTTGGAGTTTAATGAAGGATTTTTTTTAAGCTTTTCATTAGCTGCTGAAAAGCCTGAAGAAAAAGGACAATTCATGATGAAGGAATGTGCGTTTGAATTTAAGAGACTTTAAAGCTGAACATGACCCTTGGTAATGAACGTCCACTGTGCATACAGGTATCGTTTAAAGTGTGTTTAAACTGTGTTTGAAATGTTTGGGAAATTATAAAACTTTGTGAGGTTTTTTTTCTTTTGAATTTGTGTCTGTATTTTTCACATTAAATAACTTTCTTTGTTAGTTAGTTTCCACTGTGTTTCTGTCTTCATGATGATACTTATTCTGATTATGTGGTTATTAAAAGCAAACCGAGAGTAGTATGAGAACCCGTTTGGCAGGTATTTACCCGAGATCACCGCACAGGAAACAAACAGTGAGTCACAGACTTACATGCCTACTGTTGGCTGAGGTGTTTAGTTAGTAAAGCTTTATATACTTTTAAATGTTTTCATTTGTTTTTGAAAGAAACTATAACCTGACACTCCTGATGTGAGACCACTGACCTCATGGGAGTGCTATGTTATCAGCTTCTATATCAAAGATAAAAAAGGGAGTCAAATAACTCAGGCGTCACAGAATGAGTCAGAAGAGCTGACGATGTTTAAAAAAAGAAACTATAAATATTTCCTCTCAATGTTGGTAATACATGGATTTACTTTTGAGCATCGAAGATGTTTAAAGATTGATGTTTCTTAAATCAAGTCACATCCCGGGGTTAATGTTAACATGAAGGTTATATTAATGTGGCAGTATTTCATGATTTCTTGCTTAAAAATTTGTAAATAAAACAAATCAAAATCCGTTTCATCATCTGAGTGTACCACAAAACATAAATGTAATATTCTCCTTTTATGTAAGCATTTATTCTGTAACACAATGTTATTATTTATATTATATTATATTATTAGTTATTATTATTGTTGTTTTTCCCAACATATTCTCTATCTTACCTCCAGTCACTGGCAGCTCTTGACATGATTTTAATTTACTTAATTTGTAGCTGTGAGCTTTACCATTGTTTTTATTTGTGTGACATACTGCCGCCTAGTGGCCATTTGCATCCATGGCTAGAAAATACCTACATCTTTACCAAATTATATCAAGTGGCCTGGAACGGACCTAAACTTTTCAGACAACATCCAAAATAATAAAAAAAAGATATCTTTCCTTCCTCATTTCTGAGCTTAACTTCTTAGTTAATTAACATTCAGTTTATAGGAAAGCCCGGAGAAAAAAGAAAGTAAGAGAAGTAGTTTTGAATAAAAATCACTGGGAATAGCCAGGATGAGATTAAAGGAAGTTAATATTTGTCCTTTTTTCCAGGGTGTGAGTCTACTTCCTGTCCCATGGCTCTGCAGGAGCTGGGCATCAGCCTGTCGATGATAGGTGTTGCTGGGACCATCCTGATCTGCTCCCTGCCCATGTGGAAGGTGACCGCATTCATCGGCACCCATCTGGTGGTCATGCAGGTGTTCTGGGAGGGTCTGTGGATGACCTGTGTCAGCGAGTACACTGGTCAGATGCAGTGTAAGCTCTATGACGCCCTGCTGGACCTGTCACCTGACCTCCAGGCAGCCCGCGGCCTCATCTGCATCAGCCTGGTCCTGGGATGTTTGGGCTTCCTCATCTTCCTGCTGGGCGCCCGCTGCACCAACTGCCTGGGCCACCCGGGGATCAAGGCTCGGGTGGTGCTGAGCTCCGGTGCCATCTTCTGCCTGTCGTCGCTGACCACCGTAACTGCTGTTGCCTGGACGGCCAACACCGTCATCAGTGACTTCCACAACCCGCGTGTCCCTGAGGTCCTGAAGAGAGAGCTCGGAGCAGCCATTTATATCGGCTTTGTCACCTCTGGGCTGGTCTTCTGTGGCGGCGCCATTCTGTGCACAAGCTGCCCACCACAGAGGGCCAGGTTCCCCAACAGTGGCTACACACGTGCCAGGACCCCCCCACAGGGCAGCTACGCCTTCAAGAACTACGTCTGAAGTGAGGATCAAGGCCAGACCAAGTCAACACACTGAAGTGTGGGATGTGGCCTCAAACACAGTAGATCCATATTAAAGCTTCTAATGGTCGTCCCTTCCTTTTCCAAATGCATCAGGAAACGACAGTGGGCTTCACAAACCAGATAACCATGTAGTTCATCTTTGTTTGTGCAGTAAGTGTCTGCTTCAAAATATGAAACAAACACACTGTAGAAAGATGGTGGATGGCAGCGACAAAAACCAAAAGACATATTTTAAAGCATTCACACACTTTGGTAGCATTGAATTTCTGCCAATAAACCTTCTAAAATATTACACACTAGACCTTCAAGTCAATGTCTTGAAAAACACGTTTTCTGTTTTGGAAAAAGTCTTGAATTTTTATTGGGGAAAAGTTCAGGCACCCTATACCAATGTAGGGTTTATTGTGAGGCTACAAAAACCGAAGCAATTACACACTTAGACAAACAGAGTTATGGGTACTTTTTTCCATTTATGGCAATAAACCCTATTAAATGTCACACACTGGACCTTTAAGTGGTTTTATACTTGCATGCATGCTTTCTTGTTGAGATTGCACCTGTTTAGTTGAACTTTAATAAAAGCATAAATGGATGAATGAATGTTTTAAGAACATTTTAAAATCATATAAAAATCCTAAAAGAGCATAGTTTTCACACAAACGTGTGCAGACTACGAGCTAAACTTTCCTTCCAGACTTTCACACAAAATTCCAGACGACCTGCACAAACCTGTATTGTGACACACAGAAGCTCATAATGCGAACAAAGAAGAATTACATCTTTTTCTGGTATGTGAAAACCACTGTTTGGAAAAGGAAGGAGTGAAGAGAGTTAGACACAATCTGCAGTCTCACCACTAGATGACAGTAATTCTTACCCACTAATCCTTTAACAGAAGAAAGTCTATTTCACCATCTTAAACACATTGTTTTGCTGCTTTGTCTCACAGTTAGACCGTTTTTTCCCAACAAGAAACTGGAGTTTGTGTCACTTTGTAAACAAATACTTTACTTGCACCAAAGTCAACAGAGAAGTGAGGACAGTTGTTGATCTGCTGCTGCTGCCATTTAAGTGCAACTGTCTTATTTTGAGACCTTATCTTCCTTATTTTAGTTTTTTCTAAGAAACATGAACCTACCAAACATGCAGCAGAAGACCAACCACTCCTGTGTCCCACGGGTCTACTGTTTAAAAACTATGAAAACATTCCATTATGTTTAGATTTGTCTTTGAGGCGAGGACACAGTTGTCAAAACTTTATTTCTGTCCACATCAGTGTGAGTGACAGGCTTGAGCAGCAAAGTAGACAAAAAGACAGCTCACATGACACAGGGGAGGTTAGTCTTCTGCTGCCGTGTTTTGAATGATTGTATTTCATTCATCACATGGTCTGTGTGCATCTGCATGTCTGTTCCTGTTGTAAAGAAAACTAGATTTGTTAACACTGTTGTTGAATGTGAATGTGTCTCCACACTAAGTTAATCATGTTTTAGTTGTTATTCTTGTGAAATTATAAGCTGTCAACATTGTATAAGTGTGTATGCTACTGATTTGCAACCTAGTACTCAAAAATAAACACTGACATGTAAACACGTGCACTTGAATCACTGTTCTGCAGCAGGTAGCTTTAAAGAGAGTCGGCTACAACGTCCGACAATGTGACCACAAATCAGATTTCCAGGGAGAAACTTGTGTCCCTTTAATCTGAATTTTCCTCAGGAACACAAACAGTGCTTGAACAACACAGAGCACAGTGGAATCTTTGTTTTCCCCCCTCTCTGTGAAAGTGGGGGAGAGAGTGTGATTGTTTTGAAACCATGGCACAGCAAACAGAGGGATTTCCCTGCTCCACCCAGCTGGAGCCGTTGCCGTGCCTCCCTCTCGTCAGGAATACCAAAGAACTGGTTTCTCCTTCCTGAATAGACACACAGGCTCACAACACACGGGCTCACATACGCACACATGCAGAAATGATCTCTGCCTGACAGTAAAATAACACCCCTCCCCAGTTTGCTCTGCTGCCAGCTGTTTTCAGTCGGGCAGCCGGGCCTGCAGTGGAGAGGAGGAGCAGACAGGCCAGAGTCATGATCCGGCATCTGGAGCTCGCCGCCCTCGGTCTGGCCTTCACCGGGTGGCTCTGTGCCACGATAACACGCTGCCAGGCGCTCTGGAAGGTCAGTGGCACCCTGGACAACAACACAGCGACTCTACCTGCCTACTGGGATGGGGTGTGGCTAGAGTGGGATCACTGGGACCTGGCACACGATGGCAGCCTGCACTGCTCGTTCTACCAGTCACTCATGACTCTTTCTGGGAGTTTTCGGACATGGAGGGCCCTCATCAACGCCGCCATCGGGACAGGGGCTTTAGCTGTGTTGGTCTGTGGCGTAGGAGCAGTGTGGTTCCCAACACGAGGCCAGGTTAAAGTGTCTTCTGGTGTTCTCTTTGTTTTGTCTGGCTTCCTGCTGCTGGTTCCCACAGCCTGGACGTGTCACCACAGCAGCCAGCCACTGGAGGGTGCTGTGCTGCTGAGAAGAGACTGGGGACCTGCTCTGTACTTCGGATGGATCTCCTTCGCTTTGATGACAGTCGGAGGGTTGTTTCTCACCACGAGATGCCCCACTGCGCCTGCCCCTCAGCAGCCTGCAGAGGACAGGTATCCACGCTCAGAGGACGAGTCCAGTCATCCTCTGAGCAGAATCAACAGAGCTGTGTTCACAAACAGTCAGTGTGAGCGCAGGTCAGAACAACCCATCTGAGGGGGACGGTGAAAGATTTTTGACGGCTGTGGAAAGCTTAAACAACAGAAGAGAAACTCTCTGCACGTTGAGCGATGATACACTGGTGAATCTACGCATGAACTGACCAATAGATGCTATTTAAATGAGTTTTTATTAAAGATAACACATCAGCACAGTAAAGTTCTACTGAAGAGTTTGGTTTACTCAGTGTTGGGTTGATCCATTTAGGGAAAATATATTATTGGGATTTTTGTGACAGACGTTGAAATTTGTGATGTTTTTTTTTTATTCAAGCTGCCGTTAATTTATAGATTTCAAACACGATGGAGCGTAAACCACATGAGATACCAACAAAATATTAACTTTTGTGAAGCAAGGATAAGAATACTAATTGTTCGTATTGATGTATTACATGACAGTTAAACTGTAGGCTTTGGGATTTTAAAAAGATTAATCACTCAGCCCCACTCACTGCAGCTGATATTGTCTGAGACTGAAATCACCACTGCCCCCGGCGCTCATGATATATTGTAATGCCTGAAATGTGAAGGGGTAAACACTTCACCTGAAGCTAGTACATACTATACCTGTGTTGCACTTTCTTCGAGAAATGCAGTTAATGTGTTTGTTTGGTTTGTTGACAGTGAAAAGGTTTACACCCCAGATGAGTTTCTCTGCACAAAGAACACTGGAATAAAACTTTGAAATTGATCATTTGTTTTAAAAAGCTTGTGCAATACTTCACAAAGAAGTTAAAAGAGGGACAAAGGAGAGAGATTTTGAACCATTTATTTTTTCTGAAAGCAGATAGACTATTTTTTGTATTAATCTTGTCATTATTTGGGATTGCACAGAAACACCCCCCCCCACATACACAATTTTATTTATCCAGTCCCTGATGGGCCTTATTTTCACCATCTTATTCTCGTTGCCACTGAGAGATAGTTTTCAGAAAAAATACTTGATTTACAACATTAAGAAATTGCTTTATTTTTATAGTGTAAACATGTTCCAGCTGTATCTTTTGTGTGTTTCATGCAGTCACACTTGTTATGACACAACAGCAGCTCTGGGGGAAAAGAACCCGTGTTCTTACATGTGTCTTGTTCCTACTGCATCTTTACAACACTGACCAAACTGGAACCAAAAGTAGTTTGTCTCTTCAAAATAATAATAGAAAAAGAGGATGTGACAGAATGCAGTCATTGTTACTGTAAAATATCAGATATTCAGCAGATTTTACTGCAGATTTACTTCAGTTCTGAGCAGGTATTTACTCACTTTAACTTTTAATTTTTCTATTTCTGCTTTGAGTGACAACAAAAATAATTTCAGTTCAGTAATCAATCATTTCTAATTCAGACTTGATTCTCCTGAAGTCTTAAATTAGTCAAATACTTCGAATTAAGTTTGAGTATACAGGAAAAAGCAATGCTTTTTTGTTGTTATATTGTCATCTGATAAAAATAAAGTTCTTTGATAGGTTTCTTTAGTTTGGTTTATTTCCTTGTTGATTTGCAAATACACATTTTTGACATTTTTCTTCCAGTTATTTCCCCACTGCTAAGTGAAGAAAAATAAACTTTGGGCTACATTCCACATTTTATCTGTACAAGTATAACTTCAATAATATTTATGAACAATGCATTGTAGCATCTTTATGAGAGGGACAACCTGATTCAGTTGTTTTACCCATTTCATCTTAAAACTATGATGAACTGAATGTTATTTTCTGCCTCATGTTTTCAAAATAGCTGTGTGTGCATCTTACCTGAAAACCACTGTGCATTTACTGAACAGAAAAAAATATTTTTTTTGGGATATATTTATTTGCAACAGAGCAAAAACCATTCAATATGACAAAATATAAATTATTGGGTTAAAGACAGTATCCCTAAATCTGTGATACTGAACATGATCACTACATGGCACACAAAGTCTGAGGGAAGGCAAACACAGGGAAGCCTCATGCAGCAGTACTGTTAATGCTGCAGATGTACTAAATTAAAAGCAAAAATAAATAATTTATTAACTTAACTACATGTTAAGGTGTTAATTTGAAACAAAAACAAAATCTCTGAGAACGCAAATGAAACACTTCAGTAGACAGAGATTTGAACGCAAAGAAGCTTAGAAATACAAATGGGTAAAATCTCATAATAAATGTTTATTCCTTTAAATGAGTTTGTAGTTTGTGTGCCACTGTGAGGCAAGTTAGTGTGGATAAGGTGCACAGGCCTGATGGGATGGGATTGGGTTACTATAGTTTCTCATCTCCTTCCTCCACATCCTTCAGACTGAGAACCTCCAGAGTGCCTCGGCCTTTGGTCTCAAAGCGAATCAGCTCGTCAATCTCCCTGTAGCAGCCGGGATCCACCAGACAGACCTAAGGTTGTGGAGAGGAAAGGCGCCACAGGGAGAAAAACAAAAAGGAGTCAGTTAACATGGAGAAGGGAGGAATTTTACAGAACAGGAGGCAGAGAAAGTAGAAATCCACAGTGGAACATGGATAACCGACCCCAGCATGTGTGGGACCCACTGATAAAGCTACATCCAGAAATGATTGTCATGTTTGGGTTGGGTTCAGTCAGGTGAACTTAGATGTATAATATCTATAATAATAAGTAGAAACTGATGAGTGATTAACTTAGTGTTTCTCTATTGAACCACTGTTTGTTATTCCAGGTCCCCACACCTTGGTTGACATCAAATTCAAGTACTTTTCAATGACTTTCCAGGACAAATGTGCTGACACAACTTAAGATGGGAGGGCAACTTGTTAGAGCCGCTTCGCCCACTTTTATTGATGTTTGTTTTATCTGGTGATGGTAGAGATAACTGATATCACACATTCATTAACATGCCTTCATACTCTCTCTCTCACCATTTCCAGCTCCTCATCAAAGTCTTCACTCTCCACGACTTGCAGGAGTGGTTTCAGCTTCTCTTTCAGCTTCTTGGCCTCTTTGGCTGGCAGCACCAAACGCAGCCTCATGTGGGCTCGCTGGATCTCCATGGTCTCCTTCAGCTGTCGAATCACTTCCAGAGCCTGGGGACAGGATAGAAGTGCACACAGGTCACCAGAGGTTAATTTCTGACAAAAGCAACACTTACAGTTATAGAATATATAGAATTATAACATCAACAACAACAAACTACAGACTACAGATGTTTGGCTCTGTCTCCTCACCTGCTGCTTCGTGCTCTTGTTGGCTTTAACAGAGTAGTGGATGTCCTTCATCCCTCGCTCAATCAGATTGACAGTGTAGGGCCTCTTGGTCTCAGGGTTGACACACTTCTCTGCCACGATTGTCGCAATGTCCCTGAACATCGTCTCCAGCTGACTCTGCCTCTCCTTGTCTGACACCTGGAGTTCTCCTTTGGCCAAGATCTGTCCATTACAAAAATAATGTCATACCGGAGTCAGGACTTTGGTGGCAACTAAGAATTAGACGGGGAAATGGTTCCCTTACCTGTTTACAGATTTCGGTCAGGTCATCCGTCCCGAAGGCTTTGGTCAAATCATCCTTCTTTGCCACCTGACCCTTTGACACGTTGACAAAAACAGAGGATGTCTGCAGAACCTCATCCAAGTCTTTCTCTCTGGAAGAAAACACAATGACGGGACATTTTTATTTTTATGTGTCACTTCTACAGAGGAAAGAAATGACTTGAGCCAGCTCAACCTTTTCAGTTGCATACAATTATTAGTCACTTAGCTTCTGAGATAAAATTCTGACACTTTTGAACCAAAAATGAATCTTATGTTGGGGCCTATTTAAGATAAAGCATTCATGTATCTACCTCGATTTGAAGTGATTCAAGAGCAGGACGTTTCTGGAAGTCTAATTTTGAAATTCTGTGATATAAACGTATGTATGGTACTAATGTGTGGTACTAATTAAGGGCAAATCGACCCTTGTGGTTACCCAACAAAATAAATGTGTCATGCCTGCAACTAATTTATTATTTTCATAATCGATTAAACTGTCGATAGTTATGGTCAATAAAATGTCAGTTTTATGAACCAGAATTCTCTAGGTTTTTAAGCGTGTTTAGGTAAAGGCGGCGTCAAAAGGGACATGCATGGTAGCAGCATCGTACCAGGCAGCATGGTATCAGGCACAACTAATGGAGAAAACAATTAAGAAAAACATGGAAGGACAAGGAATAACGTATTACACTGGTCAAACTGACAAGACTGGGTTAACCATATAATTGAATATTAACGAGGTTTTACACGACACAATCCAGTAAACAACACGGTGGGCGTAAATATTCAACGTAACTCACGCTCCGGATCTCCAGCTCATAACTTTGTTCTTGTAACAGGCGATTTCAAAACGCTTCCCTCCTTTTTTCATCCTCACCACCGCCACATTCGTCAGCCGTATTTGATTAGTTGGCGTGAATATCGACATGATTGTGTTTGTTTGACAGGACTGAAAAAAGTCTGTCGGAGGTACAGCAAACTTAAGCTAACCCGAGTACGTTCTCGATCTGCGTCACCTCGGAAACATACACGTTGGACGACGGTTCCGCCAGGATTTCGCGAGCAACGCAGTTGGGAGTGCTGAGCAGTGGTCATGCCGTTGATTATTTTTTCCATATTTCCCATGGAATATGAAGTCGCCATCGCCGTTGATCTTTGCACTAAATGTATTTGATACGGAATAAAAGTTGCAGGAAATATTACACATTTCAAAATGTTTACAATTTTGAAACAATAAATAAATAAATCATCCACACTCCAGTCCAGTAGGAGGCAGTAAAGCGCTTTTAAATGGCTGTCAGTTTGCCAACCGCCGATAGGAAAACAATTAAATTTGACAGAAACACGAACACACTTCTTCACTTTTATATTTGATTTTTCTTTGTTTATTTTACATTTCATTTTATTTTGTGCCACATTTACGTGCGCTTTGTTTGCGACGCTATTCATAATAAAAAAGAACTTCACTTCCCGTCATGCCCAGCGGCCAAAACAATATGGTTGCACACATCAGATGCAGAGGACTGTAGATATTACTATTTGCAGCGATGCTGGTTTTATTCCTGTTTATTTTAGCTTTGTCATATCGCATGACTGCCACGGACACTGAAGGTGAGTTTATGTGACTTTAATGAAACCCGAAACTCACTTAATGTTAAGTTTTAGATAACACTGCTAACAATGTAACAATGTTAGCTAAGATGGTTCGTTGCTGCAGGTGTCCAAAGTTTAAAATAAACCAGTCGCACTCTCTCTGCTGTTTCTTTAATTATTTATTAATATATCACCTGACTGCTAAAGCCAGCAGTGGATGCACTTGCTCACGTAGCGATGTTGGCTATGCAGTAATATTATCGAATTCATTGTAAAACATGACTCAGTTTGCTTCCCTTTCTTCCTAGCCTCTCAAAATGGGCACATCTCCAGCGAGAGCTATTTTATGTCGATCTGGCACAACAGATTGTATTTGTATTCAGCTGCTGCCCTCGTATTTGGCATCTGGTTTTCACTGAAACTGACACTGAAGAAGGTGAGGCTTTCCTTGCTATATTCTCTCCTCTTACTATTTTCTGTTGCCAGTCTTTTGAAATGTGCAAATATTTGTTTAAACTGGTTTATTGCTGCTAATCTGGTTTACATGTACAGATACAAATAACTTTATTTATTTCCTGAGGGCAATTCAGTTTCCACAGTTTCACCACTCCACAGTAGGGATGCACCATATTGGACTTTTTGTCGATAACAGACAACATATATACATTTTTCCCTGCGCCCAACTGCAAAGGTCATTTAGTCTCTTCTGTAGTGAAATTAGCATACTTTTTTTTTTTTATACATTTATTCATTGAGCAAAATATATAAACATAACATAAGAAATTAATAGTTGTACAGGGTGCCAGCATAGATACCAAGGAGGTAGCAGCCTATTTAGCCTACCGTTGTAGTCATAAGTCATATTGTCGATATCGCGCTGATAATATCGTGCATCCCTACTCCACACATCGCCATTCACCAAAACACAAATCCACAATGCATGAGGAGACACTACACGGCATTTGGGAGAGAACATACTAAGCACTGCATTAAAAACAATACAAGGTGCCACAATGTAGAGCTGAACTAGGCTAAAGAATACAGGAAATAAAAACTGCCCAGGTACTGTGCATGTTTTTAAAATTCTTGCATGTTTTCCTCTGTATCCTTTTAGAAAAGCTTCAGCCCAAATGTCCACAAGGCTGTGAAGAACGATGACCACACTGATGGAGACACTGTGGTTCATGTGTCAGGAGTTAAAATCTTCTATGGCTCACAAACAGGAACAGCAAAGGTAGAAAAACTGTTTGTTGCTGAATGAAACCTTACATATTCTTCCTGCCCTGTAGTGTAAATAAAGTAGTGTGAATACATAGTTAATACGAAGCTATGGATTGAAAAAAAATGATGTAATGTATTCATTTTTGTGAGCAGAAAGCAAAGCGTTACAATCACTTTCAAAAGTGTACCAGACGTCTGTCTTCAATGATTAATTTCAGGCTGGTATCTCATACACGGTACATTATTATTCAGGTAAGTTTGAGAAGCATCAACTGACACTTTTCTTTTGTCCAGGGTTTTGCACAAGAGCTGTCTGAAGAGGTAAAGACTCTGGGGATACCAGCCGACTTGATTGACATGAAGGACTACGATCCAGATGATCAACTTGCTGATGAGGTAAAGACTTAATTGTTTTAATGCTTGTTACGAATCTGGCATCAGTATTATGAACGAACTGCAGTTTCCGTAATCTACAGTAGTCATGTTTGGAAGAGATAAAATGAAGTACAATATTTTTTCTTTGATGGATCACCTCTATAGAGGAAAGAAATTACTTGAGCCAGCTCAGTTTTTTCAGTTGCATAAAGTTATACGACACCTTCTGCAGTCACTTGAGCTTTAAAATTCTGACCGTTAGGAACCAAAAATAAATCTTATGTTGGGGGCTATTTTAGATTTATTGTAAAGGTCACTCAGACTTGGGTAGCGATAATTACTGCTTCAACTGCCAACACCACAGGGGATGAGAGCAGGAAGTTTTTTGGACGTCTAATTCTTTTTTTTTTGAAATTATCTTTTTATTCAGAAAGGCAAGTTTCCATCACATACAATAAATACAGCTGTAGTCATTCAAGGTCAAAGGAAAGGATGGATTCAGAAAATCCTGATGAATTTGTCCATATTGCCCTTCTGGAATTTACTTTTACGGACCATTACTTATCTAGTTGAGAACAATAAACTCACAAAACAAAACTGGGGAGCGCACCATCTCAAAGAAACAAAACATCACTTAAAAAAAGGTCAATTTCACACAAAGCACAAATACAGTCAGATGAAATCAGATCTGATTGGTTTCACATACTCAGTCCATTTGGACCACATCTTATAAAATTTGTCTTTTTCAACTTTGAGAGAAAAGGAGATCTTCTCCATAATATAAATCCCATAGACAATTTCAATCCAATCATCAATGGTGGGTGGTTCTACTTTTAACCATTTCCTCGTAACGGATTTCTTACTGGCTGCCAACAGTATAGCCAGCAATTTTTTATCTCTGTTGTTCCATGTTTCCAACAACAGATCGCCCAAATACATAGTTTCACATTTAAACGGAATATTTACACTAAATACATTTTTAATATGTTTGTGGATCTCTACCCAGTAAGATCTTATTACCTGACAGTCCCAAAAAATATGAAAATGATTAGCTCCATTCAACCCACAGTGTCTCCAACAAGCATCCCCCTTGCCCTGATGTCTTCTCTGAATAGGTGTAATAAAAAATCTTGTGGTGTTTTTCCAGCAGAATTCCCGCCACGTGTTTGACCCGGTCGAGACCCATTGTAGCTGGCATATATTCTCCCAGCTCTCCTGTGTGATCGTTACATTTACCGCTTTTTCCCATTTCTTTTTAATGTAATCTGTATTCTCCTGTTTAGCTAATTGTATGGCATTATATAACTTGGAGATAATTTTGTTGCCTGATCTGGGTTTAGTTAATGATAAAAATACCTCCATGAGCCCTGACTCACCTCTTCCTAACACCTCTTTAAGATTTTTGTTAAAATAATGTCTCACTTGTAGATATCTAAAGAAATCATCCCTTCCTAGTCCATGATCCTTCTGTAGGTCTTCAAAACTCCGAAATGTCCCTTTGTGGACAAATGAATAATAGGTAGTTAAACCTTTTGAGATCCATATCTTAAATCTGGCATCAATTCTATTTGGTGCAAAGTCTGAATCATAGGCACACCACCTCATCATTTTAGATGCTTCTCCTAATCTACAAATTTTTACTATTTCCTGCCAGTCTTCTGGAATTTCCTGTCCTACTTGTAATCTGTTATCACATAGTAGGGCTGTTATTGGGATTCCCTTTATTACCGTGCCTTCTATTTCCTTCCAACGTCTAATTTTAAAATTTCGGTGAGGCAGTGAGGAAAATGATGATACCAAGCACTATTGTGACACAAAATTAAGTGTCATCCACACAGCAAATTGACACTTGTGGTTACCTTACAAAATAGAAGTTTGTCCATGTGTGACAGAGTAGGATCAGTTCTACACGTAAGGCATGACCCAAATCAGAGCCACGGCTTTGATAACAGCATTCATTCATTGTCTACCACTTGTCGGTCGTGGGGCAGGGTACAACCTGGACAGGTTGCCAGTCCATCACTGGGCTAACGTACAAAGACAAACAACATTCATTCTCACATTCACACCTATGGTCAATTTAGAGTGTCCATTTAACCTCTGCATGTTTTTGGATTGTGGGAGGAAACCGAGAACATGCAACATAGTGGATTAAAATATTAAGGTCCACTGTATCATAGCCTGAGCTTAGGTCAAGTAGTTGAAATGAAGTAGTGACCTGACTTGGCTGCACACAAGTTTTTCATTGGTGACCTTGACTGGGGCAGACATGGAGCTGTGTAGAGAGCAGAAGGTAGAACATATATTGTGGTTTTTTTTTTATGAAAGTAATATGATGATTTATTAATAAAAGTGGCAGCATGGGGATGGATCTAAGATCACAGAGGTGGAGATAAAACACCAGCAGACAGTGAATAATCAATAATGTTATGGAATTGTTGAGTCACTGTCTGAAATACACCTTTCAAAAGAAAGTGAAATTCAGTCTATAGCTGAGAATAACATTCAACAACAAACTCTGTCTTCATGTTAAATTGCCGCTGCCTCTCCACAGTTTTATTACAAAGGTAAATGGGGAGGACTGAGTGGGTTAGGCAGGTGGCCAATCATCGAATTTGTGGTTTAAAGTTAATTTCCTGGAGTGTGACCCTGTTTAGTGATTGTACTGATAAGAGGACATTACATTTCTTAAGGAGGCAAGGGGGATTCCTTTTTATG
The DNA here is from genome assembly GCF_958295425.1 of Solea solea. NCBI lineage: Eukaryota > Metazoa > Chordata > Actinopteri > Pleuronectiformes > Soleidae > Solea > Solea solea. Next base: position 21,821,729 of record NC_081140.1, on the reverse strand, counting down.
ATCTTAATTCATTTAACCTTAAGGTTTCAGCTTCTTTATATTTGACTTGAAATACAGAATATTTAGTAAGTTAGTTTAACGGCTAAAGCCGTTAAGGAGGACAGATGAGTTAATAAGTAATAAGTTAAGATGAATTATATAGCCATTTTGTTTTGTGGTCAGGCTGTTAAAGCCACAGAGAAACGGAGTGATTTCAGAGAACAAGCAAAGTCAAAGACAATATACTTTGTCCCTTTAATGATAGGTTGGAGAATGGCAGAAGGATGATACAAATGTTTGTCTCTCAATTTGAGACAATATCTATGTAACATGGCTGTGACTAGGACAACAGAAATAACGTATGACAGCGACATGACAAAACTGATCTATTTTGCCATTAGACAGCCTTTTCCTTCAGCAAACAAAAAAAAACCCAGATTATTTTACCTCACAGAACACAAAAGCTGTTTGTTTACTCCGCAAATGGTACCTAATCTGTATTTACTGTATATAGCACCGTTCTAGCCTGGATGACCACTCAAATCTGCTTTACGCTACATTTTTGCCATTCACACTCATTCACATCATCTAGTGTTCCCATTCACATGCTGCCTGCCGGCACAGCCAGCAGGAGCAACTTGGGGATAAGTGTTTTGCTTGGGGACACGAGGCATGAAGCCTAGCAGAGCCAGTGATCAAACCCACAAGACAAAGACAACCTGCTTTACCACATACATTCAAGTTCAACCTTATTTGTGCCCAAGTGGGGATTGCAGCATAGTTTAAGAAAGGACAACAAGACTAGAGACATGAAAAAACACACACAAAGAAATAAAAATCAGACCTAACAGCACTGCCTGGATGATGGGCAGAAATAAAAGCACCCCTAAGACACTCCTGAAATAGATGTCAAGTCTTCATATCAATGGACTTCCTGGCTGCTTCTCAGCACAGAGAGTGTGTGTGCACAGCACAGCATGTAATACACCGTCTATGTACAGTGCCTCATACATAAACTACTACCTCAAAGAAAACAGAACTATCCCATTCATTTTGGCATTTCATAAATTAAGTGACAACATTTCTGCATTAGTAAATCATTGCAGCACTTTATAGATGATGAGCATGTTGTCTGTTTATGCTGCACTCAGACTTCGCTTGGTGCTGTTGGTTAAATCTCTAAAATGTAACGTCAGGCAGATAAAACCGAGAAAATATTATGTGCTGACACACGTCAGGCTTAATTGGAACATAAATAATCAAAGTATTATAATTAATGATTTGTTTTGTGAAAGCTTGACAACAAACAGTAGAATAATCATGTGGCTGTGTACTGAGCTTTCGAGTCTCCTTTTATTTATTTATTTTTTTTATTGCTGATTTGATTCTTAAAAAAAACACCACAGATGACAAATGTGTGGCGCTAATCCCGCCCAGTGCTCAACTGAAAAAATGATGGATTAATTTCATCTCTGTTCCTCTTTATTTTTGAGCAAAGGCACTGTGTAGTGCATTGACTGAGTAAGAGATTGGTTGGCTGCTGCAAAGCAAGGGAGAAAAACAAGCCATTTATTTTTCAACAGGTCACTAATATAGCTGTTAGTGATTTGGAGAAAAATGAAAAGGAATAAAAAGTCAACAGGCACCAGTTGCTTCCTGGATGCAGTTGAACATCAAAGCTGCAGCCTCACTTCACAATATTCACCTATTTTCTGTGCTGACTTTCTGCTGTGCAGGACATTTTAGTTCCATCTATTTTGTGCTATAATTTTTAGAAATAGGTGGAAAGTCATATTTTCTATACCACCACTGTATCTAATTATTAATTATTATTTAATATTTTATCTAATTTCTTTACCTGTATTTAATCTGTTAGATCTAATTTTCACTCCTTTTGACTAAATTTTAACAAATAAATTTAGATTGTGTTTTTCAGGTTTCCTATTTCTGTTTTTAATGTGTCCATTCAGCAGCTTAAATCTGCATCTATATATGAAATGTACTTGGTAAAGACATCTGTTTTGCTTTGCCTGGAGCAACAAAACGTAGCATAAATTTCATCAGTGTTTTTCACCAGTATTCTTCCTCAAGTCTGACTTTTCACCCATGGTTGACAAATTGTTGTTTAAAGTAAAAACGTTGGATCGTGAAACTTCACCTTTTAAAGTTTGCTGTGATGTGCTGCTCTTTGACTGTCCTCCCATTGTTTTCATTTCTCCTTTCAGTGCACAAATAAATCAGTCTGCGTGTTTCTTTTGGCCACGTACACGGATGGACAGCCCACTGAGAACGCTGAGTGGTTCTGTAAGTGGCTGGAAGAGGCGTCCACTGACTTCAGATATGGGAAGACGTACCTTAAAGGCCTCAGATATGCAGTGTTTGGTCTTGGAAACTCTGTCTATGTTGGCCACTACAACACGGTAAGAAATGTTTTTTTGTCAGAATAATAATAGATAAATCAACACTGCTTTGTTATGTGCAGTTTATTTGTCGAAACCAGATTTTTCTTTCTCCTTCACCAGGTGGGCAAGAATGTAGACAAGTGGCTGTGGATGCTGAGCGGCATGCGCATCATGACAAAGGGAGAGGGCGACTGCAATGTGGCGAAGAGCCGTAACGGAAACATCCAGGCCGACTTTCTGGCCTGGAAGGTCAAGTTCATGAAACGATTACGGGCCCTGGCCAAGGGCGAGAAAAAGAGCTGCAGTGGAGACTGTAAAAGTGGAGGCTCATGCAAGAATAAGAGACAAGATGAGCAGCAGGTGGTGGACAAACATGTGCACAATGAAGAGGAGGAAAAGGCAGATCTGCAAAATGCCAGCTCTGAGGTAGGGTATCATTTTATAAACCTGCATGAACTGTATCATTACAACTGTGTATTCAAAGATACAAAATTCGATGGTAGAAGGTTCTTTCTGTTGCATGTCACACGGACAACAGTGTCAGCAGTAAATGTTGACACATCAGAATGGCCTCCTGACCTTTGTCTTGAGTTGCAATGATTTACAGTTTTAATACGTTTTTGCAGTGCAAGATCACTTTTTAGGTTCTTGGTGGGAAAAAAACTGTAAAAAATGTAAACTGTTTTTGAATCAAACAGATTTGCATGACCCAGTTTGAGCAATTCACCTTTAAAGTACACTTCATCAAAATTTTAGCCAAATATATTATTGCACTGGCCTGTGAAAACGAGTTGAGAAATGATTCAAAAACATACAGTAGATTGCAGATTTTTTTGTTGGATTTTCAGCAAGTCCCTCCCATGAAAACAAGAAGTAAGGTGGAGGAAGTGTGTAGCTAAAGTCTAAAAGATAAAATGTACTCTGCCCTATGATGGTGGCACTGTAGATGGAGGCTGACATGGACTATCTGCACTATCAACTTCTCTTTGAATGTGATTTAAATCGACAAGAAGATTTAATTCGACAAGAAGAAGAAGAAGAAGAAGAGTGTTACCCAGTTTATGATCTTGTTTATGTTATTCTGTCTTTATCAAATCCTTATGAAAGTGTAGTATTAAGAAAGTGTGTTATTTCAGTCATGCTCTTTACCTATATGAAAATGACACCGATCACTGAAATGACAGATTTCATAAGCAGAAATGTACAAAAATACAGTTTATACACAGGCACAGTTTTTACACTGATCACAGTGCACACAGATGACCAGTTGTCATGGTAGTGGGCACCTCAGCGCCAACACTAGCTGAGACTTCTTCCCCTCTGTCTGCGACACTCAGCAGAGGTGACATTCAGCCGGAACTACCACTAGCTGACAAGTGAGGCAGGAAAACCATTATCATGATTTATCTTGCTGTTGTACTGCTCATGCACGGCTGCCACACATATGGAGCTGCAGCTTCCACATCAGGCCGCATGCATTGTGACAAATCCTCAGAAATGCCATTTACATGCATATGGTCTTCTTGTTTAATCAGGCAGCCCCAAGATGGGATAACAATGTACAATAAATGTGTTCCATATGGGCTCTCCCGCTCAGTGACAGAGGTTTTAATTGATTATGGGTTGGAACACAAGTGAATTTCTGTGCTTTTATAAACCATTTGTATTTTTCCCTCACACATCCATGTTTCAGGATGAGCTGATGGAGTCCAGCAGTGATGAGGAGGAATCCAGTCTGCTTGATGAGAAGCCGGGGTCAGTGGTGGACATGGAGGATCTGGGCGACATCATGAGTGGCGCCAAGAAAGCGAAGGTCAGACTCAATCATCCACTGACACACTGATAACACGGTTTCACTGTGTTACACTTTGGTTGTTAAGTCTGGAGTCCTAGTTTCATCTTCCAGCAGGTTTATTTTCAGCGTTTCCGTGTTAATGTCCACAAACAGCCACCGCCGTCACATTAAGCTTCCGCCACCTAAGTCCAATCTAAGTGTGTTGTAGAGTAAAGAGGAAAAGTGTTGTCAGCGAAGGAGACGTGGCAGATGGGTTGATACACACCAGACTCCGACAGGCGAGAAGCAGAGGCTTGCGTAATTGCGACACCCACTCCACAGACTTGTGAGGAACGAGTGACTCAAGAAAAGCATAAAAATTCAAAATGTATCTGTCCTCTTTTTATAGGCCACTTATAAGATGTGAGCAATAAGAAAAGAGGAAAAACATACATTTCAAACCTTGTAGTCGATCTGTTTGTTTCAGATGCAGGTCATGTTTTGGTTGTTTTGCACTAATTATAATCCTGCTCAGTACTTACATGTTACATACAAGTTGATTTTGAATGACCATTTGTCCTTTGTGATAGTGACAGTGACAAAACACAGCCGTGTCAAAAAAAAGAAAGCTGGTCCGATGTTTACTCGTGTGTGGCCCCTTGCATGGTCAGACTGTCCTTTCCTCTTCCTTGCTTCCTTTGACACCGGTTTGTGTTTCTTTTTCGCTGGCTCTGCCATGATGAATGTCTAAAGTAACACTATCGCTGCCTTGATGTTATAGCCTGTACCTCGCATGTAATGCCGTGAAGCAATTCGTGTTTCTTCCGTGACCTGTGACTTTGCGGGACCTCCTGTTTCCTCGACAGCCCTGGAGACAGCCCCCAATCTGCCAGCAACAAGCCATTTAACCATCAAAGTGACTTCAAAGCTTTTAAATTAGGGTAAAAATCCTGAATAGTTCAACTTTTTAAATTGAGGTCGTCTGTTTGAATCCTGGTTCCACTGAGGGCCTTTCTGTGTGGATATTGCAAGTTCTCCCCGTGTGCGTGTGGGTTTCCTCCCACAGTCCAAAAAAACATGCAGAGGTTAATTGGACATTCTAAAACGGCCCCTATGTCAGATGGGATTGGTTCCAGCTCCCCGCACCCCTCATGTGGAGGATAAAGCGATAGACGATGAATGAATGAATGAATGGATGAATGACTATGTCCTGCTCCACATTACTGTTTTACCTGAGATGTTTTATTGACAAAATTACATTGATTTATTGTGTTTGTGACAACTTGAAGTAGAGCTTTAAAGAGGGAGGAGCCCTTTCACTTGAATATGTTCCTCATCTGCTTGGACGGGTGTGAAATGATTGCTCTATTTTCCAGTAACTGGTTCTCAAAGGTTGTTTTCATTAATGCATAAAGTTTTTCACGACAAAGTAAATGTTATGCTAACAGCAGTGGATAGCCCTCAAATTCTTCATGTCTTACACAGATGAATCAAACAAAATATTGTCCCAGGATTGTTGCTTCTTTTCTCCCATGAATATTTCAGTATATTATGTGTGTGCGTGTCTGAGCTTTGGGAAGTTTTGGACAGACGCCCTACACGACATCTCAGAGGAGAATGTGAATAACATACTGTATTAGTTTGAGACTTAAGGAGTCTGAAACGCTTAGTACTTTTCTGTTATGTTTACCCTGAGCCAGACTTTGTATTAAAAATGTATGAAATGTTTTTCCTTTCAATATTTTATTGTAATTCGCTTCCTGAAGCACAAATGTTCTCATTGACCTTCGTTTTCTATTCACTTCACCTGCTGCACATGCATTTTGACATGACTTAGTCTACAATCTGTCTATGTGTGATTAAGTACAATTCTAATTATTTGCTGTGGTGTGTGTAATCTGTGTATTATCACACTCTGATGTCAGGATGACAAGTTTGCCGTGATAACAAATTAGTGTTGTTTTTGTATAATTTGGTGACACAGAGCAGCCGGTGCAAGAATATAATTAGTTTTCTTTTTTATTATTGCCACAAGATAGGAAGTATTTTGCCAAGCTACAAATTAAGTGTGAACTTAAATCTGTCCTTTATGATCCTTGGTTTCTAAAATAAACTCCTTATATGTTGTAGGATCTTTCAGATGCACGTTTTGAATTATAAAAGGCTGAAGAAGTTGTTTTTTTTTAGCTTTTTGAGCTCAACCATGTGATTAACCTGTTGTTCTTGTGCTTTAGATGCCTCTTTTAAACTGCAGGTGGAAGCTCAGTGTCACTGTGTTTGACCACTAGGTGATAGCAGAGACTCTTAAGTAACTGTTGGTTTTAGGCTGAACTGCAACATCTGACATTCGTGGCCATGCTGTCATTTCACTTCCAGAGCTATTTGCATGAATTATTTTTGCGCGTCGACAAACTTGACACTTAGCAGAGCTGATCTCATTCTCAGTCTTTTTTTTCCAGCCACACTGAATGAGAACATGAATTATTATCTGACTCTTTATCCATGTGCTTTTGGATCAATAATGCCGAATTGTTTTTCGGTCAAGAAATTAGGGCTGCAATGATTAATCGATTCTTAATCCTTTTCCTTAGGTGTTTATATTTTCTTTTTTCTTTGCTCCATATAACAAAGAAATTATTAAAACTGAATAATTTTGGTTTGTGGACAAAACAAGTCATCATCATTTCAGGGTTTGGCAAACACTGATCAACATTAGAAAATAATCCACAGATTAATTGATAAATATAAAATAATCAATTGCGGCCCTAGAAGAAAGTGAGATATGAATCACCTTTATGTCTCCACAGTCTGCAGTGGTCTGAGCTTTCTTTTGTGGCTGCTTTAGATTTGTTAAAATCAGTTTTTACAATCTGTAATCTGTAACATTAACATTACATCTTACTGATCCTGGCAATTTTTGATTACTTATTGAATTATTAATTTTGTGTTTATTTTTTTTAATATTCAAGTGTGCAACCCCATAGGAATTCCAAGGTGCTCTTCAATATGTGTCTATTATCAGTAGATAAGATCAGTAAATTGGCAGGGATGATGCATATAGGCTGGAATGTGTGTGTATGTTAGTGAAAATAACGACATTCTATTCTTCAGTTATCCGTCTCTCATGGAGGAGTGACAATTTTATTTTGTAACTGTAAGTGGTTGCCATTAATTTAATTTGATTATGTCAACATGTGTTACTTTTCGATTGTATGAGGTAAATATCTACAGTATATCATGTGTAAATGATATTGGACCTTTTTATACTGCAGTGGTCAGTATTGATATTTGTTTATGGATCATGACTGAAGTTTTATGAATTTAAAATATATAAAACTTGAAAATGGAAAAAAGGGGGGGTTTACAGCGGGATAACGGCAGAGAAAGCTACGTTAAGAGATGCCCCATCCACATTCAGTACACTTTGTTCTCTATGTTGTGACTAAATAGAGAAATCCTACACTTTTAACTTTTCACGGACGTTTTGTTTTCTTCAGTTGGACAGATATCGTGATGTATCGCTATATGATTGTCTTGCAACATGTATTGCATATCGTATCGTGAGGTACCCTGTGATTCCCACCCCTTATTTCCACTTTTCCTTTACAAATCATCTCTCACTTATATGAGTAAGTTACTCTACCCACCCATAATTTTGCCTGTTGATGGAGGTTGACTTAAGAGATAAAACTATGCACATGGTTCACGTGGATTGATCTGTTTTAATGCAATGTTGCTTGTTGCCAGGCAGGATTAAGGACGACTAAATTCTAGATGTTTTTTTTACATTTTTCAAATGTACCCAGTGAGTGACTGGCATGTAGGATGTGATTATTTCCTAGATTGTGGAGTCAACTTTGTTATGTTTTTTTCTTTTTTCCTGTCATGTGCCAGTGAGCTCCATTTCCAGTAATCCACTGATGCTCAAATTGATTTTGCACCTTTGTTTTGGTAAATCAAGTTTGTCAGTGGAGATGTGTGTTTCTGCCAGAGCTATCAATTTCATATGGTTCAACTGTAGCCAGATTGCAATGTGTGTGGAACGGATCATCAACCGGAGCAGCTGTATGGCTTCCACAGCTCGGTTTTCATTTCAGTGTCCAGAGGAAAGAAGCCACAGAGCAGATGCTACTCTGAATTTAGTGCTGGTGTAGCTGAAAATGATGGCGTTAATTCAGTTTCAATATGATGTGATGATGATCCGTTGGATGGTACAATTTTTGCTCATTTCACAAAATCGGCCATAACCCTTTTAACACCTAAGCCTCAAAATGTCCACCTAGAACTTTCAATACCTGGTAGTTATTTACAATTTACTGCATGTTAAGCAAGTTAAGTTTAAGGTGAAGAGAAACAAGTTTTATATAGAAAAAAACACTGTAGTTGTACACAAGTAAGAGAAATTTGACCAATATAAAACATTTTGTGTCCAAATGCGTTGCCGGTGATGATGCGCTCGGTCCAAGGGTTTAATACTTAATGTGTTTTGATATGATCCAGTGGCCTGTGCAATGTTATTATTTGTTATAAATATTTTTTTTAATGCAACTTTAATTTGATAGTTATGAATTATGTTCCCATTTAAATGACAAAAAAAATAATTCTTAGACATCACTTTGAAATGTAAGATTGTTAATTAGTCACGTAATCTTGTATATGCTTATGGTAACTCTGCTAGGTGTTTGTTTGTTTATTTATTTATTTATTTATTTATTTATTTATTTATTTGTATTTCTTCCTTCTTTCTTCCTTGGCTGTGTGTTGTTGATGCACTGTCCATCTGTATCAGCCCCGTGTTGTGTCATGTTTGCGGAACATGTTATGATACTGTGAGATGTCCCAGTTCTGTTCTGGGCTCTCAAGCGAGGGTTAAAGCAGACCAGTGGGGAAATGGAGACTGGGCCAGGATTGTACACAAACACGGCAGGGACAGATTGTCACACCGTGTGTTTTATGATTTTTCATTTCCAGGGTGTTTCAGTATGCAGACTTGGACACCCCAGGCAAACTTAGACAGCTATTTGGGTCATGTGATGAATTGCCTCAGAGTGGCTGATGTTGTATCCACTACTGGAAGTTTGTGTGGAATAACATAAACCTACACTGATAACTGAGTTCGAGCACGATGTACAGCATCCTTTATACCACCCAAAGTAAAGCAGCAGGGGATTTTGGAGAAAATTACATTTCTGAATTTATGTCGAGCATAATACCTTCTCCTCCTGAGAATGAGATGTTGGAAGACTCTGACGCAGAATGGCGGCTTCTTTATTTACAGCATTCCTCGCTGACAAAGGACAATCTTCGAGTCATGGCTTGTAAATAGCGAGAATACGTGGCTTCAGACGCATTGAGTAGATAGAGCTGCAAGATAGCAACACAGGCTCAGAGAGTGTTTGTTTTTTCAGGTAATCTTTAATTTTTTTTTTTAAATGATCCTGAGCCTTCTTTAGCCTGTTGTCCATGTTACAGTGTTTGTTAATTCACCAAAACGCCAATCATAGTCCTTGTATGTTGATATGTACTTGACAGAACCAGATGGACTGTGAATGTCCGAGGTCATGCTTAAATGCACATTCTGCAGCCTCTGTATTTACTCTGCTCATTCTAAAGGATCTTCAGTTTACTTTATTTCTAAATTTGGGGGATGCCTACATTATCTTAATTAATCTGTTGTTTTTTTACGTCAAATATTTTTGATAAAATGCAACTACACAAGTCCATGAGCTGCATGTACAATCTGATCATATAATCAATGTATTATTTTGTCCTTGTACTATTAAGAACAAAAGAAAATCCCCATGTCCTAGTGGTCAGACATTGTTTATGCAATCTGGAAATTAGAGCTAAAACTGAAACTTTAATTCTCATTACTTTTATTGCATATTTTGTTTGTGCATCTGTTTTAGGCAAAAATGCCTGCTGAATGCTACCAAGGAGGTCCAGAAATGTAAATGGTGAACTCATATGGTGAACTCAGCTCCCAAGTTTACATAATTAAGTTACTGCTGGTTTCAAGGCTTTTTTATAGTTACTTTCACAGTAAAAGAAGCTCAGTATGCAGTATAATGTGGATTATTTGGAAAAAAAAATACGAATGGTGTTGACACCTTGAACATTGGGATTATTTGTTTATGATTCTCATGTTTCTCATTATTAAGACTCACTGGTATGCATGCATAGCTTTTAGAGATGAGTGAATGAGACTCGTCATCCTACAGTGAGCTGCACACAATTTTGCTGTTCTTTAGGCGCCCTCTCACACAGACATTTGTCAATGTTTGCTGACAGCATATCGGCCCCTCATGAGTGCTACTGTGCCAGGAAGATGACATATACTGTACCTTATCCCCACAGACACGCCAAAGCAGGGGAAGCGGTACAGTAATTGAGTGGAGCTGTCACTTAACGTGGTGTAATCTGAAAGGTTGCTCGTTCGCCAAGCCTTTCTGAAATGTCACACCTGCTCCTATTCCCAGGGCAACTTGTCGCTGAGCTTAATCTCCTGTTGTATCTGTAAACAGCACATGTCTAAATCTGCATACAAATTCTGAACATGACATAAATGTAATCTGAGCCACAAGGCAGCTTTTAACCTGTGAAGTTGTTTTTTTAAACAACTAGGGCTGCAACAATTTATCTATTTATTTAATTAATCGTTTAATTTTTAAAATAATTGGAACATGTTTTCTATATTTTTCTTATATGTGAATAGTTTCTGGTTTCTTTGCTCCATGTTGCAAATAAATCAGTAAAACTGAATTTAGCTTTGTGGACATAAAAAAGACAAGTTTGGACATTTTCTGACATTTTGTGGACCAAACAACTAATCCATTAATTGAGAAACTTATCAATGGATTATTGCAAAGAATCTTTAGTTGCAACTCTAAAACCAATGCAACGGATCTTAGGTCTTTTCTGTGATATAGATAATAGATTTTGGTTTATTGTTTTCATATCACAAGTCCTATTCTTATTCTTGTTTATTCTTATTTTTTTAGGTTAATTGTTTCAAACCCAGATGCTGCCAAAAAAAAGGATGTTGGTTTTTAGCTCAGCTGTGAGTGTGAACAATTGTCCAACTGAGCTGAACAAACCTGCGGAAGCCACAGGCAAAACACATTGTTCATTCATGAATAAATCTAAGTAAAGTCTTTTCAGAGTGCAGTGGTGTTTCATCGTTATGTTTATATTTCAAAGGAGGTGTTAGAACTGTCTGACTTTTAACTTCCTGAAAGACATCCCATTGTAAAGGAAGCAGCGGGGACATTAATTCCCAATGGTTTTGTAATCTCCAACTCTGAGCCAACATCTGTTTTTTAAAAAACAAAACAGTGTGCAGAGGAGCAGTGAGGGTTGAAATACCTCATTCTCATTCTTAGATTTAACATAATTTATGAATTCCTATTGTAACTTACACACTTGATATGTGACGTATATATCATTCATCATTGTCTTTTTTTTTTGTTGTTGCTTTTGTTATTTTAAAGTAGTATTTCAAAACTAGGTTGTCTCCAAGTGTCTCTTTGTAAAGAGTTTTTATGCTATATCATTACCTTAATTATGATTTATCAAAGTACACAGCAACCAAAGCCCTAACATTTCAACATGCCACAGATCGTGTGTGTAAACAATGATTGATTTTGAGTTCTTTGTCTGTCGCAGAGCAAAGATGAGAGTCGAGGAGGTGGTCACATGGTGAAGCTGTCCAAGATGAATGGAGTGAAGAAGATGGAGGATGAAGAGGAAAGAAGAGAGATGATCACCCCTGCACTGAGGGCTGCACTGACGAAGCAAGGTGAGGAATCTTTGACCTTTGTGTTGAAAATGTAGAGCTGCTTTGTTACTTAGCTGCATTTCTTGTAAGAAATACACAAACAATATTTGTTTTTCACTTTGGAAGTTGATGTATAAGCCATGTTTCTTTTTCTTTAGTTGTTTTTAAAGGTATTTGCTATTGATCAAACTCATTCACAGGTATGTGAGTTAAAGCTAGATTCAGTATATTTGTTTCTGAAACACCTATCATCGATTTTAGGATGGACAATTATTACATTCAATGACTTTTAATATTTAAGACCAGTTATCTGAGATGGTTTATGTCCTTCGTATAAAAAAAAAAAAAAGAGAGTCAACAAAACAAGACATTTGAGAACATAATGTAGAGTTTGGGGAAAAACTAAAGAACATTTTCTGGACCAAAACAACTAATCCTAATTATCCTTAGTTTCAGCCCTAATCACACATGAATGAGTCAGAAAATGACAGGGAAAGCACAAACAAAACTCACTGTTCCACTCCAGACAACAGCTCTCCAGTGTTTTGGTGGCAGATCTTTGAGGAGATATCTATTGCCAGCCTTTCCTCATGAACAGACCCTACATTTAATGATATTTTTCAACAAACATCCACTGGCAAATTCTGGTACACACCAAAGAAAGATATGGTTGTAATATGGTCATCAACTGCTAACAATTACATCCTGGTGCAGTCATTTTTTTTTTTTTTTTTTTTTTTAAACGTCCAAACATCCTGAAATTGCTTAGTTAAAGCTGGTACAAGGTGCACCATGAGAAGAAGTCTGGGTAATGTATGTTGTCTAATGGCACTTAATGATGCTGTGCAGTCCAATGACCCTCTCTGCCTCATTCTGTCTTCAGGATGCAGTCCTAAGTCTTCTCTCTCTCTCCTCCATAAGTACTTCTTATATGGCAGTTTTATTAAAGCCCTTATTAAGAAGATGTGAGTTAATCAAGTGGAATTATTCTCCAAAAACAGCTGTCCCCTTAGTCTGAAGTAAAAAATCAACCATATCTCAATAATCATGATATTTTCTTTTTCTTGGTCAAACCTGCAACTGAGGGACAAAAGCTCTGAGGCCAGAGTATCAGACGTAAACATAAACTGCTAAATGTGCAGGGAATCGGGACAATAAGTGCCAGTACAGCAGGTGTTTGACTCACTGGCTCTCTTTGTAACATTTTATTATTCAGTTCTGCTATTTAGTCCATTCACTGCCATCATTTTCAGTTATGATCTCCTCCCCACTGTCAGCTTACACAACACTATTATTAGGACAACGTGCAATTCTTCAGTTAATGTGACCAAATGTTCGTCTATTTATCATTTTTTTTATGCTGGCAGCATTCAGTCCTGGTGGACTGTTTGTTTTATTTGTGATACAAGAACAGAGGATGAAAGTGTCGCCATTATTTTAATGATGCCTGGTCTTGGAAAGATGATTATAGCCTTTATTTCTGGCATGACATGGATGCAAAAGTTACTGCTGAAATGCTGGCGTAATAACCAACAGAGGTTGAACGTACGGATTGTTTTCAGCATGAAGTCATAGTTTGTTTAAAATGAAGCACTAGCAAAACCTGTATTTGTATATCATGATAGCAAGTGATTGACCTGGGAGATTATTTTGATTGTACATCAGCTTACAACAGGGTGAATGTCTGAGCAGGCAAATTCTCCAACAAACATGAGAAAGGAAATGTTTTCTGAAGGTATTTTCAACTGAAAACCAATGCAAACATCAGTTGTTTGAACAAAAAGGAAATATAATCTGTGTGTCTGGCCTTTGTGTCTGTTAATGTCCAACCATGGTTTTCCTGCATATTAAAATAACATTCTTGACCAGAGGCAAACTATTTCATTTAAGCTGTATGCGTGTGGGTCTGTCTGTCTGCTTTGTTTTATATTCTCTACAAATAAACTCATAAATAGCCTTTATGAATGACATTCGAGCAGCAAGTGCACATATGCACCCTGATTTTACACAGTCTGTTGTGCTGCTGCATGGCATGAGGAGGAAGTCTCTTTTAAGGCCTTTAAAGAAAACCACACCGACATTTTAGTTATGTCTTGAAGAGATTAATTAATAGTGTTGGGTTTAAAACAAATAAAAAAAATCCGACAAGGACTCGCTAAATGTGGCCGCTTGTATCCAGTGTTATGAGGAGAGACAGACTTGTAAAGAAAGTGAATTTAAAACGCTTCCTTCATCCTTGTAAATCTTATCCTCTCCTTACTGCTGACTTATCCTTGAGCACTTGTGAGTTGTGTTATTGGGATGTTCAGCAGCTTTTAAGCAGAAGACTGTGGATGAAAATGATTCTGTGGATACTGAGCATTGCTTCACTGATGTGCCACTCAAAGACAATGTAATTTACGCCTGTCTGTGTATTAAATATCTGCTGGTTTTAGCTTTGTTTAATGAGCTCATGCCTTGTTCCTCATCTTATCTTTCTGTGCAGGCTACAAACTAATTGGAAGTCATTCAGGGGTGAAGCTTTGTCGATGGACCAAGGTATTGGATTTTTTCTTTCTCAAAACACCCATTAGAGTTTTTTGACATACTGAACTGAACTGTAGGGCATTAACTGTTTGTGTTCTTTCTACTTGTTAGTCTATGTTACGAGGAAGAGGAGGCTGCTACAAACACACTTTTTATGGTATCGAGTCCCACCGCTGCATGGAAACTACCCCCAGCCTCGCTTGTGCCAACAAGTGTGTCTTCTGTTGGAGGTATGTAAACAGTCATGGCCTGCATTTGCTGTATATTACATAACTTGTGCAGCATTCACCCTTTTACATCCATTAATAATTATACATTTTAGACATAAATGTCTGGATGCCTAAAAACACACTTCACAGCAAAAAACATGCAATACAGAATAAAAACATGCAATCCATAGCGTTAAAAGTGATAAATATAATAAAAATAATCACAATAAAAGGTACAACAGCATGTTTAGCCATGTTCTAACCGTTTGCAGGTTTACTAGCGCTGTGTCATGATTTGCCTTCCTGCTTTCCTCCACCAGTCGTGATAGAACGCACCATTATAATAAGAAACACAGAGAGTCAGGTGAAGCTAATAGGCTTAATCAGCATTGCGTGAATTTGTGCTACAGCTTTAAAACAATTTAGTGAAGTACACTGGTGCAATCTCAGTGTGACAGTTGCTCTGTAATGCAGAGCATGGAGGGTGGAGCGCAGATAACGCGGTTGTCGAGATGGTATCGAGGAATGAAGAAGGTTTGATAGATGTGATGTGCCAGAGAATGGAGAGATTTGTTGTTGAGGAGAACAACTCTTTATAGAATTTGACATTTTACATGTAGCCAGTGCAGGTAATAGTACAGCTATGTGCTCCCAGGACTCTGTGTGAGAGTATTGAGTATCAAGTTTTTACATAATATATTCATCCAGAGTATAGCTCTTTTTTCCCTAACACACATCATTTGCACACTGCCGCCACAGGCATCAGGAGCAATTTGGGGTTCAATGACTTGCCCAAGGACACCCGCTCTTCCTCCTGACAGAGAAAGCCCCCAACAGATAAAGGCGGGGTGTGAGGCTGCAGTCTATTTTTAAGGCACTTTGACATTTTTGCCTGCCTGTGCATTTTTCTTCTCAGTTGTTAACCTCATTAGTCATTGAGCAAGAATCATCCTGTTGCTGACACGCTAATATTTTATGTGCACGAGACTAATGGCCGGCATACCTGAGAGGCCTGAATGTGGACACTGCTTAACCATGTCACTGGTGAGAGACTGGGCCTTTTCACTCTGCTTCCATTTTGAAAAGGCGACAGTGTTGAGCAGTGAAAGGTCGCTGTCGGAATGTGCTGCAGTGAACAGCTTTCCTGTCACTACAGATATGCCAGTATCTCTTGAGGCAGCTATGTGGGGCGACGGGGACAAAGCAGTGTCGCGGCACGGATGCATTGTTGCAGCAGCGCTCGCCATTCGCCTCGGCGTAGCAACAGGTGGAACTGGGTTTGACGGGCGAGGCCAGTATGTGTCGTGGGTGTGCATATGCACTTAACAGACTGTCTGAAATTTGTGATGCCTCAGGATTTGTTTTCTCACCTAGACATCACACTTCCACAGGGGAAAGGTGTTGTTAACACTAAAGGAGGTGTGATTTTTTTAAGAGTGGGATGAATTATTTCACTTTTATATGTTTTTACACAGCGAGCGTACACATGCAAGTCTTACATAACACACTTTCAGTTTGTAAACAAAAATCCTGTGGTCTTTGTATTTGTCACCTTGTTAGAAGGATATTCCTCTGGCTCCAGTATAATATGTTTATATCTGTGTTTGTGTTAAATGACCCAGTCTAATGGCTTAAATCTGTCTCAATCAGATTACTGCCTCAGAGTGTTATTGGCTGTCAGATGATACTTAGTGTTACAGCAGGCAGTAGAGAAGTGGGGAAGTAGCCTGGTTTCAGAATACTGTGATTACTTATCTGTTAATCTGCCTGCTCTACTTACAGACATCACACCAACCCTGTGGGCACAGAGTGGCGCTGGAAGATGGACCCTGCTGAGAAAATCCTGCTGGAAGCTGTGGAGAAGCACCAGAACATGATCAAACAGTTTAGAGGTTGGTGCTTTTACAAATGATGCACAGGGTATCTTCCTGTTCCAGCTCAAATGGTAGTCACTGGAGTAGAAAGGATGTTTATCAATTTAATCATTGATAAAACATTTTTTTAGTTTTTATTATTTTATTATAATTACGCATATTTGCTTTAACTGACTTTTCATGATAAAATGAATCATTCTTTTCCTGCCACAGTTTCAGTGTAATCATCGTCAGATGGTAGCAAATGGGCTCTGCGATGGATCCCATTAATTACATTAGTGTTTATTATAAATGTAAATTGTTCTTCTGGATGTAAAGACACAGTAGCGCACAACACAACAACTCAGTCATGCACGCGCCGCACATCACTACTCACAACCTCTTGTAACCTTACGGCTACTGAAGCAGTGGGACTATCAAAATGCTGATGGTATGTCTGCTGTGGGGTCACACCCTTGTTAAAGTACCTCATCTATCACTTTTCAGCCGACACAGACTCCACACACTATTTAATTTCCCCTTATGGCACCTTTTACTGCATCTCACTAGTCCCAAACTCTCATTATGTTCTCACAACTTGCAACAGTTGTACTACGAGCTCATTGCCGGTTCCTGAACCCAAATGCCACTGTGAAATGGTTTATTAAAGAAGAATAAACCTTTGCTTAACTGACGTTTTTGGGCCATCTGTACTACTTGTAATTAATACTGCTGGCATGTGGGATCTAATTCTCTGGCTGCTACTATCGTTGGCTGAGGACTGCTGGTTGAGCGTCCAAGGCTTAGTGAAAACAGAATTTAGTGATCATCCTGTCGGTGTGCAAGCATTGCCGAACAGATTTTCATTCTGAGCTTTTGCGATTTTATATCAAAACAAGGTGGTGACACATTTATCAAACTTTTTTTTTTTTTTCACCAGTTAATTATAATGATTAAACAAAATGTTCTATTCCACACAGATTTAAAGGTGCAAAATGCAAAACTGGGCAACAGCATATCAGACCCAAATAAACATGATTGTGATTGCCATGCCAACAGGAAAGCTGACCATGAAAACAGCCGTCTAAAATTATGAATTCAATGAGTGACTATTTATTTATGACTGAAGTAGACACAGACACAGAAACCTACATTTCCTGAGTCTAAACAGTGTCCTGTTCACACATAATGCTGCAGTGTTTCTCCCTGGATTTTGTGGTGACATGACTGTTGATGTGCAGCCGTTTGAAACTCAGGGCTAATTTGCTGTGCAGACCTCTGTCAGCACAGCAACAGCCTCACATACTCGCATGCAAACCTCTCAAGACCATTCCTATCAATCTCAAACTCAGTTTGCCAAGCTGTTTTCTTTTTAAGTCAGCTCGTTGCTTATGTCTTCTCTGACTTCTGATTTCTTCTATGACTTTGCCTCTAGCTACAATAATTTCAAAACCTGTATTGACCTTCTTTTCTGAAACCACTGCTCATCCTGTCATAAAATAACAAAGCCATTTCATCCGTTATATAGAATCCAAATGCAGAAAATGTCGGAGACATACAGTGCTGTGCGAAGGTCCACCATTAGCACCATTAAATTTGTTGTTTCAACGATGCTATAATGACCATACAGTATAATAATTCCACTTTATCACTTAGGGTAAGAAAACACATTTGTGACTAAGTAGATTATGTGTATAATGGTTTGTGCAGAAAATAAAGAAAGATAATTTTATCATACGTTCTTTCAACAGCATTTGCAGTTGGCATTCATTTTAGTCAGTATTTTTAGTCACCACTTAAATGTAAAAACAGGCAGTTTAATGCCCTGCCAGTTGTCACTTGTTTTTTTTTTTTACGTCTTTTCACCTGGCTTCACCTTGCTTCTAAACCCCAAATGCTCAAACATATTATGCAAGCGTTATTATGTTGTAAAATAATATTTTATCATGGATGGTCATTGGGGGTGGGGGAAAAAAAATGGTTTTGAGTGTCTCTGGTGGTTCCCTACCCTAGTAGTCATTTCTTTCTCAGAAAAGTAATTAAACAAAGAGAAGATGGACAATGAACAGTATTTCATTGGTGTTGGTGTTACGGGTTAAGACCAGTGGAAATCGGGGGTCGGTTATAGTAGCTTTCTTCTCCTTAACCAGTTCTGTGGCTTTTAATAGAACCCCATGTCTGATTTCACTCCTTGGCCCAAGAGGATGAACTATGCAAGAATTAATGGAATTTCACATTACTAATACCTCAAAGATTCATACATTTAATGAGATTTCAGACACTTGTGGTAACACACACACACACACACACACACACACACACACACACACACACACACACACACACACACACACACACACACACACACACACACACACACACACACACACACACCATCAACCTCAGCTAGCTTTTATGAACAGAGTTAAGTGGGAGTTCTCCTGGGGGACAGCTCGCTATTTGATGTCTTTGCACACAGCATTTCGTGAGATGTAATTTGTCCCTGAAAGGCAGCACAGTAACAGTTGCCCTCTGTGGTTAGACCAAAGAAATTGTTGCAAACGTATCAATAATTCATAGACAGTTTTTATAAAGCACATAAAGGCAAGAGTCCAAATTCTTATTTAATTAACATTCACTGCATGTAGTCTTAAATTAAATTGCATTTGCTATAGCCGAAGCAATATGACACAAAATCCCAGTGGCAGTGTTATGAAATTAGTTTTCCTTAAGCTTTGACTGTTTATCCCCTGTGTCTCATATTTTTGTTGTCTCATACAACATTACATTCTTCATACTGCCAACAGAAAGCAGACTTAGTTGATGTTTTTACATTTAGGTTATTTTAGTGGAAACCACATACCTCCAGTCATTTCTCCAAATCCCAGGACATTCAAGATTCAGATTCAGATTCTAATCACTTTGCGTTTACTCTTGACAGTTACTTGCCTGATGCTGAGCAGTATTTGTCATGGCAAACTTTGTTACAAAAGTTGCTGTTATTGCTAAGGTGATGGTGATAATGTGTCTACTGTAGTTGGTGCACACTGTTCAACAAAGAACACCAGTGACAGGGAGAATGGACTTGTCACAGTTTGACGTACAGTTTGAGTAGAAATGATTTGATTTGCGATTTGAAACTGAGTGGGCATCAATGGCTCTGTTCTTGTGTTAGTCTGTGTGACTGAGCCAGTATGCACTCCACCAAAACTTAATATGATTATTTACAACTGTGTAGAAAAGATACAGGTGTCATAATAGCTGCCATGAAAAAGGCCCTGTGGTTATAATTCCTATTATCCACTTACCTTGAGTAGTGACCATATTTTCCTTCTTTTAAACTAATCAATATTAAAACTTGATTCCTCACTATTATAGTCTATTAATATAGTCCGAAAATCTATCTAGTTTACATCAACATTTGATGCCTGAGGCAGAGCTGAGAGCTTTGTGTTGTGATTGATGTCAATAAAGCTGCCATGATACTTAAAAAAAACTATATCTTCTATTTCTGAACTGATATTGAGGGTTGTATTTTGTGGTGGTGAACAGTGAGAGAAGCCAAGACCACCAGTGGAAGAGAGATGAATTGGGCTCTGAGTCAAACTCCCAAAGCTCAGGCTTAATATTCTGTGTTGTGTCTTGTCGTCTCACTCCTCCCCTTCCCTTCCCCTCTTTTCATGAGCAGCACACAGCAGTAGGTGGTTATTTACAGCAGTGTTTTTTTTTTAAATTACACTGGCAGTTCTTTGATTTATGCCTCCACAGGTGAGGCTGCTCATTTCACTGCTGGGTTACACTGATCTGAGTCTGGTTGAATTGACTTTGAAATGATCATCTATTCAACCACTGGCCTCTTTCTCCCTCTCCAGGTGTTCCTGGAGTGATGCTCGAGCGTTACGAGGAGGGCTTGGCGGTCAAACACTGTGCTCTGTCCTTGGTGGGCGAGCCAATCATGTACCCTGAAATCAACACCTTTATCCGTCTCCTCCACTCTCACCAAATCTCCAGTTTCCTGGTCACAAACGCACAGTTCCCAGAGGAAATCACGTAAGCGGACAGACCTGTTTTGAGACTAATGTTGGATGTTTTTGTGTAACCAATGCAAAAAAAATGTTAGCTCTGCAGAAGAGGGATCAATTGTTTATTCTCCACAATTGTCAGGTTACATTTACAATTATTTGAGCAACACAAACAAAATTCATTGAACTTCACCTGTGGCAGAAGTGACTACATTAAGAACATGACACATCAAACCAAATCTTCTCCATATGGCAGTAAGCAATAAGTTAAGTTTCCTCTGTGCTTAGGACAGCCTATCCTTTAGCACAATTTCTACATTCAGCAATTATGGTGTAAGAGTGCTGAAACTTGCATTCTCTCTAATGACTAGAGGTTGCAGGCTCCACAGAGGCAGCAAGTGATTAGGGAATCTCCCGTCTTCTTCTTCTTCCTCTTCTTCTTCTTCATCATCAAAAAAGAAGCTTTACCCACGGGAACTTAGAGTCTCAATAATTCACTTGTTGCTGATTGCGCTGATTGCGCAGATGCTGCACTTATTTCTTTGCTGCCTGTGAATATAGTAGTGCACAGTATGACTTCCCAGAAAGGCTGCATTGCGAATAGTAAGTAAGTAAAAAAAAAAAAAGAAAAAGTTACTGTCTCTACTTTCTACATCTTTGTTTCTTTGACAGAGGAATTCAGCACAGACATGCACCCTGCGACCTACGGTATAACTACTGTATAAAAAATTCATACATGATGAAATCTCAGGGAGATTTATGTCAGCCGGTATACAGGTCACGGATGCCCACATGCCTTTTATTGTTTCGTTTTTAATTCAAAGGAGTGTGTGTGAGTTATATCAACAATAAAAGTTTTCTACCGAGGGGGAAAACACACTCAAGTGACGCCAGAGTGTCATCATCTTTGACACTGCTCACTCAACACAGCTGTGTCGTTGCACTGAAAAAGTGAAACAAAGAATGTTTATCTATGAAAGTAGACGGCATCAAGCGAGCATGTTGAAGTGGACATCTACTGTATTTGTAATGTCAGCTCACACAAGCAGTACATGGTACTTTTAATTGTAATTATATAATAAGTATTAATGATATAGTATTATTTAGGGTGAATGTTCTTGGCGTGGTTAAACAAAATTGTAGTAACATGTATATTTAGACCCCAATGATTACAGAGAATAGAATAACAGTGTTTTCAGTTTCAGTCACTATCCTAGACTGAAAATCATACTTCCCATGATGAGGTCTGTCCTGGTGTCTGTCACTGTCAGTGCCCTTTAACCTGACATCTAGAAATATCACCATGTCTCGAGGCCTTGCAAGTAGTCATCAAGACAGGCAGAAACATATTGGATATGTCACCTTACCAGTCTGTCACTCACAGGCTGACTTATCATACACGCAGCAGGAGAAGGTTGAAGGCAAGAACAGCAGGTATCAGCCTTTTTTATTTACCCGTCTGCCACAGCTGCACGGTTGGATTTGAGCAGTTTCAGGTCATTGGATCGATATTTCATCACTGCAGAATGGGGGGGAAAATTAATCATTAGAAGCAGAAACTGAGCTTTCAAACTTTCTCTGTTGTTGCTCGTTTGGGGAATTGTTTTTTTTTTTTTTTCTTTTTTCCCTCCACAGTGCTTTCATGAGCCACACTGCTCTATGTGGCAAAAGGATGTCATGCCAAAATAGACAATTGGCCACATTTTCGACTTTGTTTATCTGTTTGAATATGTCACAAATACAACACCCTTTTCCAGTTTCAAAGTAAAAGCACTCTCGTGTTTCATTTCTCCAAAATGGATGTGCAGCTTCAAATGGAAGTGTTCAAGCATTTACTTGTGTACAGAAGCATATTTAAAAGTATATTATTTATAGCAATTTTTCTAAAATGTATGTGTGTGAGCAACAGAGATGCACCAGATCACACTCTGCATATGCATACAGTGTAGTGCTCTTTTTGTTTCAGTTCTGATTCTATATATGACTTTGGTGTGGAGTTCAGCTTTCTTTTTATTTATCATAAATCTAATCTGATTTTTTTAAACCCCAAATGACCAATTTGAGGTTACAGAAGGGTATATTTTCAGTGAGGCTGAACCACAGCCCAAATCTTTTCTGTTATGTATCCCAGACTGATGTGCATAAAAACAACCAAATTTTCTTCTCAAGCTCTTCTTATATCTCAATCGCGTTCATTCTTGTCTTCATTTCTTTTCCATATTTTCTGTCATTTTCAGGAGCCTGGTGCCAGTTACCCAGTTGTATGTAAGTGTAGACGCCAGCACCAAAGACAGTCTGAAGAAGATTGACCGGCCACTTTTCAAGGACTTCTGGCCACGCTTCCTGGACAGTCTCAAAGCCCTGGGAGAGAAGGTAAGCTGTCAATGGAGATTTGGTTTCTAGCTAAGAGATTAGAGATGTGAGCATGAGCTGAAACAGTTTTCTAATATAATGTGTAGCTTCAAAGAAATGTGTCTGCTGAGTCAAGTTTACCTGGATAAATCTTGGTTATTGATTCTGAAGCTGTACATTTTTACCTAAACTATGCGGAGTATGTCAGTCAGGAGTCCTTGAAGTCCTTGAAAGTTTGTGAATTTGAAATTTCAAGGCCCTTGAAGGTTTTTTGAAAACTGCTCTACTTTTGTGCAAGAAAGAAGTTAAGTTATTTAGGTGAATGTCTCCCTTGTTTGACACAAACCTACTGTTTCATGCCCTGCATTGCTTGATGTACAAACGTGTGTTATGGACACTGTACATTGTCTGTCTCTTTGTCGATGCAGAACAATATGTGAGTAACATAAAGCAAGAGAGAGCAAATTATGTGATGCCTGGGAAATGAAAATTGAAACAGCTCTGGCTGACCAAAGAAAATTAAAAAGACCGTCTTGCTTGGGCTGAAATATCTTCAGAATGTACATGGTATAGATTTTGTGATTGATTTTGATTGATTAATTTTTACAATTGCTATTGTGTCATGCGTAAAGAATATGTCCAGGCCAAATTATTATTTAAACATACAGACCAACAAGCCAGTGTAGAACACATATCACAGACAACGCTAAACAAATAAACCTTCCTGGTGTTTTTTTCCCCAGGCAGCCAACTTGTATACGTTAAACTTAAACACCCATGCCATTCTGTCACTATCATTGCACCAGAATATTTCTGGCATTTGAGAATACATTCAGTAAAGGTTTTCTTAGATCATCAAAGTGAGGCCAATTTAGAAGAAAGTGTGACTCATTCCCAATTTCACCCAGTCCACATTATTCACACAATCTGCTTTGCGTTTGTTGTCAGTCTTGTGCTATGCTTTTATTCGTCATATTTTTACTCCTTTCTTGAAGATCTTTGGTTTACTGTCTTTCGAAGCTGTCTCAGAAAACACAGAATGAGACATGCACAATTACAGCCAAATGACCATAAATGACCACACTCAAGTCTGAAACTGTGTTTTTAAATTGATCCCGGAAGCTCATGACCACATGAATTATAACATCCAAAAATAAACATTTCCATTGAGCGTGTGCAAGTTGTATGTCCACAGAAGTGGGGAAGATTGCGGGCTTTTCATCATTCGATCAATGTCACTGATTCACACAGTGCATGAAGCCAATGTGGGAATCAATCCTTTTAACTTAGGTGTTTTCCTCATAAAACAAAATGAGGTACACCACCACCAGACTTTGTGAAAGCTGTGGGCTATAAAGTTTCTCAGAGGGAGCGTCTGCACTTTCTGTAATGAGCCAACTTCCTTCTGTTAAATACTTTAGCAAACAATGGACAAATGCATTACCACTCAGCTTGATGTGTTGGTGACTCGCGAAGCTCAAGGCAGATCACCGGTGACGGATCATTGCACTCTAATTGAGTCTAGATTGCCATGTTCATCATGTAAGTATTGGTATAAGACAAATACCACTGTCATCTTGGCATTAAATTGATCAGTAACACCAACTTCTTTAAGGTTTAAGTGTTAAATCTCCGTCTTTTTAACATTAACTGTCAAAGATCCAGTAACTGTCACATTAATGCTGGGGTAGGCAACATATATTTGACATTATTGATAGCTAATTCCATAATTCCCTTTTGGTATGATGTCAATTAAGTGATCTGATGGGGAACTAGACTCCTCTAGTTTTCAGCCTTGGGGAAATCTGGCTGATTACAGGATACCAACACCACAGAATGACACTTTTTCCCACAGGCACTTAAACGCCTTACTAAGATGAATCTTATTGTTGTGGATGCTACTCTACAGTCTGTCTGTCAGAGTAGCCATCAAAAAAATCAACATACAAATGCATACATAACAGTGTAGATTCGGAAACGGAGGTTATAAACATTCTTCCATGACCAAGTCTATCCTCTGTGTTGGTTCAAGCCGATTTCACTGTGCACTTTAAACCCAAGCAGATTGCACACAACTGTATATCGCTGAACTTGATAGAGTTATAATTCCCCCTTTTTGATGAATAAGCTGATAAATCTTCCCTCGTCCTACTCAGTAGAACTCTTTACACGTCACAATAAAAGCATGTAAAACAAACCTAACGAGAGATTTAAGTGGTGCGTGTTGGATTCTGTACCTGATATGAAATGATCCGTACATGAACAGAATGCTCACGGGTTTCTCTCCCTCCAAAGTCTATTCTCACTTCAAACCTGTTTTATGGCAGTAGTACATCTTGGCCGTCTCTCTGTATCTCAGGGGATGCGATAAAATGTTCTCTTGTTTGTTTGTCCCCAACTGTTTTAGTACTCCGAGTCATAACGGCTATTTCCTTTTATCAATGCTGCCTGTTAAGAGATGGGTTGCCTGACTTATTGCCTGGTTTATTGTCAGTTGTATATTTGTCTAAATCTGCTGAAATAGCATTTTAATTCCGACTGTTGCATCACAGAATTGTGTGATGTCAGCTGCATGACTTAATCCTCCCTCTGGTGGCTGGCTGGTCATAAACCCAGTCTCCTTCATGTTGTTGGGTAGGACATTGGCTAAAATAAAAAGTCACTGTACACAGCTCTGCGATTTCTCTAATTTTGTTTGTGTGTGCCAATCCTCTGGTAGCTCAGGTTTTCAGTAGTTCTTTCATGTTCTAAAAACAAGGTGAAATGCAGTGATTGACAGCTGAGAGTGACTCATGATTGGTTGAGTGGGTGTATTGGTGGGACTTAATTACTGTGTCTCCACTTAGTCACCGCTGCATGGTGGCAGCACTCCTATGTAAAATATTCTAGCTTTACATTTGTACAGAGAAAGGAAGGAAGGGAGATGTGTCTTCCACAATTGATGTCTGTGTTTTCTATGCTCATTTACGTTGAATGATTATTCTCAGAGCTTAATTTGCATAACCATCTTTTAGTCTGTTGAGTTCCATGACCAAAAGATTGTTTTGCAAATACAGCACATTTGCACTGTAAATCTCAACACCAGACATATTAGTGCAGCTCGTGGTTACCTTGCACAATGATACCTCAGAGGGTTGTAGGCGTAGTTGTGTGTATGCATGTGTACACCTCTCTGTGACAATGCCGTCTGCGTGCAATTTGCCAATTTCCAGAAATAAACTCTCTGTTCCCGTCACCTTGGTCTCCCGCTCACAGCTCCATAAGTCTCCATTTCACGGTGGGCTCCATCACCATCCTTCCTAAGCACTTTCGCCTTTCTGTTCTCCATCTGCCAGCTCTCCCTGCCACTGCTCAGTGGGATTGATAGAGTTGTCCCTCTGTATAAGATACGGAATAGAGGCAGCTTAAAATACTTCACCTTTCTGCTTTCACTATCCAATTATCTGCTTCTCCACTGAGCTGAACAGACTTGGTGTTATAGATAACCTTCCAGAGAGAGCGAGTGTGTGTACAAATGACGGAAAAGGTACGCCCTCCCATTTTCATTCACTAGTTTCTTAATATCATCCATTTTTTATATTCTCTGTCCTCACAACTCCATGCCTTTCATCGCCTTTGCTTGTCTTCTCTTGCCCTTTTTCTTCTCCATCTCCCTCAATAATGCTATTTCCTCTGCCACACAGCAACAGCAGTATCCTAAATTCACACCACAGAGCTTGTGAGCACAGTTCGTTCACCTCCTTCTTCACCCAGGGAGAGTTGTCTTGCTCCAAACCTGCTCACACAGTATATTAAGTATCTTCTATAAATGTATAATATCTTTTTAAATAGATAGACCTACATTATACTCACATTAACTTCAAAGTGGCTGAATAAAATGACTGTGAAAACTACAGCCAAGGCCTGTTTATTGTTTTTTTTTTCTCCCTTTTTTTAATTGATTGTATTTGGTGCAGTTGTCAGTGCCTTCCCTGTTCCTTTTGTTCTCAATGCTGCAGAGTTCCAGTACTTTGTGGATACGCACTGGAACTTCACTGACAACTGGAGTAGACAAACTTTGAGAGGAAACTAGTAAAGGTTTTGTCGAGAGTAGCACTAGAAATGGAAAGGAAAATGAGTTGAGTGGCCCTGGTCCTCCTCACACTTCCACACTTCACACTTCACACCACAAACACACAAACCCCAGAAAGTAGTTGGTTGACAGTACAACTGTGATGGACCTTTGTTTTCCCCAATGGCAAATGAGTAAGTGCAGAAAAAATGTCCTCCTGCAGGTAGAAAACTTGTTTTTCTATATTTGTCGGGAGTAAAGACCATTAACAATATATATTTTGCAAAATGTTCTTATGTTCTTCAGTATCAATACAAGAGAAGGCTCAATATATATCAATATTATGATGCGTTGAATGTTTTACCTCAGATTTGCAAAAAGGTTCTGTGTTTGTTGTTTTTCTGTATATATTTTTCTGTTTTTCAACAAACTGATAAAGAAGGCCGGCTCCATCATCGGCTGCAAACAGGACATCGTGGAAACGGTGGTGGAGAGGAGGATGCTGAATAAACTATTTTCCATCATGGATAACACCGATCATCCTCTCCACCACATCCTCCAGGCCCAGGAGAGCACATTCTCCAATAGATTCAGACAGCTCCGCTGTCACAAGGACAGATTCAGGAAGCCATTCCTGCCATCAGCCATCAAAACTTACAATAACTCTCTGTAATAGTACAAAAAAAAAAAAAAAAATACTGCTCATTTGCACAATGCACATTTTCTACAGTATGACATTGCACTCCATTATGCCACTCCTTTATTATTGCACTTTTTTCTTTTCTTACTGTTGCACATTTTACATTTTATGTTTATAATATTGTTTGTATTGCTGCTTTGTTAAAACAATTTCCCCTTGGGGATGAATAAAGTATTTCTATTCTATTCTATTCTATTCTATTCTATTCTATTCTATTCTATTCTAAAGAAGTTAAAAAAACACTTACCATTCCCTCAGTAGCCTTTAACTATCTGACATTTTATTGGGATGATTATCTATATCATGTGATTTGAAACTTGTTCATGGTGATGTGTGGCCATATTGCTGAGTCTTTCCATAGTGTGCAGGGTTGTTGGGGCAGATCCCAATGACTGACTATCGAGTTATATAAACATAGGATTTGCACAAATGTGTTTCCACCTAGAAGTGAAAACCTGTGGCTTATACATTTGAACCTGACTGTTGTTTTTGTGTTGAACTACTTGGTTTCTTGCAGTTCAGTTTGATGATTTTTTTAAGAGAAGGATGATGTAAAATGCAGACCTACATACAGTATAATTCATAAAAATGTCACATCACTGTCATGTATATGTTTTTAGGTAACTTGCTGACCCCTTTAATCAATCCCCCGCTCCTGTCTTCTCCATCCAGAGGCAGAGGACGGTGTACAGACTGACTTTGGTGAAGGCCTGGAACGTGGAGGAGATGCTGGCATATTCTGAACTCATTGCTTTGGGGCAACCGGACTTCATCGAGGTCAAGGTAGGGGTCAACTACAACTACTACACTTAATCTCTTTGATTTCTACAATCTTTGCACCAAATTTCTGTCAGTGTCTCATTTTCCCCATAGCTGTTTTCCTGTAGCTGGATCTGATGTGTGTCTTGAGTAAACCTTTCTAAATCTGAGCATGTCACAATTGCTTCTCAAGTGATTCTTTTGTTAAACCAAATGAAACACCAAATCTGCTTCTCCACCAATTTATCCAACAAGAGAACAGGAAATAAACAACCTAATATTTGAGATCAAAGCTTCGCCTTGTTTCAACGCATGCATAATTTTGATATATCACTAGTGCAGTATCCGTTCAAATTTGTTCATTTTTGTGTTGATTGTGTTTTTGTGGTTTTTTGGTTTGTTTAAAGAGGTTGAATTTAGTTTTTGCATCAAACTAATACATATATTGAAACAAAGAAGTAATAACTCTAATCATGACTGAATGAAACAGTTCAATGTTTCACAAGGTAGTATGATGGCTATAATTGTTGCCTCTCAGCAAGAAGATCACCTGTTGGATTCAACCGAGGGCCTTTCTGTGTGGAATTTGCATGTTCTCCCTGTGTGCATCTGGGGCCTTTCTGGGTACTGAGACCTCCTACCACAGACCACAAAACATGCAGATTAGATTAACGGCACTCTCTAAATTGATCTGAGGTGCAAGTGTTGGAACAGATGGTTGTCAGTCTCAGTATGCTGGTAACCTGTCCACGGGGCGGAAGCAATAAAGCATTTCTCCCGATATCGTTTACATTTCTTATCCAAACACCGCCAAAGTTGGTTGCATTTCACCTGCCAAGTTTGAAGCCTGTCAAGTGACATGTTATGCAGTTATAGTTATGCAAGTAACAGACAGTCATATCCTGTATATCATGATTCCTCTCTCCAAGGAGTAATTAAAATCTTTATGGCTCCAGTCCCTTAATATCCCCTGTGTGCGAGTGAATGATTCTGATTGACTGCACATACTTGACATAATTTACCCCTACCTAAGAATAAGGCCACCTACACAATGAGACGTACATGACATATTTTAAATTCTGTGCCAAACAACAACCCTGCTATTATTGTAGCACCCTGTGGGTTTTATGTTCCCAGAGTGTGTGTCCAGTATGTATGTCACCAGAAAAGTGCCATTATTCCCTGGAATTGTGGGCTATGCTCCACAGCAACCTCACGGCCATCATTTGGCAGAGGATGTATTTATAGAATGGGAGGGAGCACCTGGCAGTGGGGGTCTGAGCCATGGTGGACAAATTCAGTCTCTGAGTTTGTTTTTTAGTATGCCACTTCAAAGAATGATCCCAAAAATGACAACAGCAGAGTATTTAAAAAAAAAAAAGAAACAAAAAAAAACCCATCCTCTTACTTTGTCACTCTAGAATGATTTTTTTGGTTTTATGTCAAATAAAAAGACGCTATTAGACGGTTTTGTGTTCAAGCAGCAGGATCCATTCATTGCAGAAACTGCTACGACTAAAGACTTCCTCTCAGCTTGTAATCTACTGCCATTTTCACCACAGTTTAATTACCAGTGAAAGGGTTTGACAGTGACATCATCTAATCCTTTTGCAATGGTTTCTTTTGCATTTACTGATATTGTCACATTGTTAAAATTGTACCTCAAAGCATGAAGAAGGGTCTCTGTTCAAATCCTGGTTTGACAACACCCTTTGTGTTATGCTCAAAGTTTCATTTTATTTCAAGGCGTGAACCATGTCTAATTACTTTTTGTTTTATTAAAAATTGAACGAAGCCACTAACATCAAAACCTATCATTATTCCTCTCCCTTAAATCAAAACATCCTGTCTTGGTACATCCTGTCCAGAGTGTGCTCTTCCTTAAGCCCACTGTCAGCTGAGATTTGGCTCCAGCTCCCCTCTGCACTCTTTAAGTATAAATGGAATAGATAATGGATGGATTCATGTTTAAATGCCATCAGTCACCCTTTTTAGCTTTTCCTCATGTCAGAATCCTGCTGCATTCCTCTGTGAGATTTCTGCTGTATCAGTCAGTCCCTGTGCTGCTTGAAACTGATTATATTTTTAAAAAACCTAACAAAAATCAAATTTAATAATGCTATAATGTGTTGTGGTTACATATCGAGTATAATGGGCTTCTCTGGTGTGACTGCATCATTATGATTCCATTATTTCAATCTGCTCTTGTCACAGCTCTCAACACGGTGCAGTACAACTATTCATTTGTTTGTGACAGGTTTTTTCAATTATTGTGAGACTGTCTAAATGAGCTGTGGGCAATGCCTTTCGTCATTTAAACAGAGGCTGCTGAGCCTGTTGATATATGGACTAATAGCAAAATAGACTGGAAACTTTTTGTTTCTTTTTAATAATTATTTCACCTTGTTATGGTGGAGACTCCTGGAATCTGCTGGGTGGTGCAATTTATCCGCCTCTCCTCATTTTATACAGTGTCTACACTTAAAAATCAGGGCATTATAATTAATTGTCTCCTCTTTGACACCAGAGATAAGAAGACACTGACCTTGGATGTCGACTAAAGCAGACATTGAGTTGTTCTGCATAGGTGTTAGTTGTTTGGTGGGATCTGCACATAATGTCAGGCATCATCCTGCCTCTGCCATTACACCTCAATGCACATTTCCCACGTCCTATTTGTGCTGCTTTAAAGGGAAAAGAGCAAGTGTAGGCTTTCCAGCCGACAAAGTTGGCATACGTGACTCCCCTCTAACTCCCCACATGGGAATCTGAACCCCTCATTCATAACCCAGAGCTGCACGCCTCCTCCTCCGTGTTCTACCTGGCAACAGTCCCTCTGCTGGGATCTCACGGCTTCCAGCGTCTGCTGCTCTTTTTTTCTTTAACCTTCATTTATCCAGGTTACGTTTCCTGAGCTGTGTGGACAGCACAGCTACGCATTATCACACCTGGGAACCACCAGGTATAAGGAGAGTCTTTTTTCAGCCAGAAGCATTTGGTGGCCCAGTGCTTTACTCAAGGACACTGTAAGAATATGTAATGGCAGAGATGAGGAGGCTGATCACGGCAGTCAATGTTACCTCACTGGTGAACAATATAAGGAAAATAACCGTCCACATTTACAAAGGATTTGATTTTATATATTGAAAAGGTGTAGGCTTAAGCACAAGCCTCATTCATTTTGGTTATGTGAAATGATAGCAATCTTAGCTTTTTTGGTCTGCCCACTAGGGATGGGGTGATATTAAACTTTGTGTGTCCTTATAAAAGCACTTGCAGTAACTTGGATGTGGTGAATATCCATCATCAGGATAACCAGGAATGGTGAAAATCACCCGTATTTCACGTTAGAAATGCCAGCACACAGTCGTACTGATTTACGTTAAAGTGCCAAAATGAGGGGGGCTGCATCTTTCCAGTCATTCCTGTATGTAATAATGTATCATTTTCTTATTTATGTCAGTCAGAAGTTACAAAGACTGTAAAATGTTTTTCTGTCTAAATGCATGATGTTGTCATTTGTCAAACATCTTCTGACGGCAACTTGTTCAACATGTCCGTGCCTCCTCTTCTCTTTTTATGTTCTTTTCCCCTGGTGCTGCATCATGGTGCTGAGGGTGCAGAAATAAGAGCACACACACACACACGCACAATCCAGAAACTGCTTATGACCTAACTTTGTTAAGTGTGCAGGTACATTCAAGACGGGCAGTGACTGGAAGTAATGAAGTTGTTGCCCTGGGCAGTTTATTGATTTAACTGTTCACACTGTAGAACTACCTGCAGGTTTTTACTTTGCCAACACTGCAGCACTGAACACGGAAAGGCAGAGAGAGCAGTGATGATAGTGTGCACAGGAGCTCACTGTTCATACTGATAAAAAAACAACACAATTTTTGACACTGAGATTCTCTTCCAGGGACTGAATTTTGATTTGCGTGTTTGCTAAAACATGCAAATCTCCAACTCAGCTGGAGAAAAACCCTAATGTGAACACATTTTGATAGAGTTGGATTTGGACCACCTGCAGAATACAAGGAACACGTTTTGTCTTTTTTTCCCCTTTGCTTGCGTCACAGAAATCATTGTTTTTACATTCTTGCTAGAAGAATAAATCCCACTTTGTTTGGGCCAATGTTTCCTTTCTTAGTAATAATCAATCAAATGTCAGATTCCTGGTGACAGGACATCTGTCACCTCAACTGAGCCCAATAGGACCCAGTTCTGTTTGACCGGCCAACTGTTTCTGTTTCTTGCAGTAATTTGACATTTAGATGACCAAACAAAATGTGATTGACAAAAATCTCATTCTTATAGAGAAAATTTCATATCCAGATGATCCATATCCTTATTATTTTTACGCAAATATGTAGAATGGAGCCCTTAGTTTAAGCTGCTGTCTTTCTTTATCCTCTTAAATTTGTGTCATCGACAAAAGCATTTTACGTTGAGAGGCAGAATGATTAATTAGTTGGGCTGATGTTTGCCATTTTTAGTAATCTACAGTGGCTGATTTTTATTAATTGACTGTTCTTTTTTTTTTCTCAG
The DNA here is from genome assembly GCF_958295425.1 of Solea solea. Classification (NCBI taxonomy): domain Eukaryota; kingdom Metazoa; phylum Chordata; class Actinopteri; order Pleuronectiformes; family Soleidae; genus Solea; species Solea solea. The sequence goes on along the minus strand of NC_081140.1, from coordinate 21,788,777 downwards.
AAACTTGATAAATATTAAGTCAACTAATCTTAATTTTTTTACATGTTTCAAGGATTAATTATTTACTTTATACATTATTTTATTGACAATTGCTGTATATACATGCACTGATATACAATGTAGAGACAAACAATTCATGTTCATTAACTGGTTACTGATTTTAAGCATTTTTTGTAATATTTGCACAGTTGTATTATAGCAGATCAAGGAAAAAATTTGAGGATACCAAACAAATCCAGCATTAACATGACGCATGTTTTGTGTCTAAACCAGACCCAAGTTTATGCAGTCAATGCAAGCGAAATTGTTACCAAAGTTAGAGTTTGTCTTCCCTGTCCAGTTGGGTATTGACACTCAAGGAAGGTGTGTCGTTCAAATATGGAAAACTTTTGTCAGACGGATTTGTGACAGACGGTACAGATTCTAGAAATCCTCTCAGTATTTTCATAATTGATTAATCCGTCAATTATTTTCTTGATAAACAGAGTACATGTTTGGCTCCGAAAATGTCAGAAAATGTTGAAAAAATGTAGATCACTGTTTCTTGATCCTGGAAAATGATGATGTTCTCAAATGTCTTAATTTGCCATCAAACCAAAATTATTCAGTTTTAATGATTTCTGTTAAATGGAGCAAAGAAACCAGAAAATATTCACATTTAAGAAGCTGAAAAATCCTAAAGTTTGTTTTGATTATCAAAAGAAAAACACCCAAAGTGATGATCAAAATAGTTGACGATTATTTAGTAATCAGATAATTTGTTGCAGCCCATACGTTGAGAGAAGATACCTTAATTCCTTCACCATATATTTTTAAATTATTGGCACCCAGTATGTGTCTACAGTGTTGTGTACTGAAGCATCAAAGCTCAGCTCATCTCCTTTTTACTTCCCTCTGACTTCTTACTGTTCTTTGTCTTCAAATCTGCTCTTGCACTCAAGTCTGTCATGTCTCATAAATGTCAAACCAATTTTTTTTTTTTTGCCATCTGTGCAAAAATGAATTTCACCATTTGTGTGTGACAGTTAAATAACTCTAACTCTAACTCCTCTGCCTTTACGCTACACTTTTACTGACTTACATGATGTGTTTTTTATTTTATTTTTTGCCTCAAGCTTGATGCTTTTTTATGTGCCGTTAATGGGTGAAAACACTCACTACTGAATCCAAGTCGTCCCCTGAGACTTGCCCCGGATTCTCTATTAAGGTTTTTTCATAGGAGTGTGTATTGATCCATCACTACATGACATTTCATTATATCGGAGCGAATGTAACGTTAACAAGACAGCAGGGAACAGTGGAGTGGACAGGAAATCAGAGCTGCCATCAAATGCGGCTGTGTTCACGACACAGGAACGAGATGTTCACTTAATTAAGATACACTTTGATTGATAAAAACAACAGGTGCATGACCAAAGAGATGAGAGCAGAAGTGAAACTTATCAATTGTAGAAGTTTATATTAGAATCTCATCGTGCACACTTGTCAATTGTCATGTTTAAAAACAGTTTCTATTAACTATTTTGATAATCAATTTGAGTGTTTAAAAGTATTTTCCGTTTTTTAATATAATGTGTGTATACTGTATATCTATATAAATATGTATATATAAGAAATTTACATTTTCTGACATTTTCTGGACCATAAAGCCAATTATCTTATCTGGAAGATAATCAAAAGATTGATTAATTAGCTGCAGTCCTATTTTGAATATTGTCTGGTTCGATCTTTTCCAATTTTAAGATTTCTTACTTTCCTGTTTTTGCTCTTCATCAGTGTGAAGGGAATATCTTGATGATTGTTTAAGTATGTCACCTATGGCTTTGTAAAATAGTAAATTATTTGCTTTTTAATAAATGAGTAGTCAGTAAGTGAGTAATGTAAAACAATAAACAACCGTGTCTTCAGATCAGGTACAGTAGCCTAGTAGCATAAATGCAGACCTTTAACCATTCTCGCTGTTGTAAATCAATCAATGGTGACTGTGGCTTTTCATTTTTGACACCCACTGCCACCTGTGGCCTGACAGGTGCCCATTATACATGTTTTTTTTCAAACTGTGAAAATCACATTAAAATCACCTAAATTCAATGTCCAATTTCTGCGGTTTGGGTAAATGATCAGTGTCAAGGTGAACTTTCTCAAATTGTCTGCAATATTTTCTCATCTCTTTTCTTATTTCTTTGTCACCTCTTCCTCGCTCTCTCTCTCTCTGGCTGCAGAGCATTGAATGAGCTACTGATGAGCCCAGTAATTGACCCGGGCTGGAGTAGTGACAGTGTGACAGAGCAAGCTCTCAAATTGGCGTAAATAGTAACTTTCTTGTTTTTTTACTGTATAATGTTGAAATATTCATAATCAGACCTGCAAAACAAGTATAAAAGCCATCGTCATTGAAGTAATTTAAGCAAAAAAGTCTCAAGTCTAAATTGGCACATGCACAGTTTCCTTATTTCATGTTTGGTTTATAGTTAATCTCAGGGGACTAAGGAGAAAATATCTTACCAGGGTGATTAGTGATATAATAACCCAGTCGTAAATGACAGGCAGTAAATAATAATGTGTGTTGGGCTTCTGTAAACTACTAGTACAAGAGACTCACCACTTCCTGGTGTAGATTACCCAAGTCTCTGTAACTACTGGACGTAAAAACACTTCTCTCCCTGAGGACTATACCCTGCGCTGTTTTTTGTTAAGGGTGGTTGAGCGCTTCATCTAACACTCCCACAGGTGTTTAATTGGTTTGATCTCTTGTGACTGTGAAGGCCAAAGTACATGATTCACATTAATTCCACACGCTTAATTACTGCATGAGCTCGTCTGCCTCTCACACGGGGATGGTCATCAGAGAGATGGCAAATCTGACACCAAACCAAATGTTGTGAAGTGGCTTCACTCTCGCTGTGTATGGAGCACCTGCATATGCTTATGTTGCCGCCCCTGATCTCTACATCCATTTATCACTTATCTCTATTTACACTGTAAACAAATGACTGCTGTCCCGGCATTTGATCAAGACAAAGTGTGGATCTGTGAAAATGTTTTGTTAAGCGTCCGCTGTCGCCAGCAGCAAGACCTTTGCTACTGACCCATTAATTATTAGTCCATCATCTCATGTGGTGCAACACATTCTGCTTGTGCAGTTGACCGTCCGCTGTCCAGTTGTTGTCCAATGTGTTATTTATCATCCGAGTGCAGCATCAATAGCATTTACCTGCCTCTGTTACCGCCCAGGAAGGAAGTGGAGAGAGGCACGTAGCTTTTTGTACCGCGCTTGCCATTAAATTCAATACACAAAGATTATTTAAACCATTAGAGTTTCAACACTTTACCTCTGTGTCCCTCACTTTGTCATAAGTCCATTGATGATACAGTGCAATCATTCTCTCCGTTTATCTGAAAGATCTTTACCGATTCCCTCCTTCTGCTCCCGCCTCACCCAGTCCCGATGATTTATACATGGGCCTGGATAGTTGATCTTTATTCAGTGGGCCTCCAGGCAAGTCTGATCACACTCATAAATCCTGCCAGCCATCCCACCCTGTTTTACCCCCAGCTACACCCATTCTTGCTCTCCAAACTCAGCCCCCAAAGAGTACAGAGCTGCATTAGTTTTCTGTGTGTGGTGAGTTCGCAAGCAGCCCTCAAAGACATATGTGTTTAAATTACTGAAGTAATGGCTGTGGTGGAGATGCCCCATGGCTGTGGAGTTGGACAGATTTGGATAAATGGGATGGCAGTCTGGTAATATCAAAGCCGACTGGAAAAAGAAAGCAAACTCAGTATGTGCAAGACAAAGAGGTTTGAATGTTCCTTTTTGTATGTTTGGAAATGGCTAGTAATTCATCGTCTCAGGATAGAGCTCAGAACTGACCAGAGCTCAGAGTCCAAGTGATTGTTTGCACTAGTTCTAATATTTCTCTTGCATCCTTAGGGGCTTTTTCACCTCCTCAAAGTAAACAACGTAATCTGTTTTTTAACAATATAGAATAGAAGTAAATGATTTGTTTACAGTGATAAAGAAGTAGAATTTAACCCCTTTTTATGAGACTCCAATAATTTGACATTGTTTTGTGTTAATGATAATATTAAGAACTGTATAAAAATGTGTAATACCTTCCTGTCCTCGGCCCTACTTATCAATAGATTGTTTCTGCCACAGGGGGCTGTTGTTCTCTCCCTCCTCATCACTTGAAACCACAGCACAGATTGGCCTCTATTGATCAGAAAACACCCAGTGTTCAGTCTGCTACTCTGATTGATTTTTGTGGCCAAGGCCAGATGGCGTTTCACTTCCTCCTTCATTCCTCTCAACACAGTCAAATGGGAAATGATGTTGGCTCAAAAATGTACTTGCGATAATGAGACGTTGCAGCGTATAAAGTCTTTTTTTATCATCGATACTGAATCGTTGTTAGAATTACGAATCAAGTCTGATGACAGTTTGCCGAAAAGACGGTCAAATGATTATATGACTGTATTGTTAACATGTTAGTTGGACTGAAATTCTACTAAATTAAATTTCTCCAAGGCAGAATAACAGATAATGCAATTCAGACTCAAGCTGACTGAAGCTGCGTGCTCTGCTCATATGCCACAGTTCCCACCCCAACTAATACCCGCAACTAATAAAAACACCAGCTACAAAACCATGGTGAAAGTCAGGCTAGCACATTTATTGAAATGATAACCAATTTTATGATCTATCGGCTTAAAGAATTGGACATTTTTAAGTTTATGGATGGTAGGAAGACTCGGAAAGGCACTCGGCATACTAACAAGTAGCCGTGTGCTAATCCACACAAGCTGAACGGGGGTGTTTTGGCCACTAGTGTGACAGAGGCTGACACACACTTAGTTTAATGAATTGATTCCCCACAAGTGCCTTTGTATTAGTCACAAGGACAGAGGTCCAGAGACTTATTTGAGCTAGGTTTGTAGCTTGACTCGTCTGCCTGGAAATGTGCTGAATGACTGACATGTTGGGCTGATTGTTAGCTTGTGATTTGTTTTTTTGCACATGTCTTTATTGGAGTAAGCATAATAACTCCTAATCCTTTTTGTCCAATGCCATCAAGCAATCAAGGCCTTTGTGTTGCCAGGCCTCAAAACTTGTGTCTACAAATAAAAACTACTTACTACGTTCAACACTGATAATTAACATTTAAATGACTGAGACCGAATATAACAAATCTTCAAGTGTTTCTTTCAAGACATTACATATCTGTGTCTTCATTCATACTCATTATTGGCCCCAAACTTTCAGTGCAAGAGTCAGGGAAACAAAGATATGCAATAATGCATTTGTACATGCACTTAGAGGGTTGTGTTGTGTTGTTCTTGCAGGGTAACTCCTCAGTTAATTGTGTTAATTGTGTTAATGTTTTTTTTCCAGGGGGTGACGTACTGTGGGGAAAGCTCAGCCAGCAGTCTGACCATGGCTAACGTCCCCTGGCACCAGGAGGTGGTCGCCTTCGTCCAGCAGCTCGCAGACATGTTGCCTCAGTATGAGATCGCCTGTGAGCATGAGCACTCAAACTGTTTGCTCATCGCACACACAAAGGTAAGAGCTCTGCAGCATTTACCGTCAGACATAATGATGACAAATGCTGGTTTGATGGTTCCAGCACATGCACACTTCACAAAAGACTAGTGTCCAGTACATTTATGTCTACATTCAACATAGTGGAGTATTTCTTAAAAACCTGTTTATTAAATTACAAAAACTTTTTGTTTGTTTCCCAAAAGTGAAACAAAGGCACAAATCTGCCCTGTGTGGATAATAAAATGTGCATCTAATGAGCATTTTGATGCTTTCCTCTTTGTAATGGTGATTAAAAGAAAAGCATTTTTCCTTACTTTCTTTCATTCTGTAGACAAAATGAGTAATTATAAGATTTATTATTTATATTATTATTTGTAGTGAAAATAATCATTAAGGTTGGTTTATTTATTCAAGAAATTGAAAAGAAAATTAGCTGTTAATGACCGTAGAGGGAGTCACATTTTCAGGACTAATGTTAATGGTCACATTATTCCTCAGCATCTATTTGATCAACGAATGAATTCAAAATATCAGTTTCACAGTGTAATGTAGTGTACACACACACACACACGGTCATTAGAGAGTGGATACTGCATTAGGACGCCTTCACACATAATAATGAGTAGTGTACCTGATGATCCACTCTGCATCTACACAAACAATACCGCTCATTTACTCACTGCAGGCAACTTGACTTTTTTATAGTTTGTTTGATTTTGTCTTGTTGTATTATTTACAAATCACTTCTCATGTCATCAGAGTGGTTTACGCTGGCAGAGGCTCACTGCCCCCTGAAGCCTCAGTCAGTGGTAGGTTGTGCTAAAGCAATTAGCAAATGAATTAACCAAATTGATTAACTGCCGTCTTGGCTGTCATTGACAGAATAGAGGACACACATGTGTGCACAAATGTTGGGCTTCAAGAGGTACCAGTATTAATCTAACCACCCAAACTAATCCCTCTTAGAGTTTTTATAGAGGAGGTTCAGGAAGTTATTATTCAGTCACCTCACATTTTTAGAGTGGACTGTATCCGCAGAGACCAAGGTTGATTTAGGAGATTAAACAGATAGCAGCTGGAGGACGGTGCAAAAAACTTCCGTTTTCTGAGATAAATGGAGAAGGGACCACAATGGTTTGGTGGGATGAGCCAAGGTTCAGAATTTATCGTGTGTAGTGTATGATTCACCTTTTTTTTACAAGGTTAACTGTATGACACATCTGCAAATCTTCTCTTCTTTTGACATTATATATCTCCAGACAAACTTATTTCACACTGCTGATCATTTATTAGACATGTTTTCTGCTACACAGTGAAATGGTTGTTACAGTTGCAAGTCAAAGCCAATGTGTGGTTATTGTGGTATTTTTACTCACGCTGTTGCAGGAAGCCTGCAAATCAGTGTCTTCGTCTCCAGAGAGGAGAGAGTTGGGAAAAATGCCTGTACATAAGTTTCCATTGACCTGTTTTTGAACATTGAGACAAAAACTTAACCTACAAAATCTGGTGTTTGTGTACAACTACAGTAAATGTAAATAACTGCCAGATACTGAAAATGATTGGGGAAAAATGGACACAAACACTTACTCACCAGACATTTTCTTGCCCTTTCATGGTTAAAAAAAGGGTTAAAGCAAAAAAGATCCAGATGGACATTTCGAGACTTAGGTGTTAAAGGGTTAAGGTGAAAATGTATACATCTATTTGTAGCCATGGATTTTAACTCGCGGCATGATTTGAGGCCATGACCATGTTTGACTGAATACCTGCAAAATCAATGACACTCCACGCATTGGCATCATGAGCGTGATGGCATGAGCTTGTATGACTGGTTATACAGGGTTCCCTGTAAAATGCAGTTCTGGTTTATATAGATTAAACTGACACACGGGCACTTGTATTAACTCGGTTTCACACAATCTCTACAGACACTGTCTCCTGAGGGGGAAAAAAAGTCTTACAAAGCCACTTGTTTACATAATCCCTGTGTATTCCTTTTCTGGACATGCTAATATTTCATCAAATTGATTTCCACTCCCACCCCATTCTCTTCATCATCATCCGGATCATCATTCTCGCACCTCCACAAATATAAATGTAGCCATTTGTGTGACTGCTGTAGACACCGTAGACCAATTTATTTGCACCTTCTCGCCCACAACTGTCAGTGTTTCTTAATATACATTCACACGCACACATACACGTTCTACTTCCTGTGCTCAGTAACACAGATTGCAGTATCAGCACTTGATGCTCTGAGGCAGGATCTATCTGCCTCATAACTAACCATGAGAAGAATAAACAACACTGGGCACTCACTTAGTCATTCACACACTCATTTTTGCTTGAAAAGCTTTGTTTTTCAGGTGCTTGGAGAAAAAAAAAAGAGAAGTGTGAAGTTTAAAGCATACCGTGCCAGCATTTGTTCTCTCTATAGTCAAAAGAAAATTGATGTACACTTATCAAAACAGGAATGCATCTGCATACTGACTCATTTGGAGGAAGTGAAGTGAATTATAATTAGCAAAGTTGAATAAAACTCAGTAAGTAGCTGTCTCAGAGATGAGAAGTGCTCGCCATCAGAGGCCGATCAGAGCGTGCAGTGCAGAGTGGGAGCTTAATTCAGTTTGTCTAACAGTGTGTTCATTCCTCTGAGTGTCTGATGCAAAGATTTGACCAAAGATGACCATGAGAAGCTGAAGACTGTTGTGTATGTGAAATCAAAAGTGCCAGAAAAAATATCTGAATGGGGCCGCATGTCGGTTCAATGGCTATTATTGTTGCCTCACAGCAACAAGGTCAGGGTTCGCATCCTGGTTGGACCAAGGACCTTTCTGTGTTGAGTTTGCATGACTCGAGAGAACCGTCAATCTGTAGATGAGACTCTGATGAACATTCAACTTGTTTGTTGTTGTTGTTGTTGTTGTTGTTGTTGTTGTTGTTTATCTACCGCTGGCTTTTTAATGTAATGAAACAAAACCACAGAAGTTTTTTTATTCAAGTCCGTAAACATCTCTATTGTATTCAGGCACCGTTATGAGTTCATGCATTAGGATGAAACAGAAACGTTGTTGTGTCACTGTTACAATGCAGATATATACAAAGACATCAAACTGAGCTGAAAAAGTGAAAACAAAATGAAATCTCTTCCCTTCCAGATTAGTGCCTCCCTTTGTAAATATTAACAGATGCGTGTGCCAGCGTGCTGCTGTCTTTGGGCGGTCATCAATAATCCAGCAGAGTTTGGCAACAGAAAGCATTTTTAGGTTCCTGTGATGTTTTTCTGTTCCGCGTCTTAAGCATCATCATTTTGGGGCTGCGCAGATTTAGCAGGAAGACGAGTCAGAGTGTAAAGTCCTCCAGCCTTTAATGTTAACTTGCACAGCAGCAACGGCATGTTTGAAACACATCACAGGAAAAGCACATCAGCCGTGTGTGCATGGATTCTTCACACGCCTCAGATCTTAGTTCCAGATTGATGATATCACTGTTTGATGTAACCCTCTAAAGTTATCAGCGTTTGTGCGTGTGCGTGCGTGCGTGCGTGCGTGTGTGTGTGTGTGTGTGTGGCGATAGATCCTCCCTGCACTGCCACATCATCATTAGCTTCTTTTCAATCTCGGCAATCCTTGCATGGATTGTCAACTCCCTCTCTGTCCCTGCGTCTTTACTTCTAATCCCTCTCTACCACGTTTTTCTCTCTTTCATCTCTCCCCTTTCTTCTCTTCATCCCTAACCACACTTGCTCTTTTTTTCATGCCTTCAGAGTTACGCAATTAAGACGCAAACCTCTCTGATCTTTCTGAAAAACATGTTTACTGTATTGTAACTAACAATAAATATTTCTTTTGTGACTCATCTACTTGACAAAGTGTGCAGTACTGACCACATTTTCTGTCAGAACAGAACAGATAAAGTAACAGATGAGCCTGATCTAAGATGTGCTGAGTTTGTTTTACCCTGGACCTGGAACACAGTTGCCATGATTGTTTTACCTGACGATAACACACCTAAACTAGTACACCATAGAATGGAATGCACCATGTCAAGTAGACTAACCCATTCAGTGCGATGGCACACGACGTGAACATTAATATGGTTTCTAAAGTTTGTCGCCCGTGGCAGCAGAGCAGAGTTGTGCCCTTCAACAAATTGACCTCCTAACTAATCAGTGAAGGCCAGAGTCGAGGAGGGGGAGGACTGGGGGTGGCAGCTCATGGCTGTCAATCAATGTGTGCTCTCTACTCTTGCTCTGAAGCATTATTAAGTATTAGCTGCTGTTACAGGCTAATCTCCTGATTCTGACTGTACGCAGGAGAGAATATACAGTACATTGTTCTACTTTGGTTGAATTTGTTATATTTTGTTTAACTTTAGTTTCCTTTTTAAACAACTTTTTTGTTTTCTAAGTGGCAAGTATTGCAGCCTCAGTCACCTCTAATTCACGATTACAAGTAGATGAACATCCGTCTGTTTTGTTTGTTTTGGAATCCCGTTCTGTAAAAATAAATGTTTGATATTAATATTTACAGAGACCGATATATCCGTCTTTTTTAAATTACTGAGCAGTTAGTTTTTTTTTGACTGTTTGGGTTTCATATTTTTCTTTTTCTGATATGCAAACCAGTCATTTGCACCTGTATCGGGTCAATACCGAGCAGTCAGCACTGGGAAGGTAATGACTGCACACACAGATGTGCATCGCTGAATTCAAAAGAATAAACATCGTTAATAGAATAAACACCGTTAATAGAAACTTCTCCATTTTGGACTTTTATCCCATAATGAGAGCATGAGATGTGTGTGTGTGTGTGTGTGTGTGTGTGTGTGTGTGTGTGTGTGTGTGTGTGTGTGTGTGTGTGTGTGTGTGTGTGTGTGTGTGTGTGTGTGTGTGTGTGTGTGTGTGTGTGTGTGTGTGTGTGTGTGTGTGTGTGTGTGTGTGTGTGTGTGTGTGTGTGTGTGTGTGTGTGTGTGTGTGTGTGTGTGTGTGTGTGTGTGTGTGTGTGTGAAAGCAGTGCACAGCTCATTGGCATTTGCTCTCAACATGAAAGCCCCTCCTGTGGTTTCGGGGAAGAGTCTGTCCTCGGCTTCCTCAGTGATCCTCGGCAAAGTCACCATCAGTACAGACAACAGCACAGCTTCACTTTGTTGCCTGGAGACTGAGATGTTTGTGGAGGTGATGGCTGAACACATATCACCCCTTCTCATTACCAGAAACATTAACTCCCAAAACACCCCCTTACTTGGGATTCATTAGCAATGCAATGGGTAGCTTTTCTCTAATGGCTGAGGCAGCTCATGTTTTAACGCATTATGCCATTGCTGCCGCCGCCGCAGCAGCAAAGTCTTCAACTGGGTAAATAAATGTTGGTCCTTTTCCTTCATGAGTACTTTCTTTCTGTCATTTGTGTAAGCAATACTTGCTCTTTCCTCCTCTCATGTGAAATACAGTTGTTTGGTATAAGGATGACGATTTTAAAAGCATCAGTACACACTAGGTGGTCGGGCCGTGAATCTGTAAGAGCTTTGTTAAATGCTGGACACTGAGAGCTAAAAGCACAATATTCATCCCCAGTGAAAAGTGTGTGCCTTCTCGTATCCGGTCACATCTGATCAAGAAGCTGGGTCCAAGGTCATTTAAGGATCAAACTTTTTACTGCAGCCGTGTTGAACTCCAGAGAAAAGGTTGCCTCGCTCGCTGCTTTGCTTCGTTCTTATTACGTTTGCAGACAACACGGTGTGTGTGTGTGATGGGAAAGTAAAGCTCAGGACCTTCACCTCCTGCACTGCTTTGGAAAACAAGGAAGATTAGAGGAGGACAATGATGTTGGAGGCTTTTCCATCACTGTTGAGCACAAATACGCTGCTCTTTCTCTCTCTCTCTGGTCATTCACATCTCCCTCACACTTTTCAGCTCCTGGCTCTCCTTCTGTCCATTTACCTCCCCATTTTTTTTTCTTTTTTGCTATGATGGATGGTGATTTGTGTGAAGGAGTAAGAAGCAGTGATTGATTAAAAAGACAATATGAAGAGAAGGGAGGAGGTGAAGTTGGTTAACCCACAACTGTTTAAGAAAAAGAAGTGGAAAGGAAATGCAAGTGACAGATGTGGATCGAGACGCTCTGTAACCACATCTGTAAATTTGAAATATTTTTCTTACAGTTGGATAAACATTAATGCACAAGAAGGCAGGCTAGATTTGTACAAGTGTATGATTTAGAGCTTTTATACACTTGTACAAATATACTAATACTAATTTAAACTCAGTTAAATGTTGTTGCACCCCCTAAACCAGAGCTGCACCAAATCTTTATGGATTCTTCCTCAACCAAAACCCCATCCCTCCATAAAGTTTCATGAAAATCTGTTGCATAGTTTTTATAAACAAACAAGAGATGGACTCAGTGGAAAACCCATTATTACTAAATGATCCAATCAAATTTCATGTTGTTACTTCATATTTCATTTTTCTTGGTTTCTATGATGATGATGAGTTCTAAGTTTTTAATTTTATTTTACAATCTCTTCTTCCGCGTGCTTCTTTCAGTTCAAGGTGGATGGTGAGTGGTGGACGTGGATCGACTACGAGCGTTTCCAGGAGTTGGTCCAGGCCCACGAGGAGAGCGGGGGACAGCGGAGCTTCTCGGCCTTGGACTACATAGCCAAGACTCCCAGCTGGGCTATGTTCGGAGCCAGCGAGCAGGGTTTCGACCCCGCCGAAACGCGCTTCCTACGACGCAACAAAACCAAAGACATCTCAGGGTGCTGAGAGAGAGGGAGAGGTAGGATTAACCAGAGCAAGGACTAATGTGGGGGAAAACCATTAGGGAAAAATGAGATTCAATATTTTTTATTCACGTTTACTAGGACTTTTTTTTTTACACTGTAACTCTTTGTCCCTCTTTTCATTTCTCTTCAGTAAGGATCTTTAATTTCCGCGGCTCCGTTCTTTATTCTGCAAAGATCAAACAGAAACTGTCCCAATCAATTGCCTCACACTTTCTTTCTAGACATTCCCCTTTGTATTGACTCTAAGAGCCTTTTTGTTTTGTTTGTTTCATATATGCCCATAGATCTTTGATATCCTACCGCCCTGCCTTCTTTGTGGACGAGGTCCTTATTATAAATGTCTCCGGCTCTGATCTTTATACTCGTACACTGTTACAGTTGCACGTGGCTGTGGCTTCACCAGTGCTGAGGTTTTCTTGTAGTCGTGCTGAGCAGCTCAGGACATGATCAGCATGTCCTCTCCTCGTGTTGTCAGTGGGAGTCGCACTTCTTTTCCCACACACCTTTTACTCTTCCACCCACTCATTAGGACAGAGGCTGCAGCTCCACTGGGAGCATCTCTTCACAGCATCAGATTCTTGCTGCTCTAAGTACAACTGTTGCTCTGTTGCACATGCAAACCATTATTTTTAGCTTTGCTTGGTTTCAGTGCTCCAAGCCAGGATTAAAGAAATGATCACCCCTCGTGCTGCCAGGTTTTCTGTAGCTAAATGAAAAGTGGGAGACGTTTCACACGTTTACACATCAAAAATCTATTTATTTGACTTGTGTTTGACCTTTGGTGAAGTAGAGATGGATGAAAAAGCTCACAAGGTCTAATCCACTGCATCTATTTTTTTAGTCTTGTAGTTCAAAACATAAAATAGACACAACCCAGCAGAGCAATCTAAGCTGTGAATGCCCAAATGCTTTCAAGAACACCCACACTTTTCCTTTCCGATCCACGTTCAGACGCCGTCCACGGATAAAATGTGAGCAACTTCACTTAACGAACCGCGACATCGGCCTAAACCTCCTGTCCAGCCTGTCGGAATAAAAGCCTTTACTGATGTTTTAGTGAATCAGGTTTGAAAATCAATCAATTTCTTGTATTTGAATGTAAACCCAGGTTTTATTTAGATGTGATTTGTCAGGTGTCTGATGTTGCAGTGCCTCTCTAATAGAGAACGAGGATGCATCACTGTAATAAATACGTTTGGAATAAAATGCTTCGTCTTTCCTGAAATTCACTTCACACACGCCCACACAAACACAGACTTGTATAGAATGCATTCCCGATCCCCTTACCTTAACCGTAACTATGACAACTAAATGCCAAATCATGATCCTTAACTCAAGCATAAACCTCATTATAACCCTCACCCCCCAAAATGTCCTCACAAAAATAGGTTTGAATCAAAATTTGTCCTCACAGCCTAATATAGACATGAACACAAATGAACATTTCTTAATGTAGTTTTGGCATTTGTCTTTGTCTTACTGGAGACAAAAGTGGGGGAGTTGACATTTGAAGACATGGTAATTGTGGTCAAAGCTTTCTGGCTGCTCTTAGCGGTGAGCAGCAGCAGCAGCAGCAGCAGCAGCAGCAGCACTCTAACTCTCACTGAACCGGGCTGAGAGAGCAGAGGTAAAGTTCAAAAGAAACAATGTTAAAGTAGCTTCTTTATCGATGCACCGCGACCAAATACTGATATTTGAAATAACAAGAAGACTGCACTGTAAAAACACGATACTCTCGGGGATGAGGCTAATGTGAATAGAAGTTAACCGGGAACTGAAGAGGTTGGTAGTGAGTTAATGGCAGACAGCATTGAAGAGCTGTGACTCCATCACATCCAGCATTTTTACCTTTTTAGGGGGCACTTTGTCATCTTCACATATAACAGATCTTAAACTGTGATGTATGGTTAAGATATAATCGTCTTGAGATGTATTGATTATCACAGAATTAATGTGTCGTGATGTTATTGCTACCGTGTCACGCTGTGAGTCGCGACCATGTAGAGACATGATATGACCTTAATGTAGTTTTACCACACCGTCAATCTCCACTAATCCTCAGTGGATACGTGTCCTGTGAATGTTTTTCACACAGTGAGAAATTTATAACATAAAAGCCTAAAGTCTCCAAATGTATTGAACACTTTATTTAGTTTGGGGGTAAGTAAAAGTCTCTAGAGCGATTAGCAATTAGTTTCTGTTCCATAAACAAACGGACATTTACTCCTTAATGGAGGGATTGATGGAAGATTGTGCTGCACAGAAGGGCAACTATTTTATTTTTACGTTTCAACCAATAAAACACTTCACTCCCGGTCTATAAAATTAAACCACGAGTAATAACGACTCCATAGCTTTAATTCTTGATTTTATTGTAGCAAATCAGAGGCAAAAATCATAAAGTACTTGCATCCTCTGTACAAACTGAAGTTTAAACCTCAGATGGTTGACGCTGCCTCACAGTCTCTGATTATAATTATTATTGTACTTTCCAGAGATGGATGTTACATTATTTTTGCTGTCAGAGAATTATGCATTTTACATCAGTAAAGATGTTCAGCTGAAATATTTCGTTCCTCAGCAAGAAAACTGCTTTGATTATACGTTAAACGGGACAGGGAAGGTGATCATTCATTGCCAAAAAACAAATGAACAAGTGTCTCAACGATAAAGGTAATTCACACCCAGGAAAAGCATTTCCAGCTATACATGAAAGACGAGAAAAAGCTGCCTGGAGACGGTGACAGAATCCTGGGAGCTGATGTTCGATGGCTCCAGGGCCTCTGGGGAAACTGGGTGACAGGTTTCACAGGTGAGTATTCTTTGAAATGTATTATATACACACTCACTGGTGGCTTGTCTGCAATCTTACACATGGAAATGCAATTTAAGAATTGTCAGACCAGGAAACAACCACTCAGTCATTATGTTAGTATACAGTACACCGTGTGAAACTGCATTGCAGTCACATTTTCTACAGCGTAGGTGAATGAAAACATGAAATGAATTCCATGTGTTTATGTTGGTTTTACATGAACTTACTGCACTAAACTATTTTGATAAATGATTAATCCGAGTGTGTTTTAAATAAATGTGAATGGTTTCTGGTTTCTTTGCTCCAACTAACAATGGAATCAAATGAATATTTAGTCATCTTTAGTTTGTGGTCCAAACGGGACATTTGAGAACATCGTCAATGTGAGATTTTCGGAAACACCAATTTGAGTGAGTTGCAGCCAAGACGTGATGGTGATGGTGTTTTAGAATTGCCCATGCCATTTTGTTTTTGCTGAAATGAGGGTGATGCTAATCTTTTGGGCAGCCTGTGGCCAAGTGGAAAGGGAACTTGGCTTGTAACCAGAAGGTCACCGGTTCACGTCCCCACCAGGTCGAAAGGGCTGGGGTGCCCCTGAGCAAGGTACCCAACCCCCACTGCTCTTAATTCTAGGATGGGTCAAAATGCAGAGAATAATTTCCCTAAGGGGATTAATAAAGTATCTAAAAAAAAATCCTATCCGTAAATAACAGAATTTAGCAATATAGAATATGGAAACATATGAAACAATATAATAAAGCATAGAATAGTCTATGCAGTATCTACAGTGAGTGATTTCCATTGTAAACACCGTAAAGGATTGAATATTATGAGATGTTACATGAATACACATGTCGTTCATAATCTTGTGACTTAAGAGCTTTTATAGTGTTGCATTGCCGGCTCATGAAACGCATGAACTTAATAAGCGCCACTGAATTTCTACTGAAGCCATTCATCATTTACAGTCCATTCATTTGTAGTCAATGATAAATGGATGGTAAATGGGTTCTTAAGTGGTCATTTACAGTAAATGATGAATGGATTCACCGGAGCTTTTAATGTATTGATCAAACTTGGGTTTTTTTTTTATCAGCGATTAGCAGTTTAAGGTTTTTCCAGTTCACTGGAGTTTTTTTTAAATCCAATTTTACTTCACAGCACCCGTTTTCTTGTTGTAAATATCTGATAAAATCATTTATGGTTATGAAAAAGCTTCAATTACATTCAATAAATGTGTCTCTTTAACCTTGTCATAGAAAGTCTACAGAGCAGCCATTAGCACGCCGGACTACACACAAATATAAATCAGTTTGGACGAGAATAAAATCCCTCCAAGGTCAGGGCGACGATATCTCATGCTCCTCACACTGTTCCTGAAAATCACATTATTTTCTGGATACAGTTTGTTTGTTTTTTAACACAGCAAGTGTGCGTTGCAGCAGAACCAAGAGGATATTCAATATCACCTTCAATATCAACTTTTTTTTCCTCTAATTCCCCCAAACTCTTCCAATAATCTTTTAGATAAATCATATTGGGGCAAAAATAAAAAGCCTACAAAACTCACTTGGCTGTGCCCAAACAATGACAGATGGAGAGATTACTCCATTACTGCAGTTCATTCAAAAAGGTTTGTGCCCTCACTTTAAAATGCCGTTGGAAGCCCAGCACAAAGTAAATACGGGGTTTCTCTGACATTTAAAAAAAAAAAAAGAAGAAAATAATAATGAATTGATTTATTTTGAAGTGTCTTTGATATCTCTCTGGAGGACGACATAACAGAGTAAAGCGCACTTCCTCACAGGTTGACATTTTGCTTTGAGCAGGTCAGTGTGTTTGGCTTTCATTAAATCGAAAGGTGTCCACTGCTGTCACGGCAATGACACTGATCAATATGGATGCAGTGGCTGATACTTTTATTTTCTTACTTCCTCCCCTCACCTCACTGTTCTGTTCAAGCTGCTGTGACGCGGCGCTGTTATTATGTTGGAGGCTTTAAACGGCTGTAACTCTGCCCATTAGCTTCCACTCAGTGCTCAGACCCCGGGTTAATCTGCATATTTATAAATGTGCTGTTAATAAAAGTGTGTGGCTGCTTGCCCGAGTTATGGTAATGATGTGCCCAAAACTCTAGGGTATGTGAAAGTGATAATGGTTCTTGCAGATGGCTGCTAAATGTGTTGGATGTAATGTGCAATGTCTGTTCTGCAGCAGCAGCAGCAGCAGCAGCAGCAGCAGCAGCTCAGACTGGTACTGAATGTCCCCTCTTTCCTTTCTGCCTCTGTGTGTGTATGCACTGTTAATACAAGTGTGTGTGTACATGGTTTTATATCTTTATGGGGACGTTTGTCTGGTCCCCACAACTTTTACCTGGTTTTAGGGTTTGGCACTTAATTGTAACAGTCAGGAGGACTACTTAATGCCTTATGTCTATAATCGGTCCTCACTAAGATATAAAAACAAGGACACTTTAGGATATTGAAGTGTGGTTAGGTTAAGGTTAGCGTTATGCATTAACTGGTTATGGTTAAGGCTTTGTTTAAGTTGTCCAAATGAATGGAAGTGCAGTGTCCTAAGAGGAATAGCTGTGCAAACCTGAGTGTGTGTGTGTGTGTGTTTACATGTCTGTAGTAGACTGCAAGGACAAATTTGTAATCAAACCTTTTTTGTGAGGATATTTTGTGAGGAACTTTTTAAAGAGCTTTTTGAGGGTTAAGATTTAAGTTTATGGTTAGGCATTTAGTTGTGACGTTAAGGTAAGGGTAAGGGGCCCCGCCTTGCCTCCACCTGCGACTCCTTCTTTTCTCTCCTGCATCTACCTCCCGCGTGCAATCAGCTCACCTGTGGCGGGAGCACACCTGCTTCCAATTCACTGATTTCTAACACTGTAGAAAACATAATATCCTCACTATGAATGCTGCCCAAGAATGGGTGTGTGTACTTGTTCGTGTAGCTTTGTGGGGTCCATTAAAAAACATACAAGGCTATTTTTGTGTCCTTACTACATATGTGTAGTAGACTGTGAGGACACTGTGTGTGTGTGTGTGTGTGAGTGTTTGCCAGATGTCCAGGGTCTGGATCTCGTCCTGTCTGTGTCCATCTGTGACTCAGCACCAGGGTCGTCTCAGTGACCTTCTGATGAGCCAAGTCTTTGAAAAGAATTCAGCATCATTGTTGTCACACACTCTCAGCAGAGAAAAAATATGATTTTTTTCCTATGCCAGATTTGTTTTTGAAAGTCTGGACAGCAGGAAATGTACCACTGGAGTGTGATTGTGTGCTTTGAAATGCAATGTGGGCAGCCCATGGTCAAGAGGCAGGGAATTGGGCTCGTAACTGGAAGGTTGGTGGTTCAATCCCAGGACGTATAAGTGTTGCTCCTGTGCCCGGCTTGTGTGTGTTCACTACTGGTGTGTAATAAGGATGAGTTCAATGCAGGGGACAAATTGACTATCACTAATTGGTGTGTGTGCAAAAATTACTAATTCTAATTAATACAGATTAATCTCAGTTTGATCACTGAGGCTGCAGCTCAAACTGGATTTCAAATTGTCTTACAGCAACACAAAACTGATGCTGGAAATCCTGCATCCCTCACTGCACAGCGAGTACAACATCAGTGGAGTGCACAGACAAAAAAGATTCCCCCCTCATGTTTATTAATTGAAAAAAAAGAAAATTAATTTCAGTACCCATTTATTGGATAGAAAACAATGCTGTTTCACAGAAAATGCAACTCAAATTTGTGGGCATTATTACACTGTTAATTGAGATGGTATGTGATGGACGACATTGAAAGAATAAAAGATTAAATATAATAAGGAATTAAATAAAATTAAATAAAATTCAATTCAATTTAATTCAATTAAAGATAATTGAAATCCTTAAGATCATTTTCTTTTCATCTATGTATAGAAGCCATGCCTGAAATATAGGTTTTGCCCATGTTATTACCAAAGCATCCCATGCAGAAAAAAAAATGAAGATAATGGAATCACAGCGGCACAGAATGATTGATCATACTTGAGTCCAGATTCAGGCTTTAGTTGAACTCAGGTTGTGTTTTTCAGGATGTCATCAACATCAGCCTGAGCAGTGATGACAGTGATGACAGTGATGACTTAAATGTTAAAGATAACGACTCTGACTTGTTAGGGTTGGTTTTGTAATCTGCCACATAAATTTGACCTTCTATATTGAAATGACATTAATTACGACCTTTGCGAGCGTGATTATGTATATTTACAGCATGCGGTGTTCCGATGGCACACTTCGTGTATGCAGATTAAACATCCAATTCCAGTTATGCATAAAAAAAGCCTCTTTGAAATAGTGACAGTGTACATCACCTCTGGAGACAAGGTCTAATGACTCTGCTGACATCATTTAACACTTAACAAAACATGTTTTGTCTTTTTTAAACCGTAAGCTAAAATTGTATGATTTAAATGTATTGGTTTTTCATGTATGAAGTTTCCCCACATCACGTGGATTATAACCTCCATATGAACGTGTGTGTGTAAATGAGCAGTGGTTGAGAGGTCGTCCGTGCTAGAAAATGTGTCATATAATTTCAGACCATTTATAATTTCATTGGACTCATTCGTCTACAAATGTGGATGCAGCGGATGTTTACACTCCATTTACTCAAGCAGCATAGGAAATGAAACACATTTACACACGTGAACAAAAGTACATATTCAGAATACGTAACAGTGTGTAATGATCTGTGTTTGATTTTCTGCTCCGGGCTGATTTGACGCGTCTCTCTCCTGAACCTTGTTTCATTTGTGCCGTCAGCTGAGCTCAGCTGTGGTCACATGATACTCTGTCAACAGACAAACACACCTGTGTCTTCACTACATTTCTCCTCTGGTTTTGTTGTAGTGCATCACTCAGAAATGCAACTGGCTCATGACCGACATTTGACCCCAGATGTTTTTGCTCTTATTCCTTTTCAACCTTTGCCGTTTAGTCAAACCACACTCTTAGGAGTGTACAACCATCTGATTGGATGAATTGTTCGTTTTCATTACCCCAGAATACGCCTTGTGTATTTACATCAGGAGCCAGGTTCAGCTCTACGGAATAAATGATGACACATTTTACACACAGTTCCTTTCCTGAATCAAACTGAGATTTTTCATGAGCCAGTTCAAATGATATTTATTGATATGATGATATTTATTACTGAAGTTATTATCATTGAAGCTAACCACAACAAATTTTTTTTTGTGCCATTTCTGGTATCAAAATTGGTCATGTAGGTGGTGTAGTGGTTAGCATTCTGGCCTTTGCAGCAAGAAGACCTGGGTTCACGACCCGGTCAGATGCATGGAGTTTGCATGTTCTCCCTGTTTGTGTGTGTGTGTGTGTTGGGGGGGGGGCGGTTTCTCCAGTTTCCTCCCACGGTCCAAAAACATGCAGATTAGATCAATTAGACAGTCTAAATTAAGTGTGAGAGCAGAGGGTTGTTTGTCTCTATGTGACCCTGTGATAAAGTGGTAGAAGATGAGTGAGTGATAAGTTTACCAAAAACTGGT
The DNA here is from genome assembly GCF_958295425.1 of Solea solea. Taxonomy (NCBI): domain Eukaryota; kingdom Metazoa; phylum Chordata; class Actinopteri; order Pleuronectiformes; family Soleidae; genus Solea; species Solea solea. The sequence continues at coordinate 21,768,082 of NC_081140.1, read as the reverse complement.
CCACCTGTATTCCCAAGCACTGAAGACATTTACCGTCTCTGCTTTGCTGCAGACAAACTTAATAATGCCTGTAGTCCACAATAACAATAAAACAACAGCTGACAAAGGGCTTCGGGAGAATGGCCAAGGGTTTGGAGTAAAAATGAGAAATGGGGACTGAGCCTTTCAGCTGCTGCATTGTTCTCTTCCTCTGAGCGCTGCCACTGCTGTCTGTGCGAGCCAGGTGAGGCGGGGAGTGACTGACTTTGACTCAATTAACCAAACGGTCATCCAGCGAAAGCATTGGGCAGGATTTGCAGTCTAATGCTGTAATGGCTTCTGGCCTGGCAGCAGACTGGTGGCAAATCAAACACCAGTGTGATGAATCATTGGAGAACTGTCTCAATAATAAGTGCTGAGATGCATGTGGGGTGTGCAGCCATTAGGAGAGATATGTGCTAATTGCCTGCTGTGTTTCCTGGATCATTCTTTCTTTCTTTCCTTGGGCTCAGCTCGGCTCACAGCTTGTCGAATACAGGCGAACCGTTCACGCAACATTTTTACACTAGCAATTAAGTAATCACTTAAAAGCTCAAAGCCTTATTTGGGAATGTAGTGTCAAAATACCAGATGTTTAATCCATGCGATTTGTTAGTCAGATTCTGTATTCTTCAATAATCAGAACATCTTCTGCACTTTCAGAAAATGTAGCATTAACAGGTTTTTAATTTGACTTGTGAGTCTTCAAATGTGCTTATATCTTATGTTTACACAGATTCCAGCGTTTCTGACTCAAATGCAACAGCTACCAAAACACTAGAGTCTCGATAACAACACACAGAGGACGTATTTACAGTAATGGAAAGATTACATCTGTAGTTGTTATGGTTATGGTAGGGTGATGCATCACAGTTGCGCGCATCATCAATCTGGTTAAAAGATATAAAAATCAAGCACATTCACACGGGAAATAAATCAACTGGTTTTTGCTTCAAGCAACTCATACACGACTCATACAAAGCTTTAGGCTATAAATGAGTGCAGCAAAGATTATTTATTTTTTACAAATGGCTATGAAACGCAAGAGTCCATGACTTTGAACAAAAAAAAAGAGTGTAGTGAAACACTTGTGATCCCACATGCACAGTTTAATCGAGCTAAGGTCATAGTCTGACTAAGACAAGCAAACGGACAACTTGAGAAAATCAATGTACGTCTGACTCAGACAGTGCGTTTACATGCATGTTAAAAGTCTGCATTTAATCGGACGAAGACAATATTTAGTTTTTTCTTCATGTCATTTAAACATATATGTTTAATATACTCGGACTCGACAAGATGCCTGATTGCCTGTCTTAGTCGGACTACGGCCTTATTTCGATTTAAACTGTGCATGTAAACTCATGAGTGGGATATGTGATGTGATATGATATGTGCAAGAGTAATCAGACTATGAATCACATCATCCAGGTATGTTAGTCCGACTAAGAGTAGCTTGATTTTAACATGTTTATTTGACATTAAATAAACCAAATTATTGTCGTAGTCCGACTAAAATTGGACTTTTATGTAAACATACTGACTGACATAAAACAATGTGATCAGTTTGAAGAACATACAGGGCAGCAGCAATGGAAATGAAAGATATATCACTAAATGAGCCACTACCACATGCCTAAAGACAGTCCTGCAAATAGCAAGAGAAGACTCAAGGCAATGTGCCATGCACATGATGCTGAGTCAGTTAATGTGGTTATGAGTTAGTTAAAGTATCATTTTAACTGGCTAATTTCAATAAGGTTTTGTTAAACACTGAAATAATAAAGACGACATTATAGTGTGAACTGTGTCTGAAGTAGCATCAGATGATTTATATCAAATTAGATTTAGTGCCACATTTATTCATGGGATTAAACAAATATACACCTTGCACCTTTGGGGTCAATGACAACCATAAAGTTAATAAGTGAAACTTCTCCCGGTAAATTAGGGGATTGTTCCACAGGAAAAAAAATCACAACGTTGTAAGCCATATTTCCTTGTAACCTTTATGTCCCATGGTCTGCTGTGCACTATGGAGCCCAGAGGGTTTGATTGATGGATGAACCACAGGCAGGTTTGCAGGCGAGCGGCCGTGGTGTGTCCGTGAGCGGAATCACAGTGAGCTGATTATTATCGTCACACAGGCGCGCTGAAAAATCTGCTGTGGCGCTGGAAACAACTCAAAGTGAGTGATTTCTATTCAGTGAGCATGAAAGTGGAAACATCCATGTTTTCTTACACAGGTGTGTCGTTGTTGTTGTTTATTTTTTAATGTTGCGGAGTGATTAACAGTGTTGTAATGTAACAGAGTACAAATACTTCATTACTGTACTTACAAAATTCATGTATCTGTACTTTGTTACTTAGCAACTTACTTTTACTCCACTACATTTCCCCTAACTATATTTGTTAGTCATTACCACTAAATACGGTTACTACCTGCACCGTGCAGTGGGCATCATAGTAGCCAATTTAACTTTTCAAATAGCTCATATTTTGGGATGTACTGGGGCCATTTGGGCGACAGTTGGTGAGATACTAACCATCTGTGCTGAAGCCAAGATTTTGGCCTGGTTGAGCTCTGCCATCAGCAGCTTTAATTGTCTCACTCAAAGTCGCAGCGCAAGCTATTTCTTTTTTTGGAACTGATGGAGACTGAACCTGAGAGTCATTTTTTGGAATAACTTGACATAACTAATGGACTGAGTCAAAGCTTTCAATAAAAGCCTGTGACCCTCGGTCTCCTGGAGGTCGTTTCCCAGCATAACAATGAGGTGACAGATCTGCAGGCCTTTGTGTAAACCAGCAATTTCTGCAGTTCTTCTGCAGCCAAGGAGCCTAAAATGGATTAATAATCGATTTGAGGGAAATCCTTGCATTTGCAGTGTCAATAGTGTGACGTTGACTAACCACACCACTGTGTCCAGCAGCAGCAGCAGCTCAGATGTTCTGACTTTACACTCTTTTTAAATTAGAGCACATTATTGTACGTGTGTAATTGTATGTGTAAGCTCAGTATAAAGACACCCCTCCATTTATCATCACTTTAACAGTCCAGGTGTCCTTGACCTTTTCTCAGACACCTTCTCCAGCTCCTCTGTGGAATCCCACTTAAGACTGATGGGATACAGTATGCAGTCTCTACAGTGGGTCATGGGTTCCACAACGGGAACTTCTCCTAAGATGTTTGAAATCCCACTCGATGAACAACAACAACAAGGTCATTTTAGCTCATTTGTCTCTCTTCCTGCTGCCTGTTGTTCCCAACATATACCATGAGTGAACGTATGGATTCAGGTCTGAGAGTGAAATCACATGCAGGTGATTTCCCATCACAACTCAATGTGGATGATTGAGAGAGAGAAAAAAGTTTTTGTGTAATGTTCCTCACCAATTTGGCTGTGAAATGCTGTGATTAATCAATAATACTCAAACCGTAATATACAGTGTTACAGCGACGCTGCTTCGTTTGGTCCAGATGAAAAGCTGATGAGAGAAAGCTGCTGCATGAGGGAATCACCTGGACTCTGTCTAACCTTTCCCTGAAACATGCTGAGCTCTGTATTTGAGGCGCAGTATAGATTGGCAGCAGCCCACTGGGTTTTATTCAAAGTGGAAAGAAAAATCCTCACGACTCTCACTCAGATCCTGAACTGATTTATATAAAGAGAGAGAAAAAACAAAAACATGTAAGCAAGATTGTTCTTATGGTCCAGAAAACCAAGTTCAGATCATGTGCGTACATCTTAGAAAAGATGTAAACATAAATATTCTTCTTATTAACAATATTTGAAAGTAAAAAAGAAATTCCTTTGCTGATATATCAGTTGATATTTACAAAACTGTATAATTATTAATAAGATGTTGTAATCAATCAATCAACTATTTACTTTATTCATGTAGCACTGTGGCCCTGCGATGGACTGGCGAACTGTCCAGGGTGTACCCCGCCTATCGCCCGATGTAGCTGAGATTGGCACAGCACCCCCCGCGACCCTCTAGCAGAGGATAAAGCGGTAGATGATGACTGACTGACTGATGTAGCACTGTTCAAACAAATCAAATGCCATTCAAAGAGCTTATTATGTTTGACTAAAACCTGATAAAAAATGGAATAAAAAGGAGTTTAGCTCTCAGAATTTAGATATAAAACATTAATATTAAAGTTTTACAAATTCAAGTCTGGTATAAAATAGTAAAAGTTCAACATGAAGATATAAAATAAATATGGAGTATGACCGTATTGATAAAGTCCACACGCACTGATAAATAAGTGTGCTGTGTTTGGAGGCTTAGTCTGTTCTTGGTTGTCTATTTTATTGTTTTATGGTATTGTTTTGTTTTGTTATTTGCTGTTGGTTCATATTCCTTCCTGCTCTCCCTTTGCTCCTATTTATTTTTATTCTAACATATTTGTTGTAACTTTTCAGGGAAAAAAGTGTGTGTGTGTGTCCCTGTGTGTGTGTGGGTTTTCTCCGGGTTCTCCGGTTTCCTCCCACAGTCCAAAAAACAAGCAGATTTAAGGATTATAGGCAAATTGGACACTCTAAACTGACCGTGAGTATGAGAGTGGATGGTTATTTGTCTCTATGTCCACTCCCACCTGTAATCTCTGACCTGTAACTGCTGACTGAATCCACTGTTGTAATCTTGGGTTGTTATGGTTTTATCTGAATGTATAATCAACACATAAACTAAACCTCCGTCAGCTGGGACTGACATCAGGATATGAACAACTACGCGATGTCCCTCTGTCTCACCTCACTTTAACTTCAAAGATCTTTTGTTTTGACAAAAAATAATAGGTTTTTATGAACTTTCATTTATTGCATGTTCTCCTGTGAGTGAAGAGGTGTGAATCCATTTCTCAGACTCACTGGACTGTGCGAGGAAACGGATACTGAGCACAATTAACTGCTCAGTGAAGTGTGAAATGTTCGGGGTGTTTCCTGCAAGACTGTGAGGAACGAACCAGTGCAAGTCATTATGTTTTAACAACAAAATCAAGCATAATCTGTGTTTTTATTGCCGTAGATATTTCTAATCACTCTGAAGTGATTTAGTATAGATTTCCTCTCACTAAAATTCCAGTTTGTAAAATTTAGAATTGTTTATTGGCTGAAATTAATTCTACAACCTTTGAAATGCAGTATATAGTTTTATAGTTTTGGAATACATATTTATACCACGTTAACCACCGTCTACTTCTGTATCCTCACTGTTGTGTGGAAAAAGCTTGTCCTATGTCTACTCGTGTGTTGGCCCCTCGCTCGGTCAGACAGTGGTTTTCTCTTCCTCGCTTCACTGCTTCTTTTTCGCCAGCTCTGCCATGATGAACATCTAAAATAACGCTATTGCTGCCTTGATCTCATAGCTGGTACCTTGCAAGGCTGTGTGTGTGTAACGCTGTGAAGCGTTTTGTGTCTTGTGAGACCTGTGACTTGGCGGTTGCTGGTCTTTGAAACAGAGGACGCTCATTTTCAGGCTCAGTTATTTATACATGAATTCTGCAAACGAACAACTAGAACAAGGGAACGCGATAATTATGTCAAGTTGAAATGCTATAATAGTGTTTTTATTTACAGTGTACATGTACAAATAACACACAACGACCAGCAGATCCACAGAGGACTGAGGCAGAAAAGGCTCCGACGTCGTGTATGTTTCAGCAACGCTGTCAATCAAATGCTGGTTCCGCCTTTCAGACAGTTCCTCCAATCACCGATGCAGAAACCCAGCGTCCACGCCCGCCCACTGCTCCTTTGACTCAGAGAGAAGCTGAGCTTCCCTGGAAGTGACAAACCCTGATCTTGCAAGACTGTTTTCCCACTAACAGACAGTCTCCCTGCCGCAAGCCTTTCAACTATCACAATGACTCCAAAGCTGTTAGATGAGGGTAAAAATCCTGCATAGTTCTTCTTTAACAATAAAAATCATTTGGTAGAAAAAAAAGTACTTTAGACAAGGACCTGGTTTGACGAAGGCCAACATTTTTGTTTCTACAGACAAACCAGCCAGAGTGTGAGATTTCCATTGTAAAGCAGAAGCTAACAATGCAAACAAAGATGTATGACATCCTTTCTGGTATTTGAAGGCCACTCTAAAGTCCTTTATGCACATGAGGAAAAAAGAGTCCATGTTTTATGAAAGCATGGACTAAAATAACTTAGAAACAAAAAACCCCCCTCAACTTAAGTCATCTATTGATGTGAGTGAATGAGTGAAAAATATTGTGTCTTTATATTCCTGCTCTGGACAGGGACATTTATCCATCCAACGTTGTTGTGCTTGTGCAATGACAACCCCTAACACCCAACACCGGGATCTGAGCACCGTTAAAGATGTTACCCAGCTCTGGTCATCAGCAAGGATTTCTAATTTAATTACAGACTTATTGACTCATTAGATTCATCTTTGAGAAAAAGTTAGATGAAGCCACAGCAGGGACATCGACACTGTGACTCATTCCATCGAGAACACACACACACACATCTCATGGTGATAAGCTCTCCACGGCTGAAGTGTTGTAGGAACTGAGCACAGATTGGATATCTGATATATATATATGTGTGTGTGTGTGTGTGTGTGTGTGTGTGTGTGTGTGTCACAGTGTTCCCTGCATGAGGAACACAATAAACCCACAACTGATAAAAGTGCAGAGACTGCAGTTTATTAAAAAGTGAACCCTCTGTGGATCATGTGAGTAATGATTCTCTGCAGTTCCCTGTCTTTAATCAATCAGATGTTTTACAGCCACAGAATCATAAAATTGAATGAAACAAACTTCTACGCAAAACCAACAAACACCAGGACCAAAAACAATGTCTTATTCAGAATAAATAGTAGAGGAAATAGAGAATCGACTGACTTCTACCTAATGACTCACACTGGTTCACTGTGTGGGGCGAGAGGTCCTTTATCTGCTTTAAAAGGTGAAAACTATTGAAACCATGACACTAAAGTGTGGGTGTCAGGGTCTTTTCTGGTCTCTTTGTCCTCAGTGAAAATGACACGTCTGTCATTTAACGCACAATACTCGTGTTAGACAAAGACAGAGAAAGAGAGTGGCTGTGCAGAGAGCATGGAGCCCCAACATCACATCTTTTAACAGCTATTAAACCCAATCAGACTTGTTATTGTCTGTATTTTGACTGATACACACTGTGTGTGTGTGTGTGTGTGTGTGTGTGTGTGACCCAATTAAATATGTGATTAAAAGGTGTTTTTTTTTTCAGACTTTGTTAAAATATGGTCCCTGAAATGCTGCTGAGACACTGATTATACATATGTTAAAAGAAAATGTCATTTTTTTAAACCACATTTACCAGATATATACATACAGACAAATGAATTCTTACTAGTATCTATAACAACACAGACCAGGGAAAATGCTGCAGGGGAAATTTAGAATTTAAGGCCATATTGAGGGATGTAGTTAAGATGGAACAATGTCAGTACTTTATTAAATCTTAGTAGGACAATCTGTTCTTTATGCCAAGGAGCAATGTTTCTGTTTTAATATCAATAAAAGAGTGATGTGATTTGTTTTGCCTCTTCTTTAGGTCAGGGTGACAGCGACTTCTTATTTCTCTTAAACAGGTACATGCAAAGATTCTTCTCAGTATCCTGGTTGAATATTTATTAAATTGAAGCCTCTTTTAAAATGCAAAATAATGCATGTTTTTTTTCATCACTGTCTTTACACCAAGTGACTCGCCTGCAGTGTAAGAGCAAACCGGTCTGATTTATGTAGGTTTTCAGTGGGAATAATGGTAACAATCTTTAACTGAATGCAGCGGTCCGAGTAAGACAAATGCCTGTTGGTGTTTTCCTGAAAGAGCAAAGAAAATGTGCTGTATAGTTACTTTGTCTTTGAAGTTATGCTGTAAATGTCATTATTGTGTCATTGTTGTGATTGTGTACAGCTGCTACCTTGGCCAGGGATCTCGATGTGACTTCCTGCTAAAATAAAAATAGAAATATGATTGAAATATTGAAAGAGTTGTTTTCTTGACACATATTAATTTCTTTAAAAATCTTGAAGAAGCAAAAAAACGTTGAAAACGATACAACAAAGCGACTAAAGCGACGCAGCCAATCAGCGCTCACCGTCTCGCCTGCGCGTTGCTCTGGACTGGAGCGTCTCGTGCCATCGATACCGCGCGCGCCGAGCTCGTCAATCTTTGACGCTCCACACGTGTGTGAGTGTGTGTGTGCGTGCGTGCGTGAGAGAGAGGGGGGGAGCGTGTGTGCGCTTCAGTCCGTGGATTTTTCTGACTTCGCTCATTTTAACCGGATGCAACAATAGAGCGAGATATTTTTAAATGATTAATGGGAGTTTGGTGAAAAGTGAACTCGGTGAAGGCGCCGCTGTTTCTGCCGCTGCTGGAGGAGGAAGAGGAAGAAGAGGAGGAAGAAGAAGACTTCATATAAGAGGAAAAACAACAACCGGTGACACTTTTCACCATCTTTTAACGATGGGAAGAAACAACTGCACTGTATCCACAAAAATAAAGGCGTAATCCTGCAAGTAAGTCACCAGTACAGTAGCACAACAGGGAGCCCGGATCGATCGATCGACGAAGGCTGATTGAAGAGACTCTGAGTGGATTTTACAGCGGGAATCGATTTGACCGATCACCTTCGGACAAGACTCACCGCCCTCACAGGTAAAGTGGTCAAATAAGAGCGTGAATAATCACAACCAGTGGGAAATGAATGAGCCTTTTGATGTTTTGGTGGTTTGTTTCTCACCTGTTGTTGTTTGGTCAGAAGCTGTAGATGTGTACACACACACACACACACACGCACACACACACACATTTGACTTTTCCCTCGTGCGTAATGAGATCCACCAAAGACAACAGTAACAATATCATAATCTTTGTTTCATGAAGTTTTTGATACATTTTAACAAACATGTAAACATCTAGAATATTCAGCCTGACAGGTTTATTATAAGTCAATGATCTGATGATGATGATGATGATGGTGGTGGAGGTGGAGGTGGAACGTGGGTAGATTTGATGACGGGGGTTCAGCAGAGCCGTGACTGTGAAGTGTGGACCCCCCGCTGGGACCTTAGCCACCAAGCCCCCCCCCCCCCCCCCCCCCATCCTCAACATCGCCATCATGTGAGATTGCACAGCCTCCAATGTGCGCTAATGCTCCACAAGGTGGCGCACAACGTGAAGAGTGAGCAAAGTGTGTGTGCGTGTGTATAATAATCTTTTTTGGCATAAACACGGACCCATGTCAGGACCAGTAGTTCTCATGGAGACCAAAACCTGGTCCTAATGAGGCAAAAAAAAAAAGGTTAGGTTTAGGTAGTTAAGGTTAGGTAGTGTGTGTGATAAATAAACAGATACATGATGTGATGATGCTGGTATGATGCGCTGAGACTCACTTTACTGCGTCCTTTCACATTTGAATGCAGGACGTGTACCTAGCAGCATCACTGCGTTCTTGTTCTCTCTCTTTTAATCTGTTATTCCTGCTTCCTGGTTTCCCCCATGCCCCTTTTGGCTTTGCTGTCTGTCCACACCCTGTCTCACCCTCTGACTCACCCTGTCTCCCCCCTCCTCCTCCTCCTCCTCCTCCTCCTCCCCCTCTTGCATTTACCCTCGCCTTGAGTGTTTTGTGAGCAGAGCTGCAGGCAGCGCTGAGTCTGTCACCGAGACTCTCTAATGAGCTCCCGACTCTGCCTCCACATGTGGAGGAATGTTTGCACTGGAGAGTGAGAGAGAGAGAGAGAGAGAGAGAGAGAGAGAGTGAAAGAGCAAGAGAGAGAGAGAGAACAGAGGGGAGAGATGGGGACAGAGGGGAGGGAGTGACTGAGAAGCGAAGGAGAGGAGCGTGAGAGGAGCTGTCATACCTGCTGCTCTCACTGCTCAAATATTAAACAAGGGATTTCTGGGAACCGATGCTGCTGCTCTGGGACAAGCCCAAACCGTGGAGACAGCCCGTCTCAGTGGAGTGTGGACAGGCAGTCTGCTCCTGCCACTACTGCTGCTGCTGCTGCTGCTGCTGCTGCTGAGGGTGGAGGCACTACTGCATCCAAGAGTCTGATGGAGGAGGAGGTCACAGAGCCTGATCCACAGACGGCGGAGCCCTCCGGCATGCCGCCTCCGCCGCCCGCTGGGACACACTCCGAGGTGAACGGCGACCTGCCGGGGAACCCGTACCTGAGGGACGGGACAGTGGACGTGGTGGAGAGTCCAGTCAGGGAGCCTGTTGTGCTGCAGTATCCTGCTGAGTGCAATCACAGCCTCCAGTGTGGGTAAGAATCAGCCTGGGAGAGATGGAGAAAAAGAGTCTGCTGCTTCTGTGGGACACTCTCGTCTCTTTAATCAGTTTGGAGAACGTTTGACTCCTGTAGAACGCTAAGCTGACTGAATTTTCAAGCACCTGTGTGTTGTTTAACCTTTAACTGCTGCTACGGAAGCTTCTGGCGAGTCTCGCTGTTATTTCATCTCATTATCTACAGCAGGCACAGATGTTGACGCACACATTTGTTTTGTTGTGTTGTACAGACAGGGCTGGCTGATTAAAAGCAGTTGTTGAATAATGCATCTTAATAATGACCCACGCTCTTTATCTGCTTATTTGTGTGTTTGCTGTCGCAGTGTATACAGTACTCTCAGAGGTTCACTGTGTTTACACACATTCACATGAGTGGATGGAGTTGGTTGATGCCAAGTTGTGAGATTGGCAATAAAACTGGAGCGTGACCAGAATTCCTTTCTCTTTTGATTTGATCTAAAGTTCTCAGAGTCTGGCTGTTGCTGTTGTTTCCTCAGTGGCTCCGGTGGGAGAAGATGAAACTTTTTACACTGAGCTAAAAACTTAAGTCTGCAAATCTAAGAAGTGGTCAACAACTGCAGGTTATTCAAATATTTCAGCACTGGCACTTTCCAGTCAAATCACGTTTCTGCTGAAACAGTAAAGGTCTCTTCTGTCGGACAGAGTGCAGCCAACATTGTCAGTCACTGTGTCCCCTTCACGTAAGCAACTTTAGCGAGTCTTGCTACACTGGGCGTGATGGACACTGTTCTGCTAACTTCCAAAAGTGACTTCTAGCACCAAGCGTCAGGCATGGTCACCATCAAGCGTTAAAGCAACGCATAGATACTGTATGTGCTGCCTGTGATTTTGTTGTGTGACCAAAGTCCTCAAAACAAGCTGTAGATGTGTGACAGCACTAAAGCAGAAGCACAAGCCAGGATTTAGCAAGAGACTCATGGAAAAAGAGGTACCACAGTTTCACTACAGACGACAACTTCCAGGTATTGGGGGCGGAGTCTCTTAAAGCTTTTCCAAACATATGACCTGTCTGTGTCTTCTTCAGTCAAACCTACATACTGTCCCTCTCAACTGGTCATAATGTCATCTTTCTAATCTAAATCCCACATCTTAGAAATTCAGACGCAACCAGGTTCCTATTGGTCTATATCAACTGTCTCACTGATGTCCACTTACATGTGTCTTACTTGATCGTCTGATTTCCTCTAAATGGGGAAACCAGTGGAGTTGCCCCCTGGTGGCTGTTCAGTAACGGTCCGCTTTTTATATTGTTCTACCTGGAACGCGTGACCTCATCTCCCTCTGTGATGTCACAGCACACAGATCAGGAGGTGTTTACTGTTGTTTACTGTCTCTGAGTGCAGAACATAGCAGTTCCCTGATTTTCTCTGCGTACATCTTGTCACAGTGGCACGGGTCCTCTTTTGTGGCCAGTGGCTCTGCTGCTGGTACGCAGTGTTCGCCTTGTGTCACCCTCTGTATTGGTCCGTTGTCGCTGGCTGTTGTTGTGTTGCACGGTCGGATGTGACAAATTGCCATCTGGCCTCCTTGTCATGTAGAAATGCTTTGAATAATAAGCTGAACTCCTTTTTCATCATGGCTGCTCGCTCTCTCTCTCTCTCTCTCTCTAACTCCACAGAGTCAGACTCAGGGATGAGGACTGGTTTGGGATTAGGTTGAGTTGTCACATCTTTAGAGACAGAGTTGGAGGTTTAGTCAAATAATTACTGATATTACAGTTATTATACGGAGCAGATGATATGTGTCTCCTGTTGTCAGGCTTCACAGAATCCTCTGAAGACCCAAAGGACAACGTGAACCCCTCTGATGATTTATCACACTTGTGTTAGGGAATTATTATTTAGCATCATGAGAATTATTTGTCTAATCATGTGGGAAATTATGTTTTTTTCTGGAGATTTTAAAGACAATCATCAGATTAATGTTATTTTATAATGGAAATGTAATCTAATCGAAATAATTACTCGATTCATTGATTACTAAATCAATCGTTAACTATTTTGACAATCGAATAATCAGTGTTTATAAGGAATTAAAACAAATTTTGTGATTTTTCAGTTTCCTAAATGTGAATATTTTCTGGTTTCTTTGCTTCATAACAAAGAAATCATTAAAACAGGATAGTTTGTGTTTTTTTGACAAACAAGACATTTGAGAACATCATCCTTTCTAGGTCTGAGAAACACTGATCAGCATTCAATTACTCAATTAATCGAGAAAATAATTCCAATGACCTTATTCCAATGATTATGAAGATTATTTATTTAATTTATCACAGACCGACAGATTACCGGTTAGTAACTGATATAAGTTTCTCTAATATGGGATGTAACTGCTTTGTCCATGTGATCACTGTAACTGTTAATGTGCATTTCATTTCTTTGACTCTTTTATTGGCTGTAAAATGGGACACATTTAGAATTCCTTGATCTCTACACGTCAGTGTCCTCCTGATTCTTGTAGCCACGCCTCCCTGTGCGGTATATAATAATTCATCTTCCCTTTTCCCTCCACTTCGTTGAGGACACGCAGCAGCATTGACTGTTTCTTCCCTCAGGGTCGATGAGTTTTGATTAGACGTGCGATCGTTGTCTTATCCTTGAAGTGTCACTGACTGTAACGTTTCTTCCCCTCTCTTTCTCTCTCTCTCTCACACACACACCTCTCTCTCTCACTCACACACACACACACACACACACACACAGGTTTAGTAGAGGTGATTTTATTTATACCTCTGTCTTTAATTGGGTTCAGATCCTGCTGTGAGCCAGTCTGGACCACAGTGCGCAGACTTAAAAGGGCTTTAATGATGCAGTAATAGTTTATTGCGAGGCAGTGGAAATAAACAAGGATATACATATGTGCATACACTGTTAATGGGTTTTTCTTTTCATCATTATTAAAGCCATCGATTTACGCTTCCATCTCGTGTGAATCATGACTTTAATCAGTGTAATACATCACAATAAAAAAAGAAACACAAGCTTCTCCACAGAGCCTTTTTTTTTATTTTATTACTTTATTACTAAGCAGATCATGTTCATGTTCCTCCTCTCCACGTAAACCCACTAACACCTGGCTTTTGTCTGCGGTCAGTGAAAACAATCAGTGGTCAGTCACACGTCTAATGACTCTGCAGCAAATGCAGGTTTTTTATCGGCTCAGGCTCCGATCAACAGTGACGTAAACTTGACACCCAGGTGAACCTGCTAATTTCTGCTTTCTTCTACTTTGTTTTGGCGCCGAGTTGCTGAGTCTGCACCTTTTTCCATTGTGATGTTTGTTCAGTCAGCGATCTAAAATCTTTCAGTCAATATTGAGTCTGAAGATACAGAAGTGTAATCACTGGGACAAAGTTCTCCTTTCTTTACTGGCTGTTTTTGTTACAACTGCAAACATATTCTTGAGATTCTGTAGACTTAAGCTGTCATAGATATTATTAAATGAGCCTTTTGTTAAGTGGCTAAAATCTGATTTTCCTTGAATCCACGCTGGCAGCCAAGAACTTTATATAGGGGCACAAACAGGTCACCAGTCTATTACAGGGCCAACATTCAGACACAAATAACCATCCATTCACACTTATAGTATGGACACTAACTATCTGCATGGCTTTGGACTGAGGGAGAAAACCCACACACAGAAACCGCTGGAATGCGTAATTGCGTAATTACGGTAATGCAGAGTGTGCTTCACAAACGTGTCGTCTGTGATATGCTCGGTGTTAAAGGGTTAAACACTTTATCATTTCTAGACAAATCAATAGAATAGAATACTGAAGTATCACCAGTTATTTTTATCTTGAAGTCATTTGTATGGCTCGTTTGTATCAGTCAGTCAGTCTGAGCATAAAACCCTTAAACCCTCACCTTCAATTCTGTGTACGCAGTGAACGACGGTGTTGGTCGAGGCTGTGGCGATCACCTCATGATTTAAGTGATTACTGTACACTGTCCTGCCCCTGAGGGTCTCAGCTAAGACCTTGATCACTTTAATTAAGTGTAATCTTGCCGACGGCTGTGAACAGCTCGGTTCTACACTCTCCTCCTCAGGCGTCGAGTATCAGGGGCTGTTATTCACAGACAGTGTAATTATGAATACCATGTGTAGTTGGGTCTAATGTAAAGAATAGTTTCTTAGCCTTATCTTTTAAAGTAGGCTTTTTAAGCCTTTTTGTTTGTTATGTTCTGAGAGTTATTTGGTTATTTAAGATACTGTAGTAAGTGATTCTTTGCCAGTGGTGTCACATTTCATACATCGTTATTTGACAACGACAAAAGAGTCCATATGTTTTTATTGGTCTTGTTCATGTCACATTGATGCAAATTGTCTTTTTGTAATGCTCTAGTAGAAGTCGGGTCATCTTTGTCAAGCTGTGTCGTAGTTTTAAAGTGGTAAAAGGCTATGGAATGGGTTTTGAAAAATAGAATCCTCCATAAATGAAGATACTTGAGCTTTAAATGCACCAAAGATCCTGTGTGTAGGAGGTGGAGATGGTGTACATGTTATAGTCTTAGGTATCGGAATATATTATTTTTCTACCGCTTTATCTTCCACATGGGGGATGCGAGAGGCTGGAGTTGATCCCAGCTGACGTAGAGAGAAAGGCGGGGTCCATCCTGGACAGGTCACCAATTCAAATCTCTACATTTTAGTGTCCAATTAACCTAATCTGCTAGTTATTTGGATGACATGTTCGAGGAAGTCGGAGTACGTGGAGAAAAGCCACGTTCACACACTTCTTACCGTGAGGCAGCAATGTTAGCCACTGCCTGACCATGTCGCACTACAACTGGATTTATAGCCGTGTTTCCATCGTGGTACAGTACAGTACGGTATGGTTTGAAACGGTAAAGCCCTCTAAGGGAAAATTGAATGTTCAAAGCTGGTTATTTTGGTACTATTCCTAGTGAAAACACAGAAAAATCACTTTGGTCCATTCAGAACAGAAGCGTTCCAGTGTATGACGGATGTTTTCGTTCAGGCGTTTTTATTGTAATTGATCAGTTTGCTTTTTCAGCACTGTTATCAATACCTCATTTGTAGCAAGTGTTTAAACTCGAGTAAACCATCACCTCTGCTTCTGAGTCCAGCCTCCAGACCCTGTTTCCTCCGGTAAATCAGATGGCACGCCAGCCCTCGTTAATCAGTGCTAGTTAGTGCGAGTTTTTAGCCGCATTAACCGGAGAAGGCAAACCATGAATGCCTCCTCATAGAGAGTCACACAAACACCAGTTTATCAAAATCTCTCACGCTTCCTAAAACTCGTCATTTATTTATTCAAGACTGCAGACTGTGCTACCGTGAAATATATGTAAATTCTGTCCCTGCATGGTAAATCATTCCGATCAATATTTCCTCCTGTTGGCTCCAGCAACACACACACACACACACACACACACGCACACACACACACACCAAACGATCATGGTATATACGTTCATCAGACCACTGACACTGTATGGACTGCCTCGTGACAATAATGCAGGGCGAGAAGAAGAGGGATGTTAGTAATATTCTTGATGACAGCTGAGGGAGATGACTCAGTAATAGATGAATCAGGAAGTTAAAAAATCCTGACATTACAGTCGGAGGCTCTCTCATCTCGATGCACATGTTTATTGAACTGACAAACAAGAAAGATGCAGGGGCCACTTTTCAAACCGGTGGGTAACCGTGATTCAATAGTGGAAAAAATAAGGCTAATTATTCCAATCATTCATTGTGATTGTAGTAACTGTCTGTGATTGACTGACCTGCCTTTACACGGGAGAGGTGAACTCCACTGATGCAAAAACCATGAACGAGGCCTGGAAAAATTCACAGTTCTACTAGACAACAACCTCCATTCATGTTTTGGATTTCTTTTCCATACTTACTCAACTGACATGTATTGAATGCATCTCCTATTCAAAACATTACTATTTATAGTTAATGAATAATTAAAAATACTTCATATTAGGGCTGAACGATTTTGGATAAATATCTCATATGCGATTATTTTGTTAATTTTTTTTACATAATTCCTCATTTTCATTGGAATTATACATTTAAAATGGGGACTGTGTGGTATTTGTGCAGATCTGTGACAAACAGTTTTCTTCAGTCTGTAGAATATGATGTGTATAGGTCAGGACAATGTTTAATCTAAAATGGTCATTTTAAACACATTGTGGCTTTATGAAATATTGAATCAAAATTACTTTTTCGATTAAATTCTCAATTCGATTCTACTTTTTGTTTTTTGTTTTGGTTTTTTTGTCCTCAAATCGAAATGATTAATTTTATTTTTACAACTGGGAACCAAGTTTTTCATGTTCCCAAACAAATAGACTTTTTGTTAAACCAAGAATCATAATATAATCCATTCCATGTTGTTAAAAATGTTGAAAAATCTGAGGACACAACTCCAAGACCTCTGAGTCGACGCTGCAGTTGCTGCTAAATAACTAAAAGAACACAACTACTGCGTTATCTAACTTGTCATATAGTTTCCAAAAAAACAAACGCGTTTGATGTTTTAAATGCATCTTTAATGTTTAGGCTTTTCCCTTATCAAAGCTTTTGTGATTGTGGGGCCTCACTATGATGTGTGAAGTTCGACTGATGATGAAAGAGACAAACAAGCGCAGGAGGTCAGTGCTTCAGAGTTTTTTTGTCTGCATTTCTGAACTCCTCATTCTGTCTCGGAAGCATCTGCTTAAAGTTCTCATTGAGATTAAATCCAGTTAGAGTGTTGGAAAAAGAGTTGCCTAAACTTCTCTGCTGTTTTTCCCTTGTGTGACCCTGCAAATATGAATTGCTTCAGTCACATTTGCACATACAGTACACACACACACACACACACACGCACACACACACACACACACTACATTTACTTGTAGTCCCTCTCATTCTGCGACTTCCCATTTAGTTAATGAGTTCTGCTTCATTTGCAGATCTCGTTTGTGCCGTGCCCCTCGGACAGTCGTTTGTTTTAGCTCCACCACTATCACGAATGGGCAGAGCAGCTCCCTGTGGCTGATTACAGCTTCACATGTGGCGTTGCTTTTATTTGGCTTAAGGGAATTTATTTAAGCACTTCACGTTACAGTGTCCATGAAATACCGCTGATAAACGCTGTTTAGAACCATGTTTAATGTGCAGAGCTGTGATTTGGTGCTTGGTCTCGGAATTAATCGTCTGAAATACCCGAGAGTGCGAGTCTCCATCTGTCACTGACGCCTGAATGTTTGCCTCTGTTGTCTTGCAGGGAGAAGATGCCGTTCCACCACGTGACGGCAGGTCTGCTCTACAAGGGAAACTACCTGAGCCGCTCGCTGTCAGACAGTGATAGTGATGTGTTGGCCAGTATCTCTGTGGAAGAGCTGGATGGTAAGGTTTTAAATATCTGGCTGCTGCGCTGCCATTTTTATCTTAATGTCCATTTGAAGTGATTTGGCGGCTGCTGCTGCTGCTGCTCCATAATCACAAAAAAGAGCCGATGCTTCTGTAAATGTAGAAAAAGACACTCAAAGAAAGGAGAATTGTGTGTGTACTTGTATTTATTACCTCTTTAGGACCTTTTCTGGCATGAACCTCATTTGTGAGGAAGAGATTAAAGTGGAATTCCGGTATTTCGACCTGGGCCCTGGGTTTGTATGTGAACAGTACAAATACAAAAAGTTTCATTATTGGTCCAGTAGACCGCCTTGGGCGGCAGCTGCGACAGGCAGCAATGACTGCAGTGTATCTCCATAAAAAGTGCTTGTTTTTGCCAATAAACGGCTTGGATTGTTATCGTAAGGCACGGACGTAGGTTTGGTTACAAGACTGGTGGAGACACCGTGCGGCGCTGTGTTGTCAGAGCAGCAGAATCTCTCTCGTCTCCTCTGTGACTCGCAGCGATGTTTCTGCTCCGCTGGGATGCGTTCACTGATACTCTCCTCTCACAGCATTTGCACACACACACAAGGGCGTAGGTTTGCATATGGACAGTTGTGACATGTCTCCACCAATATTTGGAGAAAGCCAGATTGTCCCTACCAATATTAGAGGGCAATGTGAACTTGTGCGCGAATGCTGTGAGCAATAGCTGCCTGAGGTGATCACCTGGATCAATTATGAAGTATATAGTATATACTGTAAGTTTATCTGCATGTGTACTGAGTTGTGTGTCTAAACTCTTAACAGCAACTCAATTCCTCAGTGGAAGTCACTCAGACAATGTACTGAGCCTTAAACACATATGGAGCTTTATTTTTTCAGTTATTAACAGTTCTATTATTCATGGGGTGCACGGGGGGAGCGGGGGTGTCGCCTCAGTCAGATTTATAGTCAGTAAAAAAAAAGCATTAATCCAATGCTACATAGCCACCAGCTTTCTCCTGATCTGAGCCAACAAAGCACAATGATGCATCGTTCTCTGTGTAGCTTATTTTACCTGGAGCTTTGGGTCAGGCTTATCTGTCTGACTCCACATCAGAATCTGTGCATATAAACTGTGCTTTGTTTTTGCGTCTGTCAGAGAGTAATCACCCAGGCCTGTACAACACAAACCTGATCAATAACCGTCTGCAGGAATCAGCAGTGGCAGCCTCACGGGCAGCAAACAAACCTGATTCTCTCAGGCCTCCGCAATATCAATCCATCGATGCATCATTAAGCTGCTGCTGCCGCCTGGGAAAGTGGCTGCCTGGTGCACAGTAATGGCCAGACGCTCCATCAGGGGAGAGCTTTAATATGCATGGAGTTATTGGCGGTGTATGAATTTCTCATTCCTGTTTCATGAGGACATATTGTTTAGTGAATAACAAATGGCTGGTGCGAAACAAACTATAGAGCTCTGGTAGCTGATACCACGCTATCCCATCATGCAACAGTCGGAAAGAAAACAAAGCCATTTTGGTTGGAAGCCACGCTGTTTAAAATATTGATTTGTTTATACCAGGAAATATTAACCAGGTAATATGCCGGGAAACTCATCTCTTCCTCAGCTTTGTTCATGAAGGAGAAGATGGTGGATCGCTGTTGTGCCCCGGGAATACCAAAATAGTCAGGGACAAGCAAACTGGACAGCTTTTTACTGGAAGACTGTCGCTTTGAAACATGCTTAAAGTGAGCAAAATAAGGAGCAATGGGAACCGACAGGCTACAGATTGTGGTTGTGCAGTGATCACTTCATATTCAGTACAGAATCCAGTACTGAACAACTTTACATTATGTTTATTGTGATGTATAAGCAGTCTGTGGAAAGGGATGAGGGAAACTTTATCAGAAGATGTCTGAAAATACTGCAGGTCTGGAATAATGTCCACTCAGGCTGTTTCCATGCTCGTGAAGAGCACCAGGGGAATTATAAAGGTCAGAATATACTCAGTCTGTTGAGTTATGTTTGGTCTCAATGCATTTAAAGTGCATAGTGAACTATGAGGGATTTAAAATCAGTACTGACGCTGCTCATTTGGTCTAAACAAACCAAACCAAACCAAACAAACCAACGTCGGGAGCTGAGAAGGCTATAGACCTTTCCAATGTCTAAGCGAGGGACAACCTCAACAGGTCGCCAACCCTTGACAGATTAAAACCATTCACACTCAGGTTCAAACCTAAAGATGAGCATGCAAACACGTACGTCGAGGTCAGAGCCATACATTTGTGCTGTGCTGAACAAGCCTCTTGGATGAGAGGTGAGACATCTTCAAACCTAACTCAAGCAACTCCAGTTGCCTGCAGCTAACTACAGGAACATGCCAAACTGTCCAGGAGGTCCTGAGGCGTCCCACCTCTATCCTGACACCTTTAATCATGCTGAAAACGTGAAGTCTGACCTCACAATAAGACTCTGGTAAAACTATCTTTGTTGTTGCGAGGCTACAGTGCGTACACAGCAGCACCGTGTCACTCTTACTGACAATATGGCTCTCTTGAGTTAATGGGTCCCCGTAAGACACGACCATGTGAAGCAGCAGCCACAGGACCAGGATACTGAACCTGTGGAAGATGCTGCTGCACTGTCTGTGTGTGGAGAACATCTCGGAGAACATTGTTAGGAGCCAAAGTTATGTTTGCGTCAACGTTTTTTACGACTTCTCAGCTGGAATGCACCATATGGCTTCAATACAGGAGCTTAATAACATCCTTTCTCTGAGGAGCAGGGCAGTCGTAGTAGAGGAGTGCACCACTGTTGGTTAGTTTTGCATGTAATTGTGATCCTAGTGCAGTAAATTGTTCATCTAAAACAGCTGATGTGGCCATGTACGGTTGAGAGGCAGCATTAACTGTCTTTTATTTTCCAACATCATTACCAACACCTTTGTCTCCTGCGATTACATTGTCCTCGCTGCAGCCTCACACGACTGCCACATTTCTGCACATTCAACACTTCTGCTGAACGCAGCGTAATATAAAGAGAGCAATATACTGCGTTTGTCCAGGGCCACGACAGACGCTTGCAGCAGTGGTCGGAGCTGCCACGCGGCTGGTGCTGTGGCATCAATCAGCTGTTATTGTTGATGTCTTTATCTCCTGGGAGAAGCTGCTGTTCTTGTTTTATGGTGAAGAGATGAGGTACATGGTAGTTGGCTGCATTTATGCAATTGGAGCGGGTAGTTGGTCACAGCAGTCCTGCCAAGATGTGAGCAGCACTTGAACGACTGTGGTTAATTTTTAACATTATTAACATTATTAACATTATTAACATTACAGTTTTCCTTAACCTTGGTTTTTATTCCATGTAGTTCACACAGGGAAATCTGAAGATTGTGTTTGATCTATAAACTATGTGCTATAATGTCATTTAGATGAGGCAGTGTACTGACTTTCTGAGAAGGAAATGAACATTACCGCTGGAACCTGCTTCTGAGAATTATGCGTTTGTTATTTAATTGCAAAGCAAGCCGCCCATGCAGGCCACATCTACCTCTGGAGGCTCTGATGGATCAGCTCTCCCTTGATGCATTTCTTAGAATAACAAAAAAACAACAGAGACAAGAGTTTTGCTGTAAGTGGAATTAGTTTTAGAGCAGGTGCCCAGGCGGGGTTACTGAAAGTGTGAAAATGATAGCAGACAAAAAAAAAAAACCAATACATCAAAACCTTCCCTCTGTGCTTATGTATTTACTGTATATTGTTTGGCATTATTCAAGCAATGTAACTGACTTCACCAATTTGTGCAGGAAGAAATCAAATCAATACATCAGCCCTAGGTGAAGTAATGTTCCGACCATGTAGGCCTTGTCTGCCTGTCTCTCTGTCCGACTTTAAGCAGCATAACTCAGAAACTGAAGGACAGACTTTGATGAAGTTTTTTGAGATAGAGGTTATGGTCCCAGAAAGAAATGATCAGATTTTGGAGGTGGTTTGGGGAAGTGAGGAGACTTGGCACAGGTTTATACTTCACTCTGATGCCCTCATTGATCTTTAGAGAGGTTTCCTCGGTGTGTGAACATGAACACACATTTAGTCGTGCTGCAGCTATCAAAGAACCAGGATCTCCACTGTCTCTGAGATGAAGACAAGGCTTTAAGTCTTTGTGTGTCTTCATTAACACCCATCCACAGTATCTGCTATTCCCTCGTGTTCCCTCATTCATGTGGATATATGCAGTGTTAGAAACTCTTTGCACAGATGCAGTGTCCTTGCTTCATGACATGAGTGCCTCCTGCTTGCCCTCTAAGAGCAATTTGTACATTTCCTGCTGCTTCATTGTTAATTCAGGAGCAGACAGTTTCTTGTCTTGTTCATTCATGAAAATATGCAAATAGAGGTACAGTGTGCTGCAGGCAAGGAATAGAAAATAGAGCAGTAGCTGTGCACTCTTCCAGGCCCAGTGCAAGGACAAACTCATGTGTAAATCACTGGAGTTCTGTGTCTTCTCACCTCTGTTCTCTCCATTACAACCAAAACGTACTACAGTTGTATCCTGAAAACTCATTTAATGATTTAGTGAAAATGATTTGCATTAAAAGAATTACTTCGCTTTGGCTGCATTTGTGCATTTAGGACACTTTTATGCAAGTCAAATGTTAAGTACATTGTTGAGGACCCTGAGTCAGCATGATTCAACATTAGCCAGAATTACACATATTATTGCTCTTACTATTACATGAAGTTGAACTCTAAGACTTTCTATACGTCCACACGCAGTTTCAGTGGTGATCTTCTGCTCAGGAGGACACTTCACGGTGCTTGACTTCTCCATTTTCACAGCAAAACATCATATCGTTGTCTAATTTATTTGGTAAAGAGGGGATTGAGAGTGGCTCTCAGGCTGAACAGTGCACACAGCAGGGCTGAACAATTCATCGATCGCCTATTGCAGAGGTGCAATGTTTTTTAAAGCCAAAATGTGTATTAGAATATCAATTTAGATTAATTATTGTCTTGATCTATACACATCTAATTCTACAGACTGAAGAGGACATCTTTGTTTCTCACAGATCTGCACAAATATCACACAGTCATCATTTTAAATGTGTTTTTTGAATGAAAATGAGAATAATGATGTAAAAAATACCATTCTCTCTGATACCGTGAATCATATCGCAATTCTTGTCAAAAAATAATCACAATTCGATATTCATTCCACATCTTTCAGCCCTAGCACACAGCGACCTTTTCCTGGACGACGTGCTATTTTACTGCTATTACTTCAGATAGTCTGATGTGTGTCGATGTGATGTGGCAGATAAAAGTTGACATACTGTACCTAGAGAGCCTTCCTCCCAAAAAAGGTAGCTTTAATGTGCCAGCGTGTCTTTTTCAGTGGCTGTGCTGCTGCATAAACTGTAGTGTTGTAGTGGTCACTGGAACAAGTTTGCCTCTCACAGTCGACTGCAGCCACAACATCAAGCGCATGTTGAGCTGGATCTGTATCGACAGAAAAGTCCCGGAGTCACAATTTACATCAGAAACTTTAACAAACACCAAGAAAACAGTCTGGTTTATTTAAAGGTTTGGGGCCACAGAAGAAATCTTTCCTTATCGCCACTCAGGCTCTTCTTTCACTCCGCATGCTGACCGAGACCAGACGGCAACAAGCCTGCGGGGAGGGTTGCATCTGCTCAGCCCACCAGTGGTGAGCTTTGCAAAAAGAACAGAGTGAAGGAACAGGATTAGGCAGCTCTTTTCCTACTCCCTGGACACTCACTCAGCAGTGATCATTTGTCCTTGGGCTGTGTGGATACTATGTCTCCAAACTTAGCATGTGCTGGGAGATTTTTTTTATTACCTGTGGCTCTGGTACCTGTGATGTTGGTACCTGTGGTGAAGCTGCTGGTGGTGGAGTTTGAAATCAAGGGAAGTGAAAAATCCAGAGCGGCGTGTCTGTGCAGCAGCAGCAGCCTGGGGAGCTGTCCAGGGTGCTGACACTCGTGCTGCTGTAATTTCTCCTTCGTTTCATGGTGATTGATCAAACTGGTGCCAAGAGACAAATATAGAACAAATGTGTTGTCAGATCTGACAAGGCATCAAACCAAGATCATTTTATTTTGTTAACATCCTCAACACATCCTCAAACCCAAACAAACAAAACGCATGTTTGTTGTTGATGAAACATGAAGATATTTATCGATCTTTTATCCATCTTATTCTTTCGAGTTGTTTTTATTTAATTTACAATTGAATTAGTTTGTAAATCAGTCATCTGCTTTGGTGACCCCTAAAGGGAGAAGCAAGGCGATTTTTTTCAGGCTACTGTCACTTTTTTTTAGATAACATATTCTCCGGGTTCATTTTCTTACATTTTAGCAGCTCTCAGCTGGATAGATTATCAGATTAATCAATACTGAAAATGAGTAATCCATAAAAATCACAATTCTACTTTACAATGGATAAACAGGGTTCACCCTGGCCTGGACAGGTAACCAGCCCAGCACAAGAACACACGCAGAAACAACCATCAACCATTAGCTGTATCACCTGGAGAAAACACACACCCACAAAGAGAGCACACAAACTGAACACAGAAAGACCAGGGTCAAATTAGGATTTCAACCAAGAACCTTTTTTTTCTCTAATGCACCAGTGTTTATTTATTATTTAAAATACAAAATGGAGAATGTAATGTATCTAAGACATCTAGCTTCAGCTATTTTGCAATCTTTGTCCCTGTCCAGTTGTTTGTATTTCTTGTTCAATTATTAATAACAATGAGCAGTTAGTGTTTACTGTGTCATGTTCTTCTTACAAACTTACAGTATTGCCCGGCTACTATTAGCCGCACAGCTATGATGTTATATCTTTGTCACTTATCATAATAATAATAATAACAATACAGTTTATTTGTAAGTGCCTTTAAAACACTCAAGGTCACTTCACATCTTAAGTAAGACAATAAATCAAACAGACAAAATTAAACAGTTAAGATAAAATGAAATGGACAAATTCAACACAGTAGATGGAGTCCACGAACAACACAGAGAAAACAAGTCAGAAAAGGAGAATTAGTCATTTTACATTACATTACACATCAGTAGTGAACAGGAGCAGTGGACAGCACTTAAATGTGTCCTGCCTTGCTCAGGGGAACTCCAGCCTCTGGCCCGTCCCGGGATTAAACCAGTGACCTTCCAGTTACGAGCCCAGTTCCTTTCCTCTTGGCCATGGGCTGCCCTAGAAGATTTAGCATAGTGAGCTAAAGAAAACTGGTGTAAATGCAGAACTCAAACCACTTGACAAGTTACTTCTTCTGCTGCGTCTTTTTTTGTTATTTCTGTTCCTTTGGTAGAAAAGTAACATTTGGAGTTTTATTCGCACAATAAAAACTGAAAAAGCCTTTTTTTGTTGGAAAGCAGCTCAAAACCCTTTGGTGTGCCGAGTTTTGATGGATTGGAGCATTTGTGCATGAAATGGTCTGAGCCATTTGAATCCAAAAACTCTCTCACTCTCTGACACACTGAAGAAACAGAAAAGGATTCAATAAAGACGTGAACCACTGAACAATCCAGGACGTTCATGCCTTTCAGCAGTTCAGTGTCTGCAGTCTGTAAAATATCACCTCTAAAAGAAGACTTTGCTTTTATTACAAATGATGATGGGGGAGAGGATTATTTGCTCAGAAGCAGACGTTTGTAGACACAGTAACGTGTTGTTCTGATGCAGATCAGACACGGGGACCTCTTATCATCAGCTGTAGGTGCTTAACACAGTCAAAACACTGTTCTCAACTTCATGAGATGATTCATAATATACGCTCCATTTATGCTTTGTTGCTGTAAATTGTTTGCCAGCAGATGGGAGCAGATCTGCTGCAGCGTGACAGATAATGAGGTGATTGATGTGCTCATCTACTTAATGACTGGTTTGTTGGTTCAGAAAAGAGGATGTGGTAACGGCTTTTTTGTTCCCCCTGGGAAAAAAAACAAAGCAACAACACATTTCCACTCAGAGAAGGACAGCAGGTTTGTCATGTTATTTAAACCGTAGTGGACGGGATCTCAACAGAAATAGTAAGATAATTGAGTTTTATTTCTGTTTCTGTTAGGGCGCTTTCACACCAGAGCTGTTTAGTCTGCTTTAAATGGACCAGAGTTTGTTTCCCTCGGATAGTCTGCTTCGTGTGGAAGCTCATTCGAACCCCAAACAAGCAAACTCTGGTCTGCCAGAAAAGGGGTGGGTCTTGGTTTGCTTGCAAGTGAACAAGCCAATGAGAGGAAGTGAGGATAACTCTCTGCCTCGCCTGCTGCTCATACTGGGCTTAGGTTTGAAGACAAGTAAAAACAGAAAGACTTTGTTTTTGTGTTGAGCAAGACGGCTGGAGGGGAGGGATTTCTGTTTTTGGTCCTGGCCAATCGATAAGCCGGGTTTTCTTCTTCCTCATACTTTTTTTCCTTCCTGGTCAGTGCTCGTTTCGGGGCAATACCGCCCCAGACTATCCTGGTGTGTAAGCGCTCTTAGTCCTAAACCTGTCGCACCAGATTTCCCAAGGTAATCTCTGAGTCCCTGAAAGTCTCTGCCCACAAAAAACACATTTTTACATTCAGCTGCTCACTCAAGACAGGCACTAAGTTTCTCCCAAAGCTGGAGCTCATTCTCTCTCAGATCGCGTCATTTACCCGATGCTTAAAGGTTATTATGGAATTATTGATCAACATCAGCAAAAAATAGGTTGCCTACCCTCGTCTTGTTTCCATTCAGATCGTTGGCAGGTGCTTTCACAGCTCGTCTCTTCACTGAAAAAGTAACTTCTTTACTCAGTTGTCCTTTGTTGTCCTGTCCTGAGGACACTGCATCATTTTAATGTCAGACGACAGTTTCTTGGCAAATATGGAACTTTA
Organism: Solea solea; assembly: GCF_958295425.1. Taxonomy (NCBI): domain Eukaryota; kingdom Metazoa; phylum Chordata; class Actinopteri; order Pleuronectiformes; family Soleidae; genus Solea; species Solea solea. The sequence goes on along the minus strand of NC_081140.1, from coordinate 21,741,482 downwards.
TGTTGCAACGCCGCTTCCAGCCTCAAGTAATTTAGTGCCTGGCCGTGTGCTCATGCATGTCAGCAGTGCAGTCATACCAGATGCCTGTCAGTCTCTCCTCTCTGTCAGCGCCACTTGTGAACTCTGCATTCATCAAAGCGCCCGGGACGAGTGTTTCCTCCCGTCTCCCTCTTCCTCTGTCGACTCCATCACAGCGAGTGAAACAGCTGCTGACTCGACTCTGTTTACGTCTGCGTCGGTTCAGGGCAAAAATGTTGTTTCAGCAGCTCAGCATGTAAACACCACGGTTAAAACAACAAACCCCAAGACGCTAATGTAATCTCTAATAATGTGCCGAGTTCAAGGTCTCGTTTGTAATGAAAGGAAATAAGACGCTGAATTCCAGCTTTGAAAGTGTTTTTAGATAAAAACACATTTACTTTTACTTGAAGCCTTCATTCAACCTGATAACCATCTCAAGTATGTGTCTCTTACTTATTAATAATTCAATGCTTATATAATATATACAGTTAAATAATAATAAAAAAGACAGATTCAACTACAATAATGTCTACGCTGTCATACCCTTTTATCTTAAATCAAACCAATTGTCTTCCTTTTATCTCACTTACAGCTTTCAAATGATATTTCTAGATATTTAAAAATGTTATTTGGCTTCTGAAAATCACTGTGGGCCCCCTGAGGCGTTTGTTCTCCTGCTCCGGGACCAGTGAAATAAAAGAGCACTCTTGAAGCCTGACATCAGAGAACGTGAAAGCGTTAAAAGGAGTGGAGGTGGCGGCAGGTGGAGAAAATGATTGGGATTGATGTTGTTAACGCGAGTCAGTGGTGCAAGACCAATTTCATAACATGCATTCCAAAGCTGGGTCAGACACAAAGAGAGAGAGAGGATGAGAGGAGAGAGGTGTGCAGAGAGAGAGTGAGAAGATTTCTGCCAACTGACCTCATTAAATGCAAAAAAATAAATTCAAAGTTATGAGTTATTAAGTGTGTCCTTTGCCAAAGAAGGCAAATCACCAAAATACAGAAGGCAGGAGAAGAAATGGTAACAAGCTCGTTTGGCAGCGTAGTACTCAGAGTTTATGTTTGTGCAACGTCTAAGGCTGGGGTGTGGGAACATTGTTTTATAAATACTGAGTCAAATTCTTTTCTTTCTTTTTTTGTCTTGGCAGAGATCCGCGAGGCATTTAAGGTGCTGGATCGTGACGGCAACGGGTTCATTTCCAAGCAGGAGCTGGGGATGGCCATGCGCTCTCTGGGTTACATGCCCAGTGAGGTGGAGCTGGCCATCATCATGCAGAGACTAGACATGGATGGTGAGTCCCGCACTCACAGGACCACACGCAAACACAACACACAGGTGTAAAGATGCACGGTGAATTCCTCTCCTCGTGTGCAGCAGAGACTTGACAGAAACACTGTCTACGATCGTAAAGAGCTTCACACCTTAAGTCACAAACTACGTGGTCTCATCAACAGGCGGAGTTTTCGATGCACGCTTCCACATGCACACATATACATATTCCTCTGTGTCATGCATAAAACATGAGTGTGTGTGAGTGATTATTTCAATCTCAATAATTTTCAATGTGAACTCATCTCAGGAGAGAGAGCGAGAGAGAGCAGATGGACGTGAGGTCGTGAGAACACAACGTTCACAGTTGTTAGAGATTTTGAAAAGATCTTAACAAAATTGAACATTTTTAACAAACTAGGCTTTTATATTTGTTGTCCAGTTAGAGCTGTACACCGACTCTCATATCAATGCTGCAACTGAGTTATTTTCTTCAGTGCCGTCCTCACACGTTTGTGTGGGAGGTCTGGACTGAAACCTTTTTTTTGAGCATTGCCGAGCTGCGTTGTATGCATCAGAAGTTGGTAAAGCAGCAGCCAATCAAATCATTTTAAGGATTCAGGTCATCAAAGCCTTGAAGCCTTCAGATTCACACATTTGCATCATGTCGATGGACGATACCAGCTGTCAATCACACTGTTGTCCACTTATCATGGAGTTTCCTCTGAACAGGAACAGGTTACATCATATTGTGTTGAAGAAGATCATTAAGCCTTCTGCTACCAATCAACAGGATTTGGAATGGGTACTTTACTCATTACCATAACTCCTTTGAATAGAAGACAGATGGATGGATACCGGAAAGCAGAGAAATCGAGCTTTGCGCCCGTAGTTGTCATTACATTAGCCCTCAGGACTTCTGCGGAACGAGCGTCCAATCACAGACAAGATTCACCAGCGCGTCACACGTTTGTGACGTCAGCGTCTCAGTATTCTTAAACGGTTGAATAACTACCAGATATCGAAAGGGAAAGTTATCTTTGAAAAAGGAGCAGAAGCACTCACTCATTGAACATAATTGTTGACAATTCTACCTCCTGATTATCATGATGTCATAAGAAGGTTAAATCCTCAGGAAAACATTAATTGATGGTGTGAAGTAGAAGCTCATTTTTTTTAAGGTTTCTTTTGCAACCAGTGAAGTCGCCCCCTGGTGGCTAACTGCTACTTCCACCATACTTCTTGGGCTTCGCTTTTCAAACCATGTCCACTTTTATGTACAGTTTATGGTTGAGGTCAAACACTGCACAGCCCAGCTGTCAGACAAGGTTGCCAGTGTTTTTTTTGTCCGACAAACAATGGCTTCACACGGACATCCCATCACCGTTGCTTTAGCAACATGACCAACTACAGTTACTACTGTATGAATTAAGCCCTGACAGACTCCAGCACCAGGCGTGGGGTCTGCCCACCATCCGGCTCTAAAAAGGTGCCTATGTGTAAGTCCACACGTCTACGCCTTCACCTCTGAGAGAACACTCTCACATCACAGCACATGCAATCCCACCACGTCTCTCCGACAGACACCAAAGCCGGCTGCCTGTCTGTACTTAAGTGTGATTGACATTTTCAAAGAGCGCTGCCTCCCAAAAATGTTCTAAGGCGATGCTAAATGTGTGATCTCTGTGCAAATATTCAAACTCTTCCTTGCTGCCACATCAGCCCTTAGTAAGTGCTTCTCCATCTCACGGTGGAGAGAGAAAAATAAATGTAAATGTTCAGCGGTGGATATTAAAGTTTAAGAAATTACCATCTTTATTCCTCTTATGACTCATCTGCTTCAGACTCTCAGGAGAGCGTCGCTGCTTTCATGCCTCAGGGCTTCTGCCGGTGCTGTCACAACCGCTTTTGTCTGAGGAACTCTGTGAAGTGTGATGTTTTTTTTATTTATTAACAGGCTTCTGGTCATTCTGTGTTCTTCGTGTGTACTGTGAGTCGTTTGAAAAAGCTTTTTGTTTTTTTCTCCATTAACTGAAGCAACAGAACTTGTTCGTATCGACTGCTGTCATTAGCGTTGTTCATTTAGCATTATTGAATCTGTAGATGATCTGATTTCCCTGGAAGGTTCGTTTGTCTGCGTTTCTTAAAGATTCAAAGGCAGATGAGTTGAGTCTCGCTGCTGTTTCCAAGACTCAGCAGTACAGGAAGATTCTCTTCAGAGCTGGTTCCTGAGAAATCTGTCAACACCACTGTGGAGATCACAGAAAAGAAAGATTCAGAGTTTAGTGGTTAATGTAAGTTTGAAATTTTAATTGTATAACATCACATCATTGCTGCAAACCAGGGCTGCACACTTCATTGTTTTCAAATTGAAATTGCAATTTTAGTCTGCACAAAATCACAAAAGCCAGATTTTAGGGTTGACCAACGTGCACCATAGTTTAGCTCCTGCTTTATTGGAGTCACATGTGATAATTCTCCATCAAACGTTAAATCGACTACAAAATGAATATTGAACCGAAGCTTCATATCACAAAGTACAACTTGTAGAATCTCTTAGAAAAGTCACACTTTGTTTTCATCCCTACTATGAACAAACAAGAACAGCAGCAGAAGTTGACACAAGGGATGAGGCGTAACTTCAGAATTCAGCAGCAGGAGATGAAGTCTGCAGTCTGGCTTCTGTCATGCAGTTTCTTTGTTCTGCAAATCAGTCCAAATGTTTTTGCATGACAATTGCAACGTGTGTCTGCCAAGAGAATTCTGTGGAAGCAAGACTTGCAGGACACCACTAGAAACACAGACTGTGTCCATTACACTTTGAACATCATAATTAACATCATTCAGCAAATACAACTGTTTCTTATGCACCAAAACATTCGGGACACTGAACCCGATACATATTTTTAGAATACATCTTGTCTAATAGAACTAATCAAACCACCAGGGTTTGATCCACACTGTTCTACTACTTAAGTAAACTAAAACTTTGCAAAACAAAAAATCCACAGATCTACAAACGCAGGGATTTCTTATGTCACCACATGCAGTTATGTTTAATAACTGAGCAACAGCACAATTAACTGCACAATTAAAGTTTAAATAATAATCATTTTTATTTTTATTAACAATAAATCAGGTCATTAATCAGTTTAATGAGAGCTAAAGAGATTAATGGAGCAGATATTTACAGCCAGTTTGAAATGTCTTTTTTTAGACTCAGAAATCTGGTGATTCTTGGTTCATCTTCTCATATTATCTTCAAAATGATGAAGAACGGCCAGTTGAAGAGACACAGCGTAGACCAGAGGAGACGGCACTGGCAGACGAGCGAGAGCAGATGATAGTGATTGTATCTTGGCTAAGTAGTCGGGCAGCAGCAGCAGCAGCAGCAGCAGCAGCAGCAGCGGTAACGATCAGATCCTCGTTCACAAACATCGATTCTTCTGAGCGCGACAGTCGAGGAGATACTGATGAGTGATCTGCCGCTCGTCTCGGCTGTCGGGTCGATCAGTGTGATTGTTAGTGACCGTCGTATGTCCCTGATGGAGAGAGGTGTGACTTCTCACAGCCTTCTTTATTCTGCTGTTATGACTTGTTCTGTGCCAGAGCGAGCAGCATTTCATTTTTATCCTCCTTTTGTCTTTAAAGGCGACCTAGAATGCTTGTATCGCACATATATGTTAGTTATGGAGGTCTACTTACATATATTAACTTGTTTTCATGGTTATAAACCTCCTAATCGCTGCAAACGAGCCGATCAAAATATCTCCTCACTGACGCGCTCGTCAGCCGCGCTGTTTCAGACCAAAACCACACCTCCAGAACGTGGACTGTGTTGTGATTGGCCAGCCAACGAGAGCTTTCCCACTGTCCTGTGATTGGCCAGGTACCTGGAAGTGACGTAATAGATAGGCCAGCTCTCAGATACACAGCTCCCCCTCTGGCACGGTGGATGCTCTGCATCTCAGCAGCTACAACAAGAGTAGTTCTTCTTCTTCTGCGGTTGAATGTACGCAACCGGATGTGTCGGACTAGTGCCCGCACCGGGAGGCACTACGGTGGTGAGAGGAGTGGTGTGGATTTCTGATGACGACATCAAATTACGGAAGTGCCGATCCGCTTCGCAGAGCCCAGGAAAACAATAAAACCCTATTTTCTCGGCAGTGGCTGAACTGTTTGTTCTGAAACGTTAGGGTTTCATAAACGAGGTAATGACGCAGATACACACACACAAACGCAGCGTTAATTGGAGCTTCCGGTCTATGTCGCCTTTAAATAAAGGAAGCAGGAGTTTTCATCCCCCATCATCAGTGATGAATCACTCAGTTTCCAGGTGAAACATGATGTCACTGACTCAGACAGAGACTCTGTGACTCTGTATGTATCTTCGAGCTGCCACAAACCATCATGTGTGTATTTATGTGTGTTTACTGATATTTTTGGTGTAGAGGAACAGGTTACTTAATATCAAAGACTCATTACACAGAGATGTTTATAGCTTATAGCTGAATCTGGTGCAGCCATAAAGCTCCACATTGTCCCTGTGACTACACTAATAAATACATAATTATTATATAGAAAAAAAGAGCACAAAATATCCACCTGTTAAACACTCAGGTTTTTCTTCAAATAAAATGGAATTGATTTTGTGCCTATTTCTTTTCTATTTTTTACTGTAGTAACATTATGACATTATAACCTTTTTAGTTCTTGAAGCTAATAAGTGGAGGTTTGCTGATGCTCAGGTCAGATGTCAGTGTGTAGAGGATTTGATGTTTCATTATTGCTGCATCACAAATTGTAGTTAGATGTAGCATTTCTGCAGGATTTTAAAGTGACAAGACTAATGTCTAAATAGTCTATGTCATTAATTCATTAATTCATTCATCTTATATCGCTTTATCCTCCATATGACACTTGGATCCACCTTAGCACTCTCACCCTCCATCAGACCACTGTTCCTATCTCATTGAGTTCTTTCCAAGACTACTTCTATGCAGCTTATTCCTCTTTTGTAAGTTGCTTTGGATAAAAGCGTCTGCTAAATGCTTAAATGTAAATGTATTGTATTCCACAGTGTTAACTGTGTGACTCCAGGTAATGTGTTTACCATAAAGCACATAGCAAATGCACAACAACATTTGTCTCCTGCTGTATGTGACAACCATAACTACGGTCTTCTGTTATTGTGCGTTTACAAATCTATCAAAAGCATTAAGATACTGTGTCATGTAACTTTGGTTTGAAAGTTGAATGTATGTTTATGGCATGGTGGCATTTATGGTACATAAAACATTCCATAAAACAGTGCTGAAAATGCTGTTTTTATAAGAAATGATGGTCTTTTGACACTTGTTACATGGTATCGAGTGTATTCATGCAAGTGAAAAGGAAAGATTTGATCATAAAAGGTTTTAAATTGAATCTGTCACATATCATTAAGTTCTTATTACACTGTGCGTTCTTTATTTTACCTTAAGCAGAAACTACAGTCGGATGTTTTAGAGAAACTGATTAATTTACTTATCTTCTCTGTCCATTTAAGTGCCAGAGGGCCGTAGTCGCTGCCAGCGAACACGCACGAGTATTAGGTGGAAGATGGAAAGTAAAGTAAGAATTATGTAAGAAGTCATCTTTTATTTTACCAAATTTAAAATGTCAGACGAGCTCAGGACTATAAATGAAGAATTAAATATTTTATAATGGGAATAAAGTAACCATATATCATTTTCTGGTCATGATCTCACAGAAACACAGCTCTGAAATGACTGTTGTGGACAAAAAACAGCGTCTGCTCTTACATCCGGGATCATGATCGTGCAGTTTTGCTTTGCACAAACTCTTAAAGAAGATATTTGGCTAAAGAAAAAAGAGGTCACTGAAAATAATGTTCAAGTCACAAACTTCATAATACTGCAACCCTATAATTCAAGGGTTGATAGGGATTATTTTTCAATACTTTATGGCACTTATTCAATGCTTATACAGTGCTTTGTAATCTTCAAAACTTGGCTCCTTGTATATAAAAAGTTTGGGTTAGGGTCTTTCCTTTACTCATAGAATAATTAAGTACAGTCAGTCTTGTACTTTTGCCTTTTTTTGTTTTTAAACGCCAAGTTCTCCCTGACTTTAAACATGTTTTCTGACGGCTTTGTAGTCAGTAACTATGTACAGAGCAGGTCACATCACATACACAGTCACTATGTTAGAAGTTGTTTGCTGGAATCGGCTGCCTGAAGCTGGAAGCAGGTGTGATGGGAGCAATGAGACTGAACCACAGAGAGAATGTGCTTTAAAACACCTTTCACGTTACATTAAATCACTTTGTTCCAGTGGAAATATAAAGAATAGAACTCGGAGGAGGAGGTGGTTTGTTGTCTGGTAGCTGCACAGGCACAAACACCTCTCTCTCCAGCTCCTGCCAGTCCAGCTTTATCTCTGCTGTCATCGATCCATCGCTCCGCCCTGACACGTCTGGATGTTAGCACTGCTTCATAGAGCCTGTCGTACAGCATTTGCCCTGTTGAATATGCATAAGAGCAGTCGATGGTATCCAATGCTACAGTGTCAGCACGTCGCTCAATGCATCACTAACAAGCCTGAGGGGAAGACACAAAAAAAACCATGAGACAACAAAAGTTTGAGATGTCCCAACATCAACATCTCAAGACATCGGATTTTGGATAATCAGATTTTTTTTTTTTTTTAAATGATCAGAGATCAGCAAAAACCAGATTATCTCACCTCAATCGTTTAAAAAATGTCAGTTTTAGTGTTTTTTGAAGAATTAAAACAGGTTTTCTCATTTTTCAGCTTCTTAAATGTGAATATTCTGGATACTATATAACAAATAAATTATGAAAACTGAATACTTTTGGTTTGTGGACAAAACGAGACCTTTGAGGACATCATCATTTCCAAGTTTGAAAAACACAGATCAACACTTTTCAGCATTTTTCTGAAATTGTACAGACCAATCGATTACTTGATTAATCAAGAAACTAATCGACAGATGAATTGATTCTGAAAATACATGTTAGTTGCATCCCTTTACTGATATATTTGTAGTACTAGACCTTCATTTGGCAAAATGGTACTCAGCCTTCAGGCATTTTTAGCTCGAGTGTCGCTCGTCATGTGGCGGGAATTATTCCACTCAAAGAGAAAAATGACAGGATTTGAAACTACAACATTACAAATCCATGATCTGTTGATGTGAGTTGCTGCTGTGTGCCGACGTCTGATTCTTTGTCTTTTGGCAAAAGCTTTAACTGCTAGCAGCCGGCTCACAGATTAGTCTTGTTAGAATCAATGTGCACTGCAGGGGCTCCATGTTGCGAGTGCTTCTGCTTCATATCCACTGTCACAGCATTAGTCGCAGCTCGGTTTTTTTAATGTATATTTCGTGGTTGCAGATGAGGAATCTAACGGAGTGATGTGAAGAACGCTGACTTTGAATAATAACTACAGAGTCGTAAAGAAAGTCCATATTTCCCTTTAAAGCTCAGACACTGGGGTGTAATAACTGAGCCTCTATAAAAACACAAGAAAACAACTGCAGAAATCTTTTTTTCTGCAGCCCCACAGGATTCACTTGCACTTCACACTCATTTAATTCCGGAAAAGTTCATTGCTGTGTCCTTGTTTTCCCTTACACTCAGCGTCACTTGGTGTTTTACACTCATTCAGCTCCGGGCTGTGTGGTTAGTGAGTGCTGTGCTCAGCGGCACATCAGCCGTAGCTGATCGGGACAGAAACATCATTAGATATTCACTCAACCTCGCTTCTCATTCCAAACTGATGATGGGATTCTAGCGCGATGCAGTTATTTGCTGCAACAGCGAGACCAGAGAGCTGAGCTACAGTAACGCACACCAGGAGCCAAACATGTTTTCTCTTTCTGTAAAATAAATACACACAAGAAATATTAATCAGCTTAAGAGATGGATATGGAGTGAAAATAAAAGACTTGTGTTAAAATGTAAAATGTCATTTAAAACCAGCATTAGATTAGAACATAAAAAGGCAATTCTGGACCCCAGGAATGTGGATCCCAGAATCTTTTTCATATTGAGAGCTGGATTTAAAATCACATCAAAAATCATATTGATCACAGGCCTGAATTCCACTGTAACCACTTTCAAGGTAATTCAATAGGACAATCTGAGTCTGGACCCACAGAAAGCTCACAGTTGACAGATGGAATTGCAGAAACATTTTCCAGATTTTTACTTTTACGATTGTGTTTATGTGGGCATACTGAGTTATGTGCATTATTGATTTTAAATAACACTTTTTTTTTATCTCTCTATCTCTAACCTGTATCTCTTAAAAATACCTGCTTGGTGGTAAAAATAGAAATGTAATTTGTGCACCAATTTGCTGTTTTTATGATCTATATTGCAATCTATATTTAATCGTGATAGTTTAGTTTGGCATACTAAAAAAAGTTGGTCCCCATAAAAGTGTCGTAAATGCCTTTCCCACAATATCTGGACAAGCTCCCGATGAGATGTTGGATGGAGGATCTTCTCCCAGAGCTGGTGTCTATGAGCTGCGTGGCATCAGATGCTCAGTAAACATTTTTATTATAGTATCTATAGATGTGCCATGGTGGAGGAGGTCCACTTACAATCAACAACCAATCACAATTAATCAAAAATCAGTCAGTAAAGATCTTTCTGTTGCCTGATTTCTTCACCTCTTCACAGAGATTGAATAACAGTCGCTAACTTCATCAATGAACAACTCGATACCCAAAATGACCTGGTTTTATTCCGTGATGATTAAGATTAATCCTTTGACTTTTCAGGTGATGGACAGGTTGACTTCGAGGAGTTCATGACGATCCTGGGACCCAAACTTCTGTCTTCTGAAACGAGGGAAGGCTTCCTGGGCAGCACAATAGACAGCATCTTCTGGCAGGTAAGACTCTCTTCAATATGTCTGTTCTGCTGCTGTCACAAGTCATGAATTGAGCCCGATATGAAGAGTCAGATGCTGTTTGAGTTAAAAACTGTGTAGTTCTTGATCCACTAAATATAATAGTAGTAGGTTCTCTGATTTCTTTTTAAATGTATATATTTCATAGTTTACTTTGCAGTTGATTCTGTAGTTGGCCAACTACAGAATCTCCTGAAAAATGGAACCAATCACAAACAGGTTTTCTCCCCTGGGCCACGAGAAATGGGCTTAATACAATGACTACAGAGAAGCAGTGGCCACTGAAGAGCAGCTTTTCTTTTTGATGCTTCCATTTAAAGTGACCTGTTACCCCGGCCGGTTAGACACCATTACTAGATAACCATCACTACTAGAACATGACATTTTCTGTCGCTTTGCATACATCGTCTGGATCATTGGTGTCATTGATTGTAGGTCTATGCAATCGCATACAGAGGCATTTTGATCTACATCTGCATGAAAGTGGGAGCTGAATACACTCTCTCCGGACTCATACTCTCAAATCTTTCAAATAAGACTGAGGGTGCATTCACACCAGGAGAGTCCAGGGACTCCGTCCGATTGGGCGGGGGGAATGCCAAAAGATTTCACACTATCATTTGGTTTGGTTCACTTTCACACTTCACAAAGACAAAGTCACGCAGTTACAACAGCTGCTTGTTTGGAGGCGTATTTTCCCGAAAGAAAAAGCACTGAACAAAAGCATGAGGGAGAAGAAAACCTGTCTCATTCAGCCGGTTTGTTCACCACAAACACAAACAATGGAGCAACACCAGATTTATGCAGTTTTTATGCAGGTTTCGGTTTTTACTTTGGTGTTCAAACCTAATTGGTTTTTCACAAGAAGGCGAGGCAGCGAACTATCCTCACTTCAGTGAACCAGGACCTAGATTTCCGGCAGACCAGAGCTCGCTTGTTTGGTTCACACCAGAGGTCGGATGAGTTTCACATCTGCCCAAACGAAGCGGGTTATCCATCTTTAAACGGACCAAACAGCTCTCCTGTGAAAGCACCTTCTGCGGAGGTGCAGTCTGGAATTAGCCAGGCTACAGAACAAGACATTGAAGATCACATCCTTTTGAACTTTGCACCATTTTATTTCCAACAGTTAATTGATTAATTGTGATATTCATCAATAGAATAATTGATGATTAAAGTAATCCTTGCAGCCATGCTAACTGGGGTGAACCATGAGTGGAACCATGCACAAAAAGGAATGAATTACAAATGATACAGTATGTGTGACAGGGACAATTATTGTAAATCTGAGAAGGGGTTTAAAATCTGAAGAAAAATCTAAATATAAATGTGATTAATTTAATTACATTTTGAGAACCATGTACTTCATTTTCTGCACACTGCTCGTGACGCTGATGAGCTACAGTCTCGCACAATCAAATCAAGATTTTATGATGCTGAAAAAAAGGATTGTGCTCAAAAGTAGTTATTATCTTGACCCAAGTCTCCGCGGTAATGCAATCTATAAATCATGCTAGAGGAAATGCAGTCAGCTTTATTTAACTCCGTCTGTGTACTCGCGCTGTTTCTGTGCCCTTTTTGAAGGGCACTTGAAAACTAAAGGCTGAATTCACATCCTGTGATATCCTTTCAGTGATTGTGACTGATGACGGCTGTGCATGACCCTGACAGGTGTGCCTTTGGACAGTCCTGCTCGAGAGTGTCTGAGGTATGTGTGAGTGGAAACGTCTGCATGAGAGTGACTGACTGAACGAATGAGACAGGGAGCAATGAAATGTGCAGACAATAGAAGATGTGAGGGAGGATGAAGGGGGGGGTGGCGACTAATCGAGCAGGTGTGAGGAAGAGGACGAAGATTTGGCTCAGATACGAGCACTTGGCAAACCCATCGTCATGATGTAATCATTGGCTTGACCTGGGCTTTTTCTTGGGGGCAGGAGACTGTGGTTTTCACTACGAGGACACGAGTCTTAGGAGGTACGAGAGAAGGCTGGACAAATGTGTTGCCAGCTCTGTTTAACTGCTGCAGTGACCTCGGCTCGTGGAGACCAGCTCTCAGCCTGTGGTTTGTCTGGCTTTGTGGTTTGTTACTTACAAACTCACAAACCCACATTTCCTCTCTGATTAATTTAAGCCTCAAAGCAGGAATTGGCAGCAAATGCCTCATCTGATGTGTGGAGCATATTAAAAAATGCCCTGCCACGATTGATCGATCATGATTCTTTCTCCGCCTGCCTTACAGACAATTGCTTGTTTAAGTTTGACAGTTTTGTGCTCAGTTAAGTTTGTTAATGGATCGTAGTTTGTGACTCAGATCTAGTTATTTTGTGCTCAGTCATCCAGCTTGAATGTCCTGGTAGGACACAACACTAAGAATTAAATCCATACAAACAAAAATAACCACCATCCATCAATAAAACTACTCAATTTTATGTTTGTTTTGGTGCTAGTAGAAGAATGGAAACTAAAAGTTGAAGTCATTTGCTTCTTGGTGTGTATTACTCTATACACACCAAGGGTATTTTTTAATCACGATAACGTTTGAGAAATTTTAAAGCAAATCTTGCCATTGCAGATAAAGATAAAGAGAAGAGACTTCAAGGCTTCTGCAAAGACCTACTGGGCCCATTAACATGAATATTACCTATGAAGATTCAATTATTTATTTGATTATAATAACACTATCCGTTAATGTGACTATTCATGAGAATATTAAAGTAATACATCACAGATACACACACAGGATGTATGGAGTCATGTGTTGTAGATCTGCTTCTGACAGCTCAGACGGATCAAAGCAGCATTTGCATTCAAACACACTGTGATGTCCCTGCAACAGAGACTTGTTATAAACCCAAGTTTGTCAGAAGTCGTCTCTCAGAAAGTTCAAAACTGTCACTCTGTCATCTCAGAGCAAAACCACCTGAGGTGCTGTTGTCACAGACAATCTCAAAGGGACACTACTGCGATGGTACAGACCAAAGACCTGGTTCTGCTCAAGAAGGTCATCATCACTGCCCTTTGACATCAGAACAGATGCAGTTCCGGTCACATTAAAAAGGTTTTTGTGATATATAGTATTAGATAAATAATGTAAATCCCTTGAGGGCTGTAATAAAGATTGAAATAGTACTTGATTAGAAAATGGTTCACCAAGTTATCAGCATTTGACAGTGTTTCACAGATGGAAATGTTCCCCTTTCTTGAATTTTCACAGGGAAGCATTTATGTTCCAAGGTTATCAGAGTTTGTCCACCAGAGCAGATCAGTATTCACTCTGCAGCAGTGTGACACGAGCCGACCCAGCACAACTCACAATAACCTCACACGTTCCGTGTCTATCTCTTTCTTACACTGACCTCATGCTGTGGAATCTCATCCTGTCACATCCTCATCCAGCTGGACCTACAGGATAATGATTCACTCGCTGTCTGTCAAACACTCACCTTCATATTCACTTGTATTTGCTTTGGAGCAATTTGTTAATGTATCTAATTTCCCATCTGGATAATTGTAAGCTTGTGACTGTCATCTGTTTTTCTAAATCATTATGAGATCAATTCTGAAGTCAAAAGACATGCATTTTAATTAATTTTAATTTAAGATTTTAATCTCATTGAAGCTGGGATAGGAAGCATCGTTTCGCTTTATCCTTTTACTGAGAGTGTGTCTGGTGTCGTGCTGCTGGAGGAGACTTTCAAATGTTACCACACCAGTGTCCATCATGGACAGTCTGGTCTGGGTTAGGGATGCAAGATTTTATCAGTATCGATATTGGTTTTAAATACTCAGATCTGACTAATGACTAAAACATGAACTGCCATGTGTTTGGTTTAAAGTCTCCTGTGATGGGCCAGATATACATATGTGTGAGGCTGTAAACAGAGCCCAGAAGAGGTGCAGAAGTGTTGATTTCTTTGGATAGATTTGGAAATGACCTTGTGTCACGGGCAGTGACTTTACTCCTGTGTGATAACCTCGGTTTGCAGCGGTTGGAGTGTGATTTTAGAGGACTCTAAGAAGACTCTCTTCCTCTGTGCTTAGAGGAAATTATGGAAACAGGTCACCAACCCTTACGTTGTACTAATTAATCCCTGAGCTGGATTGTGATTCATGATTGAGATGGTGATTTATGCCAAGTGACTGACCGGAGCACAGCAGCTCTGAGTTTGACTGGAGGAAATGCAGATCACATAATGCTCTGTCATAATTTATAACTTGTGGAAAACTCGTAAGCTGCTATTGTCAAAAGCCGCAAATCATAACTTGTCAAACACAGTGAGTTCCATCTCTGTCTGGTTCAGATTTATGACTTGATTTCTTTTGTGGCGAACAGATTGAGTTGAAATGGCTTGATGCCGGTTGCCTGTCTTTATTATATTATTGTTTTCTGTGTGCGTGTGTGTGTGTGTGTGTGTGTGAGTCTGCTGGAAATGCACCATGAGGAAAAACTACCATGCTACTCTGCAGCAGTGTGCTTTTGTTTTTTAATCCGGTCTTTCTCAGATTCACACCAGACCTGGTTGGAATATGATTTGGGTCTTCATTTCTAGATGATCAGCTGGTTGCTCAAAGGTTAAAGTTTAAGAAATGTGGTCATAAAAACACTTTTCCTAAGATACCTCCAATAAAGAGATAACACCATGACACCGTGATCTGATTATTCTGGTCTGATTTGATATCACACCTCTGCACTCCATTTTGCCTGGAGCCCCAAAGTCTCATGAAACACCTCTGCAGACAGAGGATGGACAACCCACAGCAGAATGGAGGTAGACATTTCTCATGGCTTCTACTGACAGCTTTTTGTCACTTAGAAATTTGTATTTACTTTTCTTTTTTAAAAGTGTCCATGTTTGACTTTGATGGTTTAAAAATGGTCAAGATTTGTGCACTTCTGTAGATGGTCACCGGTGGTTCTTTGAGAAGGTTCTCAGTTGTCCAGGTCTTTGTAGATACTGGCCTCATATCAAGCCCACCTGCCGATGTCTACATCTGTGCTCCTGAGGATGAAGGTTCAGGTCCAGTAGTCAAACAGAGCTTTGGTTTTGTCTGGCTTCCATTTTCAGATTTGGTTCTCAGTTCAGGCAAAGTGCTTCCAACTGTGTGGCTGATGAGTAGTGAACCAGAAGCACATGTGAACAGGTATTAAAACCAAACCTACCGGGAAAAAAGAAAAGGATAAAACTGGCTGAAGTGTCTCTTCTATTAAAGGTGAATCAACCATCTGGCGGTGGAAATAGGGTCAGCAGACTTTCAGAGGTGCAGGCTAGATCTCAGGTGTGTAGGTGAGTTGGCAGGAAGCAGGACAAAAAAAAAAGAAAAAAAAAGGAATATGAGGAAACTAGAGCCAAGTGTGTGGATCTGAGCATCAGGAGAAATGACTGATGAAGGGTCATTTTCCTTTTTTTGACGCACTGCATGAGTGAGATAATTTTAGAGCCGTTCAGTGTAAAAATCATGTGCTCATTTTACACTTCACCCACTTTGAATAAGATGTGTTACTGAATAGGAACAGAAATGAAATGAAAAAAAAATCTGCTAAAACAAAGTTGAATAATTCATATCTGACTTCTGTGGTGACGAGTTCAGCCTTTCTTAGTTTTCTGGCACACCACACGAAAAAGAGTTGATCACTCATCTGTTAGAGTTTAAAGAAATGACTGGGCATAACTACAGAGCGCAGGAGTAGAGTCAAGAGTGACTTTTAAAAGGATTATTGCACAAAGGGAGAAACAATGAATGAGTCAATTACCAGAGTTACAGAAAGTGTCTCGGACTTGTTTAAAGCTGGAGTTACAGTGGTGTTTTTTTTTTTGTGAGACTTGACTCTAACAATGTGAGTTATGATCAAGCACAGCTGCAAACCTGGTCCTCAAATTCAGCTGAGTCTTGTGGTCTCAGTCAGTGAACAAAGCTCTAGAACCATATTTGGTTGAGGAGTGAGAGCATGAGGACCACAGGTCATAGTGTGTCACACCTTTAGTCACATCACTGCTTAATGGTGTGTTTGACTCATGGTGGACTCACATGCTTCATTAGTTGATTACTAAACTAATTCTAAACTGTTATCATACTTAATTAATCAGATTGAGAGTTTTTTTTAATTATAAAACCAAGTCTTAAATGTGAATTCTTTTTTGTTTTCTTTGCTCCTTATGACAATGAAATCATTCAAACTGAATCATTTTGAGACGTGAGATCAAACAACAAATTGATTAATTGAGAAAATAATTGATTATGAACACAGTCATTACATTGCTGAACATTGTAGATCTGTTGTTTTTGCTTTGCCCACACTGTGTGCATTTTCCAAGCGGTAGTGCGAGCCAATCAAATCATGTGATGCAGGTACTCAGATCGCATCGTCCAAACTTAACTTAAACGTAGACCTTTCCTTGAGTAAACCTATTTACGGTGGACATACAGCAGCAGACACCACTTCTCCATTACTCTAACCAAATTAGCAACCCTTGCTTCAAAGTAGGCCATTACTGACACTGCACTGCACGGCTAAAAGTCACCTCCAGCACCAAGCCTTAGGCTCGCCCACTGTGTAGTGCCCAACGTGATGCATATACGTGAGTACACCATAAATGACCCCATCATCATTTATTAAATGTACATCATGCTTTATGAAAGAAGATCTGAAATCATGAACTCCATAAACGTTTGTTTTTCTGATGTTATAAACCAAGTGAGAGATATAGTCATTTTCTCATAGGTATACACACAAACCAGTGGAGCAGCCCCTGTATGGACTTTCAAGAGAGGATCATTTTCAGACTTTGGTTTCACTTCATGGATCCAGAGACGACCTCATCGTTTGATCCCTGCTGAGAGTGAAGATCATTTTGCAAAAAAAAACAACACTTTTCCTGGATGTTCTTCCATTGATTTCTCAAGGACACCTTGAGGAAATTTCACAAAATGTAATACAGACATCCCCTTGGACTCAAAGATGAACTGAATAGGAATAGGAAAGAGAGTCTTCACTTGAAATAACTGTACAGATTCTGGGACAATTTTGGGCTCGTGAGCATTGGATTTTGAGTGTGGAAAAAATCATTATTTGATTGTTTGGTTTTAGCTGGAAAACATTTCTGAAGAAGCTTTAGATTTGTTTGTAGTCTCTTTACAGCTTGGATGATTATTACTCTGTCCAGCAAATCAGAACAAACTAGTACAAAATTGTTCAATCGCTACACTTTTGCTGGATTGTGTTTGAATTTCAGCAGTGGTGTGACGTTATCATTTTTGCTCCACATCATCTCTGCAGTCATTCAAACATAATTTCCATTCTTATCGAGCCTCAAGCCAAGGCCCACTGACAGAATTTGCCTATGACCGTTTGAAAGCCAAGATTAGTCTGTCTGGATTTATTATCTCTTCTCACCCTTCCTTGTCACACCGTAGTGGGAATAATTCCAAGCTCTCCAAAATGCCAACTGGAATCCAAATTAAGAAGTGCTGACCAGCAGTCGTTCTGCTACAGGCAGGTAATATGACAAGAGCTGGTACTTCTCTGACAAGCAGCACATTTCTGATGGATTCAAGGCCACTATGCAGGATGTAAACACACTGTGAGGGCATTCACATGCTCTCCTGGAAGACAGGGAAGGAAGGGAGGAAAAAAAAACTCACATTTTGTCCTGCCAGGCATGGCCTTGAATAGTAATGAAGGTGGTACAGGGAGGGGAGGTGACGTGACAGAGTGCTGATCAACACCAACGCTCGCACACATGCACATGTCCTCACTTCTCCACCATATCTTATCAGCGTCCCCTCCAACAGTCTGGTTCCTGCGAGTAGTTTCACTCTAATATGCCCATTGTCTGATTCCAGAGGCTGCGAGAAAAGTTAGTGAAGACGATCAAAGTGAAAATGGATTCATTTGTCTCAGTCATGGCGAGACTTCTGCGACTTTTATAACAGAGAGGAGAATCATACCCAACAGCATGACTTCTCCTCTGAGTGGGTTTTCATTACGATTTCATGAGTGTGTGTTTTTATAGAAGATTCCATTTGTTATATTAGTGAAGGTTTATTATCTTGTGTCTGGGAGCAGGTTCTAGTCCAGTGTTTAACTCACCATAAAAATCACTGGTTTATCAACAGTGTTACGAGGACATGATTCTGGTGTGTTTTTACGGAGAGGATGTTGACGCTATGAGGAAATCGTCTTTTTTTCTAGTTCTATCCTGGTGTTCTTTTTGCTTTTAATATGGCTCAAATGGCCAATTTTTGTCTTCTTCTTCTTTTTTCTTTTTTTAAATAATCAGCCATAGCTGATACAGTGCTTAAAAAAATTATTAGACCACCACCCAATGTAAGGTTTATGCCACAGGTATTATCGGTAATTATCAAAATCATTTTTTATGTTTTTGTAATGGTTAATACACCAGTACTTATGTAGATACTCTTTAACCAACATGATATTTTTAGTAAAGCAGATTATAGTAAAGTAGTAGTAAGTATTATTTGGCAATTATTTACTTGCATTCATATTTGCATTCCTGTTTTAGTGGTTAAATTTAGTGGCTTGATTCATTTCTGACTTCTCAGAGTAGAAGCCCAGTGAGCGGGCTCAAATTCGGCTACAAAAAGTTGAATTCAGTTTGTTATTTGCCAAATAAATAACAATAACACGTTTTTGAAAGATTTCTGAAATATTTATGACAGGTGGTCTGATGCATTTGTTAAGCACTGTATATGGCTGGTTTATCTACTCAATATATTAAAAAATTCAAAATAGGCAGAAACATTATGAACTGGGTCCCGAACGGGGTAAAACTTTGTATTAGAGGACCCTTTGTTTTATTCTTTTTGACATTTTGGTTCCCCTCCTCTCACCCGACCTCTCCTCCTCATATCCCCTGTAGCTGCGAGTGCATGTGAGTCAGCTTGGCTGCCTTCAGTGAGTCACTTAATCACGACTCTTTCTCATGCAGACCGCAGCGCTGAGAAGTGTCAGCAACACATTACGCATTACATTACCAAGTGCCCAGAATTTAATGGTGTATCTGTCAGTTAAAAGCCCACCCCCCCCCCCCCCATCCCACTACATTTTACTGACATACTGGATTTCCCACAGGACAGCGTCTTCATTTGTATCTACTAATTACAGTTTCTATGTAGATTAGTGCATAGATTAGGGATTTATGTGTCTGTTAAATGTCATTAAGGAGACACAGGCCTGTTTCCCATGTGTTCATCAAGCCACAGCATAGATCCGTGTGCTAACAGGAGCTGAGATGTGGTTTAACCTTTTTTTCACTTGGCTGTGCTTCAAGGCTGCAGACAGAGCATGCATACTGATTATAAACATGACTTCTTATTTGTTTACTTTTCCTAAACTTCATTTGGAAGTGTGGTTGTATGAGGTGCTTATACAGCCAGTGGTCAGGCAGGTGCGACAGCAGAATCACTGATTTTAGCCTCATAACAAAAGACTGACCTCACAAAATCTACATTAGTTTTAAGTATGTTACATATCTTAAGAATGGGTTCACTGCTTTAACTCACCGTTAGACCAAACCGAACTATACCATGATGCAAACACGGCTCTTGTGTTACTGCAGTCAGTGTGAAGCGAGACTTTCAGACACTGCAGTCACAAAATAACACAATATTACTTAGTGATGGAGGCAGCAATAGACTCAACAGCCCTTGTGTTCTGTTTGGTAAAACTATTGTTTATTTAAAGGACTTTCTGGCTGCCTCTCAGTATAAGGAACATGCAAAGCACAGTCAGTCACCTGCATGTAACACACTGACTAAGACTCGTATAACCCCACGTCTAAAAAAAACTTTAACTCGTAAACCTTTCTTTCCACTTTTAAGCGTCAGCTTTGAGTCCTCAGCTTTGCACTTGTCAACACACTAAAGCTCCTAATGTGACATTTACGTGGAGATGATTTTAATTTCAGATTTGACAATCAGCAGGTGGCTTGGTGCGTCTCTTTGCTCTTTCCTTGCATCTCCTGCTGGGTGTTGCTTTTTAAGTTTTATTTTTCATCTTAGAATGAAAAGAAAAAAATATCAATAGGTCCTTATTTGCGAGCCACCTGGAGCTCTTGGGTTGGACTGGGCTTTTAATTAGGCACAGGTCAAAGTGAAAACAAAAGTTTCCACCACTTTTCAGGCAAAGAATTTGGCTTATCATCATTTTCAGGCTTTGCCTCTCACAGCTTCCGCCCTTTGGGCTTAATTAAACTTATTGCTGAATAGTTTCAGGTTTGTATTGAGCAGCAATCAACCTCCAAGTGAAACTGTGCTTAGAATTAATATGGTCTCCTCTTCCTCCACCCTCTGTCTCTCCTACTGTCGTCAAGTCTTTCATTTGTTCACAGTCTCTCTCTCATCTGTTTCTAGTCAGTAAAGGGGATGCATTACATGAGGCAGGTCATATGGATTCCTCTGAATCCAACTAATGAGGGCTGTGACCCTCAGGCAGTGCATCTCGTCTGCTCCCCTCCAGAGGTTAATGTGAGGACAATCTCTTTGATTAATAACTTGATCCATAATTGGCAATTGATAGCTTGCTCTGTGGCTTGAGGCAGCCCCGCCTGCTCCTCTTAATTAATTACTCACGGTCTTTAGATTTCCTTTAAGTTAAGTCATCTAAGGTCTGTGTATCTTTGATTTGCTGCTGGCTAAGGTGCTTTGTCATTGTTCCTGCAGATGCAGATGAAAAGTGAATGAATCTGTTGAATATTGAACTCTGTTCAGAGGCTTCAGATAAATTTCCCTGAAGGATTCACAGAACTAAACCAGGACCTGATGTGAATATTGATCTTCACGACTTTGATGTTCTCTGCTTGTGTCTGAAGATGCTATCAAACATCTGAAATGAAGCTTTGTGCTTCTTCTTCTACAGCGCAGTGTTCACTCCTCAGCAGCTTACATGTCCGTGTTTCCACCCGCACGAAAGTCCAGAGAGAGAATCAACGATTCCACAACAAAGCACACAGAAGTAGATGATCCGTTGTTGCCTCCATCATTAAGATTTTAAACACAGATTTTTAAGTATTTAAGGATTTTCCTCACGCAACACAAACAACACGAGGCAGCAGTAGAAAAGGAAGAAGCAGTTTACAAAGTGTCAAAAAGGCAGATTTTGTGTATTTAAAGCTGCAGTGCGTAACATTGGCAATTTCTTGTTGATATTATCATTCTGCCTCAATTTGGTCTTCACAAACTAAAACCATGTAACATTTGTATGCTGTCAAACAAAGATAGTCAGACCTGACTGAAGCAGCGAGAAGCAGATTTGTTCACATGATATCTAAACACCACCACACTGAGAAACACAGAAAGAGTCACGTGGAGCTTAATCAGCAGTAAATCCATTTGACAATGGTTTTAATGTGGTATTTTATCAGACAAGGCTTTTGATAAATGGTTAAAATCTGTTTAGAAACTGGTGTGGTATGGATTCAAATGCAACACAATACACCACAGGACAGTTGGAAACAGTCTTTATTAGAACCACAGCTGAGGAAACAGCAAACAGACTTTTGAGCAGGGAACAGCAGGCCAGCAGGTAGATGTGGAGAGTTGAACTAAACGGGAAGCTCAGCAGACAGTCCAAGGAACGGGCAGACAGGAACCAGACACTGAGGCAGAAACGTGCTCAGGGACAGAAGGCTGAGGTGAGATCCAGGGTTCAGGCAGAGGCGCAGAGGCACACAGGTCAAGGACAGGCGGGGACAGACGGGGTCAAAGGATAGTCCAGAAATAAACACTGGTGACTCTTGCATGAGGGCTAAGAACATTCTGGCGCTGGAGTATATAAGGAGGGCTGATTGCAGGAGATGAGGAGCAGCTGTGATCACAGGTGAGTAGTGTTGGCTTGATGAGGAGGTGTGTCTTGGCAGGTAGAGTGGGGTAGAATCAGGTGAGTGGAAACTGCTGATTGAACTGTGACATGTTGGTTTAGTGGTTAGCACTCTTGCCTTTGCAGCAAAAAGACATGAGTTTGAGCCCTGGTTGCAACAAAGGCCTTTCTGCATGGAGTTTGCATGGCATGTTCTCCCGTGTGTGCGTGGGCTTCCTCCCACAGTCTCAAAACATGCAACATGAGGATTAGGTATATTGGACACTCTATTTTGACCATAGGTATGAGAGTGAATGGTGGTTTGTCTCTATGTGGCCCTGCGATGGACTGGCAAACTGTACCCCGCCCATCGCCCTATGTCCACTGAGATTTGGCACAGCACACCCCCACCCCCCCCCACGTGCCACGACCCTCCTGTGGAGGATAAAGCGGTAGAAAATGGATGGATGTTTTCTTAGTGACACCTCTAAAAACCATGTTTGAGTTCCACTGAGCTTCTGCTGAGGTGGCACAAAGAACCAGTACCAGTACGTCATATATCCACATATCACAAAGGCTGAATTATCCCTTTAAGTGCATAGAGATCATGTTCTGAAGAATTCATTTTCATCAAAGCCTCATGTGGCCAATGTCTCTATCACCTGTAAAATGCCAGTGACTCTCACTGTGCACATTATGTTTGCTTTTTTCCCATCAATCTTCTGCGCTGTGACGGCTGGATGATGCAGTCTTAATGGGGGCATAAATTTCCTCAGGAAGGCTCTGTGCTTTTTTCTTTTTTCTTCTTTTTTGGAAGGGCTGTTAAAAAGCAGAGATCAATAAAAGTGCTGAGGATTCATTTTAACAATGGGAAGCTGGTGAGACTCAGGCATTAAACATAAACAATGTAGGATGTAAGGAACGCGCTGAGCTTCGTTAGGTATTAGTAACTGTGGCACATATCTCTGTAGAATCATTATAGTGTGCTGTGAAATCAGGTTTATGTACAGATTATTTTATACAGGGCATTTAAAGGTGCTGTCAATGATCTGAATCAAAACCAAGGTTTGTTCTCAGTATAGTTTGATCTGGATTGAATCATTTATTGTTTCTGTGAAAAACACTTGTTGCAGGCTCACATCTTTGAATATCACAAACCAGAATGATCTAATCATTATTTATGACAGGTAATAATTAAAGTAATCTTCTGAGCTTCACCTTCATAATATAGTTTTAAGAGCAACAACGGGGTCGTGTTTGAGGGAGGTTCAACTATAACCCAGATGCACATAAAATACCTCCATTCATCCATTTATCTTTTTACTTATTTTCCGCTTATTGAAAGTCAGATCACAGTGGCTAAGTTTTCCAGCTCCTCCTCAGGCCTCCCAGTTTGGAATTCCCATAAAACGCACCGGTAGAAGGTTCCGAGGAAGCTTCCTTTAGCTGATGCCTCATCAGTCCACCTGCCCATCTTTACCTCGCTCAAGTTATTATATATGATGAAAAAATATAAGATAAAACTGTAAAAGTTAAGGTCAAAGCTCATTTAAAAACATCCAAACATGTTTTAAATACAGTAAAAATAAAATACATACAAATGCAATTAAACAAATGAGAACACAACATTTAAAATTAAAAATGTTGCTTGCGACCTTATTAAAAGATATGAATGAATTTTATGTTCAACTGAGATTGAAAGCCGACACGTAGAGCGTGTATTTGTGTGAGTGATTGTGATCATGTGAAAACAGACCCACTGTTTTGTAAATAATGCACTGCTTTGTAAATAATAAATGTCCAGGCAGCCATCACATCAGCAGCAGAAAGGTTTGCATGAGTTATGTCCTGAAAAGTGTTGGTGAGATGGAATAAAGTACTGACGAGTTATTACTTCACAGCTTCTAACACACACACACACACACACACACATATCTAATGGGATTTGTTGTGAGTGGCTCTGCTTTCACATTCTCTTCTGTTTCATTGTCACTGTCAATGGGTCCAATCTGTCCACTAAGTTCAAATCTTTATTTCTTACTTCTAACTCAATGACTCAAGCGAGTGCAACTGTCCCAAAATGTAAGAGCAGGGAGTTTTCTGCAGAGGGAAGAGAAAAGTTTCCCCTGGATGTTGAATCAAGTTGCTTTGTTAAGGGTTTGTTGTTGTTGTTGTTGGACCTACAGTACTCTGCAGTCAGCCACCAGAGGTCACGTCTTGGCTTCACTCTGTCATCCATCGTAATACTGTTTACCGTCATTAGCTTTAAATATCACATACAAGGCGTATTTGTGGTTTAAACTAAAGCCCACTGAACATAATCAGCGACAGGATTAAGCAGGAAGGAAATAACACCTGTCAATCTCACTGATGTCCACTCATATGTGTCATGCTTTAGCCTCTATTTTCCTCTAAATGGCATTATAATGACATCATGTTCTGTTGAAGACCTTAAACCGTAAACTAGCGATTGACCCTTTGGGAAAAATGTTTACTTGCATTATAAATAAAGTAAGAAGTAGAAGTAGAATCATTGGGCAAAATTCTTTCACTAATGTGAAAGTCAGGATCTGATATCTGAAAAATAATAATAACGTGAATGAATTCCCTTTCTATAACCTGCTCTGTGGTGTTTTATTGTGGTAAAAGTGGAGTTTGACACTTGACTAACATCCTAAGAGACAATTCCTTGTCTGTTATATGTTGAAATGTATTTATTTAAAGTTGTGGATAAATAATTTGTATATTTGTTCAGGATATACAGTTATTATATATGATGACATTTATTTATTTAATAAATGATAAAGAGGTAGGGATATTTAACTTTTTTTTACTTTTGGACTCTGTTTTACTTTCGCAATAAATACATTAATTCACTCATTCATTCATTCAAGTTTGTAGGTATGTGGTTATTTACGAACCTTTTGTGTACTAGTGAAAATATAAGCATTATGTCTGCAGTCACCCTGGCCTAAAAATACCTGCATTTTCCTTTTATTCAACAACATCCACAGAATAAACTTCATATTGTTATACTGGTATTATTGTATCTTTGCTACTTCACACGTGATAAGAACATACAGTCATCAGATTAACCGTCAGACGAGATCTTTATTAAAGTGTTTTAGGGCTTGTTATAAAACAAAAAAAAACCGAGGTGAGAAAATGTTCTGCAGGACGCGCACAGCCGCACCATGTTTCAAATGCACAAGTGTTTTCGCCATTAGAATCAAACGACTTCCCTGGCTTATCAGGTAAGAGTTTAAATTAGCAAATGCAAATGACTGGACTTAAGAGTGTGAGCAGAGCATCATTTATAAGCGTGTAATTTGGCTGCTCTGCAAAGGGCTGAAGTCAGCAGATGGACTGATGCTGGTTCTTGGCACTTTCTCACCGCCTGTGTGTGCGAGCAGCTGAACATGCCTCGTTTCACCATTTTACACTCTTCACTTTGACTCCTGTTCCTCGTCTCAGACCCTGAATCAGAACAAATGTGCAGTGGATTGAATCAAATTAAGAACGTTTTACGGTTTAATCTAAGGCCAGTGTTTCTCTTTGAATGTCATTAGATTAAGATGGATTGAGAATACATGTGATCATTATAGTTTATTGGTGAGTTCGTATCAGATGATACTTATTCTATTTTATAATCTGTTCCAATTGACATGGGATAAACAATCTGATAACATTGAGTTTGAGAAAGCCAAGGAACATGATCTTCTTCAGTTTCATTTCTCATGTTGTTCAGGGATTTGTGGTTTGTGGTAAATCCCAGTTCCAGTAGAAATATCCTGACTCAGAGTTTGGAGTCTTTCAAAGTAAATGAATGACCCTCCGTCGCTCTATCGTTCAGCCACAGACTCAGTGTCACTCTGAGCTTTAATCACAGTATGTGACATTTCCAGAGTCTCGCTGTGTTCCGTGTTCTTCAGACCGAACTCCTATGAAGACAAAGAAAACAAATAAAACTACTTAAGGCTTCTTCTCTGTGATTTGGATTCAACAGTGGGTGTTCTACTGAAGCTCTTGTTGTGTTCAGTGGGAGTCACTTTGTGCCTGAGGACATCTTTCTCCTCTGCCTCCCATATTGTCTCATAAAGGTCACTCCCTGCTTGAATGTGGATATTGAGTGGACAGGTTGTGGTGAAAATGGCCTTTTCTTATCTGCCACCTGCATTCTCACTGAATAAATCTATCCGCTGACTCGTCCTGCTCTTGCAAGTAAAGCGTTTGCTTTTCTGATGGTGACGCTGGTAGGAAGCAGCAAGGTTTGCACGAAGGTTAAGCAAACTGGCAAAGTGACGTGAGACCTGGTTTTTAACTTTGAACTGACTGACAGATGTGACAGGTTTTCATTTTTGTTCACTCTCCAAAGGCACGAGAGGTCCGTGTGTCACGTTGGTAGAAGATAAAAGCGTCCGCAAAAAAATGAACGACGCTTCGCTGGTTTCAAGCTGTCAGAGTTCACTGCACACTTTAAATCCACGGAGATTAAACGATAGATGGCGAAAGTCGACAAACTGAACAGAACTGACCCTTAAAATGTCCCTAAATTGCTCGTCAAAAGTATGGACACAGCCAGGGTGGACATTATTCCAGTAACCTGATATCTTCATCTTTCTGGTAAACTTTCCATCGTCCTACTCTGGAGGGCCCTTGAGAAACAACAGCTGTCCACCATATTCACTTTCTATGAAAACAGCCAGCGAAAAGACAGCTTGTCTCGCATATTGCCTGGTGTCGCCTGGTCTATAAATGTAGGGATTTGAACAGCTTCCTGGTGTTTTGATTGCGACTGTTGCATGATGGGATTGTGTGATGTCGGCTATAGTGTGTGTTCTGAAACAATGTGACAGGTAATGGAAATGAAGTGTGATGAAATTGAGAGCAGTGTGTTTTTATGACCTGTGAGCATCAGTGGAGTTAGTCATTCACTTTTTAATTCAAACAAATTAAAACTTATATGCAATTATATTTGTTTCTTGTTACTTGTTTAGTTGCGTATTTGTTAATATTCCTGTTTTATTTGACCTTTGATTGATTCATTTTACTTCCTCTAAATCAGTGGTTCTCAAACTTTTTTTATACCACCCGAGAAAATATTGAGCTCCTGAAGTAACACCATTACCACCAACGTTTTTTCAGTGTAACTGAATCATCAGACTTAGTTTAATTAAAAAGGTTTGTTCACAGAATCGTTCAGTACTTCCTGCATGACGGGAGCACAGACTCCGTCTGACACAATCACTGAGCTGAGAATACAGCAGAAGGGGTCGTGATGCCTGTGATGCCTGCACCCGACTCCTCTGTTAAATATTGAGATTTTTGAAATTTCATTGCTAAACGTTGGAGATTGACGCCTGTTGTCAGGATTTTGAAGTCTTTTTAATTACAGTTCATCAGACGTCATGCTCATGACTCTTCCAGTGCCGTCTCTCTGCCAATCAGTGGCCGGCTGTCTGTCGACGTCAGATTTAGTATCGGCTCATCTGGCTTGGCACCAATTACTGACCCAGCTTCTTTATGGAGTCTGAGTTGTATGTGTGTTCATTAGCTCACATTGAGGCGAAGAGATAGTAAATGGTATTGATTGTAAGTGTGAGTTATGTATCTGCCCAAAGGCTTAGTTAGAAAGTCTGCCTCTGGTGCAAAGTTCTTCCAGAGGGTTTATACTATAACTACAGATCACATCTACTCTAATCTGTCTTTATGGATGTATAAAAATGTCTACATAATCACTCATTTACTCCATCTCAAAGCCAGAGAATCATGAGTGTTGGTTCCACCCAAGTTCACCTTTAACTGTCAACTGTCATCATTTTCATCAAGTCAACTTTCAAGGATTTGACCTGATGTCAGTTTAGATTCACTGACTGTTTTAAAAATGTGGTTCATTCTCACCAACATACAAGGTCACAGAGAAAATGAAAAAAGATAATAATAATAAAACCTGAGTTTCAGGGGCACTCACTCCCATGTCTACTCTGTGTGATGTGTGTTGTTGATTTATCAAGTTATTCTTCTGAAACTTTTGTTAATTAAAAAAATGATTTTATATAATGCATGCAGTCAAATGTGGATGATTCACTCAGTCATCTGCCAGGCAAAGCTTAATACTGTAGGTCAGGCCATGTCAATGTCTTGGTAAGTCGTGCTTGAAAACCAATTTTTTCAGTTTGTCTAGTGTTGTCTGTTATTTGGATGAGAGGATGAAGCTGGATGAAGTGAGGAATGGAACTTAATGAAAGCATGAGGACCAGCAGTTCACCATGTGTGACATCTGCTGTCAATTCACAGTCAGTACGTTTAAATCGAGCTAAGGCCGTAGTCTGACTAAGACACTTGCCGAGTATTGATGCAGAGGAGAAACTCGATGAATTGGCCGTGTGCGTCTTACTCCGCTGTGTCTCTCTATAAGCTAGTGCGTATTGAATCAGCTTCCTGTTGACGTTTACGTCACAGAAAAACAAACAGTGAACAGCGAGATGGACGGTGAGATGAGATTGTAAGCAAAAATCTTCGTCAGTCCAAAAGTGGGTCTTCTCCATAGCTTTTCGCTGTTTGTTCTTTTACGGCAACAGTGCTGCTTGCACAGGACGCAAGGTCCAACTCCAGTCCAACTAAGCCTGTACATGTACGCATTATCCAGGTATGTTAGTCTGACTAAGACCTGACTCAATTTTAGTTGCACTAACATGTTTACATGACATTAAGAAAACCAAATGATTCAAATCAGACTTTTAAAATGTATGTCCACGCACCGAGTGTCCATGTCCAAATAAATGCTGTGCTTTACGGTCTATTTGACTCTAAATGGGACAATAATTTAAGAGACAATTATGAGACAATGAATTGTTGACATGGTTCAGAATTAGATGAGTGACCTGGATGTTGGTGCAAAAGGATATTGATTCCTCTTATCTGTTGACATTAAATCAAAAAGCTTGACACAGCTGATAGATTGATGGCATCAGTTGTGTTTGATTCAGTAAGTAAGATTTATTGGGTGATTTTCCTTTTTGCTTCCCTCCAGCGAGCCTGACAAAAACCTTCTCCCTTGTGTTCTCCCATCAGTTGTGATGTGTGTCGTCGTGTGTGTCCCTTCTCCTGCACTGATCTGTTTAACTGTTCAAACAACAACAATCACTTTCAGGCCATAACTCCAGCACATTCAACGTAGCGTAAGCATTGAGTTTTTTATTCAACGCTTGGATCAAAGTGAGCACATCAGAGTGTCGTCTGTTCAGCGCTGCAGGATTGTGCACGGAGAATTACCAGATCATGTGTGAGGATTTACGCACGTGAGCTTTTGTTTACGTCATTTTTTGTGTAAGTTGTGGGCAGCAAAATGAGTGAAATGATTGAATACTTGTTTGGTTCAACGCCCGTCCTGTCAGGCTCCACCGCTGCAGTGCAATACATCGAGTTTTTACACGTGACACCTTTGTCTCTTGTCCTGCAGTTTGACATGCAGAGGATCACCCTGGAGGAGCTGAAACACATCCTGTTCTACGCCTTCCGCGACCACCTGACCATGAAGGACATTGAGAACATCATCATTAATGAGGAGGAGAGTCTGAAGGAAAACTCTGGGAACTGTCATACAGAGTTTGAGGGAGGTGAGCCAAAGTACCTGTGTGTGTGTGTGTGTGTGTCGGAAAGAGGGAGTAATCTACACTCTCAGAAAGAATTTGAGTTTCTTCATCAAGAAACCAAAAGACTCACCACACACCTGCTGATTTATTAAAACTGGGGCCTAATGTCATCTGATCATCTGATCTGGAGTGCACTAAATATTCATGACAGCAGAAGAGCGTTTTTTTTAGTCTCAAATTGGATATACTTGCTGACTAAACATAACCATGCTGTGTCTTTGATTGTCACACACCAAAGAAAATCGGCTCACTTGATGTAAGAATGGATGTTTCTTGCATGTGCCCTTTGCGTCATGTAACAAGAAAGATTAAAGCTGCTGTCAGCGATGTCGCCTTTTGGCTTATTTCCTGTTCTTTGCTGCCATTAGCGTTCCCCTCTCTCTTTCCTACGTTACTTCTTTAACATATTTGGTCGTTTATCCACTGACAGACAGCCTGACCTCATTAGGAAAGAAGTTCTATGCTTTGTAGACTTCTGGCTCCTGAATGGAGAAAGTGTTGTAGGATACTTTAAAAGTTTCTGCTAGATTTCCTGTCGGAGTCTAAATCTGAGAGGTCAAACACTGCAGATCAGTGACAGCTGTCAGATATTTAACACAGATTTTAATTAAAATATTTCACTGACAGCACTTTTTGTTTTTCTCTGACACCATACAACATGTTACACCTTAACTTTTGACTATTTCAGTGCAATCCAGGTTCTTACAGTGCACTGCATCTCGACTGTAGTGAAGTAACAAAATGTGCTAATCATATTTGACATCTGGTCTTGAGTCAGCATTTTCACTTTTTTCTGCTCTCAGTTAAAAAAAAAACTGAATTAACATAAAACTATTAGAGATGAATACATAATGAAAGTAACATATGGCCTGGTGTCACAGTGGAGTCGCCATATTCAACAACATAGCGTATGGGCAGCAGGTCACAGTGTTAACATCTTCTTGGCTGTAGGCGAGCAGATGTTCACTGCTGTTGCCAAATGATATGTTCAAATAAACATTATTACTGTGGTTCATTTACCTCGTGTTCCTCCCTCAGCAAGTCTGGTCACGTCCTGCTGTTTGTTCTCTGTAGCTTTTCCTCCATTGTCTCCCAGTGAGCCGTGACCGGACCGCGTCATTGTGTTCACATCGTCGAAACAGATGGGACAGGTTATAATGGAGGCTAATGTGGGAAGCACCTGCTTTGTTTATTAACAAAAACAACCCATAAAACTGTAAATAAAAAGTATTATTAGATTATTAATCTAATAATAATCTTTAAACTTTGACCCATTGCAGGACAGTGTGTGGCATGAAATGCTGGGACCTGGACCTGTGCAGAACTGAGAATGCTAGACCTGAACCCAGTTGATTAGAGTTAGGGTTACAGATGTAATTATCATCCCTTTTACATCCACAAGGTGTCAAAACCAAACAAAGTGTCTTACCTAATGTAACATTAGCTGACTCCTCCTCTGTGTCTGGCTGTGAGACATAATAATCCATCATCCAAGAAAGTTTGTAAAACACATCCAGGTTTCCTGTTCTGCCTTTATTCTTGATTAAAATGGAGGCATTGCTAACCTAATCTACTCGTGATTTCAGATTAAAAGTCACAGTGATATGTGACAGGCTCATTTATAATCAGCTTTGCAGTTTTGCTGCAGCACAATGAAAAAAGAAAACTTGGACTATTTGCCCTTTTACTGTAGCAAGTTGCTTGCCTTGCAACCTCTGTCGCTAATTAGCCGCCATCTGCACCCTCCAGCTGAGTTGGACGTCCGGTCAATGCTGTCTGAGTCAGCTGCAGTTGGATCTTCTTGGCACCAATATTACACAAAATGTTAAACAAACCCATGGCCCAACTTACTTTGTAAAACGTGAGGGTGAACTTGTAAGGGCTCAGTTTCAGATCTGAGAAGACTTGTTGTGCGTTACTAAAGGCAACATTGCTAAGCAGGGTCCTGAGTTACTTTGTTATACTGTGTCTAAAAATGTGTGAAAAATGCATTGAAGAGGCCAGAAGAGCTTTTATCCAAAACACTCGGGGATTGTGCTTCATTGAAGACGAGGTATTACCGGCCAGCAGCTTTGTTTGCATGTGATGCATGTGTAAAAAAGACTCCTTCAACAACTGACTCAGAGGTTTCATCTGGATGATGGAGGTTCACGGCTTATTCCAGAGTAGACATAGACCAGTTTTACCTACTTGTTTGGTCAAAGTATCAAAGAACGTTATGAAAGAATCCATGCATGCATCTGACGCGTGTCTCCATTTAGAATAATGTATTTGTGGTGGATCTACGACTGGCAGCTCAGAGTGGACCTGAGGAAGCAAAACCTAGTGGAGACATTATTCTGCTCAGAAACATCCAAGCATCGTCTTGTTGGCGCTAACTGTGTCTTGGGAGAAGAGAATAGAGGAAGTTTGAGCGGCTCATCAGCTGACACCCCTCGGGCAGGGGAGTTGGGGTGCCAGCCGGTTTGAGAGTTGCCAGGTGGAAGCTTGGATGACTATCCTTGGCGACTGCTACTTCTGTTGTCTAAATGATTTTTCTGCTTAGTGAGCGGGGGCTTATTACTCCACCTACCAGTGGGGCGGGAATTCAGTTTGTGCATGTGCTTTCCCACGTGCACCCAACATGCTGTGCGCGGAAGTCTACCAGGGCCTTAAGGCTTCCAAGGCTGCAGAGAGAGCCTCGCGATGGCTGGGGGTCAGGGGGGACAGGGAGTGGGCAAAACCTTCTTGGCCTGAAGTTGAAAGACTCAAAACCCCTTCTTCACCACAGGTACTATCACTGATGATGTGTCCAAGAAAGTCAGCCATGTGCTGCATGTCCAAAACCCTATCGACTCCAGAACTGTAATATAGATTATAGCTACTGTGTGAAACAGCATTGTGTCAGTGAGGACAGCTGCGGATCGCACCTGCACTTTAACAAATAATGTCGTTACAAATGACGTTCCTGCCACATTTATGATGAACACTGACCACCGCTGTATCATTCGCACAAATCACATCTGTTTACTCCAAGGTCCACGTGTAGCACCTGCCACACAGGGACACCAGAGTGTGCTCAGCCATGGAAGAATCGATACATAGTGTCACAGTGTGATTCACACCGAGTACAATCCATCCTGCCACCGTGGCGCTCATTGCTTCAGCTCTCTAATATATGAGGGAGCATAAGAGTAACTTGATTTCCCGCTGGCTTCACCTTGCGCTGGGATCGATACGTGTAGACTCAAAAAACAACCAGATGAAGAATGGAACCACGGAATCGTGCAGCTTCAGCAGGTGCTGATCCATGTGCTACCCGGGTAAAGCACAGAGAAACAACTGACCAGTGTGAGTCCGGCAGCCTCATGTTACTTGACTCTGTTCAGACTATTAACAAGGATGATCGGCACATCTTTGCTCCATCTCATTGTGGAAAATATCCTAGTTTGAGTGCTCCTGAAAACTAGTATTTAGAGCCACAGTGGCAGTAGTGATCATGGAGTTGAGCAGCAGTCCGTGCTGTAACGCCTGCTAAACCAATCTTCTGAAATGATCTTTATTGTCATTAAACAACCGAAATTGCCCAATGACATTTGGAGGTCAGATGGAGGTTCTGATCAGAACCGCTGTGACCAACTTAGACGAATGAGTCTGACATTCTAACATGTTTTGATGGTGGGAGGAAACCAGAGAGCCCAGAGGAAGCCCACACAGACACGGGGAGAACATGCAAACTCCACACAGGAAGGTCCCAGACCGGGAATCAATTTTCTTGTTGTGAGGCACCAGTGCTAACCACTACACCACCGTGCCGCTTAGCTGTAAATTCTGATATTTCGTATCATATATCAGTGTGGTAAGAAAAAGGGGCAGCCAATAGAGGGTGATTAAAATGGTCTGACTTCACCTTTGGAGAGCTGCCATGTTGTCCATACTGTCTGACTCAACTGGGTGGAATAGTGGCTAGCAATGTCGCCTCACGCCTAGAAGGTTTGATCCCGACCCAGCCAAGGCTTTTTCTGTGTGGGTTCTCTCCGAGTCCTCAGGCTTCTTCCCACAGTCCAGACAAATGCAGATTGGGGATAAGGTTAATTTGACTCTCTAAATTAACCGTGAGTGTGAGTGTGAGTGTCAAAGTAAATGGTTGTTTGTCTCTTTAATGATCCTGCGATGGACTTGTGGAACACTTTGGCAACACTTCAATGTATTTTGACTTTTTCCCATTCCCCATTTCCAGTTTAAACTCACAAAGGAACGACTTTCATATTGTTTCTTATGTCTTTTTCTCACAGATTCAAATGTGTAGCAGTCTCAGCACTCACATTACTTTTACAACATCATTTTCTCGCAGGTCATTCATCGTACCAACACATTAAAGTCAGTTGCTTAACGCCGTGCAATAAAAAAAAGATCTGTGGTGCTCACAAGCTGATAAACCCACTGTAACTTTCTGGCAGGGAGTGATGATGATTTTCAAACCTTCCTATTTCTAAAGGGTTATTGTAAAATAAACACTGAGCAGAGCAGAGCACAGGTGTGTGATTATCCACAGAAAGGTCAGGTCATTCAAAACACATGTGAACATTGAGAGCATGAGTCAGAGCCTGGAAGCCAGTGCACACGTCATTACCTTTATGACCACAGCGAGTCCACTGGAGGTTTGGCAGCAGTGCAGTTACTCTGAGCGGCTGACAGCAAGTTCACGCCACTGGACCAAGAACTAACATTGAAACCACAGCTCTCCTTCCATCCTCACAGTTCAGCCAGCAGCTGAACACATGGTCTTCCCATCGACACCATGTTTAACTCTTCATGAACTAGAATTTCAGAAGACTTGCCAAAACTGGACTGCATTAAAGAAATGACTGATTTACGCTGAAGCATCTGTGAAATGATCTCACTTTGCTTAAATAGTGGAGTTTTGTGTCTAATTGTGCGCAGAAGGTCGTGGATTCGGTTCTAAAGCTTGCTGAACAAAACCCAGTGGAGAGTGAGTTTCCATCTGCTCTGTAAAACTATAGGGTGTGCAAGCTTCACCCCCCCAAAAATATCTGAACCTGTTAGTTTTGGCTGCAATTTCTCTGCCGTTTTACTGTGACTCACACACTGGCTAACTCCTCGCTGTCGTCTCTGCTTCAGTGGTCGATCAGACAGACAGGCAGGGTGCACGACCACAGGCAGGTCATTTTTGTAGCGATGAATTCATCGTTTTCAAAATCACAATGTGAGAAACTTAAAATCTAATCTTTTAATTGTTTTTGTTTGTTCTATGTCCCACGGCAAGTTAAAAGTGCAAATGTTTGATTCTCATCGTTGCATTAATGCTTACGTTTTGTGCTGCATCTTATTTTAAATCTACAACACAGTTAATCTTGCAGTATACTGTATTCATTGATGCTGTCGGGACGTGATTTCATTCAAATAAGACAGTGTTTGAGTCTTGATAGAATTAGGTTAATTGCTTCTGTGCAAAGGTCAACCAGGACAACGTGCATCAAGCATGGAGTAACCTAACCTTGGCTTAATATATTGTCACGTTTTATATTATATGAGAGACTGGAGTATAGTGTTTTTTTTTCAAGCAGAGCAAACCGATGTCAACTTTGTCCCACTTTCCACATTGCACTTTCTCTGGAGCAGCATTTCTGATGACATCACCGTCTCCTGAATTAAGAGTTAAAAATAGAGTGAGCTGAGAGTTGTATGGCTGTGGGTCGTTGGCCCGGCTCCCCCCAATTACCACACCGCTGAGTTAGCGGTGGGCGCCGGATGTCGATTGAACCAGAAAATGATCTCAGAGAGACTGAGCTCAGACGGCTGTTGTGTGATTGTGCGTGTCAGCTTGGATTTGTGTAATAATGGCTTCGACTTCAGTGTGCCATTATTCATTTGTGCTCCCATATTTTCTATTGTCTTTAAATGCTGTCAAGAAGTTGGCCGTCCTCTCTGCTACTCCTTACTCTCCACTCTCTGCATTGTTTTGCTACAGCATGACACCATCAATTATCTAATGTGGATTTGACACAACATTAAACACCACCCAGTATAAGTAATGCAACAGCACCACAAACTGCATCCACAGAAAGAGAAGCTTTATAAAAACTCTCCTCATACAGGATTTATTTCAGGACTGTTGGATTTCACAGCATGTAACATGGACTCAGTGGAATCTTGGCTGTCGGTGAGGACACAAACAAAAACAGATTTTAGCCACTTCACAAAGGGGCTAATCTAATAATACTACACCAGCACATGTCTATTACATGTTTGCCACTTTATCTTGATGTTAGACTGCATTTGCAACTTGAAACTGAAGTTTGTAAACCACTTACTTTTCTACACCAAACAGAAAATCAGGTTTTTAGCTGGCAGAGACATGAGAGCTGCTGGTTTAACTGTAAGTTTTTGTACCTAAGATAAAGACAACTGAAAATTTTCTAACACTGACGTGACAAAATAACATATTTGAATTATCTCTTGTATTATTTAATATGACATTTACACTTTACACAGAATTCCCTCTTTGCCGGTCACTGCCCAGAATCCCACTGGTGGTTGTTCAGCTGGGATTCAGAGCAGAGCTGTTAATTCTGCCCGGCAACACTGATGTGAGATTACACTGCTCTGCTCTGGAACAATGCAGAATTTCACAGTACAGTGTATTTTTGAGAAAGAGGGGGAAAAAAGCTAATATTAAGATTTTTTTTTATCATTATTATTATTATTATTGTGCAGAAGTTTTAGGTAGTGATTAATCATAAGAATGAAACTTTTATTTTTAGTCCTCTTGCTGCAGTTTTTATTGACTGGTATAATTCTCTCCTAAGGGGGAGAAGCTGACAAATGAACAGGAGTAGTAAATACTCATAACACACAGTAAATAAGCCGCAGCAAATGTGCTTTTTGTCTTCATTATATTTTTTTTTGGGTAAAAGAAAAAGATGAATTCAAAGAGGGCATCAGAAACAGAAGTGAGGAGCTTTTTTCATCTTTTGTTTACCGCCTCTTTATTTTCCTTTCCAGTTCACCCATCAAAGCAGAACCGCCAGACGTGTGTGAGGAAGAGCCTCATCTGCGCCTTCGCCATGGCATTCATCATCAGCGTCATGCTCATCGCAGCCAATCAGATGCTGCGGAACGGCATGGAGTAGCCGTGCTCACTGTGCGGGGGACGAGCCGGCCTGCATGTGCATGCCAGTGGGTGAGGTCACGGCCCCCGGCCGATGGGAAAGGAACTGCGAGGAGTGATGCTCAAAAAAAAAAACAAAAATCATCATCAACAAAAACCCCCCCACTTCAAAAAAATGTTACTTCTGTTCTTTTTCAAAGCGACACCTCGCCACCTGACGTCCAATGAAACTGTGAAGCCAGCATGAGGAGTCATGCAGGACTCCTCCCACTTTACTCTGACAGGGACACTCAAGGGCTGACATCACGCGTAATACTGTCGTCTCCGTTTCCCTGATGCAATAAAAAGAAATGTTTAGAAAAAAGAAAATGACACTGAGTGCAGTAGTTCAGAGCTGCCTGCTTTTTCAGCAACATGTGACGTCTGAGTCTGCACATCTGTCAGCCACCGGGAGTCTGACGAGCTGCAGTCGCAGCCAAGGGAACAGTTGCCCTCTCATTAGATAGTCTGTGGAAAGATGACGGCAGAGCTCGCCGCCACTCAAGCAGAGGGATCTGTAAGCATCAGGCCGCAGCTCCTGGATCTCCTGCGGTGCTACGATACTTCATCTCGCTCAACTTTCTATTTTCAACCCCTGCGTGTGTGTGGGCTGCTGGGAGCTGCTGGCATCAGTTCATCAGGCTGACAAAGCGAGCAGTGGAGAGAGTATAATGTTAAAAGTTAACTCCAGGCTTGTAGCACTGTTGGTGAACACTTCAAAATACAAATGAGAGATTTCTGGGTTTAATTAAAGAGGGGAGATCCACTCTCTAATGCTCTCACTGTTAAATATCCTCTGCAGGATTTCATTTCTGTGGTGATTGAATGCATCGTCTTGAGAAAGAAGATTTTCAGTTTTCTTAAACCTGCTCTAAAATCAAAACCAAACAATTCATTGATTCTCATGTAAAATTCTTTTTCAACTGAAAATAGAACAGAAAATTGTGATTTGTGAATATGGAATACAGAAATGTAATGATTTTTTGATTGAATGATTACATCACATATATATGAATATACAGTATATGTATATATATATATATATATATATATATATATATATATACACATACACACATATATATGCCACCACCAGCAGAGGATTTTTAACAGTGAATGTGTCTCAGGGTGTTTTTTCCTTACTTTAAATCACCATAAATAAAGTTAACAAATTATAACATAGTGTTATGGAAAAACTTGGGTCTTTTTACATTTGTTTGTCTTTATAACTTGTGATTTGTTTTAAATGAAGACTTCGCCCCCATGTGTTCATAATCTCTTATAAGCTTTTACTGAAATTGATCATTTTAATTATTATCTTTATCACTTTTTACCTCAGCGGGGAAAAAAAAAAAAAGTCAACACAACTTTTTCTCTTGTTTCAGTTGGTTCCTGGTTTTCATCATCTTCTATAAAAGTGAACATAGAGTTGTTGCGAGGCTCCAGGTTATTATCGCTGATGTTTAATAAAGAAATGATAGTCTGTCTTTATATAAGTAACCTGTGTTTTTCGCTGAAGTTACTTTTCCTTTCCTGTTGTGCAAGAGAAATCGACGTTTAAATAATTCTGTGCAGATGTTTGAAGGTGTGCAGACTGAATGATGTCACAGGTCACAGGTCAGCTCTGAACTCCTGCACTGACTCTCATCGGAAAACACCCATGTTATCAAGTGCATGCAAATCAAGTCAGTGTCTTCTGTAAATACTGTAACCCGCGTCTGAAGTGTCTCCAGTGTCTCCAGTGTCTCCGGTGTCTGTCTCCGGTGTTCGGTGTCTCTGTGTGTGCATGACTGTCACTGTTGGTGCTCTCTGCTCACTCGGGTTCAGAGGTGCAGGGGGGGAGGGGAGCACACGCCAGGCAGGTGCAAGCAGTCCCCGAGGCCCCTTTTCTGCTTCCTCTCAGCCCTCTTTGCCAAAGCCATAGAACTCCACAGAGGTGATGGACCAAGACAATACGACAAAGAACGCTTTTTTTCCCCTCCTCCTGTTCCCACACAGACACACAAGATCAAACGGGCATTTTGTTTCGGTGGAAACTCGTCTGTCATGTTGGATCTGAGTCCTGTTCTTGTTTGTGCACTGAAGCTGTCATCCACTCCAGTGAGATGACGAGGAGGACTGAAGGATTGTGCAACAGTGCCATCTAGAGGTGCAGAGAGATGACATTGTCCCATGCCCTTGGCACCATGACAGTGTGTGTGTGTGTGTGTGTGTGAGTGAGAGTGTGGAAATGCAACATCAGGCCGAAGTTTCACAGCGTTACATTCACAATGTCTGGAAGTTGTTGATATGAAATGGGTGATTTTATGTCAGATGTTTTATGTCAAATGTATAGTTTGGTCTACCCACACTGCTGGTAGAGCAGCACTTATTTAACCATATTTATAGGATAAGGATAGAAAAAAAACCTGTCAAAGGTTTCACTCACAGATGATTTATCAAAGTCATATTTTGGAGACGGATTAAAAAGCAATTTGTGCAAAAAGAATCTTTTAGGAAACACTGGTTTACTTTAGTTTTTTAAGTCAGTGGTTAGGATTGTCGGTCTTGCAGTATTGGTGGAATTTTGCCACCACATTCACACACGTTTATCTTTCATTTGTTCTTTGAGAAGAACTTTGTTTTTTAAAAAGAATTTGTGTTTTTCTTTCAAGGATTGAGTTCCAGGCGCAGTGTGATCAAACCTGCAGGACAATAAACCTTTATTTTTAAGGGGGAAGCGCACAGTGTCTCTTCAGCTTCACAGCTGTTGGATCCCACTTTTTTGTTTGTCGGTTTGTTATATAACTTTGTATAAAGCTAATAAGCATATCTATTAGACAAGCACATACTACACTTACTTTGCATGTGCAATATTTAAACGTGTAGACTAGAGACAGACTTTGAGTTGTACTATTTATTAGAGGCATAATAATTATTAAATTGTAAATATGGAAATCTGTAAAGTATAATAAGCGTTGATGCAATAAAGTGTTTTTTTTTACTTGTTTCAGTTTTATATTTCCCTGAAATGTTCATGCATTACATTTGTTTGGTTTCTTTGTGAACAATACTGTGATTTTTCCACTGAAGGGAAGTGATGTCTTTCTCTGTGATGAAGGTCAAACGAGATTATGATTTTATTAATCAATAATCCCTAAAGTATGGAGCCTACGCTAACTGGAATGTAACACAACCACAATAAAAAAAAACAAGAATAACTGCACATCATGTCAAAAGATTCACAAAGCTGTGAAACATGAGTTTGAGTCACTGTTCTGCTTTGTTTCACTGTTTCACTTTGCCACCTACAGGGGGCGCTGCTGCATTAGGATTACATATACATTTCTTTATTAAAGACATTTTGTGTAAACACTTAAAGGGATTTAATGGTTTAAAACAGAGGTCTCAAACTCACAGCCTGCAGACCACATGCAGCCCCCCCAATCAGTTTCATGCGGCCTTAATATCAAGTTACGAGTGAATCCTCTATGTTTTATTCATTTTGCATCATAAATATATTTATATCAGGAACTCTTTATCGTTCCATGTCAAAACAAACACTTTGTCATTAAAATGATGTTTTCCCACTTGTCCGGCCCTCTATTGACCAGACTCAGGCCTTTGCGTTCGAGACCCCAGTTTTAAAATAATAATGTTATCAGTTGTTTTGTGTTTTCTTATATTTTGTAATCAAAGTGTGCCGAGTCACTGGAACCACGAGAAACCTAAACACCACAGGAGCTCTACTCTATCCTGGGATTAGAAGACAGAAAGCAGAGATGAAGAGGATTCCCAGAGGATTTAAATCAACAGCAAAATGTGTCCACACTGAGGCTTAATGAGGGAATGAGTGGCAGGTGAGAGAGTGAGAGTGTGTGTGTGTGTGTGTGTGTCTGTGGGGAGGAGGAGCCTGTTCATGTGTCAGGCTGAAGCACTTCAACTGAAGAAAATGTCGTGGTAAGTTATTTCATGTACATTTTTAAACCAAGTCAGTGTTATGAAAACTGTTCCTTAGCTTAATGTCTTGGATAATCTCTCAACAGCAATGTTTCTGTTGCTCTGTTTTCTTTTTTAATATCAGAGTTAATAAATTATGAATTTCATTTAAAAACTAACATTAAAATGGGTATTTTAAATAATTAAAAATGACGTATTATTTATTGATTGACTCGTGCAATGAAAGTTTCACCACACTTGACTTTAAGTGTTGCCTTTGATCGCTGTGTATATATATATATATATATATATTTTTTTTTTTTTTTTTCTTTCACTCCTCAAGGTCCAAGCACGTTTTTTATGTTTCTTTTTTTACGAGCACTCTAAAGCGTAACTCGCATAACTTTGATAAATAAAAAGCCCTCTTGTGGGAGGATATATTGGTCAATCAATGAGGCAGGAGATGCAGCTGTAGGTCATGAGAGACACTCTGACAGTTAAAGTGACATGACTTTGGATGTCTGTCTGTCTGTGTCTGTCAGTCAGGACCCAGAGACACGTCCTTGGACAAAGTCGTCTGCAGACTTGGCACATTTCTTTCAAACGTATGCACACACTGTACTGGCGTCAGTGTGATGTGAGCTTCCACCGTCACAGACTCACAGACTTTAAAGGCCTTTGGTTTGTTAGGCTCTTCATCAAACTCTTCATCAAACTCCACTGTCATTTCTACAGATGTTTCTAACTTTGTAAACAAAAAACACAAACAAACAAGAAACCATAGCGATGCAAGAATATCCAAC
Organism: Solea solea; assembly: GCF_958295425.1. Classification (NCBI taxonomy): domain Eukaryota; kingdom Metazoa; phylum Chordata; class Actinopteri; order Pleuronectiformes; family Soleidae; genus Solea; species Solea solea. The sequence goes on along the minus strand of NC_081140.1, from coordinate 21,699,898 downwards.
ATTTATTCTATAGTTTATCCATCAACAGAACTTGTAACTTTTGCATAATTGCTGGATTTTACCCAGAATTGTATTTAAATGTTTTCCACTCAGTGAGTCAAAGAACCCTTTTGAAATAAAAAGTCTCAAATGAAGCCACATATTCCAGCGTTGTCAAGGTAACGTAGCACAGAACATATTATGGTGATGTCCCATTCCCATTAAGTGAGTGGGGGTTCATGGCTTGAGGGTGTAGGTGTCAAGATTTACTTTTAATTCATTCAGTTTTAATATTGCCTACATTTCAATCTGCTTGCAGCCACATTATTACCACAAGAGGGCAGCGTGAGGCACTGACCAGGAAAACGAAACCAAATCAACTTCTACAGTAAAATAATGGAGTTTAGAGCTCAGTATTACAATGATCTACAACGTGTACATAGTAATATTAGGTGTGAGTTGTTAAGCTGCTGTTAAACTGTAACATGTTCATTTTAAAGTCCAGATTCTGTTAATTGTCATATCCATGTTTCTGTTTTACAGATGATGGGAAATCTTCTTCAGACAACAGCAGCAGTGACAGACTCTCACTCTCTGACCTGCAGGTAATCAAACACACCTGCAAATGATCACATGATCATTTTAGTGATTCTGCTACGGAGCTGCTGAAGACACAATCTAAGGCAGTTTAAGCCATTTTAAAGAAACAGTTTGATGGGATTTCAAATGGTTCACGGTAGAGCTGAAACAATTAATCGGTTAATCGATTATTAATCTGTTACTAAATTAACTGACAACTATTTTGATAATCAATAATCGGTTTTAAGCTTTTTTTATGATTAAAACAAGATTTCTGATTGTTTAAGCTTCTTAAATGTGAATGTTTAACACAGAAATCATTACAAGTGAATCATTATGAAAATAATTCTTAGTTGCAGCTCTAGTTCACGGTAAGAAATTAACAAAACCAAATATTTGGTATATATTTTAATATTTTAAACTGAGTATAATTTGTAATTAAGTAAAAATACCTTTTATATTTAATGTTAAAAGCAATTTTTTTGTCCCTAAATGATCCACCATATCAGTTGAACTTAATCTAATTCGAGCAATCAGACTCTTCATGGTGTCATTTAAACTTAACAAACTATGTATTAATAAGGGCTGAAACAATGACTCAATTTATTGATTATTAATTGATTACTAACTTAATCGTCAACTATTTTGATAATCAATGAAGATATTGAGTGTTTTTTTTGTTTTTTTTTAAGAATTAAAATAAGTTTGGGGATTTTTCAGCTTCTTAAATGTGAATATTTTGCGGTTTCTTTGCTTCATATAAGAAAAAAAACTTAATAATTTTGGTTTTTGGACAAAACATTTGAGAACATCATTTCCAGGTTTGAAAAGAACTAATCAGCTGAAAATAATTGACAGATTCATCAATTATGTAAGCAATCATTAGTTGCAGCCTTAATATTAATCCTGTTCCATGGCTCCAGCATCAGTGTTGTGTTAACATTCAGCCTCTGTCCTCCAGAGCCACACCACCCTCTCTGACTCTCCTGCTAAAAACAGGCCCTTGTGCTCCCAGCAGGCTCCTCCCGTTTCATTTACATCTTAAGCATTTCGCCGATGCCTCATCCTGAGCAGCGTAGTGGGAGGAAACAGCAGGAGCTGCTGCAGAACCATATCCATAGCTTTACATTTATAGCATCACATTTTTAACGTCGGGCTGCCACGGGCGGTGCTGTGTGAGACTTTTAGTATACATCTTTCATAAAAGGATATGTTAAATTATTCATAAGCTAAACTGGGATTCACTTCCCCACCGTGGCAGCTTCCAGTTTGCAAACATCACTCGTAGGACAAGAATCTAAAAAGACATTGTTCATTCAGACCATGAAAACTTTGACCAAAAGAAATCAACAAAATCTATTCACAGAAACGGTAACCATGCAAAAACCAGGAAACCAGTTGTTTATTGAAAGACAGGAGCAAAAAAAATCCAAACTATTCTTAAACTAATTGAATGACATCATATGTATCAATACATTTATTAAGCCTCCAGCTTTCATCTCCATCCCTCCATCCCTCCCTCCCTGATTCAGTGCTCCACTCACAGACTGCAGGCTGAGCTGCGTCCAAACAAAGTGCTTTAGTTAGTTTTGGCCGTCTGCAGTTTGTAGTTATGGCACTCGGCGTTTAAATCCACCCCACTCTGTCCTCCTGTGCATACAGTACGTACAATCATGCTACAGGACATATAACGTGTGTGTTTGGTGCTACAGAATTCCTTTAAGTCAAAATAAAACAAGACAAAACTCATGTGATTTGAGATGATTTACATCAACTAGAAAAAGAAGGACCTGATACATGAAAATGTGCCTTTTTTGTTCAAATTATAAATATTTACAGGGTGTTTATTTTCATAAGAAAAAAATATAAATAGATTTTTTTGGGGGCGTGAACTCTTAGTTACTTAATCAGTTTCAAAAACTGGCATTATGAGTTATGACCAGTGCATATTATACTGAGAATTTAATTCCAGATGTTTTCTTTTAAGTCTGAGCGACAATATAAATACAGGATGAAATGATCAGACATTGAGGAGGAAGTTAGATTATTTTCGCCCCAGACAAAAGACAAACATAGCTTTGAGAGATTAATGTCTGACCTTAAACAACGTTGTACAGAAGTGGCACATAGAGCATTTATGGCAACAACACATCTTTAAAGTTTGTCACATGAAAGAGAGAAGGTTCTCATGCAAATGTTGCATTATATTAAATATCCAGTTTGTAGGAAAAAAAAAATCACTAAGTTAAATCACTGAGATGTTCACACTTCAAATCTCTTCCAAAAGCATCTCCTTTATCTCTGGAGAAAGAGCAGGAGCGTCTGCCTCATCCGTCCGTCCGTGCGTCCGTCCCTCTGTCGCGGCCCGGGCCAAGCTGACATCAGGCAGCACAGCCTCTGGCCTCATTTGGTCCCGTTGATATTTTCCACTTGATTACTGCTTCATGCTGTTCTTTATGGTCCATCTCTGTCCGGAGCAGGGCTGCAGCACCAGCAGGTAGCCAAAGTACACGTTTGCTGGCACCACCTCCAGACAGCGGCCGGTCGCTCGGCTGATAATCGATTCATTCTGAATTAGGAGGAGAAATGAGGTTCTGGTTATAAAAGTCATATTGTCTTTAATTGTTAATTAAAAGACTTAATAACATAATATCAAGGTTAATGTAACGTAACAACTGCCACATTATTTTGAGAAAATATAAACAGTAATGGAGAAAAACACCATTAAATACATAAATTCTAAATGTCTATAAATGTGTGTTTTTTTTATTACCAATAACAGACTCAAGTCAATTTTATGAGTCTTTGCTAAAAACCTGGCAACCTTACAGAAGTATTTCACAACATACAATCTACTGGAGTGATTAAAAAAGCATATTAAGTTTAAGGTACTTAAAATTCTCCTTCAAGGTCGGAGATGAAAATCTGACAACATAACAGAAAGTAATACTCGAGGACAACACAAATCTTAATTCTCAAACTCGTCACCAAACACCAAAACCGTCTCCTCCGTACCTGAGAGAAATGCCACGTCTTCTGCTTTACGTTGGCGATCTTGTCACAGTTGAGGAGCTGAGGGAAGCTGCTGACCTGGTCGTCCACCACGCAGCGAGTGTCCTCCCCGGTGCTGCCCAGAGGGCCAAGGAACAGCTGACCCTGTCTGGTGTAACGTCCTATCTGCAGGAGGAATCACAGATGGCAAACACGTTTATATTAGAAAATTATTTCTATAACAAAGCCAAAGTTATGCGGTAACAGCCTGAGTGTCGTAAAAACCCTGAACAGAACAAATTCAGGTGTGAAAAATGTCTGTTTTTTATCCAATTTGGTTATTTTTGCACATCCCTTTCTTTCTTGCTATAAACAGAAGACAGACTGCATTACAGGGCTGAGCGGTGGAGGAGCTGACATTAGCTGACTCAGCGCTTTAGCACAACATGCTAATTTTCACCCTAACAGCAGAACTCTCTCCTAAGAGGGTTTCCACTGAGCCTTTGAGAGAACCCCAGCTGTGAGTCATGCCACAGCTTAAAAACAGAGTAATGAGTTGTTTGTGTCTTTTAAAGAAGGAAAAACCGTGTCAGTGTTGCACCTGAGGGCCCCATCCGTGACACGGGTGGAGGGTGGCCGTGTGGTTCTCCTTCATGCCCTGGTCCATACATAAATGGCTCACCTTCGAGTTACGAATCTGAAATCAAACAAGATGATCAAACATTAAGACGAAGATGCAACAAACTAGTATTTTCATAAATAAACAAAGTCTTTTTTTGGTCCATAAAATGTCAAAAGTGATGATTTTCTCAAATGTTCATGTCCACAAACCAAAAGTATTCATTTTACATTCATCACAATAGTTGGCCAATTACATGCATATTCAAAGAACACGACTCTCACTGTGTTTGTCAGTGTAGCAGTGCTTTGTTCTCATGTCTGTGGTGACACTTAATGTGCTTTCAGGCAGACGCGGTTCTGGTTCTGGCTCCTTCCTGGAGTCTCAAAACCTTGGTCCCGTTTAGTGAACCAGCCCGCGTTCACAAGTTTAAAAAGGAACCAAAGTGGGAGGACGTTGTTCTGTGTTACTCAGGCGGAAGTAAACGCAACACTGGTGTCACTACCCGATTTGCAGTGCACATGTAGAGGGGTCCACCATCTTGGGAGGGTAGGTATGGCAACTCTACTTGGACAAATATCAGAAAGACATTGCATCGCTTTTTTTTCCCCCAATGAACTTTATTTACATTTCCATATTATACAAACAAACGCTTTCCTCAAAAGGTGTGACAAACGCTAATCAGCAGCTGGAGTTAGCTGGAATGTTTGTATATGGAAATGTAAATAAAGTTCATTCGGGGGGACACAAAAGCTGCCTGCGATGATATGTTTTTGTGACATTTGTCCGAGTGGAGTTGCCGTACGTAGCTGCACAAGATGGTGGACACCTCTGCATCTGCAGCGCGAATTTGTGCAAGTCGGGTCGTGACAACCAGGCACATAGTTCCTCTACTTCCCACTCGTCTTCACAACCCACAATATGACACGCCCACTGATGATGTCACGGTTGGGCGAAGAAGAACCAACTATTTTTTTGGTTCCAGCTGAGACGTAATTCTTTTTTCAGTTTGAACACAGCAACTGGTTCAAAATTAGGTTTGTGAGCCAGAACCGTCAGAGCCCTGCCAGTGTGAAAGGACGATGACCGCTACACTAATAAAGCAAGACCTGGACCTAGAGCCAACCTTAACTTTTAACCTTAATTGTCCTGAATCTTCCCCCAACAAAACCTGCCACGTTAAATGCATATAAGATTATTTCTGCTCCAGTTATTAGTGTGGGAATTATAAAACGTCATAGACATAGATCTGTATTCAAATGCAGATTAGTTTAGAGATACCAGAGACACTTGCTATGTCGAAATATGTTTCATAAACTCCCTCACTGTTCGTTTGTTCTTCATTTTTGCACCAAACCCACAGATAAGCCAGTTTCCACTTTGCTCTTTTCTAACCTCTTCACGTCCACGTGTGACTTCTGACTCACCTCGCCGTAGAACAGCGTGTTGTTGTACCTCCTCATCTCCGGGTAAACATTGTCGAGGTACCAGTCAAAGCTCTTGCACTGCAGACTCTTCCTCAGGGCGACGCGCTGAGAGATGTCTCCGTAATCAATGCCGTGGTTCTGCGTCGCGAGAAATCGTTACACACCTCTTTTCTTCTCAATATCAACAGTTTAAACAAATGCTAAATAGTTGCTCCTGATATATAGATCCACCCTCTCTCACCTCCATTGGTATGTTCCAGGCCAGGTACACATTAGATTTGTACTCATCCATCCAGACCTCAGCCACGCGCAGAGAGTTGCGTCGCGTGGTGAAAGCTATGTTACTGTGGTACGGTTTTTTCGTCCGTGCGATGTGAGCCACTCTGGAACAAGGCAGCACCTCCATACTGCCTCCACACAGCCACGCCTGCAGGGACATGACAGAAACAGGGACAGAACAAAAACTACATTAAAACTACATTTATGCTTCTTTGCCACTGCGTGTAGATACATAAGCAACTACTTTTACTTCCTCCCTTCAAGAACTAGGTGTCTCAGGCTCTGCACTTACCCTACTCTCATCCTATCTTCAAAACCGAACATACAGAGTAATCTGGAGAGGATCTGTGTCGGAACCCTGTCCTCTAGCTACTGGGGTCCCTCAGGGTTCTGTCTTGGGCCCTCTCCTCTTCTCTCTATACACCAACTCTCTTGTTTCTGTTATTCACTCTCATGGTTTTTCCTATCACAGCTACGCTGATGACACCCAACTCATTCTCTCTTTTCCCAGCTCCGACACACATGTAGCAGAACGGATCTCCGCTTGTCTGACCGACATCTCTCAGTGGATGTCGGTGGAATGTTAAAAAGCACTTATTGTAAGTCGCTGTGGATAAAAGTGTCTGCTAAATGACATGTAATGTAATCACCATTGATGATGTTCTAGTCACTCTCTTGTTTCATAGATCTTTTAAAATGAGGTCCCTGATGTCAGCAAATATTTCTCCTGACATTTTTCTGGAACTTTTCCTCCCAGCCCCTTGTCAAATTTTAAGAAAAATATCCAAAGTATTCCCACGAGAGAACACACAGCAGGAAAACCTCTAGAGAATTCACATTGTCGCGTCTCCTTCACGATCAAACCAGGTGCCTTCCCCTCGAGACACAATTACTCAAACAAGTGCAGCAAAGAGATATTTTATATTTTTTAAAAATAGGGCAATTCTCTTTTTGAAGACTCTTCCCTATTTCATGACTTCTTAACGGCACTTATCACAATAACATGAATGGAAATTACAGGAGACATGAGGATAACGGTGGACAGCAGTGAAATGAATGTAATTCACCTTTTTTAACTCATTTTTAATTCTGCACTTCGACAGATAATAAAGTATCCTTATATAACTGTCTTGCAGTTTATCAGCCATCATAGAATCACTATATCGTGATAATATCGTCATCATAGTGCATGTAGTACTGTATGTACTATAGAGCTGCAACTAACGATTATTTTCATAATCGATTAATCTGTCAATCATTTTCACGACTAATCGAGTAATTGATTGATCCATAAAATGTCCGAAAACGTTAAAACATGTTGATGCAATGTTTATCAAACCAGTCAAACTAAAGTAAAATTCAGAGTAAAATTTTAGAGAGAAAATAAATTTCACTTCTTCAAAGTCCATTTAACAATAATAAATAGTATCGTAGCAAGTCTTGGCAAAAAAAGAAAATCAAAGTAACCAACGACAAACTCTCCGCTCTCTCTGAGTGTACATTCGCTTCCCTCTCTGTGACCTATTTATCTCCACTGCCCTGCTGTGAGCCGTGCACACACACACACACACACACACACACGACTGGTCCTCCACAACTCTTAATGGGGCCTCATTTATCAGCGGTGTCGCGCTACGGTAGCCGCTGCTCCACTTTAAACCTACAGAGGTAAAAGCGGGAGCGGCGGCGAAAGGGAAACTGGGTGACACACAAACCCTGATGCCGAGTTCGATGTTCTCCCCGCCGTAGACGTCCATGCCAGAGTCGAGCAGGCCCAGTTCCCTGAAGTAGTCGCGGTTCACCACGAAGGAGCAGCCGATCATGGCGGGAGTCCTGCAATTAGGAAAACACTCAGTGTATTACTGATATTTACGCCTCTGTCTGTGTGTGTGTGTGTGTGTGTGTGTGTATGTACATGTCTGCAGTCGGCCGTGAGGACACATTTTGTCCTTGTGAGTGCTACATTGACATTATTCATGTGATTAAAAACTGGCGTTTCTACTCCCTTTTTGGTCAAACACCAGCATTACTGCATTTCGCACATAAGAGTAACGAATTACTGACCTAAGCTTTAACAGAAATCATCCATCCTGTGTGTGTGTGTGTCTGTGACACAGATCAGTGCCACAGGTGCACCCTTGGTAAATTGCTGTGGGAATATATGGAGGTCATACAGTAGTGATAATGGTGCACAAGTCACAAAATAGACCTTTTTTCTTTGATTTTTGTTCATAAAAACGAGCCAAACGAACTTTCAAATGTGACGTATTTCCAAATTTCACAAATTCTATCTGATTTAAAAAAATGTGGTGTACTTTTGGCTCAGATGTGTTTACATAGTTGATGAAAATGCCTATAGGTTGTGCTGCACACTCTACAGTGTATTGCACATAATTATAATAATAATTATAATATAATAATAATTATTCTGTGTATATATACACGTTTTAATATAGTCATGGAAAAAAATCAGCCTAAATGCTTTGAGTTCTCAGGGTAATGTGGAGGAGGTTGACTTGAAGTTGACTTGCCTGATGGGAGCAGACATGTCCCCCTCGTCCCACCACTGTTTGGGTGGGCTGATGTACATGCACCACAGCTCCCAGTTGTAGCCGTGGCCCGAGTTTTCGTAGCGCTCCACCTCGAAAGTGTCGTGCTTGATGTTGTCGATGGAGGGCAACAGGATTCTCTTGTGGTCCTCTTTTATTCTGGCCAGGACTGGCTCAGCCCTAACACACACACACACACACACACACACACACACACACAGTAAGGGTCCCCTAATGGCCAGTTTTGTGGAGAGTGTCGACCCAGTGGTCGTCCAGTTTTGTCATCATGAAAAACACTACTTTTAAAAATGTGACTTTTGCGACTGCAATTGCAAAGTAATTTTTCAATAGAACAGGATGTTCATTTTGTAATTTATAGTCCTATTTAAAGGTGATAAAACATGTCACCTATGAGTGGACACCAGTGTGATTTACACAGTCTTGTATAAAGTACCTTAAAGGCAGTAAAAGGACAAGTATCTTACCAGAAAATGACTTTGGTAGAAGTTGAAGTCACTTTTTTTATAACATTATTCAGTAAAAGTCAACGTATATGATATTTACTGTACTTAAGTATGAAAAGTGCTTTCCTGATATAAGATCTCAGTGGTAGGGCGAGATGCAGCGTGTGAATGGGTGAAAACTGTAGGGTACAACAGCTCGTCAAGATTATTATCAACTCTTCTTCTGATTTTATTTGGTAGTAGGGAGTAACAAAGATGGAGTGAAGTAAAAGTGAAAGTTGCTAGATTTTAGATGTATTTAAATGCAAAATAATAAAGCAAGAAGCAGATATACATAATAAACCAGTGTGTGTGTGTGTGTATAATGTGTGTGTCTCAGGATGTACATTTTCATTGTTTGCAGAAGTTTTGGCCCTCGGGGAAAACTAACTGAGGATCCTGAGTTAGAGACTCACTAAAACACGGCACACGACTTTCTTTAGATCTTTTCTCTCTCTCACATTGTACCAAATATTTTACAGATTCTATTTGATTCAGCTCCATGCAGCTCTGGAGGCCATACACATAAACATGGGTATGGAGGGATATATATGTGTGTGTGTATATAAATAATGTGTGTTTATGCTGAGTGAAGTGGGTTGTGTACACACTCTAAACATACACACTGAGCTGGAAAACAAATGTCAGGCTCACAAAAAGGTGTCAGCGGGATGTGCTCCATTCAAGTGTTTATGTCTCAAAGACATCAGCTTCATTTTCTAAACAACCGCTCAAATGTACTTTTATGAACAGACTTCCTGCCAAGGGCATTCTTTACTTCTCGTTTCTGTTGTGTTTGTCCAATAATGAAGATGTAATGCCCTACAGTATCCTTCAATCCCGTTTCTACGTCTTCCTTCACTCCTTATCTTCAAGCTCCTCAGGTGTGAAATTGCCTGGTGTTTCGTTTATCCTTTCATTCCCCTCGTTCAATTGATTTCTTTTTTTACGACGCGGTGAAACTTTCTTTTAAAAGGGCGATGCGTAAACTCCACTGTTGTTACTGCGGTTACTGTGATTTGTAATTCGGCGAGTCTTGTGCAGTCCTCGTAAATGGATGAAAAGACGTTTTTTTAATCCAGACAAAGAAACGCACTCTGCACACACACACATGCAAAGGCGTTACGATAAGAAAAAGGAGAGACACTGTGTTGATGCATTGTGAGCAGAGTTGCTGTGCAATAATCAGGAACGATGAATGTTACTCAACTCGAACCGTTGTGGATCATTTTGTAAGATAAGACACTGAAGGAGTTCAGTGTGTATTAGCTTCTGAGAACGCAGCAGAAAGAGTAAATCACGGCGGCTCCATCTTTAATCGTATGTGAGGCCCTTAAATCAACAACGCTGTGACTATGACGGCTATATACTCTGCATCTGCACTGCCCCCAATATTCCTGTGACTATTTCATCTTACAGATGTGCTGTGCACAGTGACGCCACCATGTTTATGTGTAGACCATCCATCATAAAAATGAGATTTTAGAAAAACTTTATTTTTATAAAACTATATTTATTTTTATATCCAATTTTGAGCTGGCTCACTGGAGTTGAATTTGAATTTATTCAAGCATAATATTAAACTGCTAATAACTATAATTTGACATTGCAATCAAGAAATAATAATGTGCTTAACGACTAACCCTAAACGGTAAATGAAAAATAGCATTTCGGGTAAAGAGCTTCTACATACTGGTGTAATAATCATTACAGAAATATAAATGCGGTTAATTATGGGCATTTGTGGCTTTGTGTGGTGGTCTAATAAGATTCCAAACTTTCCTCACCAGGACGGTGTAAACTCCACATGGGCGTCAAAAAACCCCGTGACTTCGGCAGTTGCGACCTTCCAGCCCTCGATTCTGGCTCGGATCAGACCCTCTCTCTTCTGGTTCCTGACGATCTTCACCAGACCAGGGTAACGCTTGTTCACATACTCCTCCAGTGGGGCTTTGAGCTGCTCTGCAGGGCATAAAAATAACTACAGGTTAAAAAAGAGAGAGCGGGAGAGATGGTCCTTTAAATCTGCACTCACGGCGTCATCCTTCATGCTGACAAGTCCTTGGATAACATTGTTGCAGCTCTGCCAGCTCCAGGTTTACAGCACAGTAGTTGACCCTGACCTTTGAACTCCAACAGAAGTGGGATAATTTAAAAGAGTAACATTTTATCTTGCCGTTTGGATCAGAATTAGGCCATAAAAAGAAACTGCATGACAGTTTTGCCATTTAAAAAAAAAAGTGATTTGCATCTTTGGAAATCGGCCAGACCGTCATGTGCACGGAGTGTAACGGTGACCGTCTCCTTCCAGAGTCGCTCTGCTCTCAGAAGCAAACTTCCCGTCTTTAATTACTGACATTTCACAAACCTGTACAGATTGTCATACAATTACTGATATTATGGGCGATGTTTTCTTAAAATATAATTGATGCTGTGGACTTGTGGCTTCCTCTACAGGAGCATCTTTGACAGTCTTGAAGCTTGGGTGGTGATAATATTGTGGCTGAAATTCAAAATCTTCAGTAAATCACTGGGAGTTTTATCCTGAACACTGTCACTTTCTTGAATGAAATGTTATCAATAAAGATTCTGCAGCCAGCCTTTAGAAATGTTGTATTATTAGCAGGGTTGAACGATTTTTAATAAATACCTTATTATCTTGACTGAAATTGTAGTTGCGATATAAGAGGTAATGGTTATTTTTACATCATTCTTCTCATTTTCATTTGAAGAACATATTTAAAAATGATTACTGCGCGATATTTGTGCAGATCTGTGAGAAACAAAGATGTTTTCTTCAGTCTATAGAATAAGATGTGCTTAAATGAGGACAGTATTTAACATAAAATGGTCATTTGATACACATTTAAGAAATATTGCGCCTCCTGCCATTTGAAAATTGCAGTAGTTTCGATTAAATTGCTCAGCCCTAATTATTAGTATGATTTCAAATGAAGCCTTTAAGGTGTAACGTTAAATTATGGATTAAATCAAAGAATCTTCTTTTAAATCAACCAGTGATATTTCATTGTCACTGTTCAGTCAAAAACCACCACAATGGTTTAAGTTCTGACAAAAAGACACACACACACAGAGAAAGAGAGAGAGGAAGAGAAAGATGACATTGTTCTCTTTTCTTCTCTTCCCTCTGGTGTTTTCGGAGCTCCACACACTCCAAACAGCACAGAGGGGAGTCTGAGGTTTCCTGGGCGTCAACAAACGCAGCCACGTTTGATCTCTCAATCAACTCATCAGCCGTTTCCCCTCGGACCAAAACACCCACAAACCTTCTTCCTCTGGATCACACACACACACACACACACACACATTTAGAAACTCCCTTACACCAAAACACATTTCTCATTCCCGCTTCTTTTCGCCCCCATATTACTCTCCATCTGCCTCTCTCTCTCTCTCTCTCTCTCTTACACACACATTCTTGATCACAAACTCATTCTCTATGCTGTCTCTTCCCTCTCTCTCTCTCTCTCTCACACACACACACACACACATACACTGTGTGCGTCTCATGCAGTGATAGTGGCGAGTGGTTTTTGTTTGCGTGTCTCCGCCCTCAGCTCCTCTGCAATCTCTTCCCCCATGTGATTGATAGCTGGCGTTCAGCCAAGCAGCAGCAGCAGCGTCGAGGGATGTGAGCGAGAGGAGAGTAGGCAACAGTGGCAGAGGTCTCTCTCTCTCTCTCTCTCTCTCTCTCTCTCTGTAACTGTCTCTCTCTCTCTCTCTCTCATGTTCCAGAGGGTGAGGCCGCTACATGTTTTTCTTTGTGCCAACTAATAGAAGAGTGCCATGGAATGATGGCTGACACTTTTTTGGTGCAGACCTATTCTGCTTCACTTCAACTCGGATAACTTGCTTATCAATTCCCCATCATCTTAGTAGAGGTCGACTGACATTTCACAAAGAACAACAATAATAATAATAAATCATTTGTCAGATAGATATTTATTCTTATTATTAGAATTAGCATTCCACCTTTTATCTGGATGTAAATAGTTCAGTAATGTATTCTCCTTGGTTCCTCACTCTTAAAAGAAAGGAAATGGACTTGAAGTATCCATAAGACCAAGAGTCTGCTTCTCTTATTATCGTCTTATAAACATAGAACTCTTGGCTTTGAACAATCTCTTAAATGAACTGTCATTGAAAGCATGCATCTGTTCTTCCCAATGAAAAGGGTAATTGCAAATAGTCACATGTCATGATAAAGAGTGAGACAGACGTCCACATTACCCTGTCTCCCCATCACTGATGGTTTGGATCGTCCTTGCATACAAGGCTGTGTAACACAACAGTTATTTTATTTATAATTTGGTTTGTAAGCAATCTGTTAACAACAAAAAAACATGTCAGTGAAAGGTTTTAGGCCTTATAGGTTCACTATTACTATTATACCATCATGCACTCATAAATGTTTTCCTCCCAAAAATGTATTACTTCCACTAGCGCGACACCACTGAACGTACAAATCTTTTCAATTAACTGATTCTAATGATTCAGTACATCAAAAAGAACTGCTTTACAAGTCACTCGTTTGTGTGTGTGTGTCGCGTATATAAAACAAAGCCGGAGCAGTTTCATGCAGCCGTGCTGTGATGACCCTGCCCACGTTGAGGTGGTTCTATACTGTAATGGAAAACCAACCAACCCGTGTCGAGTCGAGGCGAGGCGGTACTATGTATTGTGTGATGTATAATTGCTGCAATGTGCATTCGTGTGACTTGTTTATTGTGCAAACAGAGGGGAAAACGGTAGCATATAGCGGCCACCGGCTAACCCCCGATTTAAACCATGTGATGTGTCTCCTCACAACAGGAACCAATGGGGTTCAGGCTGAAACAGACAGTGAGGGAAGACAGTCACAGGAAACAGGTAAGTTTTTGTCTTTTGTTGACAGGACATTATCAGCCTCATTCTTTTAATCTTTATATTTCATCTTTTTCTTTCCTGTTTTCTTGTTGTTTGTCTGTTTTCCATTTTGTTAGAGTTCTCTCTCTCCATCTCTTACCAGAATCCATTATCTTGTATTACCTCCCTCTCTTCTGTGTCCAACTCATTTATCTTAGAGCCTCTCTGACTCTCTCTCTGACTCTCTCTCTCTCTCTGACTCTCCCTTCATTGTCTTCAACCACTTCTTTCATCCTCCTTTTCATTTTGCCTGTTAAAAAAACCCCTGTTCACTATTTTCTTTTACCTCCATTCATCCTTTTCTAATTTCTCTCCAACACAGACATCATATTTCCTTCATACCTTTTTTTTTCTCCATGATTCCTTTTTTTTCTGCCTGGTTTCATCTCCTCTCTCTCTCCCTCCCCCTCTCTCTCTCCGACCCTGCATCTCACAGCACCTGACTTGGCAGCACTGACCAATAAATAAGCCGGGGACATCTCTCCTGTGACATCCAATTGTGGTGTTCCACTTCTATCTGTCTGCTCTGCAAAAATTTAGCGCCATCAGTCACTTCCTGAATGCGACGCCTCAAAAGAAATGACCCCCGGGCTTTTGTGAAGAAGCCGCTCAACGCCTTGTTAAGGCGACAAATCAACCTTCCGTCCCGCGGTCGACTCTTATAAGATGTCATGTGACTGCATGTTCATGAATAACACGAATACATGTGTGTTCAGCTCAAGCCACAACCCACAACTGCTTATATGGTCATCCTGGGGGTGTGTGTTTATAGTTGGTCACATCTTCAGGTTTTACAAAACGCGTTTTTCGTGCTCTTGCTGAGTCAAAGTTATGATTCATTTTATGTCGCATTTTTTATTTTAAAAACTGGAGGAGTGATAATTGTGCAGAAGTCACGAAATAGACTGTTATTCTTCTATTTTTGTCAAAATTTCAAATATTCACTCCGATTTCAAAGATTAAGTACTTTTATATAAAAAAAACAACAAATATTTCATCTGATTGCCTATAGGTTGTGCTGAAAAAACAATACAAGACACTATATTGCACATTCTTATAGCCTCTATATAAGTTCTAATATAGTAAAGGGAAAAAAAGCAGCCTAAATTCTCAGTTTTGATTAATTTGATTGATATAATAGTTAATGTTTTGTGGTCAATTCATTCTAAAATAAACCTTTAAAAACCAAAGCAAAAGTTATAGAAATGATAGTCTGATGCTGAATAAATTTTTTCTTGTCCTCCGGTTTCTTCCAACATGGGAATTAGGTAAATTGAACACTTTAAATAGACCATATGTGTGATTGTGAGAGTGGATGGTTGTTTGTCTCTGTGGCCCTGTGATGACGACCCCCCGCCCATCGCCCTCTGTCAGCTGAGACTGGCTCAGCTCCCCCCCCCCCGGTAAAAGATGAAGATGGAATTTTTATTTCCATTTAGCATTTGGTAACACTAAAAGGACATTTTCCAAGAATGTAAGACACGCAATGCAGACAAAGTCAGTGAAAAATCAATACTAGACTTCAGGCATTATCATCAGGAGCTGCTTCACGTGTCTCTCTGTGTTCTTGTCCTCGGACAAACAAACAAGGAGAGAAAAGGAAATCATTGCTCTCCACTCACCGTCATCGCTGTTGTCGTCCACCAGGATGATGTCTTTCAGCAGGTGAGCTGGCGTGTGATTGACGGCTGAATGGACTGAGCGCAGGATCACGGACAGGGCCTCGTTGACGAAGATGAAAATGAGGGAGATCTGCGGGAGGTCTCTCGGGTAGCTGACATTTCTGCATCTGCACAGAAAACACAACCAACTCTTAAATACAACATTTGCACAGCAGCGGCCTACAAACCCAACATTCTGAGCTTGACTCGCTTCACTTGCTGCCGTCGGTACCATAGAAGAATAAACCGCCTCCATGGCGGTGCTGACATCTTGTTCAGTTCGGCTGAATATCTGCAACTATGTGCTGCTTCCTGTTTGACTGTAATCACCAGGAGTTTTTCCCCCCTAAATTGGTCTGGTCACAGTGTGTCTGCTGCAGATAGAGGCCTATTTTTACTGCTGCTTAGTTGGAGCAGCTCTAATGAAGGGGGAAGATGTCGGGTGACACAGCAGCTTTAAGTTTAGTAAAAGTGGGAGAGGAAACACCTTCTTCACTCACTCGTCTCGTTCCCTTTGATCACTAATATTATTTCCATGGGAAATTAAATGTTTGATTATGCAGCTTTTTTGCTTTTTTTGGCAGGACTGACTGAGCAGTGGAGGACGGTAGAATCACAGCAAGTGTTTTTACTTTTATATCTTACTAACGTTAAGATCGTGCAGCATAGCAGTGCTGTTTATATTAGCAATAATACTGTAGGCATGTTCTGGCTTCTTTAATCCTCTATTAGAGCAAAGTGAATAAGAATCTTTGTAGGGCTACAACAATGAATCACTTGACCGATTACTCAATTAATTGTCAACATTTTGATCATCGATTCATCGGCTTGTGTTTTATTTAATATATAAAAACAAGTTCTGGGGTTTTTCAGGTTAATTGTGAATATAATATTTCTAGTTTCTTTTTTGGTTTGTGGACAAAAGCCATTCCGAGGTTTAGGAATGACCAATCAACCTTTTTCAAATGTTTTATGTGGCACCAAACAACTTATTAATAAATCAAGAAAATAATCAATGTTAGTTGCAGCTAACTACATCATATTGAGGTTTGGGAAACACAGCATTTTCGGACTTCTGCGGAATAAGGAACTAATCAGTTGATCGAGAAAATAATCAACTGATAAATCGATAATGAAAATAATCATTACTAGATGCATGAAGCCTTCACTCTTGGAATAATGATCTTCTACCTTTTACCTTTTTTTATGAAAAGTATTTAATAATCACGTTTCATGGTTGAACTGTGAACTGTGGTTTGACCTGGTTCTGGCCTTAAAACATTTTTACTATGATATTAGACATCACTTAATAATAGGAAATGTACTTCCTGAAACTCATATACGAGTAGAGATAGAACCGTTTAGTACATACAGCTGCCAAAAAAAGTCACATGTGTCGAGGAAGGCAGAGGAATCTCCAGGAATTAACGGACTGAAGGGAGCAGATTAAAAACCTCCATCACACTAATATAGTGAACACACAGTATGTATAATGTACAAGGCAGGAGACGCCAAAGTAATTATGGTAATAAGTAAGAAGGGGGGGAGGAAGGAATGGTGTGAATCAGTGTGACTGGTAACAGCAGTGTGTAGCAGGCAGAGCAGAGCAGCATGAATGATTCAAAGTGTGAGAGTGTGAACTTGTCTGTACGTGTCGTACAGCGTCATTGATACATGCCAGTGTCACTGTGCGAGTCAGCTCATCAGCTGGTGACTCTTCCTTTAACTTCCCGGCTTCTTTATTTATCAGCCCATATTTAAAAAGGTGGAAAATAAACCCACAATCTCTCACTTTCACAGTTGAGCAAAAACCTACAGCGTTTCTAATTGGCACAACCTGATCTTTGTTTCTTTTCATCACTCTCTGTCTCTTACTCTCCTCTTTCATCACCTCCTCTGGGCTTCGTGCTCTACAGGGACCACAGGTTACTGTAAACATCGCAGACTCTTCAGACTCTGGCTCACACGCTGCTGCTGTTGCTGCTGCTGCTGTTGAGCCTGAAGGTATCACACACACGTCAACATGCCTCGAGTGTCACTTTGATCCCAACAACAGAAAAGAGAGAGAGACACACACACACACACGGACCAGAGACAGGATCTTTAAAGGCGAAATAATAGACATAATATCGTAGGTGAGTTGGAAAATGCCCAATACTAATGTTCTATAACGGGACACATCACCACCTAGTGTAGTGGAGGAGAACAGGCTTCATTCAATCATTGGGTAGCCAATAATCAGACTATTGCCCTGATTCGGACCATTCAGATTATGAAGTTTGCATGAGTTGCTGCATTACAAGCACTGTAAAGAAAAATACAGTGATAATGTAATAAAAATTAGCACTTGAGTCCATTGAAAATGTAATAAAACCTGATAATGTAATAACTTCCCGATAATGTAATAAAGTGCATTTCCCAATAATGTAATACACTTTTTACCAATAATGTAATAAAGTATTACATTAACAGGAGGTTATTACATTATCACGTTAGCCTTCATTTTGCAGGTCCTGATAATGTAATAATTCCCACATATTGTAATAATTTAACAGCAGACCACCGTTACTTGGGTTCAAGTGGTGATACTGTGTAAGCAACGCAAGCTCGAGAACTCTAGCGCCACCAACAGGACAAAGTTGGACATGCATGTATGTACATTAACTTTTGACTTGTTCATCCGTTTTTGATGTGATATGATCACACTCACTGTGATCAGGTCAAAGGTCACCAAGTTATTTGTGCATCATCAGAATGGGGGTCATAAGACTATGTGCCAAGTTTGGTTTGGATAAATAAAAACCTTGCAGAGATATGAGCTAACTTCCTGTTTAACATCCCCCCAGAGGTCAAAGGTCACCAAATGATGATGTCATGAATCTGAACAAGTCAAAAGTTAATGTACATACGTGCATGTCCAACTTTGTCCTGTTGGTGGCGCTAGAGCTCTCGAGCTTGCGTTGTTTACACAGTATCACCCAACCTGTCCTCCAACTGAAACGTACATATAGGTCGTTTTTTCAACCCCTGAAAACGTACATATAGGTCGTTTTCTGAAAACGTGACTGTGGGTCGTTTTTTTCAAACCCCTGAATGCGACGTAAAGGTAGTATTTTCAAACTCGAATATGCACAGATGTTACTGAGGGTAGGGTTAGGGCAAAAAGACAGGGTTAGGTAGTAAAAATTAAAAAAAATATTAAAAAGGTGGTATCGTTAGGGACCGAACCATTGTCGACCGTGCTCCGGCGCAGCGCTCTCGCTACTGAGCCGACTGCTGGTGCCGACATCGGCGAAGCCACTAGATACGGCGTCTAAGGCGGAAGTGGTTGCTGTTATGTATACAACCGCTAGGGGCGCATGTTTTGAAAACGTAAACATAGGTCGTAATTCCTGCATACGACCTATATGTACGTTTTATTGGAGGACAGTCTCGTATCACCACTTGAACCCAAGTAACGGGTGGTCTGCTGTTAAATTATTACAATATTGGGGAATTATTACTTTATCAGGACCTGCGAAATGAAGGCTAACTTGATAATGTAATAACCTCCCGTTAATTTAATACTTTATTACATTACTGGTAAAAAGTGTATTACATTATCGGGGGCGGGACTAGATAAGCTTTTGCTTCTCCTGCTTTCCCTTTCGGTTATGTGTATTCTGTGAACTACACTAAGATGATGTGTGATGATGAGGGATCTAACTGACATGACAGAAATAAACATATAAATAAATAAATAAATAGGG
Organism: Solea solea; assembly: GCF_958295425.1. Classification (NCBI taxonomy): domain Eukaryota; kingdom Metazoa; phylum Chordata; class Actinopteri; order Pleuronectiformes; family Soleidae; genus Solea; species Solea solea. The sequence continues at coordinate 21,680,636 of NC_081140.1, read as the reverse complement.
AAGTTATTACATTATCAGGTTTTTTTACATATTCGATAGACTCAAGTGCAAATTTTTATCACATTATCGGGGATTTATTACATTATCAGGTTCTACAGGACATTATAATAGAAGAAGATTAAGACACATGTCTGTATAAAGTTCCACGTCTTGATCTGATTATTGCGTGTTTATTCAGATTCAGAAAACTTTATTGGTCCCAGATGGACAATTCATCTGCAGCTTCCCACACACAATTTCCAACAGTTCACACATACTTACACGCAAACATACAGACATACAGCAGATCACGCATTGGGAAAGAAAATGAATGAATAAGGTTACTAAAATTAGTCAAATTGACTCAGATCCAAGTTTAGTTGTCTGATAGCTGAGGGTACGAAGGATTTGGAGAACCTAATTGTTCTGCTCAGGGGCAAAAGAACCAGTAGCCACCTGAGGGTAGAAGCATAAACTCAGATGCCAGGACGTGATGAAGAACATTGATAATGATTTTAGCTGCCTGATCTCCCCCAGACTGAACACAGGTCCCTATGTCTGACCCCAGTCATTCTGCAGCAGATGTTTACAACGCTGCTGAGAGCATTTCTGTGCTTGGAAGATAAAACACTGAACCAACAACAAGTATGACCTTATTCTGTTTAAGGTCATCAGAAAATGCGGTTTACATTTTGTTGTCCATGTAAATGAAGAAGCAGATTTTCAACGTTTATGATTAGATGCCAGCATGGTGCATCAGAAATGTAACATGAACGTCAGTCAACCATGAAATTGAAATGAACACATTTCTCACTTGCTGGGCCGGTGGTCTGGTATGTTGCGATCCAGAGAGATTCTGTCACTGAGGTAGGCGTTGTAGCCGTACTTCTCCCTCAGGTTTTTGGCGTCGCTCTCCTCGGCTGGAGACAGCGTGGCGGGAAGGCCGCCTTTCCCCCGGCCGCCAAAGCCCTCAATCAAGCCCAGAGATTTAGACAGACCTGCGGGAGACAGAAAGGGGAGAAGATTGGATGTCGGGATATTTTAGTCCGTTCAGTAAAACACTCGGTGGCTCACAGCTGATAGCCTGCCTCCCTGTCACAGCGCACACCTCATAAGATACATACAGCATGTAGGCAGCCACTGTCACAACAGGTGCACGTCAGAGTGTATCATTAATGCCGGCACAGATTCACATAGAATACCATCTATATTTTGAGTAAAACAGGCCTGTACCTGAATACACTCAACCAGACCCTGTTTCATGGTAACATTTAAAAACATTTCCTTTTGAACACAAATTCAAAGCTTTCCACTCTTTTAAATTAGAGGCAGAACGAGTGGATTTGTGGGCAGCAGAGTGATTTCACTTACTATGCTTTACTAAGAAAAGCCTTTGCGTTGGCAAACATCCTGCTGAGGTCACCAAACCCTGACCTCTGACCTCCCTGGCACACATTAGTGTGAGGGGGCTACTTAAAGGAAAGAGGCTTCAACAATGTAATCAAGGAAAAAAGTAATAAATGCATCAGTTTTAGTCAAAAACTAGTGGATAACCTGGCAATATTGCAGCAAAAACAAAATTTTGTATCACATTTAAAACACATTTTTGTGATTTTTGTGACGCTACAATAATCAACACTTAATTGCTGCAGGTTTGCACAGTTGGGGATTCAGACTTTGTAGCACACAGAGCTGTTATGCTCAACACTGTTCAGCACAATACACTTTAAAATATGTGACCGTACATTCACAGTAAATCCATCATCCTGTGTCCCAGATAGTCTTCTGTGAGAGTAAGTTAATGTGTCATCTTTGTAGTAAATTATTATAGTGAAATGACAGCTCATGTGACATAGTAATACTGGGATTTCACATTACTTCCGTGTATAAATCCTGCATTTTACTGTCCTAACAATAGTTATGCCACACATTACTGTCATACTGGCAGCATTTTCCTGTGTACTGTATGTTACTTTTACAGTTGTTATGCCATATATTTTTTAACTTAGTTGCCTGTACAAATAGTGCGTTTGAGAATAAAGTTACAGTACTTATGTCACATATTGTTGTGATTTTGCAATGTTATTAAATTCAAATGTATTTTACTGTAACTTTAAAGTAGTTATGCATTATTTTTATGTAAAAATACTACCACAGGAGTTATACCATATATTACTACGATTTAACATATTATTTTCTCTATATACTGTATTTTACAATAACTTCACTGTAGTTATATATATATATATATATATATATATATATATGATATATTATATATAATACTTTTTTGCCCCAGTAAATACTGTATTTTTACTGCAAATTTAAGGGGTTATATAGCTCTATATATTGCTGTATGCTGTATTTAAATGTCACTTTTTAGTTAAAGTGCACAGGAATAATGTCTTTTTTTTTTTTTTAGCTGCATTTTTTTGTTCCATGGGGGTAATTCAGATCAGGTGGGTATTCTAGTTTAAACGCACACTGCACTTTACCGTTTAATTGCCTGTACACCACGTCCTCCAGAGAGCTTAGTCTCTTCAGCAGGACCTCATGGCTGATGCTGGGCCCCTGCACTGTCCCGTTCCCCCGGGGCCTCTTCCCGTCAGCCGGAGCCTCCAGACCGGCGGGCCGGACGCTGCGTGTGTTGCACTTGGCCCAAAAAGTCATGAAGCCGGCAACGGCGAGCACGTTCAGCACCAGTAGAAGCCTCCATCTCCTAAACACAAAAGCCATTAAAAAGTCACCGGTGTCCGGGCTCTCGAGATGAGAGCAGGGCAGTGAAGAGGGGCCACGGCCGGTGAAAGAAAAGCTGCAGTCGGGGTTAAATCCGTAGACCTGAGCGCCACCGAGATGATACTGCAGTCCCGAGTCAGGAAGCCGCTCTCTGTGCGTTCTTCACCGGTGTGTTATTTTAGGAAGCGTCCGATGAAATATGTGGCGCCTGGTCATCGGTCTCCATCACCGACACTCGCAGCCTGGAAGTAACCAACAAAGAGACTCGCTTATGTTGCGCTTGTGGGAGCAGATCCGCTCCTTAATAATTAAACAGTGAGGAGATGATCGGGTCTGCGCGCAGGAGAACACGTCCAGTCCTCGCACATCATCACCATCGTCGGTCTCCTCCTTCACCACCACCACCACCACCTCCTCCTCCTGCTCCTCCTCCCCCCGTCACACGCCGTGATGATCTCAATGAGGAGCAGCTGCGCGGATTAGACGGAGGAGCAGCAGGAGCAGCGGGAGGAGAAGCAGGAGCAGCAGACCCACACACACACACACAGCGCCTTACGTGTCAGGTTTGGAGCAGGTGTCACTACATTGTTCATCACATTATTTCTAACACAATATAATATTTACTGTGCATCGATCAGCATTTAAAGCAGCTATCTGTTTTAAAGTGACAGTCCAGGTTTTTTTTGGAGGGTGGTTGTGTCAGGTACTGCAGTGCCTGACACAACCACTGCCTGCAGCTTCGGTGTTATGTCTTATTTATGGCCGGGGCGGAATGGGACAGAAAACACTTATGTGTCATCCTATATTAGCTGAGCTGGTTAGAAGTTGCCCTTTGAAGACAGAGTCCTGGGTTTGAAACCCAGCTGTGACCGATAGATATGTTATTCCTCTCATATTATGTTATTAATATCTGACTAATTTTTTTTTATTTGTTCATTTCAAAATAATTGTGACAATGAAAATGAAATTATTCTTAAACAGTGCATTTGTTTGTATCATTTACTGTTAAAAAACACCTAAAAAAAGGTCTGAAGGGACCAGTTGGGACTCCAGGAATATTCACATTATCAAATCTGGCTCTCCTAGAAAGTTTGGACACCCCTGATGTATAAGATCAGTACACTCTAAATAAAGATGCGTTGTTTTTGGACACAGTCAATGTGTCAAACGTAAAATAACACATGTTGCGTGGTTTTATGCACATCATGTGCTGCTCTTCAACACACCAGAATGTGTTCCGTCATTGGCCAATCACATTGCCGTCACTGCCGTCAGCATTTGTTTTACACAGCTCCCGCTCGCTTGGCAGAGACGTCTTCTGGGATGAACCAGTGATGAACAGGTAAAACTGAACTTAAACAACATGAGCGTTGTGGCTGCTACTATGGCTGTATTGAATGCTGTGTAATGAACTAATGAACTGTTAACTTGTGTAGCTTTAGCTAGCAATGACTTGTTGTTGTCATTTAGACTTAATACACAGGAGAGTTATTTGGGTTGGAAGCATAATAGATTTAAGTATAGCAAAAATTATATTATTCAAAAAGAAGCCTTGCGATACATGAGGGATATTAGTCCTTACCTTGCACAAGTGGTTTGACATAATCCAATTCACTGGTTTAAGTGCATAATAGTTTTTTTATTTTGAATAACGAATGAATGTTAAATTTCAAACTAACTTAATACTGGTCGAAAACGTAGAAAATAAAGGAATTCTAATACATTGATGCCAGGCTTGTCGGTGTCATGACTGTTGTTTTGTTATAAATGCAACAGCCTTTTTGAACTGTTTGGTGAAAGTCGAGTTAACTTATTTTACTTTAAACAAGAATGACAACTATTGGGTATAAGTGAGATGTTGAAAATGATTATATAAATCATCAATACAAGATTTAAGCTAAATGGGTTTTTCATCTCTTATGTCACGCAACCCTTCTGATAAACTTGATATATTTAATTATTGTAAAAAAATGGGAATATTCTATGATAAACATTAACATTACATTCTTGGCAGGTATTACAATTCTATACTTGTCAACATTATTTTTTCTTGCTCTGAAATTCGTCTGTACACTATGTAATGATACTTCTTTTTCTTTGCAGTTGCCCAAATGGAGTCCTGCAAAAGGCAGTTACAACGGTTTCTGAAGTACAACAACGACTTCAATGACTACATTGACTGTGACACAAGTACAGTCATTAATGAATACGACAAGTTCCAAGTTCCCTCCAAGAGGGATTTGTTTTTCTATTTTGTAGAATGACCTTGCTGCACAGCTGAAATCTGTTCTGGAAAAAAGGCTCCAGACATACTGACTGAACACCAACTGACAGGCACACTGTCCACCAACAGCAGAAAGAAGCTTGTCAGACTGTGATCTTGTAGAGAAACGTGGATTGTAAATTGGAGACTGATTTTTTTTTATAATATCATCAATACCACAGCAGAAAGCCTCCACATCACCAAACTTTGGTGTGTGAGGTTAGAAGCTAAGCACAACCCTCTCAAAAGACAAACACACGTCGTCTGCAATTTTAACAACATATCAAAGACTTCTGACACTGATGAACCAGTCTTTGGAGAAATAGTTCATATCCTCCCAGGTAGAAAATGGCAAAATGATGACCACTTTTATATTTATTATTCTGTTAAAAGAGTTGATGAGTTTAAATGCCTTGGAATCTGTCTTCACAGCTCACGTTCCAGCACTCTTTACCACAGCCTTAGTCATATAGTCTTTACGTGTATAGATACTTGCCTGCCTTGTTGCCTGATGTTTTTCTACCTCTGCCGGATCTGATTGTCCTCCCGTGTACCGAACATCTGCCTGGAAATAAACTCTGTTCACTGACTGAATCCTGCCTTTGAGTCCTTTGTTCTGCCTTGCCCTTCATGTAAACGCATACCTGTGTTAATTATTTACACATTATTACACATCTATGTGTTAATCGTACACAGACAGTGTGTTAAAACATTTACACAAGTGTCCCAAGTTCAACTCATCAATGAGTAGGAATTTAACACAGGTCGTGTTAATTTTGACACATCCTTGTTAAGAGTGTAATAGAGAAAGAATCACAGCTTGGTAAATAGGAGTTGAACTGATGTGGTAAATACAGAACTCCATTTCACAGCATTTAAATGTGTGAATTTGTGCAGAAATAGGTCACCCAGATAACTGGGATGAATCAAGGAGTTGGGTAACTCTGCAACTTAGTGCGAGACATGCCAACACTGATGTGCAGGCAGCCCGGGAGGAGAGAGACAGCCAGAGACGGAGAAAAAGAGGTATCATGAGATCAAAACCAGCACTAGATGGTGAGAAATGAGGCGAGAGACAAACAGAAAGAAACATCAAGAAAGAAGAAGAAGCAAGTGAATCAGTGAGATGCACACAAGGCGGCAGAGACGCAGAGAAAAAGGGGGGGAAAGAGTTTTAGAAAAGACTGGTTTGGAATGCAGACACTGGAGACGAATCAGAATTCAAAGGGAGACAAAAAAAAATCCTAAAGCAGGAGATGGAGAGGAAAACTGAGAACAAGAGAAAAATGTAAGATTGTGCGGCAGCTGTGTAGAAGATAACAAGGTTAAAAAAAGACGTGCAAGAGTAAATATGACTTGATTTTTGCTAACGAGGGGAATATGATTGTCTCAGGGAAGTCATGAACTACATTTCTTCCTTGGAAACGAGTAAAAACACAGTGTCAAGTTGTGCAGTTGTTCTCCTCTGCTCTACATGCATTAACTGTACCTGATTCTGTCAGTGTTTAAAACAGATATACCAGGTTTGATGAAGTGTGTTTGTGTGTTATCAATACTGACTTTGCCGAGCACCAGCCTGGGGCCCAGACACTTATAACGTGGCTGCCAGTAAACAGAGTTTAGCCACTTATCAAAAGACCTAATAAAATCTATGCCAGCTTAAGTCAACAGTTCTGTCTTATGAATCTGTTTTTCTTGCAGTAAGACGGCCTTTTCCATGCGGAAACTAAAGTTTGCGAAGTGTCCACTGCTGCCTCCATCAGTGAATTGAATCGCTTTATCTTGTGGCATCAGTGTTTGGATTTACCTAAGAGACCCAAACTTGCCAAATGAGATGGCAGTAGACCAACAAGTCCCGTTTCTCCCACAAGCTGAAAATGTAGAGATTTTCTCTATGGACTTTGGTATAGTAGAGTGTAAAGCACCGTTTATGGTGATATAAAGCATCAAACATATGGTTAAGTTTATACACAAATGGCTACTTGCACTCACATTCACACCTGTGGCCAATTCAGTTTCCAGTTAACTTAAGCCAAGCCTGCATTGTTCTTTGGACTGGAGGAGAAAACCCCTTGTACACACGAGAAGAACATCGTCAGTTTTCATGTGCGAGCTGCAGCTTTGGCTGTGGAAATGCCTCGTTACTGTTCATATCCCCCCGATGACGGATGAGGTGGATAAGAATGTTTACTCATTCTGAAGGACAGGACGGCGCACTGCTGCAGAAATAGAAACACATTTGGTAAATGGCTGTAAATAACTTGCACATTTGCTGCAGTAAAACAACAAAGTGCAGGACTGGCTGTTTGGTCCAGCGGTCGATAATGCAAATGATGATCCATAATTGTAACCTTGAGCTGGCTGGACATTAATAATTTGAAATAAAATATTGAATTAACATTTTAATTGGTCAGCATTTTAGTTATGGATATCATCGAGGACACAAAAGGCAAAAGTAATTAACTAAATACTGGAAAACCTGAAGCGTTCTCATGATGCTCGTTTACTCCATTTTTGAACTTTGGTAACTTAGGACACGTGTGGGTTTTAAGACCTCACCTATAAATGATAAAACACAATAAAAACACATTTTTACACAGAATTCAACTCAAGTATTCCACTGACGGCAGCTTTAAGCTCCACTACAGGCCGGAGAAGACGAGGTAGGGTAGGGAGTAAAGCTAGCTGGGTAATTAGAAGTGGGACGGTGAGGGTTCGTTTGGGAATGACGAGAGGATTTGACGAGATTATCCTATAAACAGTGTGGCAAGTTTCTCAGTCGTCAACGCCAGGATGAACTCCGGCAAACCAGTGATAGAACTGTTCTAAAAAATTAGCCCAGGGACAAAACCTCTGCACAAGTTAATACCATTCTCCATGAGACTCAGTGTGTTGCTGAGCAGTGGGAGGACGTTAATCACTGCGCTGTGGGGAGGGGGAAAAAATGATCCAAAACCCTGACTTTGTCTTTTACTAAAAGCGTATTATATTCATGCAGTGGTACATTTATTGGTCCCACAAGAGTCTTTGGCATGACACAAAGACAGAGTGACCTTCATGTCAGGCTGATGGGAGGGTGTCTTCTTTTTCCATGGGATCAGAGTGTGTAGCATATGGCAGTGGGGTGGTACGCACCAACTATATTCAGTGAGCCGAGGGGTATTTTAGGTGAATCTCAGCCCACCTACATGTCCCCGTCTGTAACAGAGTCCCTTTCACAGTTTGCTGTTTTTTTCCAGTGCTGAAAAGCTGACAGTTGAATCATAACTCAAACAAATACACAATGCAGTTTTCCATTAAATGACCTTTAAAGCTCTGTAAAGCGGATTATTTTTCTGTCATGGTGGCGTATTTCTGAAACCTCTGGATATTGAAGAGAGGCATCAGTCAAAGCCAGCGTCCATCTTTTTTTTTTCTATAATATCACTGAAATGCTCTTTAAGTCCCAATAGCCATTGAAAACAAAACTTGTCCTCAAAGCTTCAAACAATGTGAAGTTATTGATCAATAATTCATTTAGAACCTTTTAGCTTGTAATGTAATCCAACTGGTCTGAGAGATAACATTTCTGCACGTTCTAGGCTCCGTTTTTAACCAGTTACTAGTTTTTAACCAGTCACAGGGCACCTCAGAGTGAGTGGGCATTCCTTTTTTTAGTTTTTGGTGGAGTAGTTGCTACTCCAGCACCAGCAACAACAACTTTCTTCACTGAAACGTACAAAAATCTAGTACATATTACTAAATATAACAGATTGTGTTACAGATTTTTCCTTTTTTCACACGTGATGCCAAAAAAACAAGTATGCTAAATTCAACAATCAATTTTTGTAGCCACCTTGCATACTGCAGCTTTAAATATAATTCATGTATTAACCCTTTTCAAGTAAATGTAATTAAGAAAGATTTTTGTCTTCCCTGCTTCTGACGGCAGCGTGAAAGTGTGAGTGAATGGCTGTGAATGGCTAAACTGTAGTGTAAAGCAGCGTCGAGTGGTCATCAAGACTAGAATATAAATACAAACCTTTTACATTTTACAACTACCATTGTTCAGTCTACTGCGAGTATAAAATCAGTCGACAACAGCCTCTCACACGCAGCAGGGATTCAGTGACTTTCTCAAGGACAAACGCACAAGCATAAGGTTTTTTTTGCCATCCTAGAGGGTCAGCTGTGCTCAGCGTCCAAGTTTAAACCAGGTGAGGGCTTTTCTGATGTTTTTCTAGTCTCTAATGCTCGGGGACTGTGTCACAGCAGGTGGAGCTTTTCATGCAACCAATTAGTTGGATATATTTACAGCAGAGGTGTCATGTGAGATGATGAACTGGGTTACAGCTTCCCTACCTCCAACAGAGACAGAAAAAGATATGAAACCACTGATATACAGCTACAGGCACATGCAGACGGCGGCAGCAGCAGCATCTGCTGCGCGGAGTGTCCCCGTCACGTCTTCCTCTCTGTCACTGTTCACCTTCATGTTCCGCAGGGCGCCACACAGCTCTCTACTTGGCAACAAGCAAAAAAAACAAAACTATTAAAGCCTTATAATGTCACAGCAACTACATACTCTGACACCGAGTGTGGATATTTACCAAACAACCTTTTCTCCTCATCACTAAACTACCTGTGAGGCCAAGGTGCACAGTTTGGTCGTACGTCATCTGCTGTGGCACGGTTTCACACTCACAGTATCGGGCAAAGTGACGCATTTCTTAGCTCTAATTTAAATCGTCCTACTTCCCATCATGCCTCAGGGCTCTGGTGGAATCAGAGCTAACAATGTAATTTCCTGGATGCTGCCTTTGTAACTTTGACCCTGTTTACGATTGGCATTAACACACGCCTGAAGTGATCTGAACACAAGTGGGCAGTCGCTGTTAAAACCTCTGTCGATCATGTGCCTCCAGAGTCCAGGGGCCAGAATCAATTATCACTCGTGTTCCCTCCATGACAGGGTCAGCAGTACTGTACCTTCATCTGGAACTCCTCACTTTTGTTGGTGGTGTGCAAGTTTCCACTCAAACTGAACAATGAAGCACTTTCAAAATCAAACAATGCAATTAGCAAATAGCAAAAACTGCAATTTAGGATAGACATTATGGCTTTAAATGTACACCAAATCAAATTGCAACAATTCTATTCAGGAAAGAAATAACAATTAGATACAGATAGAGAAAATATATCATTTAAATTTATTGATAGCCACAAAAAATATAATTCCAGCTAAATCCATACCTTCGGAGGTTTAGCCAAAGCAAGGAGTTGTCCTGTTTTTCTGATGTTATATATGTTGATCATTGTATATTGATCTAAAACACAAGCACTTTTATTTGTGAAAATAGAAAAATGATCAGCTGACAATAAACTTGACTCTGCCTTGGATTTGACATTTATGTTTAGTAGCGTATCTGTGTGAGCGTGATCTCACATGGTCTAAATGCACAGACTGTGGCAATATTACTCTTTTGCCAGATTTCACAAACCCAATTAATGTTCCTCAAATAAAAATTCAGGATGTCGACAGCATAAAGATGATTTAAAATGACGTCTTGTACATGTTTTACAGCTTTAAGCTGTGTTAAAGCAGACAGTTGGATTTGAAACATTAGAAACTTTCCTCTGAAAGCTACAATGTTGTCCTAAACAAAACCTGCTCCTTAACATACGTGTATTATGGGTAATAACAACTGAACTAGCCTTCCATGGCTAACAAAGATAACTCTTTGGTCATTTTAACACAAAGAACCACACAGTAAAAGTAAGAAGATGTCTTTAAATGTGTCTGACTGTGTGGTTCAACCTTCACACACAGGTCGTTCTTCCTCAGCCTGTGAGAGCAGCCGAGTGTGGACAAGGTGTCTGGAGTAATTCGTCTTCCATTTCTCCAACAAAAAGTTCTTCCCTTCCACTGCCGACAGCTCAGCGGTCAAACCTCCTCAGTCTCCGCAACCTGACCTCCTCAGCTAACTCTTGCTCCTCCGAGAGGTTGAATCCATAAGGGGCAGGAGAAGGAGGAAATCTCTGGCTGGTTTGTCCTTCAAAGCAAACAATCATTGGATGGATAGATTACTTCAGCAATCAGTGACTCCAGTCACCCTCCATTTATCACTACCCACCCCCTCCTCTTGTACCTCTGTCATTCAGACTGTTCCTGATGGCCATCTCTAGCTGCTCCTCCTCCGTCAGTCCACCTGCGTTAGATGCTGAATGATGCGGTGTGTTCTGTGGTGAATAATGATGGTATCCAGAGTATTCCGCACCGGTGCCACTGTAGCCTGGAAAACACCAAAACCAACGGAGAGTAAGTCAGTCCTGTGTGTCGCCATCAGCCACAAAATAATTTATAAATATAGATTCATTTATTTTATTCTTTTATTCACTCCATTAAGTTCATACAGGCATCGTCTATGTTGTAGACATTCTCTCTATATCACTAATTTGAATACATTTTTTATGAATGAAATAGAGAAACCACAGAGAGAATAACACAAACGAGGGGAAAAGCTAATAAATTAAAAGAGACGGCAATTTTCTGCATTGTAGGTCATTTTAGGTACAAAAACACCTTTCATTCATTTTTGAAGGTTGTAGCTTTAACTATAGGACTGTAATCTCCTTTTTTTAACTAGTGGAATCCTTAAGAGGTGAATTCTTTATCTCCGATATCACTGATATCCTAGTGTAAATCAAATGTAGACAGCACCTAAGTGTGTGGTAATAAATGTATTTCTTTTATGTGTTCAAGGTTAAAAGGGATATGTTCCCTAATAAAAGTCTCTGACTTTGTTTGGACAGCATAGGAAATTAGATATAATAGAGACGTGATACAAAATAACCCATGCAAAGGGCTTATACTGTATGTACAGTATAGCGAATATACGTACCTGAAGGACCTGAGGCACTGAAGTTTGCTCTGGGCTGTGAGTTATATCCATTCATTGGCACAAACTCTGGTGAAAATATAGACAGACAACAGACTGGGTGGTGAATATTCATTTAGATGTGTGTTTCTGTATATAATCACTTTATACATGGCTAAAATCACATTTAAAGTTCAAAGGATGACTGTAAATTGGAATTTGGTGAATGTTTTTAGGGAAAACGTTTACTTTACCTGCACATTTCTTCATTAAGGCCTTCAGGGGTCCTGACGTGTAGAGCAGACCCACCAGGATGCCTGACAGGTGACCAACAAACGAAGTCCTGAGGATGAGGGGAACACAGATTAACTAAATTATAAAACACTGCCATCTTTTGGGCACTTTAATTCACTGCTCTAGATGGCATGTGCTAACAGGACGACTCTGTCAACATGTCCAACTGTGAGGTCAATGTGAGACGAATCAATCGATGGAAAAGAAGTGGATGAACGGGGTTGAGGAGGATTTTACTGGCCTCCTGACTGAGAGACATGTTCACTGTATGAGGTGGCCATAGACAATAACAGGAGACGTTAATGTATGTTAACGGTATTATGTAGACTCTCTTCTATTCTGGAAAAATGTTTAGTGAAAATTGTGATTGAAAAAGCAACACAACTCTGCTACCTTAAATTCAAACAATCCATGATGCCAACAAAAATAAATCTTGTTCAGTGCAAAAGAAATGCATTGCCATTTATTTTGCACAATGAGCTTAAAACTCAGATGTCAATTGACCCAGCACCCTTCTAAATGTTTATGTGCATGTCCTTTTTTCAGAGGAAGCACTACCCATTTGTTTGTCTTGTACAATGACAATGAAGGCTTTCTGTTCAAATGTATTACATTCTATTGGTTTGTAAATGTATTTTATGTTCCAGTGCTAACTTCCTTAACAACTGTTATTCTCCACCTTCTGCCCTGGGACTACAGATGTAAGTTAGATTTCACCAAACTCGAGTTATCATACTCTAGTATCTCTGCAGAAATGTCGGGGAGTACAGCAAAGTTGGGATTGATAACTCACCCAGGTGATGTTACGTGGATCAGCACTAGCTCCACCCAACTAGCATAATTACTTGACACAGGGACACCCATCACGTAGGTCACACCTTCAGGGTGGTAATGGTTATTGAGCACCTTCAGAGCAAACAGGACCCCTAGAGACAAAGTTATATAAACAAAGTAGAATAAACAGGTTGAAATGTTGTCGTGGTGGGACTGGGCTTAAATAGAAACCTAAAGTAGTATGTATGGAGACAACATAAACTGTATATTTTGTGTTTATTGTTCATTCAGAGAAGTACCAGTAGACTTCAAAGAACTTGCAGAGCATCTTTTACCTGAGAAGCCAACCGCACAGGTCATGCTGTAGGAGTTATCCTGTGTGATCGTCGTTAACGTGGCCTCCAACACCAAATAGACGACTCCGGTGAGCAGAGAGAAGACTGACAGCACGTAAAGGAACCAGGCTCCGCCCAGCCGCCGCTCCAGCTTCTTTCCTTTCCAGAGGAACGATGCCATGTTGAAGTAGAGATGCCAATCATCTGCATGGTGCAGCGGCGACAGCAGAAGGCGACGCCAATCTCCAAACCAGTATGCCTGCTGCACACTCACACACGTCTAAGGATTGGATAGACAGTAGTATTCATGTTAGTGCTAATAGCGTCACTCATCATAGAGTAAATGGAAATAATGCATGTCATTTTAAACATGTTAAACAAAGAAGCTAATCGGATAAACTCTAATCTATAATCAGCTCAAACTCATTCATTAGAGGTGATACATGTAAAATATGTACAACAGTGACCTTCAGTGTTTAAAATGGTTACTGCAATCTCAATTGAAGACGCTGTAAGAATGTGGGCAGCCACTCACAGAAGGTTTGAGGAGCATGGAAGTTCACAGAGAACTGCACTTTTGAGTTCATGAACTTACACATACACAACTGTCCCACCATCTATTTTATGTTTATAAATATTAAACCTATTCGGTTACTTTTAGTGTGTTAGCAACAGGCGGAGATTCAATATGAAAGAGTGTCTGCTTTAGAGCATCAGTGGAGAATTATCACACAATGAGAGCAGATGACAAGGCCACGATAACGGCCCACAAATGAAAATTTAAATAGTGATTATACTGGCTGTACCATGATATCAGCAAAGCCAGTTTTTTTTTTTTAAATTCAATGTTTCTTTAATCTCTAATGACTATGTCATACATTTCTTGAATAAATCACCTTAAATGAGGAGTTTGACACATACGATGTGTTAATCATGTGAATGTGTTTTAAGAAATTGTCAAAAATAATGTGAAATCCGTATCGTTTGTGCTGTGTTGGTTACCCGTAACAGTGGAGCTGCAGGGAACAGGAACAGGTACACATTGAGGGCCAGGACAGCCAGGGTGACAGGTGGGATGTTGTCCAGACCCATCTGAAACACCTGGGAGGCCAGGAGCAACAGCCCCATCTGGGAGCCCCTGCTTCGGTGCCGCATACTGAAAACAACCCGGCAGAGAAATCTGTGAGGTCTGGTCATTGGGAGGAGCCTTAATAGTTCAGATTACTGATATAATTCATACTTCAACCAGGAAACACATTGTTATAAAGTCTGAGATAAGACAAGGTGTATTTTGACCTACAATATTTTTTTAAACATCATATCATCATTCTGTTTTTTTATCCTTGAAGGAAGCAGCTCTGACATTTGTCTTTAAAGGGCTATATTGTATAAACACATAATGACTGCTTGGTTGGTAGACAGTGTAACTTCATTCATTAAGACAACCATTCACAAGTGTGATATATAAATGTAGTGCAGCAATCACATCTGGAAGATACTGTAAACATGATTGACAGTGTACTGTAGATGTCCATCATTTTAAAAGGTCACATCCAAATCAGACACATACAACTTTACACACAGAAGAGGCTGGGTGTCTGCTGGTTTACTGAGAGCAAAATGTCATTCTAACAGCTCTTTTCCCCATGACTGTAACTTCATTCTTAACTCTAATGTCTCTGGCTGCATTATTTTAAACACTCACTTCATAAATACAATCATTTAAATGCACTATGTAATTAAAATTCAACCACTAAGAGTATTTTTCTGTTCAGGAATGCAAGTAAATCGCTATAATTTGACATCTCGATCAAGAATGTATAAGCACCGTAATGCAATGTAATTTATCATTTAATGGAATGACGCAATCACTAAACCAGAAACTGCCACTTTTCCAAAAACAGACTCTTATCTTCCATTTTCTCTTAAGGTTGCCCAATAATGTGTGGTGGTTGTTTTTTTTATATACTGTTATAATCTTTTCTCTCTCTCTCTTTGTTAGCTTTCAAGTGTCGAGAGAATGATTCTGCACATTCCTGTACTGACTCTGCTCTGAATGATGACAATGAACTGACCTGTATTCAAAGCCTAAATGTGTGCAGTAAACGAGTTACGACGTAATTTATTGTGTTATATTTCAACAAAACATTTGGTTATGAAGAAAAAAAAAACATTTTCCACAGCATGAATTGAAAAAGTTTAATTTCGGTTCCGCCCTCTTCCTCGTAACGTGGCCCTCTGTCTGTTGCTAATGCTAATATAAATATAAGTAAATGTTCACCTGGTTTGCAGCTCGAGCTCACTTCAGGAAGATTCTCCGTTCACAAACGAACTGGAACTTTCCTCACACACCGTCCGGTTTTCGTCTCTGTGTTTCTTCGCGTTTCATCATGTTCGTTTCTGAGGCTAGAGATTATTTGGCAACTGGTGGTGACGTCACGTCGTCGGTCACGTGACAATAACAGAACGTCTTGTTCTTTATTATTTGCGGTTGGCAAACAACGGCTCAGTGCACTACCGCCACCACGCGTTATGGAGAGCAGCTGAAAACGATCGTGAGTTTTTTGCCACAAAGCTGAGTTTGTATTGTTGCTATCGTCCAATGGTTGCAATAAACAGTCCTTACAGCTGTTTTATAATAATTATATACAGCATTAGTCTAATACTGAACAGCTATTCTACCACTAAATCTACTACTATACACTATAAAAGACATAAGTGAACTAAGCAGCAAGGGGCTCCGATAGTTTGTGTAAACATGTTAAATTTGAACACATTTAAGCAATCTGGATATCTTTAGATACATTTATATATGTAAATATTGTTTGTTGTTAAGTTATTTGTATGATTGCACATAAAGTGCACAGTTGTCCCAAGTTTTAAAAACCCAAAGCCATTAAACTGGTTTACTTATTTACAGCAAATGCACTGTCTGCTGTTGTATGTTGTTTATCAATTCACGTACAGTATCAAAACACCACTTAATTGAATTCACATGTATTTTTTAATATAGATTGTTTATATATATTTGTATGTTTTTTGGAGCGTCTTGAATGTACTCTATGAATAAAATGCATTGCTATTTTTTTGTTTTTTTATTATTACATACATTTCAAGAGGTGTAAAATACAATAATGTGTCACACAAATCAATAAAAAGAAAAGAGTGCAAACCAAAATTGACAACAGAGATATAAATGTAAATATATGGTAGGCCTGCACGTCTTATTTTTTTAATTCCTTATTAAAAATTCTTCAGTAATTTGTCAGGACTCAAGGCACCAGGAGACATTGTTAATTACAATAAAATGAGAACATTAGCCATTAAAACAGAAAAACAGAACAGGGATCACAATCTTTTAAACTAAAGATCATATAGCTTCTTAAATTAGTAGCAGTCAGATAAGACTTGAATCAAAACAGCAAAAACGAAGACACAAAACGATTAAAATTCTCAATTAAAACAAAACATACAAAGGAAATAGAATTTTAATATTCAAATCAATTAAACAATTTAATACAGGGTGTGTGTACACCTGTACATTAGCTAAAATTAAGGTGTTTATTTATTTAGTGCTTATTTAGGTGTTTAAAGGAGCATCGACTTGGTCTGAAATCTGAATCTGAACAAGAGAAACCTCCCACTTTGGCATCAATTACACACAGGTGCGTAAAGCAGCAGCAGCAGCAGTACACCGTTTCTTAATGAATTATTCAGCTGATCCCTCACTCTGATCTCATTTGTCTCCACACATTGTGATGTCAGTCGGATGTAAGACATGTTAACGACTATTTCCGGTGTTATTTGAAAAAATAAAAAAATAATAAAAAAAAAATAATAAAAATGCTGACTTTCTGTTCATTTGTGGTAAATTGTGTTTCTGTAGCCTCCAATAACCACGATCCGGAACTGGCGGAGAGGCTGTTGCTATAGTGACAGCCGTACGCAGGGCAGATAGAGAGGAAGACGTTTAGTCAAATCAATCATACTGACTTAGATTATCACCGGAAACCCGACATTATCCCTTCAAAATAAAATACACTTGGTTATTTTGCAACAGGAAAATACAACAAACTAAATAATTTTAGAATATAGTACGTCTTATTAAACTACATAAATGTATTTTGGAATGTGTGATTTGGAACTAATCTACTGTTGTTGATTAAATAGGAGAAACTGGTTTTGCTGTTGGGACATCCTGAGAAATTTCAATCAACTGAAGGTCTGTTTAGACTTTATCTAACCCAGAATATCAGAGATTTTAAGCATCTAAAAATGGTGCGTACACATTAGTACATTAAAACAATGCAGCGCACTGCCCACTGCAATTGAAATATTTATTTCCCTTCTTCTGCTTTCAGCTTCTCCATGCCACAGCAGATCATCTCCCTCCATCTTGACAATCAATAATCATGATAAGTTATCATGATGTCAATAATAACCAACAAATAATTGTGGTTGTGACTGAGAAAAAACATAGAACAAACACCTGAATAACCAAGTGCAGCCTGAGGTCCACCTGTACTAGAGTGTGGGACACACATCCTGGTGACCTTTAGTTCCCTTTGTCCCAATACCTTTAAAAATACATTTTAATATATATAAAAAGTAATCTTAAACAGTTAGTTCTTAATTAATTCTTGGAAGTCTTCTTGGGGCCTGTATAAAATAAAACTTTTATTTCGAAAAGTCAAAGCGGAAGCTGTAGTTTGTCACGTAGTGTGTGACTTGGTGCAGACGGTGAAACAGGAGCTGGAGAAAGGAGCTCAGGCTGAGGCAGGTACAGGTGTGTGTGTGAGTGTGTGTATTTATGTGTGAGTGTGTGTGCGTTTGGTCCATGAATGTGGCGGAGGAGGGAAGTGGTGACGGTGTGAAGAAGAGACGGAGCCGCGGCAGAGAAGGACAAAGGAGCGGCCAGAGCGGAGGAGGAACCGGGCAGAGAGCCGGGCACGGTGGGCAGAGAGCCGGGCAGAGAACCGGACAGAGAGCCGGGGACGGTGGGCAGAGAGCCGGGCACGGTGGTCAGAGAGCAGCGGGGATGTCGGAGAGGATTGCTTCGTGTGGCAGTCTGTGTGACAGCAGCACCAACCTGCTGCTACAGTACTGCAACAACGGTGAGCTGATCATCTTCATCTTCATCATTTTATCTCATCTAATCCCATGCGAAAATGTCGAGATAACAAAGAAACCATGAGTTTTACCTTTTATCTTAGGCTGGATGATGTAACTGTCATCACAATTAAAACAAATAGCTACAAATAATCCATCATGATCACTAATTAATGTCAGATAATTAAACATGTGTTTTTGATTATCAATGAAGTATTAGATAAACATTTAATTATTTAATTGCGCTTACAGAAATCACACTGCACAATTCTACTAATACAGATAACCGTGTATTTAATTAGGTGAGTTCAGGTGTGGAATACTTGATCTATCTGAAAAACACTTTAAAACAAAACTGAACAGGCTCAAATGTAACAATTATATGTACCATTGAAAGTGCATGTAAATGGCAATATGCGATACCTAGAACTGTCTAAAAGTGAACACAATTGATCTACTCTTGTCGGCATAAAACCATGTTTTCTAAGAGGGTTAATTCTCATGACAAGATAATAATTTCACACATCTGAGGTAAAACATTGATTCAATATTTTTCATGTTGATAGTAATGGAATTCTTATCGCAAAATGTTGTATATTGTCATAGAATTATTGCCCTGGCACAGGAAATACAACACATATATGGAACATTTCCAGCTCACCCACCTGAAAATATTTGTATCATTGGATTATGCATCATGTTAAAGTGATTATCAAAACTAGCGAATTACTTATTCGCTAATTGGTTAAAAACTCTAGTTTAAGCCACACATGAACATGGCTTTGTTGCTCCTCATAGATTTTCTACTTCTGATTACACATTGTGGTTCAAATGTATTTTCCTGATTTGAATATATGATAATCAGTGATGGACATTTGACAGTTTCTTTATCATCTCATCCTTTTCCTTCTGCAGCTCTGTGTGTATGAATGTATGAATGTCACATCCTGCTTTACAAATATGATGCAAATATGATGCAAATAATATCATATCAGACACAGACAGCAGAGGGTTGTGGCTCGTGTGTTATTTACATTATGCTTCAGTAAAATCCTTGTCCTTCTGTCACTGTCTGTAAGTAAACTTTGCAAACAGACAGCCATATTGAGCGGACAGGTGGAGAGACAGCGAGGGGTCATCATGGGAGTCTGGCTGTAGCTGCTGTGATGTTTGGTCGATGAGCTGCGTGCGATGATGCAAACCATTTAAATCACAGAGTGTTGTGGTCCAAAGTGTCCTGCAGCTCCTCAGGTTTCCAGGTTAAACCCAAGAGAAAGACACAGAGTTGGCTTCACAGGGCAAAATAAAATAATGAGGGAAACTTGGGGCGGAAGAAGAAGAGAAATGCTGCATCTGCTTTACACAGACTTTAAACTGTTACAGGAAGCTGCTTTCTTCCTCTCTTCTCCAAATCTTTTGAATTATTTTCCTAACTCATTACATTTTAAATGTATTCCACAGTTCAGTTTAAAAGCATCATATGTTATTTCTACTATTAGGCATCTCTCAATCAAAACAATAATATAAGACCTAGTTTGATGTCAGGATCATGGGAATTGTTGTCTTGTTGTCACTTTTGGTTCCTGTGTGCATTTGTGCTTCACGGAGAGAGCTTTGGTGGCAGAACGTGCAGCACATGTCAATGAGTGAACCAACAGTGAAAATACACACAATGAAAAAACAAAAGACAATACAAGTTAATAGTACTGACTAGTTCAGATATAGGGTGTTTCCCTCACATTAGTGTATTAATATAGAAATGTTACATATTATATCTTTAAGGACATTTCTGCTTTTAATAATCCTAAATTGTACTTAGAGATGGTCATATCCAGTACAGATGCACAGTGAGTGCGGCTTCTCCGAGCACAGCAAGTATCACACGCACCACTTTGGATGCTATTGTTTGTCTTATTTTTCCATTGTTGTTTAGCTCTGCCCATGGTCCAGCTCCTCTTCCTCTTACCATCATCGCGTTGGTTGTCGTGATTGGTCAGGTACCATCTCGTAGTCTGTCAAGTCACGTCACAAATGTATGGCTCTGTGTTCACCTCTTGTGTGTGACATAGGGACAATCATATCAAATCAAAACGTCATGTAATCTGACCTTGGAATTCACGTGAACAAATATTTTTACATAGAGAGAAAGTTGATCCTCACAGGTCTGTATGTGTTGTTTTGTATGTTTTTTTCTTTTCCTTCATGCTGTCAGGAGTCAGAGGTCAAACTGTTTAAAAATCTATAGGACTCCCATCCAAACAAACACAAGACTTTACACACAGGTGTAACCTGTAATGAATAGTTTTTGCCTAAAACATGCACAAGTTCCATGCAATCGAGGTGATTCCTACCATTTTGAATCAAAATAAAAATTGAAAAGTTGCTTTCAAATCTTGAATTGTGATACAATAATGAGAGATGATGTAAACTGTGGGAGGCGGTGAAATGTGCTGCTGAAAATAGGCCTGTGTGAAATGAGAATAGGGCGAGATGTGAGTGAGCGAAGCGGCAAAGAGGCGTTGAACAGAGCACACTGGGAAAATCAAGTGTAACAAGATAGAGCTACATCGTAGAGTTAATCGTATCATCTCGTCCTCTGTGTTGCATCTGCCCAGTTGGCTCAAGTAGATCCACGTCTTCCTGTCTCTTTATGTTTGTGTCTCATCATCTGCCTCCTGTCTTCCACTTTTCCCTCCAGTCGGTCTGTTCTTCTACCATCTGTCCTCTCACTGTAACCAGAGATCACACCACGAACCCAATAAACACACCCTGCCTTTATAGTTTTACTGTTCTCTGGCGTGGGTGGGTGTACAATCAGTTAGAGTAGCTTCTGCAGTGCTGTCAATCATCACGGGTTATCTGAAAGGCCCTGCTGAGGTGAACTCCACCTCCACTGGGACATTTAGACAAAAATTACAATGTGACTTGACATTGAATTAAAAACATATACAGTCATTTAAATTATATAAATCTGCTGTATGCTAAAAATATACACCAGCTACACCTACTGGTGGTAAGATGTAACGGTCAGTGTCCAACATCCACTGTTTATATATACGTATATAAAAGAAAAATCATATAGTCTCAAAAGTAAAGCCAACCTGCATTCTCTTGAACGTCCATCAGAGGGCAACCCCACTGGTTTTGCATGCTATGAGAAAATGATCCCTTTTCTCATGTGATTTATTATCTCAGAATACGTCCTCCTGATGAGTGTATGGTTTTCTTTATATGATCCATCTATGATCCACGTCTTCTTCTGGAAATTATTGTCCCATTTAGAGCCAGATAGACGGCACAGCAAGGTAGATTTTTGGACTCCTGATTAAAAAAACCTAAACACAACAAGAAGGCAGTTCACAAACCAATGAGTCACATCGCAATAGATGCACATTTATCGACTTACTTAAGTCAGCCTCTTTAATGTCTGCAGGACCAAGACTTTTAGCTGTTTTCTCTGTGTGTATTTAGGTATAGACCAGCCCAGATAAAAGATATGGTGTAGCAACTATAAAGCTTAAATGAAAATGTCATCTTGAAGTCCATTTAACTTTATGCACTTTATTTTAGAAAAAGATCACTGCTAAATTGTAACCGATGGAAATTGACATTATGATACAAAAAACAAAGATTTATAATGAATATTAATAGTGTAAAGTGCCAGTCATCATAAAATTACGGAGCCAAACTCACCCTCATTGTCTTAAAAACTACCATGTGCACATGAACAGGTGAGTTTATCAATGGAGCCACACCCCTGTACCCAACGCCGGACGTGACATCTTCAAAAATCTGAAATATAAATGAAACTAAGGTTTAGCTCCTACATATGTTGTTATAGAGTACAGTGCTGTGTGCATGTTTGCGGTGTAGAGGATTTTGATTAACTGTTCAGCCGTACAGTAGCTTTGGTAAATTCCACTCGCTGCCTCCAACTTCAGGCATCAGACACACCAGCCATCATGCACTGAAGCTATCCATCATAGCACTGTGATTTAACAACTTCATTCAAAAGCAGTGAATTGCTGATTGTGTTGCCACAAACATGATGACACCTTCGTCTCCAGTTTGGCCGTTTGTCCACCAGTTTGTAAACAAAAAAGTTTGTAAAATGTGGGACTGTCCTTGTGCAGCAGCAGCTCCTTTTGGTCAGAGTGAGCAACACTCTGTGGGTCTTACTCAAACTGTCAATCTTGTTGTTTAATACTTTAATTCAGCAACCTGTGTGTGTGTGTGTGTGTGTGTGTGTGTGTGTGAGTGAGTGATTCTGAAGTCCTGCTCTGCAGCGTCTCTTCCTGGTGGTGCCTGGCTGGACAGATGCCAACGTTGCTGCAGTGTGTGTGTGCAAAGTCAGACTCCGCCCCTCCTGACTCAGTTCTTTTTGCCGATAGCTTATGCCACAGGAGGAGGCGGAGGGTTGAAAATGAAGGATGGGGTGATCCAGGAAGTGAGAGAGTTTGTTGGAAGTGGAGATGGAGGAGGGAGTGGTCCAGGATGGGACAGTTTGTGTGTGTGTGTGTGAGAGAGAGAGAGAGAGAGGGTGTGATCGACCTCTGGTTAGAGACCGGGAGGGGGGAGGGAGTCTGAGTCTAGGGAGACTGTAGGAGAGGAAGGGTGAGAGCAAGTGGACAACCTGACAGAGTATTTACTCTGTGGACTGAGTGACTGACTGACTGAGTGAGCGGGTGATTGACACGAGTGACCACGATGACAGGTAGGCGAGACGAGCTCCACCTGCATCATCACTTCACTGCACCATGAATATTTTAGCAGCCTCCAGGTTTCTTACTGCCCTGCACTGAATAACCCACCTCCCGTTGTCCACCTCTCTGGCAGCATCACACACACACACACACACACACACAGAGCCCACCCCACCCCTCAGTATTTCATCATTCATGTCTTTAAGTGTGTCTCCTCTCCACCTCCTCCTTTGTTTCTCTCCTCTGTCCATTCATGTTTAGTCCACCATCGTTCTAAGCTACTGTTTAAATTAACACATAACAATCATTGTGTCTGTGTCTGTGTGTGTGTGTGTGTGTGTGTGTGTGTTAAGGAAAGCAAGAGTGGAGTGCTTAGATGTAATCAATGCTGTGGTGCGTGTGTGTGTGTGTGTGTTAATTCAAGGTGAACCCTACTGATCTCCATCCTTTGTTCTTTTGCTCTTTCCTCCTCTTCCCTACCTTGTGTCCTTATCTCCTGCTCCATCCCTTCACTGTGTTTAGTAATCATGTTACATGAACCCACTAAGTGATATCATGTGTGATACTACAGATAACCTGGTTAACTGTTACACACACACACGATGTCCAGGCGTGCATGGGTTTCACCAGATTGCAGGAAAATAAAGTTCACAAAAGTTAGATGATGGCAGTAAGGTGATTAGTGATTAAAACTGGTGCCTCACAGTGAGAAGGTTCTCAAATAACCTCCAGCAGAATCCCACAGCACAAAAAACAATCAATGTCATGTAAACTTGTAAACATGTGGTTAAATGAAAGTATCTAAAAAGTGTCTTTCATTCACTTTCTGCAGCCGTGTTTCCTCATCATCCTGCATCTCTGCTCACTTCAGTGCACGTATGGAGGTTTAGAAACAGCGTTGTTGCTGTACTGTAGTGTATATAGTTAAAAAATGAATCATTCTTCATTATCTCTCTCGCTCACTGTGAGTTTTTTCACCCACAGTCTCCTCCCACATACAATCTGTCCTCTTCTCCTTCAACTTATGACTGTTAGTCATTCTTTCTTTTTTATTGCTCCTACAGTTTATATATTTAAATATCAGTACTTATCAAACTTCCTGTATTTAAATACAAAGACACGTATTACTTCCTTCACTCGTGTGGATGAGGAGTTGAATTGCTCTAAATGACTGTGACAAATTAGCTGTCATTATTCACACCGTGTGAGTTTTAATTCTCAGATGGGTCGTTGACTCTGGGACAGTGAAATACAGTCTAATGAAGGGCATTAACGAGCTGGAAGCTGTTTAAAAAGAGACGGGCTTCTTTTCAGTTGTTGTGGTAATCCAGTTATATGTTATGCGATACCTGGGATGCATGAATAATTAATATACAGTATCTACCAAGTGCACATGTAATTTAAAATGATTACTTTTATGAGTAGCAAAGACCTTTTGATCGAAGCACAACATTTTTAATGGTGGATTTAAACAAAAGGCTGATGTCGTTCGGATGAAACGGCATCAGATAACTGAGCTGATAAGAAGGAAACGCTGATAAACGTGAAGAAGCTCTGACACTGCAGACACTGGGCTGCTGATCCTGCCATGCAAATCTCTCCTCTGTATGTAAACCTCAAGCTTGATTTCCCTCCGGCCTTTTCCTGTCTCATTTGGCTGCGAGATGTGATACAGTAACTGTAACTCCCTGTGGCCTCCTGCTCAGCTTGCAGCGCTGAAGCGACGCATGCGTCGTCCGTGCGTCGCAGCACGTGCTGGGCCAGCGTGACCTGTGCCGTCCTGGTGGTTCTCTTCATGTTATTTAACTGAATCTTTAATGTAACTGGAAACACTTTACGCCACTGTAGCTCAGAGCTCTGAACGGTGTCCACAGGAAAAAGTTATCCTGACCTTTGCAGACAATAAGTGGTAGTATTTTTAATTTCCTTTCAATAATGAAGCCACTGCTTATGAAACAACAGTTAGTTTGGACCAGCACTGGGACTTTTAACTGTAGTACTGTGTGTAGAGTGTTGGTTTAATAATCTGCAGTTTGACTTTGATAATCTGTCTGACCACTGGTGGAGGATTAGGCTGAAAAGAGTTCATGAAGAATAAAAGGCCAAGTACTGAGGGAGGAGTGTGAGGGCAGCACATTCTCAGCATCAGCACATTCTCACTATCACAGATCACAGAAAAAAAAACCATGCATTTCAACTATTTCTGTATTGTACAGAGAAATAACAAGGATTATTGTATTGATCCATCTTTATACTGTCAATGTTTGCAAATGACCCAGATATAGAAATAAATATAAAAGAGATGAGAACAGACACTGCATTTAATCCTTAATATGATCATTAACATAAGCTGTTGTTTTTACATCGAGTGTTTCTCAACCACATCTACTTTGTTTAAGTCCAAACACATGATGTGCACATGTGCAAACACTTTTACGTAAAGAGTTTTTTTTCAATCCTGCTGTATTTGCATTCCCGTATCATCATCATCATATTCCACTCTTCATCTTGCATTTGCATCACTGCCCTCTGCACTTTGGCAGAAATATTGACGCGAAACAAATGGTGCAACTGATTACAAACAAATCCAGAACTAGTGATGTTTAAAAACTCCACTGGGCATCCTTAGATCTTAATGTATGTGGATGTAAACAAAGCTTTGTTTCTCTGTTGACAACAGTTCCTCCGTCTCTCTTTTGTCTTTTCCGTGTGTGTGTGTGTGTGTGTGTGTTTGTGTGTGTCCAAACAATACAACCCCACAAGCCCAGTGTCTGGTGTTGTGTTCCTCCTCTTTCTTTCTGGGTCTAAATTATTAAACTAAGTAAATTTAAAACCACTTGTGGACAAAGCAGCAGCAGCAACACAAAACTCTTAACCTAATGCAGCTCATTGTGTTTACACCCAAAAAAACAAGTTAGGATATTAAGTCCAGGAAGCAGCAGTATAATAATCTCTTTGCAGCTCTATAACCCTGATACTGACCCTGTTTGCTTCTCTTTTACTATAAACTCACCGACTTTAATCAGTGTTTTACTATTCCAACAGGATGTCATATAGTTTAACCCATAACCATCTCTCCTCTTGGATTTCCTGTGCAGATGACACGGTGTCGGCCAGCAGTAACATGGACATCGACGACCGGGTGTCTCACCTGGAGCAGAGGCTGCAGCTGCAGGAGGACGAGATCCAGCTCCTGAAGTCGGCCCTGGCCGACGCCCTGCGACGACTGGGATACTGCGAGGAGCAGAGTCAGGTGATGCAGTCAGGAGGCGTCCATGCTGCTGGGAGGAGACCGCTGGCCACCACGGCCTCAGCGGCACCTACCAAGGGTGAGTGAGGGAGGAAATCCACATCGAGTGCTGTGATGGTCAACTTTGAGTAAACATTCAATAACAAACGGGGCTGACCTATTGCAAGTAATTGCAATTGCGACTTGATTTGCAGTACAATTATTAATATCAATAGATTCAAAACATGACCTCAAATGAAATGTTCCATTGAAGAGTAGCTCAGGGTCTGCAGCACCTCATACAGCACAAAGGGACAGTGGCAGTGTGATTGTGCTTCTTTGTGAAAGTGTTATCATACCCTTATGATCTCCCTTTTATGAGATTTCAATTTTTTTCTGTTTGTTTGTTTGTTTGTTTTTCAGTGCGTCAGCTCCTCCAGGCTCTTCCCTCCAGACCTCTCAGTAATGGCTACACTCAACAGAAACGCCTTCTGTCTTCCCCTTCTTCTCCTAAGAAAGAAGTGCTGCAGTCCATTAAGAGGTACAATTTCAAAAATGTTTTTTTTCTACTCGTCAATGTGCCCCACACATGTGCACATTTTTTATAACTGTTTAAAAGAATAAAACTTTGAGTATTTCCACTCATGTAGGTTCCAATTCTTCTTGTATTCACAATTTGCATGTACTGAGGAGAGTGACTCAACTTGTAATTTAATTGCAATCATTTAAAGGGGACATATTATACCCTATTTCCCCCATTAAAATAGTTCCCTGGTGTCCTAATGAACATGTCAGTGACATACCTTGGTCAAAATACCATAAGGATGAAGCATCATAGCAGTTCAATAACCCTGCTAAGCCCGCCCCTTTCAGAACGCTCGGTTTTCGTGCATGGTCCCTTTATATGCAAATGAGACACAGGCAAACACACACCCACTTCTTCCAGGGGGTTTCTGATTTGTCCTCGTTACAGCGCTTTACAGCTCTATTCGTCTCCCCCTCCCTCCACTAGTTCTCTGACAATATCAACATGGCAGCGTGCGCAGAAAACAGCCAGAGTGCCGTCACAGGAAGAGACGTTCTACATAAGGATCGAGCCGAACAGTGCCGAACTGTTAATCAGTTAAAAACACTTAGGAACAGCACCACTGATCGCCAGCGGCGCGCGGCGAGCTGCATAAGCTGGCGCTGTATGTTACTGTATCAGACCGGTGACTATGCTCCGGAGACCTCGTCACCGCGGCACCGCTGATCGCCACCGCGGCACCGCTGATCGCCACCGCGGCACCGCTGATCGCCAGCGCATACAGCGGCCGTTTAGGCGGCTCGCCGCTGGCGATCAGCGGTGCTGCGGTGGCGATCAGCGGTGCCGCGGTGGCGAGGTCTCCGGAGCATAGTCACCGGTCTGCACCGGAGCTGGCGATCAGTCGCATACAGCGGCCGTTTAGGCGGCTCGCCGCTGGCGATCAGCGGTGGCGATCAGCTGATTTTCACAGAGAGTGCAGCACCTCTGCACAGAGAGTGCAGCACCGCTGATCGCCAGTGGCGAGCGGCATAAACTGCCGCTCGCCGCTGTATATGTGATTGTATC
This sequence comes from Solea solea, assembly GCF_958295425.1. Lineage (NCBI taxonomy): Eukaryota > Metazoa > Chordata > Actinopteri > Pleuronectiformes > Soleidae > Solea > Solea solea. Next base: position 21,652,766 of record NC_081140.1, on the reverse strand, counting down.
AGACTGAGTCTGTGCTCCGGTCATGGAGGACGTACTGAACAAATATTTTTAATTAGGACGTGTCAGAATGGTTAGTTATGAGCTCTATGTGACCTTTTCTTAACAACGTGTGTGTGTTTGTACGTCGGTGAAATACGTCCCCTGACTAAATACGGCGACCGCTGTCTAGTGCGAACACACGTTTGCTGACTTTATCCGGCACATTAGCTTCATATATCAAATCCTCTGTGGAAGTTTGTGTAAAACACTGTGCTCCACTGTGCAGCCACGAACAGCACACTTGTCCCGCCACGTTGACATAATACCGCTCTTCCTCCCTCGCCTGCACTCTCGCAGGGACAAGGTGGAGCTAAGGTGGAGCTCTCGAAGTAAACTTACTGGTGGGGCGGTAACATTCGCGGTGAAATGCGCATGCTGACGTCATAAACGCAGGGAATTCAACATCGAGTGTTTTATCGCCTATACTTACACTAAGGGGAACCACGAAAACATGACGGAGTATTCTTTTTCCACACTTTGGTGACTGGTAGGGCCCCCAGAGTCCCAAATATAAGTATTAAAATGGTTAAAAAGTTGATTTTGCGTAATATGTCCCCTTTAAGGAATCACACAATAGATGAAGCTTGTGAAAACAAAGCTGCTGCTGCTGCTGCTGCTGCTGCTGCTGCTGTTGTCGTTGTTGACAGACATTGAAACTATCCCATTGCTCCCAATAGGAAATACAGTTTTACTTCTATGATCCAAACTCTTACTACACCAGTGGTCAATCATTAGAGTTCAATTATTAAGAGTGGATGTTAAGAAAGGGAAAGAAATGATCCTGAATGTCTCCTCTTTTCTTCTCTAACCAGGAAAAGCATGTCCACAGAACGTCTCACTCTGGTCAGGAGAGAGATGGGAGCAGAGAGTCGGAGTCGAACCACCTCCTCCAGCAGCTCCTCCGGTGGCAAAGGGTAACACATGTCTCCTGTCTGTTCATGTACTCAGCAGCTGCTAATATGTGAAAGATTCAGTCGATAAATAAATAAATAAAAAAAGCGCTCATCAGTTTCTAAAATTGCCATGAAACCCTCTTTAACCTGGTGTGTATGTGTCCTGTGGGTCATGTCACATCTCTCTTTATTTATTGTTAAATTACTTTTATATTCTGTGCTGTTTGTGTTGAGCATAGAGCATAAAGTGGTTATATTTTTATTATTTAAATCTCCTAATCATAATTCTCTATCAGACCACTCAGCACTTTTATGCTACACTAGGTGCGGTCTGTCTCCTTCTAAATGCATGCTGGGATCATCTCCAAATGTCTTAAAGAGCAGGTTTAGAAAAATGGAAAATGAACACACCGAAGCATCATAGCTCAAGAAAAGCCACGCTGGAGTTTATCTGAAATGGAACCGGTTCATAACACTGAGATATCAACTCATACCACTGATGTCCTGAGGTTCTACCGTAATGACAAGTATATGGGCACAAAGCTCTATTTCTCTGCTTTCCGGTCTCCATCCATCCATCCATCTCCTACCGCTTTATCCTCCACATGAGGGTCGCAGGGGTTTGCTGTGCCAATCTGAGCTGACATAGGGGGAAAGGCGGGGTCACACCATAGTTTTTGAATCTTCTAGATACCACAAACAGTCCAGGAGTTACGGTAATGAGACGTGCACATGACAAATCATGTCAGCGACAACAGCATGGTAACGGAAGGGTTAAAAATACGACTGTGAACTCCCACTGAATGCCCGGGTATATTTTTAGTAGTGAAGTAAAGTCCACTTCTGTGTGCTTCTTCCACTTTGTCTGCTCAGCAGTGACTTCAAGTGAATCACTCAGTGTGCAGCGCAGCAACGTCACCACAGACACGGACACAAACAAACAGTAAACCAAAACTGCTGAACTGAGAAACACAGAGAGAGAGAGAGTCGTGGCTTAATCAGCATTGTGTGAACTCATTAGAGAAAGGTTTGCAGAGCTGCCACTAACCACTAATCTGTGGATTATTTTCTCGATTAATCGAGAAGTCATTTGGTTCAGAAAACGTCAGCAAATGTTGAAAAATATTGATCAGTGTTTGTCAAACATGGAAATGACGATGTTATCAAATGTCTTACAAAATGATTCAGATTTAATGATTCCTTTGTTGAAACTGAAAAATTAGAGAATCAGAGAAACCCTCAAACCGATGAATCGATTATCAAAAACGATGACGATTAATTTAGTAATTGATTAATAATTGATTAATCAAGTAATTGCGTATTGGTTTGTAACAGACATTTAAAAGTTACGCACTACAGCTTTAAAATCTCACTGAAATGTTTACAAAGGAACCCCAGAAATGAAAACGTGAGAATAGTTTTTCTTTATGATATGATCGTTTCTTCCAGTTTCTTCCAGTTACAGAGGTTTAAATTATTCAGACTGTGTCAGGATCAATTCAGCTCATCATCATGAGTATCTTCTGCTCTGTCTCCTCCTCATTGTGTTTGTATCTCACACACGTCACCATGAATTTTGTGTAATAGTTACCAGGCATGGTTCTCCTCTCCTCTCCTCTCCTCTCCTCTCCTCTCCTTCCCTTTCTGCTGATGGATCAGGTTTCCACTTCTCCTTGTTGGTAAAAGGAGGAAGGGGAGTGGTTACCAGGCAGAGTGGGTGGGTTTGCAGAGTCAGGAAGTGTGTTGTGATTGGATGATGGTTCGCCCTCAGGCTGAGCTTAAAGTTTGCTGCTGTGAAGGAGGAAGTTGTTGCTGTTGCTGCTGAACACAGGACACAAAGCGCTGACTGCTCACCACCTTGCCCTGCTTCTCTATAACGGAAAGGCTGCAGACATGAAGAGATCCTCTAGGTAAACGGCTGCTTTTCAAAAGAGAATCGATGATTAACAGAGAGACTGAAAGCAGAGAGGCCTTATGGTCGAGCTTTTAGAAGAGAAACTTATGTTGTGTTTTGTGGGGAAAGTTGTGTAGCTTTTGTTTCTTGGTGATCAAATGGTTACATGAGTTTTTTTTTTTAAATGCAGCTTTTTAAAATCAACTGGATGAGTTAAAGAGTAGTTTGGGGCGTCACACCCATCTCTGTGTTGACTCATATTTGAAGAGATTAAAGAGTAAACACAGTGGTTTTGGTTGGGAAAATGAATTCAGGCTGAAAAGCTGCCGCCTCATGTTTTTACTTGCTTGTGTGCAGCTTCAAAAGGAAGTTGTGTTGTCTCATGAAATTGTTGTTGTCACGCAGACTGTTTGTTTCCCCCGTCTGTGGAGACTGTGGTTGGCTGTGGAGGGAGAGCTTCAGCACAGTAATGTGAAGAGCAATTTGTGTGAGTTGAGATCAAATTACTGAGGATAACACACAACGATGCTAAATTACAGAACTTCTATTCTTACAGAAAGAGAACGATTAATGGTTGGTTGGTTAATTGTTTAGTTGAAAGAAAGGAAACTTGTTGTTTTGAAAAAGCCCTCAGGGTGAAATTGTTTGAAGTTTATTTTTTTGTCATTACGTCACACACATGGTTGAATTTATTCGCCTTTTATGTCTCATCAGTGGCTCATTGTTCTGTTGCAGGTCAGAACTAATGAGTCTTGGCTCAGCTGACGGATAAATAAATTAAGTTAAGTTATGAAACACACGCACAGAGATGGATTGAGTGATCGTGAAGTGACAGGAGACACTTTATGTGACTTTATTTTCTTCACGTCACCAACTGTAGTTTTATTTATAAGCACACTTGATTAATTCTAAGGCTCCAACGGGATTCATTTATTAAATTCCTGTGTATCCTCACCTGAGGATCCACATAAAAAGCTGCTGAGACCACTCCTTTATTACACAGCAGCAGCAGCATTATAACCACAGACAGGCAGCTGAGGGACGGATGTTACTGTACGATTACCAATTCTGCCCAGTGTGCAGAATCACTGATAACATTGATTGCTTCTCCTGCTTAACATGGAACAAATCTAGACCACAGAAGCATTTTGCACCACAAAGACAATAAACCAGTTTGACATCACTCTTAATTGACTTTCATTTAATGTAGTGTAATGTAATGTAATGTGTGTATGTGTGTATATGTATATGTATATGTATATATGTATATGTATATATGTATGTATGTACTGTATATACACACATGTATGTATATATAATCTTAATAATACATATAGATGAGAAGTTGAAATGATAACTGCCATAAAGCAGAAAAGAAGAATAAGAAGAAGTAATAATATGTGCATTTATGGAAAAACAAGCAGGGATTAATTTCTTATGTTCTTATCTCATTTAGTCTCAGCTCAGGAGAAAAATATTTAAAACACTAGTAAAACTTAAAAAGCCCCATATTTTTAAATACAAATCTAAAAGGAATCTTGTTATGTACAGTTAAAATAGCTTTTTGTAAAGTAATGTAATGTAATGTAATGTATTCATGCATAAAATCTCTTATGCAAAAAATTGATAACAATGGCAAAGCCAGTTTATTCATAGTTTAAAGTTAAATTTACAGCCTGGGAATTCTGTTGCTGTTTATATTATTGTCTTTTGGTTTGTGCAGGATCGTTTCTTTAAATTATCTGGCAACCTCTGCGTGGGGTGGATTTCAGCAGGTGTTTTGAACTATAGTTGCATATTTTACATATGGCCACTTTAACCTTCAGTGTGACTGAAATCAATCACATTTTGATGAAAAGAAAAGATCAGACAATCTCCATCATGTTGGAAAGATCGAGATCTTTTTCCATTTGTCCGATCAAAACGTTCTCCCCCTCCCTCCCTCCCTCCCTCCCTCCCTCCCTCCCTCTCTCATTTATTGTATTGTCCTTTTCTGAAAGTTGCCGCAGTGATGTCAGTTGGGATTATTGTGGTGCAAAGCTGACCACACATCAGTGTCTCGGTGTACGTCTCCTCTTCTGTATGAGTTGACTCAAGATTGTGAATGTGATCAGTCCATTAACTGAGCCACTGCAGTACTTCACTCATAATGGATGTGGAAAATGGACGCACACTTAACAGTTCTCAGTGCCCACTCCCACAGTCCACAGGGCTTTGACCATCACGTACTCAGGCCGCAATATCCATCTCTCACCGACAGCTGCAGTCATTATTATAATCATGTAATGTTGAATTATGATAACCTTTTTTTTTAATGCATCCACTCTTTATTTGCAGCTGAATATGACTTAATTTATTGATTTTAAATATTAAACATGTAAAATATTACAAACCATGTAGTGTTGGTATAAACCCAGTCATACAGGCATCATGAGCTTGATTTGGCACAAACCACAGGCACTTGACTCATGTTTGGTCACATTCAAATTATGATGAATAATCTAACACGGGGTGTTTATAAAGGTTTTGGAACTTGGTTACTCTTTGATTCTTTAATTTCTATGTGCAGTATATTAAGTATCAGCTGTATTATTGTCATTTTTTTGGTTTGAAAACAAACCTGAACCTCTGCTGCATCTTGTCAGATAACGTTGGAGAAGAGGAGCATTACAGTTTCTTATACGTGTATCTGTCTGTTTCTTGGCTGTTGGTCTTTGGAAAGAACCTGTAGAGATGGAAAATGAAATTACTGGATCCTGATTCACTTTACAAAACACAAACATGATGCAGCATTTCTCAGAGAGACCCTGACCAGGTTAGTCCGCCCACCGGGTGCCTTTAGGGGCCCCCAAAGGTGTTTTTCTAAGAAGCCATTTATATTGATTAGCTCAGGAGATGAACGCCATGGTACCTTCTGAGGCCCTATGCAACTAGTGAGACATGTTTAGTAAGATCGTGTTACATTTAACACGTTGTTTCTTGTGGCCGCCCATTTTAATATTTTAATAACTAGTTCATCAGTAACCTAGCGCCTAAACTCACTCTTTGTGTCCCATGTTTCAGGGGTGGGAGGAGCTCCCCTTTGCCTGTGGCCCCCGTAGACTTTTGTAACCCCGTGTGTTTCCAAAGTGCAGCAACAACAATACACTCACTGCTGTGTTTTAATGACTGGTCTGTTTGTGCATTCTCTCTCCCTGGAAACCTGGTGACCACAGGACTGCAGCCAAATATCCAACTGTCAATTACCCAGCATGCCCTGTACTAATTACTGGCTCTGGATCAATCTCTGTTCTTTGATTGGCTCAAAACAGGCCACACCTCGTCTCACTGGTAGACCAAACACACACACAAGCAGTCGCAGAGACAAACGGGCCTTTATGTGGTTATTTTACTAAGCCGACACTCGGCCTGCTCGCCTCCGGCTGCCAAGAGACACAGCAAATGCCAGTCAGGTCCTCGGCTGATTCTAGCGGCGTCGCTTGTTGACTTAAATTTTAAAACACGGTCACTGACTGTGTGACATGTTGAGAAGCTGTTCATGGTGACTCCATGTTGAACAAATGTCACACAAAGCAGACAGACACACACACACACACACGTCTCATCCTGGATCTCAAAGGTGTCCTCAGTGTCTTTCACTAAAACCTGTGTTCAGCTCGAGGTGTGTTCCTATTGGTTCATGCTCTCATTTTGTTTTGTTTTTAGTGAAGCTTCATCAAGGTTATATCCATTTAACCAGGAAAATTGAGATTAAGAACCTCTGTTTCAAGGGAGTAGTGGCCATGATAGGCGGCAGCAAATCCAAAACACTCAACACAGTTACACATTTACAGTTACAATAAACCAAAAAGAAAACAGATTAAATTTACAAGCAGATTATGAAAAACAAGTGCATGTTGTGGAGTCGGCCTCCAGAACTTTTAGTTTGGATTTAAAGGCGTTCAATGAAATGAACTCAGTTAGTTTCCAGTCTTTCTGCAACATATTCCATGCAAAAGGTGCAGAGTGGACAAAATCCCCTTTATCCAGTTCAGTACAGGCGTTTTAATAATGTAATAGATTTAATAAGGGCTCAGGGTGAGAGAAGGGTACAGTAGGAGTTTCAGAGCACAAACAAATACACGTCTACTTTGTTTTGTTAATGTGTTTGCTCCAGAACTTACTCGCATCACGGTGATAGCTGTTTTTTGTCTACGTGTCACTGCCGCTCAGTAAAATGGCAGGAAACTTGAATAATGTGACGTGCATTTCACAAGTACCTCGCAAACACAAATTTTATTTTGAAAAACTCAGTTTCTTGCTGTGTCTTTGACTTGAGAATACTTTTAAACTTGGAACTGCATTGTTTACAGTCTGTGCAGCTGCTGCTGCTGCTGCGTTGTTCTCCACACTCTCCCGTTGCTGTGTTGGAAGAGAAAAACCTGTTATTTTCCCTTTTATCTTATCAGGCGTTACTTTTACTGCTATTGCCATGGTAATATCCAAGGCAGCGCCTTCAGCATCTCCATATTCTGATTGGTTGACAGCATCCAGACAGGTTAGGCTGAGTGTGAGCTCTGATTGGTGGACAGAGCGTTGATTCAGATGCTGCTTGGTCGTCCATCACCTGGACCTGAGTGACGGGTCTGATTATGTGGCTGAATCAGAGATCGTCTGTTTAGGTTTAAAGTTATAGATTCAACATTTGTCACATTAACACGTCGTTACCTGCAGATAACAGGAAGTCACTCTGTTTACCTGCTCTGTTGACTCTTTATCAACCTTTGTACTCAGCCACATGGAGGAGTGATTTAACCATTTTAAGCTCCTCCACCAACACGAGCAGTGAGCGCGACAGAGAATAAATAATTCACAGTCTTATACGAGAGCCTGTTGTCATGGAACAAAGTCTCAGAGTCTTTATTTAGTATTAATATATATATCCTCTGTTTTATTTAGTTTCCATCATTAATGTTTCCTTTTCTTCTGTTTCAGTAAATCCAAAGAATGCACCTTTAATGCAGGTAAACATGATTCCTTCTCCTCTGATACTTTATATTTCTGTGTGTAATTCAAAGGCTTCATAATTCATGTTTTTCCCTCTAATAAAGAAGATGACATCGATACCCAATTAGGCACCAAGGAGCTCTTGAGATTGAAGTTCAGTCATTGTGACTGATTATTTCTTATTATTAGACATGTTACACATCATTTAGAAATTAAACAGACAGATCTCTCAGTCTTCTTATTCACTAGATGTCTTCCTCCATGTCCTCTTTTGTTTTTTGCTTGGTTTCACTGAATAAGACTATTAAAAAACAAATAATATTCATTTAGATTTCATGCTTTTTGTGACGTTTGAAGACTTTTGTCCCTTAAATGTTTTGTCTATTTTTCCCTCTCTGTCTCTTTCCTTCCAGAGGACGGCTACGTGAGGATGTTCCTCCGGGGTCGTCCCGTCACCATGCACATCCCCGACCAGCAGAGGGAGAGCTACACTCTTGACCAGAAGGTGGCGCTCCCTGACCACAAGCTCAAACTGCAGTGGGTGTATCCTTCAAACATGGGAGAGAGAAACAACCTGAGAGGATGAACCGAGGATAAAATTTAATTAATAATTCAAATCTGTATATTCTCTTTCCACAAACTAAACTTCTTAGACCAGAATCTGACGTGTTCTTGCCTGGTGGTGGTGCTCTGCTCAGCCTGTCTTATTCCCTAACTCCAGCATGGATCAGGTACGGCTACCGTGGACGCGACTGCCGCTCCAACGTCTACCTGCTGCCCACAGGAGAGATAGTTTACTTCAACGCGTCTGTTGTGGTGCTGTACAACACTGAGGAGCAGCAGCAGAGACACTACCTGGGCCACAACGATGATGTCAAATGGTGAGGGGGACAAAGATTTAGTGAACTTATATTAATCGTATATTCTAAACTGCACGGATACAGTTTTTAGACTGTGTTTGCCGTTAATGAGAGTTGTGGTTTACTTGATAAGTGCCAGCAGACATTCTGAATGAGCTCTCTGACTGCAGCCACTGGCATGTAAACAAACTGAATCCCCCCCAGGGCATGCTGGGAAAGCGGCTCTTCTCTACACATAAACTTTAATGGGGGGGGGGGGGGTTTCCCCACGCCATCCCATTGAGCGCTCTCACTCCTCTCGCAGGGGGGGAGAAGGATCATCTTTTAGCTTCTGTAGCTTTTATTTTGCTTATTTTATTATTTTAGAACAATTTTATATTAATATAAGTATGCTTTGCTTTGGAGTAAATATAATTTTAGTAAATATTCACAAAAGTTTGGGAATACTGCAATTGAGCGTTTTAAATGTGATGCTTGAATCTAAATCAGCTGTTACAGAATGTTTCACCTTTCTGCATATAAAAAATATGTGGGAAGGAAATGTAAATGAGGTAATTATTATTATTTTTTTCTTTATCTAGTCTGAGTGTACATCCTGACATGGTTACCATAGCAACGGGCCAAGTGGCTGGAAACTCTAAAGATGGAAAGGTACTGGGAAAAAAAACACACACACTTTTTTCTGTCTGTCCTGTACAATAAAAGTCTTTGAATCTTGAATCTGGCTCATAGAGACATGGTGACAGTTTTATCCTACAGCAGGTTTCATAAACAGACGGAAATGACATTCTTATCGTATCCTTTTATCTATATTTTTCTTTCTTATCTATATATCTTGTCACTCCTCTGTGCAGCTGCTGGCTCCTCATGTCCGTGTTTGGGATTCTGTGAGTCTCAACACGCTCCACGTGCTCGGCATGGGAGTGTTCGACAGAGCAGTCACGTGTGTCGCTTTCTCCAAGTCGGTAAGAAGCCTCACGTCCTGTGGAGTTAACGGTTTAAATGGAGCCCTCTGTTTATTTAATGTACTTTTTTCTTTTCAGAATGGCGGTGCCTTCCTTTGTGCTGTGGATGACGCCAATGATCACATCCTGTCAGTCTGGAACTGGCAGAAGGAGAAGCAAATAGCTGATGTCAAGGTATCCTGCCTCCTGGTGTCAACGCGTATGCGTTGCTAGAATGGTAACATGGTCATAGTGGAGATTGATGTTTACATCTTCATGACTCCTGTCCCTGCAGTGCTCCAACGACTCTGTCCTGGCTGCCATGTTCCATCCCATGGATGCCAACCTGATAGTCACCTGTGGGAAATCACACATTAACTTCTGGACCATGGAGGGCAACACTCTGAGCAAGAGACAGGGCCTGTTTGAAGTATGGCCATGTTCACAGCTGTGCACCACCAATATAAACCCAAACGACCCTAAAAATAAACATTCATTAAGTGTAAAAACACCTTCTGCTGTGAATCTGTCCGTTTTCTCTCTAGAAACACGAGAAACCAAAGTACGTGCTGTGTGTGGCGTTCGCTCAGAATGGAGATGCCATCACAGGAGACTCCAGTGGAAACATCTACATCTGGGCCAAAGGTCAAATCTACAACGATCAACTCTCAATTACTCAGGAAGTATATATATATATATATATATATATATATATATATATATATATATATATATATATATATATATATATATATATATATATATATATATATATATATATATATATATATATATATATATATATATATATATATATATATATATATATATATATGCTCAAATCAAGAAAATAACACAGGCAACGTGTTTCTGTGATTGACAGGTGGTTACCGCATCAGTCAGGTGGTGTCGGGAGCCCACGAGGGCGGGATCTTCTCGCTGTGTGTGCTGAAGGACGGCACCATGGTGTCTGGAGGAGGGAAGGACCGCAAGGTGGTGCTGTGGGACCACGATTACAGAAAACAGGCTGAGATGGAGGTAAGAGTGCTCAGCTGTGCTGTATATTCAAAGCATAGTGACAATAAACACAGTCCTGAGGTCTCTGAATGAGTCCACGCTGTGTTTGTGTGCAGGTCGGTGAGTCATTCGGTCCTGTCCGGGCACTGGCTGAAGGAAAACCAGGAGAGCTCTTTGTTGGAACCACCAAGAATGCCATCATCAGAGCTGCTTTCCCTGATACTTTAACACCAGTGGTGCAGGTACTTAATTTTACGTGGTATAATGAGAGCATACCAAAGTAAAATCTTACATTTCCCGTTGAAAAAGCAAAACAAAATCCTTTTTTTTTTTTTTCAGCTAGGGTTGCCAACCATGTAAAATAAGGTATTTTTGCAGTATTTGAAAGATAAAACACAACAATTTGTTCCTTTTGTGATTATCAAGTCAGTGCAAAATCATAACAGAAAAATTATAGATTAGTCCACTAATGAAGATTTATACAAGGTAAAATAATATCACCCTCCTGCTCATTCATTACTGTCTAACATGGGCTCATTTAATTGGTCGTCCGAGTGCTGTGCAAGGGGATATAGCAATGTGCAGAAAGTGCAATATGTAAACAGTATAATCAGGAAGTTGGCAACCATGAGTATTATTTATTGTGAAAAGCAAATGTTCATATTGTTAATACACACACACATTCACGTCTCATTTGCAGAATTATTGTTATTATCTTTACAGTGTAAAAGCCAGGGCTGAATGAGTATTCTCATTTTCATTTGAATAACATTTAAAATGATTACTGTGTGATATTTGTGCAGATCTGTGAGAAACAAAGATGTTTTCTTCAGTGTGTAAAATATAACGTGTATAAGTCAGGACAATATTTAATCTAAAATGGTTATTTAACACACATTTTGGCTTTAAGAAATATTAACGCCTCCTGCGATTTGAAAATTGCAATAGGCTTTATTGCGATTTTGATCAAATCCCAATGAATTGTTCAGCCTTAGTAACAGCCAGTTAACACTGTACATACAGAAATTAAAATGGGACTCATGAACTTGTGTTTATATGTGAAGATTTGAACATGGCAAGCCTGACCTTTAAATGGTTAATTCATTAGACACCTGACTGCAGGAAACTTTATTGTAATATAAGGAATAAAGACAAATTGTCCATTTGGCAACTTTCTCAATGACATTTCACAACCTTGGAAGTGGAAACTTCCAAGGCTGTGAAATGTTATGAAAAAAGTAGACATTTAAGTCGACTAAAATTGTAAACACAACCCTATTTGGAGGCACCATAGTATAAATGGGAGTCAGTCTGGGGATGTGCTGAATTAGACGTGATGTGTCGCAGGGTCACACAGATGAGCTGTGGGGTCTGGACGTTCATCCCTCCATGGAGCAGTTCGTCACCTGCGCCCAGGACAAACAGGTTCACCTCTGGGACACCAACTCCCATCAGCCCCTCTGGAGCAAGACCATTGAGGTGAGGAGGAGGAGGAGCAGCTGGGATGCAATTTAAAAAATTTAATAACGTGAATCATCAAATTAAATAAAGAAACTCATCGTCCTCTGTGCTCCAGGATCCAGGGAGGTCTGCAGGTTTCCATCCCAGCGGAGCAGTTGTGGCAGTCGGGACCATGACTGGAAGGTCGGCCTCTCGGTTACAAATTAGACACTAAACACGAGTTTGACAACTGTTATGCAGTTTTACATTTAGTAACATTTTAAAGCAATGTTTGTGACGTAAGTATGCATCTACTGTGGTATTGAGTTTAATTTGAAGGCAGTATAAAATGACTGACGACCAATCTTCAAACCAGAAATAATGAACTAACAGTGAGATGATCGTGTCTCAGGTGGCTGGTGCTGGACACCGACACCCGGGATCTCGTTTCTATGCACACGGACGGCAATGAGATCATTTCCAACATCAAGTACTCTCCAGGTACAACATCGACACAAAGTGTAATGTTTCTGCGCTGTACTTGTCTCTGTCAGGAGCATTTCTAACTAACTGTTAACCCTCTGTGCTTTTAGATGGTAACTTCCTGGCTGTCGCCTCCCACGACAACTTTGTTTACATCTATGCCGTGACGGAGAATGGCCGAAAGTACAGCCGTGTGGGGAAATGCACTGTAAGTGGGTGTTCCTGCAGCTTTGTTACCACTTCACGTGTCCAATAAGATACCGATATTACAAACTCTGGTATCTACCGATACCATTATTAGTTCGATACAGTCATTTTAGAGCCTTTATGAACTATGAAGCTGTTAACGACACATTTGTGCCAAGTCATTTCAAAGATATCATTCTCCAACTGTGTAACCAACAGTTGTAGTTGTAATAAACAGCCTAAACATGAGTCAAGCATGATTTCGATTCGATCCAGTGCTTTTGATACCAATACCGATTCCCATCCCTGCTCTTTAAGAAAGTTGTTTCTATCTTAATCACATTAAAACATGCTCTTTTTCTCTAAAATGTCCACTTGTGCGCGCTCCTCTTTCCTCAGGGCCACTCCAGCTTTGTTACACACCTGGACTGGTCCACAGACAGCCGGTACCTTGTCACCAACTCAGGAGACTACGAGATCCTCTTCTGTAAGTTCTGTGTCTCTGGAAACATTTACAGTCCACAGCTTTTAAGGTGACATTTTGGACTTGTTGTAACACATGGTTGTTTTATGGTTGTTCCATTTTCCAGGGGAGGCATCTAGTGGTAAACATGTGACAAACATGGACACTGTGCGTAACCAGGCGTGGGCCACTTACACCTGCACCCTGGGCTTCAACACCTTTGGTTGGTCAATTGAAATAGTTGAATCAAACCTGTTCTTCTCACCAGTTTCACTCACTCACTTTTCTTCTCCGCGTGTCTCAGGGATTTGGCCGGACGGAGCAGACGGCACAGACATCAACGCTGTGTGCAGGTCACATGACGGCTCCCTGCTGGCCTCTGCCGATGACTTTGGCAAAGTGCACTTGTTTTCCTTCCCCTGTTCTCAACCAAGGGTCAGTCGTGTTCACGCACAGTTACTCACGTTTATCACCTTTGTGTTTCACACAAGCAGCCACACGCTTCTTCCCTGCATGCGTTGTAATGAAGTGTTAATGGAACGCCGTGAAAAACTCTGCAGAAACAACAAAATACTCGACCGCGAGGCTCAGCGTGAGATCACTACCACAAATTTAATACGTCTCAATTTCTTCCAGGTGTTTTTTTTGGGCCCACAAACATGTCTAAGCAGTGGAATTGCTTTAACAAGTTCAAATGTTCAGCCCAAATGTGTAGTTGTAAACTTAATTTCCCCGTTCAGAGAAGATGCTAATAATTACAACATGTTGGTACTTATTTTTAAACACTCATCTTAAAAGTTTTACCCACATTTGGAGTCAACACCAAGAGTAATGTCCATGAAGAACTGAATGCAAAAGTTTCAGTTCAGACCCAGAAAGATGTACATGGATTGTATTTACTTAATATTATCATCCATATTCTACCCTTCTCATATTATTTCTTTCTTTTGCCTGCTATGGTTTATGGCTGGATAATGAAGGAGAAAAGCTACTGAATAATGAATTGAATAATAGAGAAATTGTGCACTTTTAACTTTTCACGTTTTCTTTACTTCTTTACCGATATCGTGATGTATCGTGAGATGATTGTGTTGCAATACATTGACTGTGACAGAATCGTTGTATCCTGATATTATTGGTATCGTGGACCATGTATCTGAGGTTCTCCTCACTTCCTTCCTCTGCTTCTGAATCCGCAGGCTCCAAGCCACGAGTACGGTGGCCACAGCAGTCACGTGACCAACGTTGCCTTCCTGCACGACAACAGTCACCTGATCTCCACTGGTGGGAAAGACACCAGCGTCCTGCAGTGGGTGGTCGCCTAGAGACAAAAAAAACCCTCATCTTTAATCCCTGGAAACGGGGACCAGCATCCGCTCCGACCCATTATATCATGTCTTCTTCACTGTTTTATCCTCCCCCCTCCTCCACCAGGGGGCAGCACCTCCTCTGTGCCTAAACCAGAAAATTAGAATAACTCACAACTTGACCGAGCGACACCTCACACATCAGACGAGCTGATAAGTATCATTGCGACAAAGTAAATGATATTTAATGTCCAGCTGTTTGTAATAGAATGTAGAGGAAAATGTTGTCATGCAAGAAGTTAATCTTAAAAAAAAAAAAAAAAAAATATATTAACACCTGCATCATGACCAGGTAGAGACACAGAGCAGACCTGTGATTACAGCGTTAGTACTAACTGTGCCTAAATCATATTTATCTTTAAAACCCTTTAATGGGAATTCCACCCGTTTTTAAGGGAACGTGTGTTTTCATGTTTTAGTTCCTTGGCTGCAGATGTTACGTGCACCTTACTCTCTAACAATGCATGACATAGTTATGGATGGATTCATTTACATTTTGGGATTTAGTATTATTTCTTTTTTAAATTGATGTAAACATCCAGTGGTATGAGAATCTTGAAATTTGAGTTATTTGGCTGAATTAATGCAGATTTTTGGCCACTGAGAATCCAATTGAACGCATGGAACCAACGTAAAATGAAGGAAAGAAAAATAAACCTGAATATATTTACATGCTTATGAATGTGCTGTGCTGTAAAGTGTGCGTGATTTGAAATGATAGAACTAAAACATGACGCATCGACTTTAAATTTGTACGTAATCCACCTGAATGTAGTCTTTCTTGTCATGGTTTGATCTTCCAAAACAAATGTGTTCTTAATAATAATATAATAACAAAAATAATAATAATAATAATTGGCACATGTTGGGAAGAAATAAATGTCTTTTCTTGTGGTGAAAGATTGTACCAGTCCCTTAAACGGGTGGCATTCCCCCTTTAAAGTAGTAACATTAACCTCATTGCCTTCTCTGACTTCACTCCTCATCCCTCAGCCTGATTTCT
This sequence comes from Solea solea, assembly GCF_958295425.1. NCBI lineage: Eukaryota > Metazoa > Chordata > Actinopteri > Pleuronectiformes > Soleidae > Solea > Solea solea. The sequence goes on along the minus strand of NC_081140.1, from coordinate 21,637,191 downwards.
TAAAGGTGCATAATCTATAATAATCTTAAATATTACAGATTGTTGTTGGAGATTGTGAACAGTACAAAGTGGTGGTTTTTCTTGTCCCGAGGCCCCGCCCCCTTTACCAGCTGCTGTCTTTCTGGTTGTACCGCTCCTGTAACTGTGCTCACGAGGCACTAGATGGCGCTACAACACCAGAGAAATGAGCATGACTGAGGCTGCGTTCCTACTGTAGATGCTGTTAATGTTGCAAAGGTCTGTAGAGTAAATATACAAATCTATATTATGCAGTATATCCCAGTGGCTGTGTTATTTTAATATTTAACTGTAAAGACGATGCATGCTGTTGTTATTATTAATATTATTAATATTATTCTTGTGGCAGTTTTAGCGATTGACAGAAGGGTATAATTATTAAAAAATTAAAGCGACTGTGCTTTAGGAGTGAGCTTGAGCTGTGTTACCTTCAGTTTTGTTAATAAAGTTTTTACCAAACTACGTCTGAGTGAAGTTCAAACTACTTCCTTCCTAATATAATCAATAAATATGAGAAATAATCCCAAACAAATATGATTTCACGCCACATCGTAATAACAGCTAAATGTATAAAAAAAGCTTGACTCATGTTTCATGTCTAATAAAGGAGAAGGAAGAAGTTTACAACATTCAACCACTAAAACTACATTTTTTAATTTGACACCTTAATCAAGAAATAAAGTTGTGTTTTACTTTTTTCTGTTTTTTTTCTTCTTGTAAATGAGCCCATTGATTATGGATGATTATATTTTACCATTAAAAATGTCATTTTGGTTAAAGAGCTTCTACATACTGATGTATTAACCATTACAGAAACAAAAAACAGATCATTAATTAGTGAATTCATAAATCTTACATTGGGTGGTTTTCTAATACATTTCTGAAGCTCTTTATAAGCATCTTCTACAGTTTGTGCCCTCTCTTCCTCCCAACTCTCCCTGACTGACTCTCTCTGTTTGTTTGAGTTACTTTCATGGAAACAAATCACATTTTGTTTTGATTTTCTTCCTAAATGAAGGTTTCAGAGCAGTTCCTCTGCCACCAGATGCTGAAGCTCCGGCACAGTGAAACAGAATTTGTGTGTGGTCAGTCTGTCCAGGTACAGAAGTGTGTATGTGTCTTTATGCTTTCAGGCTGAGCTCCATTTTGTTGCCAAACATTCAAATACACAGGGTTAACTGGAGCGGATTGTTTGGTAAACAAGAGTTTTACTAAACAACAAGATAGATACACTGCTCCTGCTGCTTCAGTAGATAACCACTTGTTTTTAAATCAGACGACATAAAATGTGTTTTATCGTAATTGACTAATCTGATACGGCTTTCAAAATAAAAACATTTTTACGGCTGCATTCTGATTGTTCACTTCATAAGAAACGTTTTTTCCCCATTTACACTTACTTGACATAGTGAAGACAAAACAATGCAAAACAAACTTTCTCTGAGATGTGTATAATCTGAGTATCAATGGAAATAATCTGAGCGTAACCAAATTAAAGGCACATTTGTTTTGTTAAAACCTTTTTCCAAACGTGATCCGATTAACTGCATCATGAAGGTGTTTTCTGTCTTTGAAGGGAGGAAGAGGAGAGGAGAGGGCGACGAGACTGCGATCGAAGCAAAGGGCAAAGGTCAGTGTCTGTCCAGTGAGCAGGGTCAGGTCACTGTGGTGTTGTGGTCATGATGATCTGTTATCTGTCAATACCTGAGGAGGAGAAAATTAGCTGGAAGAGGAGGGAGCAATGCAAAACCACACTATAGAAGAGTCAGAGATGGTTTTTGATGATGTAAAACGGTGACAAAATGATTTTAAAATTCAGAAAACACAACGTTTGAGATCATTTCATGGATTTTACTGAAAAAAACAGGTGTCAATTGAGCCAGCGTTGATGCACACTGATGTGAACATACTGATATTTGCAGCTGCTCAAGGAATAATGTACTGAAATGAATAACTTTACTGAAACAAGAATGGTAAATAAAGGTGCATCTGGCATCACTAATACTAACACTAATTATAGTGCAGCTCAAAAATGTTTCACTGGCAAATCAGTATGTTTTGTATCATTTTCCATTTAAATGTTACTTTGACATAGTCGTGTGATTTAATACTAAAGACTTTCCTCTTTATTCTCGTATGGTGAGGATATTTCTCATTTCAGGAAGTCACACAAGAACATGAGCATCACAGGGACGCACAGATTTCCCACCCATACTGTCCAGAAGAAGACATACAATACCCTAAAGTATAAGACAATAAACACCGACCTTGTAGGACAAGGGCGATGCAGAGGACATGCAGGAGCAGGAGGAGGAGGAGGAGGAGGCCATTCCCAGCAGTTTCACGGCTGTAAATCTTCATCACAGTCTCTGGCTTTTAAAACAGAGAATAAAGTTTTGAGAATATATTCTGTAGCAGGGAGCAGGGATTTCACCACACAGTCGGTTTCCCTCTGCCTGTCTAACACATGACTAAATGTTTAAATGATGTCATTTAATTGTGATTAAAAGAAGGAAATATATATATATATATATATATATATATATATATATATATATATATATATCTTCACTGTGCAATACTGTATACAGCGGTGCATTTAAAAAAAAAAAAAGAGCATTCCCTCACATTTAGAGTTAAACTTTGTTGATATTGCATGCATTATTTTATTGTATTATCTTCTAACATTTAATGTTTTTCTATCATTTATACTCACTGGTGTTTATAATGCATGTTTACTGTCTGTGCAGCTGTAAGTTAAGCTTAAATGGTCTCTTTTTTCTTTTGTCTTGAAAACCACTCCAGACAGCTCAACACTTCAGTTTACGTTTTTCACCCATTCACATATTAATGCAGCTGTTTTATTTTCTGTCACACATTCATTCACAGGCTGCTGACACACGTTTGCGTGCCCGGAGCTTTTATGGGGTTCAGTGTCCTGAGAAGTTTTGACGTGGACAGAAGACGCCGGGGATCAAACTGTCGGCCTTCTGGTTCGAGGACGATCAATAATCCACCTCCTCACATCGTCTCCTCACTTTTGAATCTCACTGATTTAATCTTTAAGGTAAGAATGGAAACTCTAACCCTATGAAAAGCTTAGGATTTCATATTTGACAAATATCAGTGTCTCTGTTTATTAACTGTGTCTGTGTGACCTTCACCGTTTGGTTTTTACAGTGCCATTTAGCAGTGGATGTGAAGAAAATGAAAATCTGTATTTTGCAAAAACAACATAATGTAAATCAGTTAGAGAGTGGACTGAAAGTTATTGATCCTGACTGGAGGAGAAGCAGCCGTAGCTCTCGCTGGCATTTCCTATTTTCTTCACTGAGACAACAGGAAGATGGAGTGAGTCACGTGTCAAGATTAATGCTTTCATTCTGCAGGTTTTCTCTCCACATATCTGCCGGTGGAGGGACGACGGCGGGGAACGAGGATGAATGTGTGTCCGTCCGTCTGGTGGGAAAAAATGTGGATTGATTGAATTAAATCTTCTCTGAAGGGAGACGAGTCGTGAGAACAGAAGACAGTCTGCCCCGCTTTTTCAATGACGGTTGATTAAAAAACAGGATGGAAGACGCTGGGATCCGAACCACAGAATGTACATCCCTGAGGCTGCGACCACACACACACACACACACACTGACACAATGAAAGGGTTTACATTTGCTACAGGAAATGAAGATCAAAATAAGTGATGGTTACTGGGAGAATTCGTTCAAGATTCAAGGCACTCTCAGGATGCGTTAACCTGGCGAAACAAACAACCATGGCTCAAAACCCCTTAACCTTAACCCCTTTAACACCTAAGCCTCAAAATGTATGGTTTTTTTTTGCTTATTTCAACCAAAAAAGGATACTTTCAATATCTTAAATTAAATATAAAATGATGAAAAATTAAAATCTTTATTGAAAAAACCCCACACTGTAATTGTACGTGAACACTAGATTTTGTGCTTAATTTGAAATGTGAGCAATATAAAACACATTTAAAAAAAAATGATTTGTTTGAGTTTTGAGTTCCAAAAATGGAAACTTGGTATTTGTCCAACTCTCTCCTCCCTGCAACAGTGCGAGTGAATGACCGTAATAACCACACATCTGCTTTGGTGTGCAACTTCTCAGCTTTCAGAAACCGTTGGAATTTTTCCAATAGCACAATTCTCTATTCTAAGACCTGGAGACCTGGAGACAATAAAAGTGTATATTTATTCCACGTAAACTGTTTAAAATGCACGGCATAGATAGAGAGGCCACAGCCCTGCAGATAAACGCAGATGTGACACGTTGTTTGTCAGTTGGTGACTGATGCGGCCACACACTGTAAACGTGTATATTTCTGAAAAGGTCATAAAGAGGATTTGTATTCGTGTAAAGACATTTTTGCATCAACAAGTTATGTTTAAAGCTTTTAGTTTGCAAACAATCCTGAGGTGCTGCCATTACAGGCGACAGGCTTTGAAAACATGTCGTTAGTGAGTTTCATTTGCAGGCGACTGGATCTCTTCAAACTGACAACAACGACAACACATGATGATACGAGAAAGATTTGAACTCATGCTGTTGATTTAAGGGGAATCGTTGTCCTGCCACATAAGCGTTTTTCTAAGATTTCATCCATGTTAAAAGTTTAATATGTTACATTTACCATTGATGATTGATTTTGATTAGTTTTGTAAAAAAAACATGGTGGTCCAAAATGACAGCCTCTGTAGAGCTGACCCGACTCCTGCTGTAAATACTAAATGTTCATTCTGGGATCAGGAAAAACAACACATTCATACAATTAGGTGATTGTGCACTTATATTATATTTATCTTCAGTTTCTGCTACATCAGAAAATAATTTCACCTAAATGGAACACATGGGACCTTCAAAGAATCAACTCTGTGATATTATAATTTTTTATATATATATATTTTCTGTTAGCTTGTGGATTAAAAACCACTAATGTTAGTCATTAGGAGGAGAGGAGACCCAAGAAGAGTTTTCCTCAGGTCACGGACAGATGTTCCTCTGATGACAGAGAGCTGCATCCCAAAACATTTATGAACAAACTGTGGATGAAAATCAACAGTCAACTCCTTTAATTAGAAAAAAACTTTGATCGACATCTGTCTGCAAATCCTCATTAGGAACTGACCGCTGATCACTGATTTGCCAATACTGAGATAAAATGCACATCCTGCTTTCTTCAAGTCCTTTCAACAATAGGTTTTCCTGTGTGAACGAAAGATTGTGGAGAGAAATAGAAATAAAAGGGAAAGCTGAGAAGAGGGTGGGATGCAGGAGCACGGGGAGAAGGTCAAGAATGTAGTGTTGAAGAGTCTATTCTCCGTATCCTCAGGGGGTTTGATCCCCTGCTGACGGCCCGCAGAGCGCCGTGTTGATGCACCGGGTGTTGTCTGGTGGTGGTCGTTCCTGCAGAGGAATGAAAGGAAAAACACACGGGAAGCATTTTGCCTCCATGGGCTGCTGCTACAAAAGCACTTTAGTGTAAGAGAACACTGGTCGTCCGTCACAGCTGCTGTGTGAACATCTGCGCAGCTGCAGAGATGCGTTTAGATGTTTTATATTTACGACATCGGCTTGTTCATAAACACACAGAAAAACCTGCTCCTGTTTCACCTGTGAAATGCAGAGGTACCGTGGATCATTCCAAGGACTACATCCGTGTGTGGTCATACATCAGTGAGGGCAGCGTTGTGTCTCTAATGACTCGCAGGAGGACAGAGCTCCTTGACCTTAAGCAGCGTGAACCAAAACAAAGCTCAACGCAAAACATAAATAAAAACTCCAGTGAAAGTGAGAACAGCGAGCTTCACTCACCGTGAACCAAAAATGTCACGGTAACCTCTTGAACGCAGTCATTTCAGTGTCTCCTGGTCACACATATGCAGATGTACAAGTGGCACAATCGTGTGAGTGACTCCACTTGTGTCATGGGGCTCAGATCCTGTCAGTTCCTGTCAGTTCCTGTCCTTTATTTTGTCAAAGTTCTTGGTTTCCTGTGTTCCTGTGTGGTGTGAGCTGCTTTATGTTTCAGGAGGCTGGCTGGTTGGCGAGGGGCGGAGCCTCTGAGCCACTCACCTGCATCTCATCTCCTCATTTACTTCTGCTATTTAGACTCTGGTTTCTGAATCCACAGTGGCCAGTGCGCCATGTCGTGTCTACCCTGTGTGTTCCTTGGGTTCAGCCTGGGCCGGTTTTTGTTTGTTAAATAAATGAGTTCCTCCTTTTTTTTTACCTTAAAACAATCTGGAATTCCGCTCATTTTAGGGTCAGTCAGTTTATCCTTTATAAATCATCACAACCTGACTGTGAATGGCTGTAGTTTCCACAGTTACGACCAAACTAGAAGAAACCCTGATATTAGTTTTAGTGTTGATGTCAAACATAGAGCAGTCACACTAACCACACAAATAAAATATCACAATATTTTATTGTTATGTCACAGCCCGAGTCTTGGGCTGCAACAATGAAGGGATTCACAAAATTATAAAAAACTGAATAGAAACATGTACGTCAGTGATCAGTGACGCAGACGTGTGACTGTGTGTAAGTAAATAAAATCTGATCTGATTGAAGACAGGTGGCAGCTTAACCGCTAATGAGGACACGCCCACAGGACATGATGATCCATCCTAACATGGAAAGCATGTCACACAATCTCTGTCAAACAACGAAACACGCTGAATTTAGAGGTTTTTGATGCGATCGCCCGGCTGTGAAGGCAAAACTCTGACGTCCAGCTCTGAGTGGAGTCGTGCAAAGTTCCACAGGTGTGACCAGAGGAGCTTATGTTAGCTGTGGGCTAGCAGAAGAGCTCGTACCGTCACAGACATGGGTGGATGATAACATTCAGGTTGGGAAGCAGAAAGCTTCTTACCAGATCCTGACTAACTGGATAAAAGCTGAAGGAACATGGAGCATTGACTGTTGGAGTCCAGGAACTCTGAAATGATCTGCCGAAGGACATCAGGTCAGCTGACTTTATATTTTCTTTTAAACATCTGTTAAAGAACTAGTTCAAGGTTTGAAGTAAAGTCTGTTTCAACCGTGTTCATTCTATTTAAAGAAATCTCATGAGGTGCCTGTGTAAAAAACTTACATTAGTTATTTCCTGTTTTTACTTTAAAGTGCAACTCATGCTTCCTGTCTGTGTTACGGTCACACGTTTCATCTTGACGTGTTTTGGTTCCTGTTCACTTTGGCTTTAGTCCTTTCCTCATTTTGTGGTTTCCCTGCATGTTTCTGATGTCCCCAGAGTTTTACTTTAGGTTTCTTTGCAGCTGTCACCTGTCAACAAACACTGTTCAATCTTCACTGCACCTGCACTTGTGTGCATCAAGGTCTAGCTTTGAAAGAGATTTTTTATTTTTTTTAATTCAAACTGAGACAAAACCAGTATATTTATAGATTGAAAAAATAACGGAAGACAATTTCAGACGCACACTAACACACATGGGCCACACGGTGGTATAGTGGTTAGCACACTTCTCGGCCTTTCTGCATGGAGTTTGCATGTTCTCCCCTTGTGTGCGTGGGTTCTCTCCGGGTTCTCCGGCTTCCTCCCACAGTCCAAAAACATGCAATGTGGGGATTAGGTAAATTGGACACTCTAAATTGACCATAGGAGTGAGTGTGAGAGTGAATGGTTGTTTGTCTGTCTCTGTATGTGGCCTGACGAACTGTCCAGGGTGTACCCCGCCTATCGCCCGATGTAGCTGAGATTGGCACAGCACCCCCCTGTTTAACACACTTTTTTAACTGTTCTCAAGCACGGCAGAGATTTGCAGTCGTCCCACCAGCTAATGCTTGACGTGCTCAGGTCAGATATAAACAGTGAGGTGATCAAGCCTTTTCAGTTTGAACTGACCTCCCAGCTAGCAATTTTTGGTTCCCAGAATGTTCCGAGAACGTTAACCTTTGGTTGCGGGAACGTTCCTTGAAGGTTCCCCTCTACGTTCTCCTGTGGTTGACCCGGAAAGTTTTCCGAACGTTCACCTAACGTTAGTTTTTGGTTGCACATTCGGTTCCCAGAGTGTTCCCATAACATTACTTTGTCACAACCGTCATACAACCTTTAGAGAACGTTCTCTAACCCTAACGCTGACGGTAACATTGTGTGGATACCACTGGGCAACCACAGGAGAACGTTTCAGTTTTTGGTTCTCTTAACGTTTAAGGAATGCTTAGGCTCCTACCTAACCCTCAGAGAACGTTCTCTAAACGTTTTTGGTTGCACGTTGGGTTCCCAGAACATTCCCATAACGTCACTTTGTCACAACCCTCGTGGAACCTTTAGAAAAAGTTCTCTCAAGGTTCCCAGAAGGTTCCCCTAAGGATCTCTAACAGAGAACGTTTCAGTTTTTGGTTCTCTCAATGTTTTAGGAATGTTAGGCTCCTACATAACCATCAGGGAACGTTCTCTAAATGTTAGTTTTTGGTTTGATTGTAACTAACCTTAGGAGAACCTTAGGGGAATGTTCTTTAAACATTGTGTGTTAGTAGGTCTGGGCCTTTTTTAAGTTCAAACTTCAAACATATTTATTCAGAATGGCTTTTACTATCCAGTAGTGTGGTGACAGTTTTCCCATCCATCTTCTATCGCTTTATCCTCCGCTAACCCTAGACTCTAGGACTATAGAAATAAAATAAATAAAGTAAGTTACATGTAGCAGCGTGAACAAGAGTAAGTGATAATGTCAGTGAAGACTCTCTTCTATTTGTATGTCCACTAAACAGAACAATGTTCCTATTCATGAGCTTTTCCTGATGATGGTGCAGGTTCACTCTGTGACAGGAATTATAATATCATCATTTCCTCTTTTGAAAAAGGCAGCTGAGACCGAACATGAGAAATAGGGAGTGTGATGACTCAACGTGGTTGTTGTTGGTGAGTGTGTCAGGGGAAAAAAACCCGGATTTTTACACACACACACATCTATCTGTAGGGTTTACAGAGATGATTCTCAAACTGTGGTATGTATACCACCAGTGGTACGCGAGTTTCCTCTGGTGGTACTTGGATGAAAATCAGAACTGTTCGA